>NC_092333.1:649990000-650737500 GCF_046630445.1 Rutidosis leptorrhynchoides
GAACAGATTTAATCGATAATGGATTGTTTTCATGAATGAGTTCCTATGTACAGAATTTAACTCAACATACAATCACAGGTAAATAGAAAAAAAGTAGAAGATGATAGCAACTGATCGATACAGCAAACGGAATTTGTTTGTATATGTTTTATATATAATAACATATAATTATAATATATAAATATAAATATATTAATAATAATAATCCTAATAATAATAATAATTAATAATAATACTGATAATAATATTTATTAATAATAATGGTCATAGTAATAATATTAATAATAATATTTTTAATAAAGATATTAATAATAACTATAAGGATAATGATAATAATAATTATAAGATTTATAACAATAATATTATTAATATTAATACTAATACTAATTATAGTAATATTAATAGGATAATAATAATAATAATAATAATATAACAATTTGTACATGTCAAATTTCATATTTATATCATGATATTATTAATATTGTTAAGTATTTTAATAAATATAGTGAAAGTAATAATATTATTACAATAATTATGTATATATTATTACTTATGAAATTTTTAATCATGTAATACATTATATAACGACTTTTATTAAATATGTATTATATATATATATATATATATATATATATATATATATATATATATATATATATTACAATATATTAATAATTATTAGTAGAAATCATATATGGATTCATAATAATATTATATATATAATTATACATATATTCATTTTAATTGTAGCTTAATTATTATTATTTTTACATTTTTAATTTCAATTGATTAAGTTGTACCTCATTATTTTAACTTGTTATGTATACTTATATATATATATATATATATATATATATATATATATATATATATATATATATATATATATATATATATATATATATATATATATATATATATATATTAATAATTATTAGTAGAAATCATATATGGATTCATAATAATATCATATATATAATTATACATATATTCATTTTAATTGTAGCTTAATTATTATTATTTTTACATTTTTAATTTCAATTGATTAAGTTGTACCTCATTATTTTAACTTGTTATGTATATATATATACATATACATATATATATATATATATATATATATATATATATATATGTATATATATATATATATAAATATATATATATATATATATATATATATGTATATACACATATTTGTTTACAATAATAGTTCGTGAATCATCGGGCATAGTCTGAGGTTAAATGAATCAATGTAAACAGTTTCAAAATTTTAAGACTCAACATTACAGACTTTGTTTATCGTGTCAAAATCATATAAAGATAAAGCTTAAATTTGATCGGAAATTTTTGGGTCGTCACAGGTTCCTTAGAAGAGGGCTATATAAGGAACCTAAGTAGTCCTAATTAGATAGCCATTGCATTGTAATTGAGTTCTAGAAGTTGTAGAATGTAAATGTTGTTGATTCTCTCTCATACCGAGTCTCCTTCACACTTACCGAATCTCATTCTAACTTGTCTTTTCTTCTAATCTCAACATGATCTGACCTATCATTTGGTATCAGAGCTTCCAGGGAGTGATATTACATCACTAGATCAATCCATAGATTGAAGATTACAGAATCTGAGCACTCTCGGTATATTGAATCAGATTCGGTATAATCGAATCTGATAATCTGACGTTCAGATTCTTATGATAAGTTCAGCGAAGGTGTATTAGGTTAATTAGAAAGAGTTTCAATCATCATTACAGCTTTTTAACATCAATTATGAAGAATCAAGTTGATTTTTAGAGTTCGTGGCTAAAACTCTCGGTATTAATCATTTCCAGCTTGATTTTGTAGTTTAGTAAAGGTTTGAGGTTTCAGTTGTGATCATGAGGTGTTTAATCACATTTCTGACGGTTTAATTTCATCAATTCTTCAAGTTTTGAAGATTTGATCTACATTCGGTATCGTAACTGCCATGCCAAATCTGCTTCAAAGTTATTAATTCTCAATCAGTGTTGCAGATTGTGGTGTGTTTGTGATTCTATCACATTCGGTTTGGTCATACGTAGCTAATTGGTGTGATTTGAGAAAGAATTCGTTTGAATTCTAAGTTTTCATACTTAGACTCGGTATTGTCAACTACTACAGTTGACATTCGATATCCTATACATTTGGTATCTTTGATATTTTATGTGATACTAACTTGTGAAGTGACCCGAACTTTTTCATGTTTATATATATTAAATAAAATTGATATTTATATGATTAAGTATTTCCAACATGTTAAGCAATCAAACTTGTTAAGAAGTGATTAATTGAAATAGGTTTCATATAGACAATTGACCACCCAAGTTGACCGGTGATTCACGAACGTTAAAACTTGTAAAAACTATATGATGTCATATATATGGATATATATATAGTTAAAACGATATTATGATAAGTAAAAATATCATTAAGTATATTACCAATGAACTACATATGTAAAAAAACAAGACTACTAACTTAATGAATTCGAAACGAGACATATATGTAACGATTATCGTTGTAACAACATTTAACTGTATATTTATCATACTAAGATATATTAATATATCATAATATCATGATAATGTAATAATTTAACATCTCTTTAGATATAATAAACAATGGGTTAACAATATTTAACAAGATCGTTAACCTAAAGATTTCAAAACAACACTTACATGTAACGACTAACGATGACTTAACGACTCAGTTAAAATGTATATACATGTAGTGTTTTAATATGTATTCATACAATTTTTAAAGACTTCAAGACACTTATCAAAATACTTCTACTTAACAAAAATGCTTACAGTTACATCCTCGTTCAGTTTCATCAACAATTCTACTCGTATGCACCCGTATTCGTACTCGTACAATACACAGCTTTTAGATGTATGTACTATTGGTATATACACTACAATGATCAGCTCTTAGTAGCCCATGTGAGTCACCTAACACATGTGGGAACCATCATTCGGCAACTAGCATGAAATATCTCATAAAATTACAAAAATATTAGTAATCATTCATGACTTATTTACATGTAAACAAAATTACACATCCTTTATATCTAATCCATATACCAACGACCAAAAACACCTACAAACACTTTCATTCTTCAATTTTCCTCATCTAATTGATGTCTCTCAAGTTCTATCTTCAAGTTCTAAGTGTTCTTCATAAATTCTATAAGTTCTAGTTTCATAAAATCAAGAATACTTCCAAGTTTGCTTGCTTACTTCCAATCTTGTAAAGTGATCATCCAACCTCAAGAAATCTTTCTTATTTACAGTAAGATATCTTTCTAATATAAGGTAATACTCATATTCAAACTTTGTTTCAATTTCTATAACTTTAACAATCTTATTTCGAGTGGAAATCTTACTTGAACTTGTTTTCGTGTCATGATTTTGCTTCAAGAACTTTCAAGCCATCCAAGGATTCTTTGAAGCTAGATCTACTTTTATCATTTCTAGTAGGTTTATCCACAAAACCTGAGGTAGTAATGATATTCATAACATCATTTGATTCATATATATAAAACTACCTTATTCGAAGGTTTAAACTTGAAATCACTAGAACATAGTTTAGTTAATTCTAAACTTGTTCGCAAATAAAAGTTAATCCTTCTAACTTGACTTTTAAAATCAACTAAACACATGTTCTATATCTATATGATATGCTAACTTAATGATTTAAAATCGGAAAACACGAAAAACACAGTAAAACCGGATATACGCCGTCGTAGTAACACCGCGGGCTGTTTTGGGTTAGTTAATTAAAAACTATGATAAACTTTGATTTAAAAGTTGTTCTTCTGGGAAAATTATTTTTCTTATGAACATGAAACTATATCCAAAAATCATGGTTAAACTCAAAGTGGAAGTATGTTTTTCAAAATGGTCATCAAAACGTCGTTCTTACAACTAAAATGACTACCTCTTACAAAAATGACTTGTAACTTATATTTCCGATTATAAATATATACTTTTTCTGTTTATACTCATAATATAGAGTTCAATATGAAACCATAGCAATTTGATTCACTCAAAACGGATTTAAAACGAAGAAGTTATGGGTAAAACAAGATTGGATATTTTTTGATTGTTGTTGCTATGAGAAATATTATAACAATTCTATACAAATCATATCCTAGCTAACTTGTATTGTATTATACATGTATTCTAATATATTATGTAATCTTGGGATACCATAGACACGTATGCAAATGTTTTGACATATCATATCGACCCATCTATATATATTATTTGAAACAACCATAGACACTCTATATGCAGTAATGTTGGAGTTAGCTATACAGGGTTGAGGTTGATTCCAAAAATATATATACTTTGAGTTGTGATCTATCCTGAGACGTGTATACACTGGGTCATGGATTGGGTAAAGATCATATATATCAATTTATTTTCTGTACATCTAACTATGGACAACTAGTTATAGGTTACTAACGAGGACAGCTGACTTAATAAACTTAAAACATTAAAACTTATTAAAAATGTTGTAAATATGTTTTGAACATACTTTGATATATATGTACATATTTGTTATTGGTTCGTGAATCGACCAGTGGCCAAGTCTTACTTCCCGATGAAGTAAAAATCTGTGAAAGTGAGTTATAGTCCCACTTTTAAAATCTAATATTTTGGGATGAGAATACATGCAGTTTTATAAATGTTTTACGAAATAGACACAAGTAGTTGAAACTACATTATATGGGTGAATGATCGAAGCTGAATATGCCCCTTTTGCTTGGTAGCCTAAGAATTAATAAATCAATCTACTAATTGACGCGAATCCTATAGATAGATCTATTGGGCCTAACGAACCCCATCCAAAGTACCAGATGCTTTAGTACTTCGAATTCATTTTTATCATGTTCGAAGGATTTCCCGGAATGATAGGGGATATTCTTATATGCATCTTGTTAATGTCGGTTACCAGGTGTTCACCATATGAATGATTTTTATCTCTATGTATGGGATGTATTGAAATATGAAATCTTGTGGTCTATTATTTCGATTGATAAATATATAGGTTAAACCTATAACTCACCAACATTTTTGTTGATGTTTAAAGCATGTTTATTCTCAGGTGATTATTAAGAGCTTCTGCTGTTGCATACTAAAATAAGGACAAGATTTGGAGTCCATGCTTGTATGATATTATGTAAAAACTGCAGTCAAGAAACTTATTTTTGATGTAATATATTCTTATTGTAAACCTTTATGTAATGGTCGTGTGTAAAAGGTATATTTTAGATTATCATTATTTGATAATCTACGTAATGCTTTTTAAACCTTTATAGATAAAACAAAAGTTATGGTTGTTTTAAAAATGAATGCAGTCTTTGAAAAACGTCTCATATAGAGGTCAAAACCTTGCAACGAAATCAATTAATATGGAACGTTTATAATCAATATGAACGGGACATTTCAGTTGGTATCCGAGCGTTGGTCTTAGAGAACCAGAAATTTGCATTAGTATGTCTTATCGAGTTTGTTAGGATACATTAGTGAGTCTGGACTTCGACCGTGTTTTCTTTAAAAACGATTGCTTAACACTTTTGTTGGAAACTATATATTATTAACATGTAAAAATTATGTGACATATTAACCTCTTAATGTGTTTGATATTGTGTGATAGACGTCTACCACTAGTACAAATCCCATCGACTCACCTAATAATAATGAAAAGTCGAATATAATTTGGGAAGATTCACAAATTCCCGAAGAGGAACTGGAAGAAGAGGAACCGGAAGAAGAGGAACCAGAAGAAGAGGAATCAGAAGAGGAGGAACCGGAAGAGGAGGAACAGGAAGAAGAAGAGGTTCCAGAGGATGAAATTTTGATACCTACAGTAAATCGATTAAATAAAAGAAAATCATCAACCAATGGACCAAAGTTAAAAATGGTCAATGGTGTTTCCGCCGATGAAGCAAAATATTGGGAAGATTCCCAATTTTCTGATGAATCGGATCCCGATGAGGATTCAGATGATGTTATAGAAATTACCTCGACCCAATTTAATATGGCAAAAGAAAATAATAAGGGAAAAGGTATAAAAATAGAGAAACTTGATTCCAACCCTGATGAACTTTATATGTATCAGCAACGTCCGTATTTCCTAAATTGTAACAATAACCCGGGAACCTCTAAACTACCAGGCTTTTCTAAACCATTGTGTAAAATGACGGCTCGTATTAGAGGAACA
This sequence comes from Rutidosis leptorrhynchoides, assembly GCF_046630445.1. Taxonomy (NCBI): domain Eukaryota; kingdom Viridiplantae; phylum Streptophyta; class Magnoliopsida; order Asterales; family Asteraceae; genus Rutidosis; species Rutidosis leptorrhynchoides. The sequence continues at coordinate 649,996,249 of NC_092333.1, forward strand.
TCATATATTCCTAGAAAATTAGGAAAACGAACCAAGTCCGAAGAAGAAGAAACCAGTGATTCAGATTAGAGGGTTGTAATCATATTGTGTATTATACGTATTGTAGTGTGCTTGTACTTTTATGTTCTATGTAAAAATTGCTTGTATTGTTTTTTAATTATCTTTTACGAATCTAATCCTTGTCTATTTTACAGTATAAAAATACAAAATGGACGTTAAGGATAGACAACCAAAAATTTTAGAAGACCTATCAGGAGATATGATTGATGAAATTTTTCTAGAGTCGGGCAAAATTCATCAGCACAATTAGTTACGGCAAAATTAGTTTGTCAAATGTTTGAAAGACATTCCAGGCATGCCTTAGTATATAAAAGGCTTTCCTTGTAGTGACTCGAACTTTTCCATGTTTATATATATATTAAATGAAATTGTTATTTACATGATTAAGTGTTTCCAACATGTTAAGCAATCAAACTTGTAAAGACTTGATTAATTGAAATAGGTTTCATATAGACAATTGACCACCCAAGTTGACCGGTGATTCACGAACGTTAAAACTTGTAAAAACTATACGATGACATATATATGGTTATATATATAGTTAACATGATTTTATTATAAGTATGTATCTCATTAGGTATTTTAACAATGAGTTATATACATAAAAATGAGACTATTAATTTAAGAAACTCGAAAACGATATATATAACGATTATCGTTATAACAACGTCTTACTAGGTACATATGAATCATATTAAGATATTGATACACTTGGTTAATTATGTTAAATGATAAGTAAATATATTATTAAGTGTATTAACAATGAAATACATATGTAAAAATAAGACTACTAACTTAATGATTTCGAAACGAGACATATATGTAACGATTATCGTTGTAACGACATTTAACTGTATATATATCATACTAAGATATATTATATATCATAATATCATGATAATATAACAATTTAACATCTCATTTGTTATAATAAACAATGGGTTAACAACATTCAACAAGATCGTTAACCTAAAGGTTTCAAAACAACATTTACATGTAACGACTAACGATGACTTAACGACTCAGTTAAAATGTATATACATGTAGTGTTTTAATATGTATTCATACACTTTTGAAAGACTTCAAGACACTTATCAAAATACTTCTACTTAACAAAAATGCTTACAATTACATCTTCGTTCTGTTTCATCAACAATTCTACTCGTATGCACCCGTATTCATACTCGTACAATACACAGCTTTTAGATGTATGTACTATTGGTATATACACTCCAATGATAAGCTCTTAGCAGCCCATGTGAGTCACCTAACAAATATGGGAACCATCATTTGGCAACTAGAATGAAATATCTCATAAAATTACAAAAATATGAGTAATCATTCATGACTTATTTACATGAAAACAAAATTACATATCCTTTATATCTAATCCATACACCAACGACCAAAAACACCTACAAACACTTTCATTCTTCAATTTTCTTCATCTAATTGATCTCTCTCAAGTTCTATCTTCAAGTTCTAAGTGTTCTTCATAAATTCCAAAAGTTCTAGTTTCATAAAATCAAGAATACTTCCAAGATTGCAAGTTTACTTCCAAGTTTTCTAAATCCATTCCAAGTAATCATCCAAGATCAAGAAACTTTTATTAATTACAGTAGGTTATCTTTCTAATACAAAGTAATAATCATATTCAAACTTTAATTCAATTTCTATAACTATAACAATCTTATTTCGAGTGAAAATCTTACTTGAAATTATTTTCGTGTCATGATTCTGCTTCAAGAACTTTCAAGCCATCCAAGGATCCTTTGAAGCTAGATCTATTTTTCTCATTTCCAGTAGGTTTATCCAAGGAACTTGAGGTAGTAATGATGTTCATAACATCATTCGATTCATACATATAAAGCTATCTTATTCGAAGGTTTAAACTTGTAATCACTAGAACATAGTTTAGTTAATTCTAAACTTGTTCGCAAATAAAAGTTAATCCTTCTAACTTGACTTTTAAAATCAACCAAACACATGTTCTATATCTATATGATATGCTAACTTAATGATTTAAAACCTGGAAACACGAAAAACACCGTAAAACCGGATTTATGCCGTCGTAGTAACACCGCGGGCTGTTTTGGGTTAGTTAATTAAAAACTATGATAAACTTTGATTTAAAAGTTGTTATTCTGGGAAAATGATTTTTATTATGAACATGAAACTATATCCAAAAATTATGGTTAAACTCAAAGTGGAAGTATGTTTTCTAAAATGGTCATCTAGACGTCGTTCTTTCGACTGAAATGACTACCTTTACAAAAACGACTTGTAACTTATTTTTCTGACTATAAACCTATACGTTTTATGTTTAGATTCATAAAATAGAGTTCAATATGAAACCATAGCAATTCGATTCACTCAAAACGGATTTAAAATGAAGAAGTTATGGGTAAAACAAGATTGGATAATTTTTCTCATTTTAGCTACGTGAAAATTGGTAACAAATCTATTCCAACCATAACTTAATCAACTTGTATTATATATTATGTAATCTTGAGATACCATAGACACGTATATAATGTTTTGACCTATCATGTCGACACATCTATATATATTTCGGAACAACCATAGACACTCTATATGTGAATGTTGGAGTTAGCTATACAGGGTTGAGGTTGATTCCAAAATATATATAGTTTGAGTTGTGATCAATACTGAGATACGTATACACTGGGTCGTGGATTGATTCAAGATAATATTTATCGATTTATTTCTGTACATCTAACTGTGGACAACTAGTTGTAGGTTACTAACGAGGACAGCTGACTTAATAAACTTAAAACTTCAAAATATATTAAATGTGTTGTAAATATATTTTGAACATACTTTGATATATATGTATATATTGTTATAGGTTCGTGAATCAACCAGCGGCCAAGTCTTACTTCCCGACGAAGTAAAAATCTGTGAAAGTGAGTTATAGTCCCACTTTTAAAATCTAATATTTTTGGGATGAGAATACATGCAGGTTTTATAAATGATTTACAAAATAGACACAAGTACGTGAAACTACATTCTATGGTTGAATGATCGAATATGCCCCTTTTTATTAAGTCTGGTAATCTAAGAATTAGGGAACAGACACCCTAATTGACGCGAATCCTAAAGATAGATCTATTGGGCCTAACAAACCCCATCCAAAGTACCGAATGCTTTAGTACTTCGAAATTTATATCATATCCGAAGGGTGTCCCGGAATGATGGGGATATTCTTATATATGCATCTTGTTAATGTCGGTTACCAGGTGTTCACCATATGAATGATTTTTATCTCTATGTATGGGATGTATATTGAAATATGAAATCTTGTGGTCTATTGTTACGATTTGATATATATAGGTTAAACCTATAACTCACCAACATTTTTGTTGACGTTTAAAGCATGTTTATTCTCAGGTGAATACTAAGAGCTTCCGCTGTTGCATACTAAAATAAGGACAAGATTTGGAGTCCATGTTTGTATGATATTGTGTAAAAACTGCATTCAAGAAACTGATTTCGATGTAACATATTTGTATTGTAAACCATTATGTAATGGTTGTGTGTAAACAGGATATTTTAGATTATCATTATTTGATAATCTATGTAAAGCTTTTTAAACCTTTATTTATGAAATAAAGGTTATGGTTTGTTTTAAAAATGAATGCAGTCTTTGAAAAACGTCTCATATAGAGGTCAAAACCTCGCAACGAAATCAATTAATATGGAACGTTTTTAATCAATAAGAACGGGGCATTTCAGTTGGTATCCGAGCGTTGGTCTTAGAGAACCAGAATTTTGCATTAGTGTGTCTTATCGAGTTTGTTAGGATGCATTAGTGAGTCTGTACTTCGACCGTGTTTACTTGAAAAATGATTGCTTAACAAATTTTGTTGGAAACTATATATTTTTAACATGTGAATATTATGTGATATATTAATCTCTTAACGCGTTTGATATTATGTGATAGATGTCTACCTCTAGAACAAGTCCCATTGACTCACCTAATAATAATGAAGAGTCAAATGTAAATTGGAATGATTCGTGGACTGATTCACAAGTTCCCGAAGAGGAACCGGAAGAAGAGTAGGAACCGGAAGAAGAATCAGAACCAGAAGAGGAGGAACCGGAGGAGGAAATAGAACTGGTGGGGGAAATAATAAAACGGATAAGTAAAAGAAAATCCTCAACCAACTGACCAAGGTTAATTATGGTCAATGGTGTTTCCGCCAAGGAAGCAAAATATTAGGAGGATTACCAATTCTCCGATGAATCGGATTCCGACGAGAATTCCGATGATGTTATAGAAATTACCCCAACTGAATTTAAAAAGGCAAAAGAAAATAATAAGGGAAAGGGCATAAAAATAGAGAAATCTAATTCCAACTCCGATGAACTTTATATGTATCGTCAACCCCCGAAGCCCTTAAGTTGTAACAATGACCCGGGAACCTCTAAACCAACAGGTTTTTCTAAACCAATGTGGAAAACGACGGCTCGTATTAGGGGAACATCATATATCCCTAGAAACTTGGCAAAACGAACCAAAACCGAAGAAGAAGAAACGAGCGAGTCGGAATAAGATAGTTATATTCGTGTGGTGTAATATATGTAATATAGTGTGCTTATGCTTTATGATATTTGTAAAAATTGCTTGTATTAATAAGTAATTTTTTTTATGAATCTAACTCTTGTCTATTTTACAGTTTAAAAACACAAAATGGATAGACAACCCAATATTTTAAGAGACCTACCCGGAGACATGATTGATGAAATCTTGTCTAGAGTCGGTCCGAATTCCTCGGCACAACTATTTAAGGCGAAATCAGTTTGTAAGACATTCGAAGAATGTTCCAAGAATGTCTTGGTTTATAAGAGACTTTCGTTTGAAAGATGGGGGATATCACATTGGGAAACCCATAAGTTACGATGTGTTTACTTTGACGCATATATTGCGGGAACCCAAATGCTATTTTACGCAACGGGTTAAGAAATTATTTTGACTCAATGTATCCGAATACAGGACTTCATGATTTAGAAAAAGCGGCTAACATGCAACATAAAGAAGCATGCTATGCTTACGGGTTAGTAATGTTCGCTTCTCACCAAAGTGAAAACAAGAACATTGGGCTACAACTATTAAACAAAACGTTCCCACAAGTAACAGAGTCGGTAATTGGGGTAAGAAATGAGGTTTTTAGATTGTTACGGGACTGTTGGACATTACATAACCCTCGTCCCATTGACGACGTTACAACACGCTGTCTTATCAACGGCCATAACGGTTATGTTCCACAAGACCAAGGATGGGAAGTAGTCCTAGTAAAACCAGAATGCATGACTTGTTTCTGGACGTATGAATTACGTGTCTTTATTGCCTTTGCTGAACAACTTGTGTACTAGCTAGAATTATCTTCACAACTATCTTGTATCAAAGTTATTGTGTGCTATATTTCATGCTTTATGTAAAATAAGCAGTATTGTAAGTTTGTAAAATATTGTATAAAAGTTTGAACGCGAAATATTATAATAATCAGTTTTTCATATAGAATTGTAGTAGTTGAATTGTATATTAGCTACTAAGTATGAACTTAACGGGTAGGTACTACCCGAATTTAAACTTATAAAACGCTAATATGAAGAAAAAGCATTTATAAATGAGTTCATATTATGCTACGAAATACTATTAACTACTCTTAATATTCTGTATGATTAACTTGTTCCATTTGACTATTTTGAAGGAAATGGCACCGACTACTCGACACACCGTGAATATGAATGAAGAGGAATTCCGTACTTTTCTAGCTTCAAACATAGCCGCAGTACAGGCTGCGCTACATACCAACAATAACCTTGGATCTAGCAGTACAGGAAATCGTGTAGGATGCACCTACAAAGAATTTACTGCCTGCAAACCTTTGGAATTTGATGGAACCGAAGGACCGATCGGATTGAAACGGTGGACCGAGAAGGTGGAATCGGTGTTTGCCATAAGTAAGTGTACTGAAGAGGACAAAGTGAAGTACGCTACGCATACCTTCACAGGTTCTGCGTTAACATGGTGGAATACCTATCTAGAGCAAGTGGGACAAGATGATGAGTACGCACTACCGTGGTCAACATTCAAGCACTTGATGAACGAGAAGTACCGTCCCAGAACCGAGGTCAATAAGCTCAAGACAGAACTTAGAGGGTTACGAACCTAAGGATTTGATATTACCACGTACGAAAGACGATTCACAGAATTGTGCCTATTGTGTCCGGGAGCGTTCGAAGATGAGGAAGAGAAGATCGACGCGTTTGTGAAAGGATTACTGGAAAGAATCCAAGAAGATATAAGTTCACACAAGCCCGCCTCCATACATAAGGCATGTAGAATGGCTCACAAACTAGTGAACCAGATTGAGGAAAGAATTAAAGAACAGACGGCTGAAGAGGCCAATGTGAAGCAAGTCAAAAGAAAGTGGGAGGAAAACGGTGATAAGAATCACCAATACAACAACAACAGCAATTACAATAATAATCGCAACAATTATCCCAACAATCGCAACATCAATCGCAACTACAATAAACGGCCCAACAACAACAACAACAACAACAACAACAACAACAACAACAACAACAGCAACTACAACAATCATCCCAACAACAATAACAACCGCAACAACAACAACAATCAGAAGCAGCTATGCCAAAGGTGTGAAAAGTATCACTCAGGGTTCTGCACCAAATTTTGCAACAAGTGTAAAAGAAATGGTATAGTGCGGCGAAGTGTGAGGTCTATGGACCAGGGGTTAACAGAACGAAAGGAACAAATGGTGTCGGAACGAGTAATGGCGGAGCAAGTAGTGTTGGAGCAAGTTATGCCAATGTAGTTTGTTATAAATGTGGAAAACCGGGCCACATTATTAGAAATTGCCCGAACCAGGAGAACACGAATGGACAAGGCCGGGGAAGAGTTTTCAATATTAATGCGGCAGAGGCACAGGAAGACCCGGAGCTTGTTACGGTACGTTTCTTATTGACAATAAATCTGCTTACATTTTATTTGATTCGGGTGCGGATAGAAGCTATATGAGTAGAGATTTTTGTGCTAAATTAAGTTGTCCATTGATGCCGTTGGATAGTAAATTTTTACTCGAATTAGCAAACGGTAAATTAATTTCAGCAGATAATATATGCCGGAATCGAGAAATTAAACTGGGTAGCGAAATATTTAAGATTGATTTGATACCAGTAGAGTTAGGGAGTTTTGATGTAATAGTTGGCATGGACTGGCTGAAGAAGGTGAAAGCAGAGATCGTATGTTATAAAAATGCAATTCGCATTGTACGAGAAGAAGGAGAACCCTTAATGGTGTACGGAGAAAAGGGCAACATGAAGCTACATCTTATTAGTAATTAGAAGGCACAAAAACTAATAAGAAAAGGTTGCTATGCTGTTCTAGCACACGTCGAGAAAGTACAAACTGAAGAAAAGAGCATCAATGATGTTCCCGTCGCAAAAGAATTTTCCGATGTATTTCCGAAAGAATTACCGGGACTACCTCCACATCGATCTGTTGAATTTCAAATAGATCTTGTACCAGGAGCTGCACCAATAGCTCGTGTTCCTTATAGACTCGCACCCAGCGAGATGAAAGAACTGCAAAGCCAACTGCGAGAACTATTAGAACATGGTTTCATTCGACCAAGCACATCACCATGGGGAGCTCCTGTTTTGTTTGTCAAGAAGAAGGATGGTACATTTAGGTTGTGTATTGACTACAGAGAGTTGAACAAACTTACCATCAAAAACCGTTATCCACTGCCGAGAATTGACGACTTATTTGATCAACTACAAGGCTCATCGGTTTATTCGAAGATCGATTTACGTTCTGGATATCATCAAATGCGAGTAAACGAGGATGATATTCCAAAAACTGCTTTTAGGACGCGTTATGGTCATTACGAGTTTATGGTTATGCCGTTTGGATTGACTAATGCACCAGCTGTGTTCATGGACCTTATAAACCGAGTGTGTGGGCCATATCTTGACAAGTTTGTCATTGTTTTCATCGATGACATACTTATTTACTTAAAGAATGATCAAGAGCACGAAGAACATTTGAAAAAAGTGCTAGAAGTATTGAGGAAAGAAAAACTGTACGCTAAGTTTTTAAAGTGTGCATTTTGGTTGGAAGAAGTTCAATTCCTCGGTCACATAGTGAACAAAGAAGGTATCCAGGTGGACCCGTCAAAGATCGAAACCATTAAAAAGTGGGAAACCCCAAAAACTCCGAAGCATATACGTCAATTTTTAGGATTGGCTGGTTACTACAGAAGATTCATCCAAGATTTCTCCAAAATAGAAAAACCCTTGACTGCATTAATGCATAAAGGGAAGAAATTTGAATGGAAGGATGAACAAGAAAAGGCGTTTCAATTATTGAAGAAAAAGCTAACTACGGCACCTATATTGTCATTGCCTGAAGGGAATGATGATTTTGTGATTTATTGTGATGCATCAAAGCAAGGTCTCGGTTGTGTATTAATGCAACGGACGAAGGTGATTGCTTATGCGTCTAGACAATTGAAGATTCACGAGCAAAATTATACGACGCATGATTTGGAATTAGGCGCGGTAGTTTTTGCATTAAAGACTTGGAGGCACTACTTATATGGGGTCAAAAGTATTATATATACCGACCACAAAAGTCTTCAACACATATTTAATCAGAAACAACTGAATATGAGGCAGCGTAGGTGGATTGAATTGTTGAATGATTACGACTTTGAGATTCGTTACCACCCGTGGAAGGCAAATGTGGTAGCCGACGCCTTGAGCAGAAAGGACAGAGAACCCATTCGAGTAAAATCTATGAATATAATGATTCACACTAACCTTACTACTCAAATAAAGGAGGCGCAACAAGGAGTTTTAAAAGAGGGAAATTTAAAGGATGAAATAATCAAAGGATCGGAGAAGCATCTTAATATTCGGGAAGACGGAACCCGGAATAGGGCTGAAAGAATTTGGGTACCAAAATTTGGAGATATGAGAGAAATGGTACTTAGAGAAGCTCATAAAACCAGATACTCAATACATCCTGGAACGGGGAAGATGCACAAGGATCTCAAGAAACATTTTTGGTGGCCGGGTATGAAAGCTGATGTTGCTAAATACGTAGGAGAATGTTTGACGTGTTCTAAGGTCAAAGCAGAGCATTAGAAACCATCAGGTCTTCTTCAACAACCCGAAATCCCGGAATGGAAATGGGAAAATATTACCATGGATTTCATCACTAAATTGCCAAGGACTGCAAGTGGTTTTGATACTATTTGGGTAATAGTTGATCGTCTCACCAAATCAGCACACTTCCTGCCAATAAGAGAAGACGATAAGATGGAGAAGTTAGCACGACTATATTTAAAGGAAGTCGTCTCCAGACATGGAATACCAATCTCTATTATCTCTGATAGGGATGGCAGATTTATTTCAAGATTCTGGCAGACATTACAGCAAGCATTAGGAACTTGTCTAGACATGAGTACTGCCTATCATCCACAAACTGATGGACATAGCGAAAGGACGATACAAACGCTTGAAGACATGCTACGAGCATGTGTTATTGATTTCGGAAACAGTTGGGATCGACATCTACCGTTAGCAGAATTTTCCTACAACAACAGCTACCATTCAAGCATTGAGATGGCGCCGTTTGAAGCACTTTATGGTAGAAAGTGCAGGTCTCTGATTTGTTGGAGTGAAGTGGGGGATAGACAGATTACGGGTCCGGAGATAATACAAGAAACTACCGAGAAAATCATCCAAATTCAACAAAGATTGAAAACCGCCCAGAGTCGACAAAAGAGCTACGCGGACAGTAAAAGAAAAGATATAGAGTTTGAAATTGGAGAAATGGTCATGCTTAAGGTTTCACCTTGGAAAGGCGTTGTTCGATTTGGTAAACGGGGGAAACTAAATCCAAGGTACATTGGAGCATTCAAGATTATAGATCGTGTCGGACCAGTAGCTTACCAACTGGAGCTACCTCAACAACTCGCGGCTGTACATAACACTTTCCACGTCTCAAATTTGAAGAAATGTTTTGCTAAAGAAGATCTCACTATTCCGTTGGACAAAATCCAAATCAATGAAAAACTTCAATTCATTGAAGAACCCGTCGAAATAATGGATCGTGAGGTTAAGAGACTTAAACAAAACAAGATACCGATTGTTAAGGTTTGATGGAATGCTCGTAGAGGACCCGAGTTCACCTGGGAGCGTGAAGATCAGATGAAGAAGAAATACCCGCATTTATTTCCGGAAGATACGTCAACACCTCCAACTGTTAAAATTTCGGGATAAAATTTATTTAACGGGTAGGTACTGTAGTGACCTGAACTTTTCCATGTTTATATATATATTAAATGAAATTGTTATTTACATGATTAAGTGTTTCCAACATGTTAACCAATCAAACTTGTTAAGACTTGATTAATTGAAATAGGTTTCATATAGACAATTGACCACCCAAGTTGACCGGTGATTCACGAACGTTAAAACTTGTAAAAACTATACGATGACATATATATGGTTATATATATAGTTAACATGATTTTATTATAAGTATGTATCTCATTAGGTATTTTAACAATGAGTTATATACATAAAAATGAGACTATTAATTTAAGAAACTCGAAAACTATATATATAACGATTATCGTTATAACAACGTCTTACTAGGTACATATGAATCATATTAAGATATTGATACACTTGGTCAATTATGTTAAATGATAAGTAAATATATTATTAAGTGTATTAACAATGAAATACATATGTAAAAATAAGACTACTAACTTAATAATTTTGAAACGAGACATATATGTAACGATTATCGTTGTAACGACATTTAACTGTATATATATCATACTAAGATATATTATACATCATAATATCATGATAATATAACAATTTAACATCTCATTTGTTATAATAAACAATGGGTTAACAACATTCAACAAGATAGTTAACCTAAAGGTTTCAAAACAACATTTACATGTAACGACTAACGATGACTTAACGACTCAGTTAAAATGTATATACATGTAGTGTTTTAATATGTATTCATACACTTTTGAAAGACTTCAAGACACTTATCAAAATACTTCTACTTAACAAAAATGCTTACAATTACATCTTCGTTCAGTTTCATCAACAATTCTACTCGTATGCACCCGTATTCGTACTCGTACAATACACAGCTTTTAGATGTATGTACTATTGGTATATACACTCCAATGATCAGATCTTAGAAGCCCATGTGAGTCACCTAAAACATATAGGAACCATAATTTGGCAACTAGCATGAACTATCACATAAAATTACAAAAATATGAGTAATCATTCATGACTTGTTTACATGAAAACAAAATTACATATCCTTTATATGTAATCCATAACGCCAACGACCAAAAACACCTACAAACACTTTCATTCTTCAATTTTCTTCATATAATTGATCTCTCTCAAGTTCTATCTTCAAGTTCTAAGTGTTCTTCATAAATTCCAAAAGTTCTAGTTTCATAAAATCAAGAATACTTCCAAGATTGCAAGTTTACTTCCAAGTTTTCTAAATCCATTCCAAGTAATCATCCAAGATCAAGAAACCTTTGTTACTTACAGTAGGTTATCTTTCTAATACAAGGTAATAATCATATTCAAACTTTAATTCAATTTCTATAACTATAACAATCTTATTTCGAGTGGAAATCTTACTTGAAATTGTTTTCGTGTCATGATTCTGCTTCAAGAACTTTCAAGCCATCCAAGGATCCTTTGAAGCTAGATCTATTTTTATCATTTACAGTAGGTTTATCCAAGGAACTTGAGGTAGTAATGATGTTCATAACATCATTCAATTCATACATATAAAGCTATCTTATTCGAAGGTTTAAACTTGTAATCACTAGAACATAGTTTAGTTAATTCTAAACTTGTTCACAAATAAAAGTTAATCCTTCTAACTTGACTTTTAAAATCAACTAAACCCATGTTCTATATCTATATGATATGCTAACTTAATGATTTAAAACCTGGAAACACGAAAAACACCGTAAAACCGGATTTACGCCGTCGTAGTAACACCGCGGGCTGTTTTGGGTTAGTTAATTAAAAACTATGATAAACTTTGATTTAAAAGTTGTTATTCTGGGAAAATTATTTTTATTATGAACATGAAACTATATCCAAAAATTATGGTTAAACTCAAAGTGGAAGTATGTTTTCTAAAATGGTCATCTAGACGTCGTTCTTTCGACTGAAATGACTACCTTTACAAAAACGACTTGTAACTTATTTTTCCGACTATAAACCTATACTTTTTCTGTTTAGATTCATAAAATAGAGTTCAATATGAAACCATAGCAATTTGATTCACTCAAAACGGATTTAAAATGAAGAAGTTATGGGTAAAACAAGATTGCATAATTTTTCTCATTTTAGCTACGTGAAAATTGGTAATAAATCTATTCCAACCATAACTTAATCAACTTGTATTGTATATTATGTAATCTTGAGATACCATAGACACGTATACAATGTTTCGACCTATCATGTCGACACATCTATATATATTTCGGAACAACCATAGACACTCTATATGTGAATGTTGGAGTTAGCTATACAGGGTTGAGGTTGATTCCAAAATATATATAGTTTGAGTTGTGATCAATACTGAGATACGTATACACTGGGTCGTGGATTGATTCAAGATAATATTTATCGATTTATTTCTGTACATCTAACTGTGGACAACTAGTTGTAGGTTACTAACGAGGACAGCTGACTTAATAAACTTAAAACATCAAAATATATTAAAAGTGTTGTAAATATATTTTGACCATACTTTGATATATATGTATATATTGTTATAGGTTCGTGAATCAACCAGTGGCCAAGTCTTACTTCCCGACGAAGTAAAAATCTGTGAAAGTGAGTTATAGTCCCACTTTTAAAATCTAATATTTTTGGGATGAGAATACATGCAGGTTTTATAAATGATTTACAAAATAGACATAAGTACGTGAAACTACATTCTATGGTTGAATTATCGAAATCGAATATGCCCCTTTTTATTAAGTCTGGTAATCTAAGAATTAGGGAACAGACACCCTAATTGACGCGAATCCTAAAGATAGATCTATTGGGCCTAACAAACCCCATCCAAAGTACCGGATGCTTTAGTACTTTGAAATTTATATCATATCCGAAGGGTGTCCCGGAATGATGGGAATATTCTTATATATGCATCTTGTTAATGTCGGTTACCAGGTGTTCACCATATGAATGATTTTTATCTCTATGTATGGGATGTATATTGAAATATGAAATCTTGTGGTCTATTGTTACGATTTGATATATATAGGTTAAACCTATAACTAACCAACATTTTTGTTGACGTTTAAAGTATGTTTATTCTCAGGTGAATACTAAGAGCTTCCGCTGTTGCATACTAAAATAAGGACAAGATTTGGAGTCCATGTTTGTATGATATTGTGTAAAAACTGCATTCAAGAAACTGATTTCGATGTAACATATTTGTATTGTAAACCATTATGTAATGGTCGTGTGTAAACAGGATATTTTAGATTATCATTATTTGATAATCTACGTAAAGCTTTTTAAACCTTTATTTATGAAATAAAGGTTATGGTTTGTTTTAAAAATGAATGCAGTCTTTGAAAAACGTCTCATATATAGGTCAAAACCTCGCAACGAAATCAATTAATATGGAACGTTTTTAATCAATAAGAACGGGACATTTCATTCCTTTGAAAGATGGGGTATATCACATTGGGGAGACTTTAAGTTATGCCAAGTTTTCTTTAAGGCATTTAGTGCGGGAAACCCAGATGCAATTTTACGCTACGGGTTACGAACCTATTTTGACTCAACATATCCCAACATAGGATTTCGTGAATTAGAAAGAGCTTCTAACATGCAACATAAAGAAGCATGTTATGTTTACTGGTTAGTGATGTTCGCTTCTTACCAAAGTTAGAAAAAGAACATCGGATTGCAACTTTTAAATAAAACCTTCCCACAAGTGACGGATTCAGTAGTTGGGGTGAGAAACAAGGTTTTTAGATTATTACGGGGCTGTTGGACATTACGAAACCCTAGTCCTTTTGACAACATTACAACATACTGCCTAGCCAATGGTCATAAAGGTTATTTTCCACAAGACCAAGGATGGGAAGTCGTCTTAGTAAAACCAGAATGCATGACTTATTTCTGGACTTATGAATTACGTGTCTTTATTTCCTTTGCTGAACAACTTGCGTATTAACTAGATTTTTCTTCAAAACTGTCCTGTATCAAAGTGTACTATATTTCATGTTATATGTAGTATAGCGAAGTTGTAAGTTTGAAGAATATTTGTATCTGATATATTATTATAATCAGTTTTTAATATGGAATTGTAGTAGTTGAATTGTATATTAGCTACTAAGTATGAACTTAACGGGTAGGTAGTACCCGAATTTAAACTTATAAAACGCTAATCTGAAGAAAAAGCTTTTATAAATGAGTTCATATTATGCTACGAAATACTATTGACTACTCTTAATATTCTGTATGATTAACTCGATTCAGTTGGCTATTTTGAAGGAAATGGCACCAGCGACTTGTCAGAATTTGAACATGAGCGAGGAAGACTTCCGTGTTTTCCTTGTAGCAAACATAGCCGCAGTACAGGCTGCGATGCAAAATAACAATAACTCTAGATCAAGCAGTGGAACTAATTCCACAAGAAATCGTGTCAGATGCTCCTACAAAGAATTCACTGCCTGCAAACCTTTGGAATTTGATGGAACCGAAGGACCAATTGGATTGAAACGGTGGATCGAGAAAGTCGAATCGGTGTTTGCCATAAGTAAGTGTACTAAAGAGGACAAAGTTAAGTACGCTACGCATACCTTCACAGGTACTGCTTTAATGTGGTGGAACACCTATCTTGAACAGGTAGGACAAAATGCTGCTTACGCACTACCGTGGTCGACATTCAAGCAATTGATGAACGAGCAGTACCGTCCTAGAAATGAAGTCAATAAGCTCAAGGCAGAACTTAGAGAGTTACGAACACAAGGGTTCGACATTACCACATATGAACGGCGATTCACAGAGTTGTGCCTATTGTGTCCAGGAGCGTTCGAAGATGAAGAAGAGAAGATCGACGCGTTTGTAAAAGGGTTACCAGTAAGGATTCAAGAAGATGTGAGTTCACACGAGCCCGCTTCTATACAGAAGGCAAGTCGAATGGCTCATAAACTCATAAATCAGATTGAGGGAAGAATTAAAGAGCAGGCGGCCGAAGAAGCCAACACGAAACAACTCAAGAGGAAGTGGGAGGAAAACGGTGACAAGAGTCACCAAAACAACAACAACAACAACAATTACAACCACAATCGCAACAACTATCCCAACAACCGCAACAACAATCGCAACAATAACCGTAATCCTAATAATAACTACAACAAACATCCCAACAACAACAACAACAACAACAACAACAACCATTCCAACAACAATAACAATCTCAACAACAACCTCAATAACCACAACGACAACAAAAACCAAAAATGCCAAAGGAGTGAAGAGTACCACCAGAATGGGTTCTGCACGACATTTTGCACCAAGTGTAAAATAATTGGCCATGGTGCGAAAAAGTGTGAGGTCTACGGACCAAAGTTTAACAGAACTAAAGGAACAAATAGTGGCGAAACAAGTAATGCCACCTTTGTTTGTTATGGATGTGGAAAAGCGGGCCACATTAGAAGTAATTGCCTGAATCAGGGGAATACTAATGGGCAGGGCCGCAGAAGAGTTTTCAATATTAGTACGGCAGAAGCGCAGGAAGACCCGGAGCTTGTTATGGGTACGTTTCTTATTGATAATAAATCTGCTTATGTTTTATTTGATTCGGGTGCGGATAGAAGCTATATGAGTAGAGATTTTTGTGCTAAGTTAAGTTGCCCATTGACGCCTTTGGATAGTAAATTTTTACTCGAATTAGCAAACGGTAAATTAATTCCAGCAGATAATATATGTCGGGATAGAGAAATTAAACTGGGGGAGGAAACGTTTTAAATTGATTTAATACCAGTCAAGTTAGGGAGTTTTGATGTAATAATTGGCATGGACTGGTTGAAAAAGGTGAGAGAAGAGGTCTTTTGTTACAAAAATGCGATTCGCATTATGCGTGAAAAGGGAAAACCTTTAATGGTGTACGGAGAAAAGAACAACGCGAAATTAAATCTTATTAGTAGTTTGAAGGCGCAAAAACTAATAAAAAAAGGTTGTTACATCATTCTAGCACACATCGAGGAAGTTAAACCTGAAGAAAAGAACATCAGTGATGTTCCCGTCGCAAAAGAATTTCCCGATGTATTTCCGAAAGAATTACCGAGATTACCCCCACATCGATCCAATGAATTTCAAATAGACCCTGTACCAGGAGCTGCACCAATAGCTCGTTCTCTATACAGACTCGCACCTAGCGAAATGAAAGAATTACAAAGTCAATTACAGGAACTTTTAGAGCTTGGTTTCATTTGACCAAGTACATCACCATGGGGAGCTCCTGTTCTGTTTGTCAAGAAGTAAGATGGTACATTCAGGTTATGTATCGACTACCGAGAGTTTAACAAACTTACCATCAAGAACCGCTACCCACTACCGAGAATCGACGACTTATTTGATCAACTACAAGGCTCGTCGGTTTATTCGAAGATTGATTTACGTTCTGGGTATCATCAAATGCGGGTGAAGGAGGATGATATTCCAAAGACTGCTTTTAGGACGCGTTACGGTCATTACGAGTTTATGGTTATGCCGTTTGGGTTAACTAACGCACCAGCTATGTTCATGGACCTCATGAACCGAGTGTGTGGACCATACCTTGACAAGTTTGTCATTGTTTTCATCAATGACATACTTATTTATTCAAAGAATGACCAAGAGCACGAAGAACATTTTAGAAAAGTGCTAGAGTGGTTAAGGAAAGAAAAACTGTACGCTAAATTTTCAAAGTGTGCATTTTGGTTGGGAGAAGTTCAATTCCTCGGTCATATAGTGAACAAAGAAGGTATTCAGGTGGATCCAGAAAAGATTGAAACCGTTGAAAAGTGGAAAACCCCGAAAACTCCGAAACACATACGCCAATTTTTAGGGCTAGCTGGTTATTACAGGAGATTCATCCAAGATTTTTCCAAAATAGCAAAACCCTTGACTGCATTAACGCATAAAGGGAAGAAATTTGAATGGAAGGATGAACAAGAGAAAGCGTTTCAATTGTTGAAGAAAAAGTTAACTACGGCACCTATATTGTCATTACCTAAAAGGAATTATGATTTTGTGATATATTGTGACGCCTCAAAGCAAGGTCTCGGTTATGTATTAATGCAACGAACGAAGGTAATTGCTTATGCGTCTAAACAATTGAAGATTCACGAGCAGAATTATACGACGCATGATTTGAAATTAGGCGCGGTTGTTTTTGCATTAAAGACTTGGAGGCACTACTTATATGGGGTAAAAAGTATTATATATACCGACCACAAAAGTCTTCAACACATATTTAATCAGAAACAACTGAACATGAGGCAGCGCAGATAGATTGAATTGTTGAATGATTACGACTTTAAGATTCGTTACCACCCAGGGAAGGCAAATGTGGTAGCCGACGCTTTGAGCAGAAAGGACAGGGAACCTATTCGAGTAAAAGCTATGAATATAATGATTCACACTAACCTTACTACTCAAATAAAGGAGGCGCAACAAGAAGTTTTAAAAGAGGGAAACTTAAGGGATGAAATACCCAAAGGATCAGAGAAGCATCTTAATATTCTAGAAGACGGAAACCGGTATAGGGCTGAAAGAATTTGGGTACCAAAATTTGGAGATATGAGAGAAATGGTACTTAGAGAAGCTCATAAAATTAGATACTCAATACATCCTGGAACGGGAAAGATGTACAAGAATCTTACGAAACATTTTTGGTGGCCAGGTACGAAAGCCGATGTTGCTAAATACGTAGGGGAATGTTTGACGTGTTCTAAGGTTAAAGCTGAGCATCAGAAACCATCAGGTCTACTTCAACAACCCGAAATCCTAGAATGGAAATGGGAAAACATTACCATGGATTTCATCACTAAATTGCCAAGGACTACAAGTGGTTTTGATACTATTTGGGTAATAGTTGATCGTCTCACCAAATCAGCACACTTCCTGCCAATAAGAGAAGATGACAAGATGGAGAAGTTAGCACGACTGTATTTGAAGGAAGTCGTCTCCAGACATGGAATACCAATCTCTATTATCTCTGATAGGGATGGCAGATTTATTTCAAGATTCTGGCAGACATTACAGTAAGCATTAGGAACACATCTAGACATGAGTACTGCCTATCATCCACAAACTGATGGGAAGAGTGAAAGGATGATATAAACGCTTGAAGACATGCTACGAACATGTGTTATTGATTTCGGAAACAGTTGGGATCGACATCTACCATTAAAAGAATTTTCCTACAACAACAGCTACCATTCAAGCATTGAGATGGCGCCGTTTGAAGCACTTTATGGTAGAAAGTGCAGGTCTCTGATTTATTGGAGTGAAGTGGGGGATAGACAGATTACGGGTCCAGAGATAATACAAGAAACTACCGAGAAGATCATCCAAATTCAACAACGGTTAAAAACCGCCCAAAGTCGACAAAAGAGCTACGCTGACATTAAAAGAAAAGATATAGAATTTGAAATTGGAGAAATGGTCATGCTTGAAGTTGCACCTTGGAAAGGCGTTGTTCGATTTGGTAAACGAGGGAAATTAAATCCAAGGTATATTGGACCATTCAAGTTTATTGATCGTGTCGGACCAGTAGCTTACCAACTTGAGTTACCTCAACAACTCGCGGCTGTACATAACACTTTCCACGTCTCAAATTTGAAGAAATGTTTTGCTAAAGAAGATCTCACTATTCCGTTAGACGAAATCCAAATCAACGAAAAACTTCAATTCATCGAAGAACCCGTCGAAATAATGGATCGTGAGGTTAAAAGACTTAAGCAAAATAAGATACCAATTGTTAAGGTTCGATGGAATGCTAGTAGAGGACCCGAGTTCACCTGGGAATGAGAATATTAGATGAAAAAGAAATACCCGCACTTATTTCCAGAAGATACGTCAACACCTCTGTGACACCGCTATTTTTTTTTATACGTGGCGGAAGCATAATATTAATTAATTACGATATCAACATTTGTACAAACCGATGTCACGTGTCATTAAAACAATTTACATATTAATAGGAAGAGACGTAAATACATTCTGTTTTCAAAGGTACACGGTTCATATTCTAAAAGACCACATCAGAGTTAACCCTGTCAAACATAACATCATCATGCCCGTCTTCTCCCAAAAGCACTATCTATAAAAGCTAACAACCTGCAGGGAGGAGATGGAGGGGAATTAGCACGAAGCTAAGTGAGTACGACTAACTACAGGCCATAGTATACATAAGTGTTATACTAATCATGTCACTTAGTCCAACACACAAACATCACCCAAGTGCCGTCTATAGAGACTCTGGCGACTCGGCCAAACCATTAACCACCAGCTGATCGGACTGGGGCTTACCAGAAGTTCCTCCACCACCGTATGTATATACATAATCTACACGCGACGAACGCGTCATTCACATATATATACACCACGGCTGTCTAGGCCACCACATGAGGAACCCAACCCGCAGGTTGATCTCTCCTACCGAGGCCACCACACAATAGGGACGCACTGGGCTCCAGCAGACAAGCATCAACCAACATGCAGTCATCACAATGTACCAACTATCCACAACAATAAGTATATCTAACAAGCATGTCAGTCATAATATAACATGCTACTATATACTATATACTCCAGTTAGTCCCACTCACCAAATACCAGCAAACGAGAAGGTATTCAGCTATCTAATCACTGAACCTTCTCTTTCTCCTTTTCTCCTGATAAAACATATACACAAGTTAGTTTCTGTCCGTTAACACCAAATAACACAATATAAAAATTTTTGTCAGAAAAACTGTCTGCTAAAATTTTTCTCCTTAACACTTATGCACTTTCAAAATTTACATCAAAATCATCAAAATACAAACGGGCATCATAACGGCTAAAACTCAACACTTTGGTAGAATATTCTGCTCTGGATACTCAGTCGGTCGACTGACACTGACAGTCAGTCGACTGTCTACACAATCGGTCGACTGACCTTCTCAGTCGGTCGACTCACTTGGTATTACATCAATCGGCCGAATGTAAATCTCAGTCGGTCGGTTGTCTTCGTTAATCGGCCGGTTCAACCCTCAGTCGGTTGACTGTCGACCGACAGTCGGCCGACTGTGTTCATCTTCATCAGAAACTGAACAAAGGCTACGGACTTCAAGCTAAATTCACCAAATCTTGATCTAGAGCTCGTTTTCGACACCAAAACTTGCCACAACTCAATTACTACATGTTATAGACTATAAACCCACAAAGTTTTGACCATAACAACATCAAATCCATGGATTTTGACACAAAATCAAGCTTTTTACAAAACTTACACAAAACTATGAATTTAACCATGAATTGAACACAAAAACACATGTTTCTTACCTTGTTAGAATCAGTAGACAACAAGGAACAAGATTCCAAGATCAATTTGAGCCCAAGAACAAGTTTTGATGATTAGGGTTTCAAAGGAGAAAGAATTAGGTACGGGGTATTATTTTGGGAAGGATCTGGAAAGTGCAAGAAATGCACTGCACAAGTCATCAAAAGTGGGTTAAAATCCCACACTGTGTGACACACGGGTATTTACCAGTTATCTGATATCTTTCGTACATCATTTGGTAACCCAAACGAAGTCCAAATTAAATAAACAAACTTGTTCTGTGACCCTTGTCACAAACTGGTCCTAACCACATTATTATTTAATAATAAATATTAAATAAAAATAAAAGCACATAGTAACACAATACTAACTTAAGGGCACATTAGTAATCTTACATCTAGGCCCGAATGAGGATGTTACAAATCTACCCCCTTAAGAAGATTCCGACCTCGGAATCTGGTCAAGGTCAAACAACTGGGGATAGCGCGCCCTCATTAACTCCTCGGTTTCCCAGGTCAAGTTGGAACCTAAAGTATGTCACCATTCCACTAACACCATTGGAATCTGTTTCTTTCTTAACTTGGTGACTTTCTTATCCACTATACAAATTGGCTCTTCTACTAACTTCTTAGTCAAATCAACTTTCAAGTCTTTCAATGGAAGAATCTGACTTTCATCGTCTACTTTACACTTTCTTAAATAACACACATTGAACGTGTTGTGAATTCCTGCTAACTCTGAAGGAAGATCTAAGACTACCATTTGATCGTTCAAAATCTCTATGATCGGAAATGGCCCAACATACCTCGGAGCTAGTTTACCACGTTTGCCAAATCTGATCACCCCTTTCCACGGTGATACCTTCAAGTATACACGATCACCTACATGAAATGTTACCGGACGTCTGCGCGGATCAACATACATCTTTTGTTGATCTCTAGCTGCCTTTAATTTCTCACGTGCAATTTCAACTTTTTCTGCAGTTATCTGAACAATCTCGGGACCTGCAAATTGTTTCTCACCTGCTTCTAACCAACACGTAGGAGTTCTGCATTTTCGACCATACAACATTTCATACGGTGGCATTCCGATACTCGAATGATATGAATTGTTGTAAGCAAACTCTATCAATGGAAGATGCGAATCCCAAGAACCACCATACTCTAAGACACATGCTCTCAACATGTCTTCTAACGTTTGAATCGTTCGTTCACTCTGACCGTCTGTTTGTGGATGATATGCTGTACTAAGATTCACATGCGTACCCAGATTCTGTTGTAAACTGTTCCAGAAGTTAGATACAAACCTAGTATCCCTGTCGGAAACTATTGACAACGGTACACCATGTCGACTAACGATTTATTTCAAGTACAACTCTGCCGAATCGCTCAATGAAGCTGTTTCACGAGTAGCTAAAAAGTGAGCACTCTTTGTTAAACGATCCACAATCACCCAGATCATGTCGTGTCCTTTCTGGGTTCGGGGTAACTTGGTTACAAAATACATCGTTATATGATCCCACTTCCACTGAGGAATTTCTAACTGTCTTAGAGATCCATACGGTTTCTGATGTTCTGCCTTAACTTGCGCACAAATATGACATTTTTCGACAAAATTTGCAACATCTGTCTTCATTGTCGGCCACCAATACAATGTTTTCAAGTCTCTATACATCTTTGTACTACCTGGATGCACTGATAATCTCGATTTATGCGCTTCAGTAAGGATTAAATCTCTCAAATCTCCAAGCATAGGCACCCAAATTCGGTCTTTATAGGTCTTTAATCCTCTTGAGTCATTGCATAGGTCAAATTTTCTTTTAGTCACTTGTTCAGTCTTTAGATTTTCGTCATTCAAAGCTACTAACTGTACGGTTTTCAATCGATCAATCAAGTCTGAAACTATCTCAATTCTCATAAATCTAACATTTTCGACTATTTTCTTGCGACTCAGAGCATCTGCGACCACATTTGCTTTACCCGGATGGTATTTAATCTCACAGTCATAGTCTTTAATCAATTCTAAACATCGACGTTGACGCATATTTAATTCTTTCTGCGAAAAGATATATTGAAGACTCTTATGATCTGTATAGATTTCACAATGTGTACCATACAAATAATGTCTCTAAAGCTTCAAAGCAAACACAACTGCAGTTAACTCTAAATCGTGAGTAGGGTAGTTTCGTTCATGATTCTTCAACTGTCGTGAAGCATACGCTATAACTTTATTTCTCTGCATCAAAACACAACCCAGACCTGCACATGACGTATCGCAGTAGACCACAAAATCTTCTGTTCCCTCTGGTAAAGCTAAAACCGGCGCTTGACATAACAACTGTTTGAGAGTCTGAAAAGCCTTTTCTTGTTCATCAGTCCATCGAAAGGCTACATCTTTTCTAGTTAACTTATTCAATGGACCTGCTATTTTAGAGAAGCCTTTGATAAATCGGCGGTAATAACCTGCTAAACCCAGAAAACTCTTAATTTCTGTCGGCGTTTTCGGTGAGTTCCAATTCATTACGGCCTCTATCTTAGACTGATCTACTTGAATACCCTGTTCACAAATCACATGACCCAAAAACTGTACTTCCCGCAACCAAAATTCACATTTGGAGAACTTAGCGTACAATTGTTCCTGTTTCAAAAGTTCTAACATCAACCTCAGATGCGTAGCATGATCTTTCTCGGTTTTCGAATATATCAAGATATCATCTATGAAGACAATCACAAACTTGTCAAGATACTGACGACACACCATGTTCATTAAATCCATAAACACTGCTGGCGCATTTGTTAACCCAATTGGCATAACTAAAAATTCATAATGACCATATCTAGTTCTAAACGCTGTTTTCGGTATAACACTCTCTACAACACGTACCTGGTGATACCCTGAACGTAAATCAATCTTTGAAAAGTAGGAAGCACCCTGTAACTGATCAAATAAGTCATCTATTCTTGGTAACGGATACTTATTCTTGATTGTTCTCTTATTTAAATCACGATAATCTATACACATACGAAGCGACCCATCTTTCTTTTTCACAAACAATACAGGAGCACCCCACGGTGAAGAACTTGGTCGGATAAACCCCTTATCTAACAATTCCTGAATCTGAAACATCATTTCTCAGATTTCTGATGGAGCTAATCTGTAAGGAGCTTTTGCAACTGGTGTAGCACCTGGAACCAAATCGATTTTATACTTTACTTCACGTACTGGAGGTAACCCTGGTAAATCATCTGGAAATACTTCTGGAAATTCTGACACAACGGGAATATCGGTCACCTGCTTCTTCTCTTTCTTAACATCAATCACGTAGGCTAAGAATGAATCACACCCTTTCGTTATCGACTTCTGAGCTTTCATTAGGGAAACCATAGGGAAGTTAAATCCACTGCGCTCTCCCCTAGCTATCACTCGGGATCCGTCGGCCAAACGGAAAGAAATCATCTTCTTATCACACTTAATATTAGCCCTATTAGCTCTTAACCAATTCATGCCTATGACTACATCAAAGCTAGGTATAGGCATCAACAAACAGGTTAAAGGAAAGGAATGGCTGTTAATTTCGATGGTAATTCCAGACACAGATGATGTGCATGGAACCATTTTACCATCAGCTAATTCTATTCCCAAAGGCGCATCTAACATTCTAACAGGCAACTTCAACTTATCACAGAAGCCTAAGGACATAAAAGACCGATTCGCTCCTGAATCAAATAACACACGAGCTGGCAAGGAATTAACCAAGAACATACCGGTAATGACGTCATCGGTAGTGGTTGCAGTGTCTACCGTCATCTGAAACGCCCTTGCCTCTGCTGTTGAAGGATTCTTTCTCTTCTGCCCGGCGGTAGAAGTAGAAGATCCCCCAGAAGTTGCTGACCTCGCCCCTGACCCTGCCCCAGAACCGGCTCTCGACGCGGATGGACAATTCGCTGATCTATGACCTACCTGATGACAAGTCCAACACACATCGGACTTAAAGGAACAAGTTGTTGTTTCATGACCTAGTACTCCACATCTCAAGCATCTTCGGTTCATTGGAGAACATGGACCGGCATGAGTCGACTTACAAACATTACACCAACCAGATTGACTAGAACCCGATCCACTCATACCAGACTTACTTCTCTGTTTAATCCCACCTAACTTCTTACCACGAAAACCAGATTGCTTACTCGACTGCTGAGTCGACTGTCCACCTGATTGACCTTCTGATTTACCCCCAAAAGGTCCACCTTTTGAACTTTCTCTTTTTGGTGCCATTATATCACCTTCTGTAACTTTAGCCATCTCATGAGCCTGTGCCAATGAGGTTGCAAATCTTGCAACTGTCCTATATTCTGGCCTAATCACCCGCATAAAATGCTGAATCTTATCTTTCTCAGTTGGTACCCACTGTTGAACAAACCTTAACTTCGATGTAAAATCTCTGAAAACCTCATCAATCGTCATGTTTTCGGTCATTTTCATACTCAGAAACTCAGTTTTCAATCTTTCCATCTCATACTTAGAACAATACTGCTCCCGAACCTTAGCAGCGAACTGTTCCCAAGTTATCTGACTGATCTGTTCTTTGGGTAAATATGCAGTGATAGAGTCCCACCATTCCATTGCTTCACCCTTGAGAAGCCTACTAGCAAACAGTACCATAGATTCAGGCTCACAAAAACATGCTTCCAACGCTTTCTCTACTTCTCTTAGCCAATTAAGGGTCATTGTAGGGTTTGTGTGACCACTGTACTCAGGAGGTTTGCAGTCCATAAACTGTTTATAGGTACACTTCCTTCTTGTCTCAGGGACTTGAAATGGGTACATCATTTGATTAGGAAAAGTCTGGTTAAATGGAAATGGCATTTGATAGTTTTGATACGTATTTTGTGGAAATTGTGACTGAGAACTGCCACCGGCTTGATTATAAAAATTAGGAGGAAAGGTTGTGTTCAACGCAGTGGTATTTGGGTTCCATTGCGCCCGTTCTTGTTCTAATTCCTTAATTTTCTCCTGAGCTTCTAGTAACCGACTTTGAAGTTCTATTACTTCTTGAGAAGTTTCTTCTTCTGAAGACACATGTCCATCTTCGTCAGGGGCTCTAAAAGTACCAGTTCCAGGGACAGTGGGGCCAGTAGCGTTAGCTTCGTTATCTGCCATTACTGCACTACCACAACACTCACAGCAAAGCTTAGTATAAACTCTGTTAGTACTAACAACTAACACATAACCTGTACTAATACTCACTTAACCCATCTCCAGCATGTTATGTTTGACATGACTCTTCTAAGTTTGGGAACATGACATGTAGATCACAATGCACATGCTGCCAAACTCAGCTCTGATACCAACTTGTGACACCGCTATTTTTTTTTTATACGTGGCGGAAGCATAATATTAATTAATTACGATATCAACATTTGTACAAACCGATGTCACGTGTCATTAAAACAATTTACATATTAATAGGAAGAGACGTAAATACATTCTGTTTTCAAAGGTACACGGTTCATATTCTAAAAGACCACATCAGAGTTAACCCTGTCAAACATAACATCATCATGCCCGTCTTCTCCCAAAAGCACTATCTATAAAAGCTAACAACCTGCAGGGAGGAGATGGAGGGGAATTAGCACGAAGCTAAGTGAGTACGACTAACTACAGGCCATAGTATACATAAGTGTTATACTAATCATGTCACTTAGTCCAACACACAAACATCACCCAAGTTCCGTCTACAGAGACTCTGGCGGCTCGGCCAAACCATTAACCACCAGCTGATCGGACTGGGGCTTACCAGAAGTTCCTCCACCACCGTATGTATATACATAATCCACACACGACGGACGCGTCATTCACATATATATACACCACGACTGTCTAGGCCACCACATGAGGAACCCAACCCGCAGGTTGATCTCTCCTACCGAGGCCACCACACAATAGGGACGCACTGGGCTCTAGCAGACAAGCATCAACCAACATGCAGTCATCACAATGGACCAATTATCCACAACAATAAGTATATCTAACAAGCATGGCAGTCATAATATAACATGCTACTATATACTATATACTCCAGTTAGTCCCACTCACCAAATACCAGCAAACGAGAAGGTATTCAGCTATCTAATCACTGAACCTTCTCTTTCTCCTTTTCTCCTGAGAAAACATATACACAAGTTAGTTTCTGTCCGTTAACACCAAATAACACAATATAAAAATTTTTGTCAGAAAAACTGTCCGCTAAAATTTTTCTCCTTAACACTTGTGCACTTTCAAAATTTACATCAAAATCATCAAAATACAAACGGGCATCATAACGGCTAAAACTCAACACTTTGGTAGAATATTCTGCCCTAGATACTCAGTCGGTCGACTGACACTGACAGGCGGTCGACTGTCTACACAATCGGTCGACTGACCTTCTCAGTCGGTTGACTCACTTGGTATTACATCAATCGGCCGAATGTAAATCTCAGTCGGTCGGTTGTCTTCGTTAATCGGCCGGTTCAACCCTCAGTCGGTCGACTGTCGACCGACAGTCGGTCGACTGTGTTCATCTTCATCAGAAACTGAACAAAGGCTACGGACTTCAAGCTAAATTCACCAAATCTTGATCTAGAGCTCGTTTTCGACACCAAAACTTGCCACAACTCAATTACTACATGTTATAGACTATAAACCCACAAAGTTTTGACCATAACAACATCAAATCCATGGATTTTGACACACAATCAAGCTTTTTACAAAACTTACACAAAACTATGAATTTAACCATGAATTGAACACAAAAACACATGTTTCTTACCTTGTTAGAATCAGTAGACAACAAGGAACAATATTCCAAGATCAATTTGAGCCCAAGAACAAGTTTTGATGATTAGGGTTTCAAAGGAGAAATAATTAGGTACGGGGTATTATTTTAGGAAGGATCTGGAAAGTGCAAGAAATGCACTGCACAAGTCATCAAAAGTGGGTTAAAATCCCACACTGTGTGACACACGGGTATTTACCAGTTATCTGATATCTTTCGTACATCATTTGGTAACCCAAACGAAGTCCAAATTAAATAAACAAACTTGTTCTGTGACCCTTGTCACAAACTGGTCCTAAGCACATTATTATTTAATAATAAATATTAAATAAAAATAAAAGCACATAGTAACACAATACTAACTTAAGGGCACATTAGTAATCTTACATCTAGGCCCGAATGAGGATGTTACAACCTCCAACTGCTTAAAATTTCGGGACGAAATTTATTTAATGGGTAGGTACTGTAGTGACTCGAACTTTTCCATGTTTATATATATTAAATAAAATTGATATTTATATGATTAAGTATTTCCAACATGTTAAGCAATCAAACTTGCTAAGATGTGATTAATTGAAATAGGTTTCATATAGACAATTGACCACCCAATTTGACCGGTGATTCACGAACGTTAAAACTTGTAAAAACTATATGATGTCATATATATGGATATATATATATATATATATATATATATATATATATATATATATATATATATATATATATATATATATATATATATATATATATATATATATAGTTAACATGATATTATGATAAGTAAAAATTTCATTAAGTATATTACCAATGAACTACATCTGTAAAAAAAAAAAGACTACTAACTTAATGATTTCGAAACGAGACATATATGTAACGATTATCGTTGTAACAACATTTAACTGTATATATATCATAGTAAGATATATTAATATATCATAATATCATGATAATGTAATAATTTAACATCTCTTTAGATATAATAAACAATGGGTTAACAACATTTAACAAGATCGTTAACCTAAAGGTTTCAAAACAACACTTACATGTAACGACTAACGATGACTTAACGACTCAGTTAAAATGTATATACATGTAGTGTTTTAATATGTATTCATACACTTTTGAAAGACTTCAAGACACTTATCAAAATACTTCTACTTAACAAAAATACTTATAATTACATCCTCGTTCAGTTTCATCAACAATTCTACTCGTATGCACCCGTATTCGTACTCGTACAATACACAGCTTTTAGATGTATGTACTATTGGTATATACACTCCAATAATCAGCTCTTAGCAGCCCATGTGAGTCACCTAACACATGTGGGAACCATCATTTGGCAACTAGCATGAAATATCTCATAAAATTACAAAAATATTAGTAATCATTCATGACTTATTTATATGTAAACAAAATTACACATCCTTTATATCTTATCCATATACCAACGACCAAAAACACCTACAAACACTTTCATTCTTCAATTTTCTTCATCTAATTGATCTCTCTTAAGTTTTATCTTCAAGTTCTAAGTGTTCTTCATAAATTCTATAAGTTCTAGTTTCATAAAATCAAGAATACTTCCAAGTTTGCTAGCTTACTTCCAATCTTGTAAAGTGATCATCCAACCTCAAGAAATCTTTCTTATTTACAGTAAGATATCTTTCTAATATAAGGTAATACTCATATTCAAACTTTGTTTCAATTTCTATAACTTTAACAATCTTATTTCGAGTGGAAATCTTACTTGAACTTGTTTTCGTGTCATGATTTTGCTTCAAGAACTTTCAAGCCATCCAAGGATCTTTTGAAGCTAGATCTACTTTTCTCATTTCTAGTAGGTTTATCCACAAAACCTGAGGTAGTAATGATGTTCATAACATCATTCGATTCATATATATAAAACTACCTTATTCGAAGGTTTAAACTTGAAATCACTAGAACATAGTTTAGTTAATTCTAAACTTGTTCGCAAACAAAAGTTAATCCTTCTAACTTGACTTTTAAAATCAACTAAACACATGTTCTATATCTATATGATATGCTAACTTAATAATTTAAAACCAGATTCCAAAGTACCGGATGCTTTAGTACTTCGAATTCGTTTTTATCATGTCCGAAGGATTTCCTGGAATGATAGGGGATATTCTTATATTCATCTTGTTAATGTCGGTTACCAGGTGTTCACCGTATGAATGATTTTTATCTCTATGTATGGGATGTATTGAAATATGAAAACTTGTGGTCTATTATTTCGATTCATAAATATATAGGTTAGACCTATAACTCACCAACATTTTTGTTGACGTTTAAAGCATGTTTATTCTCAGGTGATTATTAAGAGCTTCCGCTGTTGCATACTAAAATAAGGACAAGATTTGGAGTCCATGCTTGTATGATATTATGTAAAAACTGCATTCAAGAAACTTATTTTTGATGTAATATATTCTTATTGTAAACCATTATGTAATGGTCATGTGTAAATGGTATATTTTAGATTATCATTATTTGATAATCTACGTAATGCTTTTTAAACCTTTATAGATAAAATAAAGGTTATGGTTATTTTAAAAATGAATGCAGTCTTTGAAAAACATCTCATATAGAGGTCAAAACCTTGCAACGAAATCAATTAATATGGAACGTTTATAATCAATATGAACGGGACATTTCAACTTGTTTCCTTATGCAGCAAGGTTATAGAATCTAATTCAAAGGAATTGAATTGTGTTTGAATTCAAATTCATATAGAATCTGACTACCGAGTCAGATACCGAATCAGAATCTCGGTATCACTTAATTCATTGGTTTTAAGTGTTCCCAGGCTACAAATCTTGTGGTTACCGAATCTATACTGAATCTGGGTGTATTACTTGTATTTCTGATCAGTTTCTGATACAGAATCTGGTTTACCGAATCTGCTACAGTACAGAATCTATACCGAATCTGCTACAGTACCTAATCAGATACCAAATCTGACATTTGTGTTAAATTGTTGTGATTTTTCATCTTAGATTTATGTAATATGAAATGTCCCATTCTTATTGATTAAAAACGTTCCATATTAATTGATTTCGTTGCGAGGTTTTGACCTCTATATGAGACGTTTTTCAAAGACAGCATTCATTTTAAAACAAACCATAACCTTTATTTCATCAATAAAGGTTTAAAAATCTTTACGTAGATTATCAAATAATGATAATCTAAAATATCCCGTTTACACACGACCATTACATAATGGTTTACAATACAAATATGTTACAACAAAATAAGTTTCTTGAATGCAGTTTTTACATAATATCATATAAGCATGGACTCCAAATCTCGTCCTTATTTAAGTATGCGACAGCGGAAGCTCTTAATAAGCACTTGAGAATAAACATGCTTAAAACGTCAACAAAAATGTTGGTGAGTTATAGGTTTAACCTATATATATCAAATCATAATAATAGACCACAAGATTTCAGATTTCAATACACATCCCATACATAGAGATAAAAATCATTCATATGGTGAACACCTGGTAACTGACATTAACAAGATGCATATATAAGAATATCTCCATCATTCCGGGTCACCCTTCGGATATGATATAAATTTCGAAGTACTAAAGCATCCGATACTTTGGATGGGGTTTGTTAGGCCCAATAGATCTATCTTTAGGATTCGCGTCAATTAGGGTGTCTGTTCCCTAATTCTTAGATTACCAGACTTAATAAAAAGGGGCATATTCGATTTCGATAATTCAACCATAGAATGTAGTTTCACGTACTTGTGTCTATTTTGTAAATCATTTATAAAACCTGCATGTATTCTCATCCCAAAAATATTAGATTTTAAAAGTGGGACTATAACTCACATTCACAGATTTTTACTTCGTCGAGAAGTAAGACTTGGTCACTGGTTGATTCACGAACCTATAACAATATATACATATATATCAAAGTATGTTCAAAATATATTTACAACACTTTTAATATATTTTGATGTTTTAAGTTTATTAAGTCAGCTGTCCTCGTTAGTAACCAACAACTAGTTGTTCACAGTTAGATGTACAAAAATAAATCAATAAATATTATCTTGAATCAATCCACGACCCAGTGTATACGTATTTCAGTATTGATCACAACTCAAACTATATATATTTTGGAATCAACCTCAACCCTGTATAGCTAACTCC
Source organism: Rutidosis leptorrhynchoides (assembly GCF_046630445.1). Classification (NCBI taxonomy): domain Eukaryota; kingdom Viridiplantae; phylum Streptophyta; class Magnoliopsida; order Asterales; family Asteraceae; genus Rutidosis; species Rutidosis leptorrhynchoides. Next base: position 650,028,001 of record NC_092333.1, read on the forward strand.
AACATTCACATATAGAGTGTCTATGGTTGTTCCGAAATATATATAGATGTGTCGACATGATAGGTCGAAACATTGTATACGTGTCTATGGTATCTCAAGATTACATAATATACAATACAAGTTGATTAAGTTATGGTTGGAATAGATTTGTTACCAATTTTTACGTAGCTAAAATGAGAAAAATTATCCAATCTTGTTTTACCCATAACTTCTTCATTTTAAATCCGTTTTGAGTGAATCAAATTGCTATGGTTTCATATTGAACTATATTTTATGAATATAAACATAAAAAGTATAGGTTTATAGTCGTAAAAATAAGTTACAAGTCGTTTTTGTAAAGGTAGTCATTTCAGTCGAAAGAACGACGTCTAGATGACCATTTTAGAAAACATACTTCCACTTTGAGTTTAACCATAATTTTTGGATATAGTTTCATGTTCATAATAAAAATCATTTTCTCAGAATAACAACTTTTAAATCAAAGTTTATCATAGTTTTTAATTAACTAACCCAAAACAGCCCGCGGTGTTACTACGACGGCGTAAATCCGGTTTTACGGTGTTTTTTGTGTTTTCAGGTTTTAAATCATTAAGTTAGCATATCATATAGATATAGAACATGTGTTTAGTTGATTTTAAAAGTCAAGTTAGAAGGATTAACTTTTGTTTGCGAACAAGTTTAGAATTAACTAAACTATGTTCTAGTGATTACAAGTTTAAACCTTCGAATAAGATAGCTTTATATGTATGAATCGAATGATGTTATGAACATCATTACTACCTTAAGTTCCTTGGATAAACCTACTGGAAAAGAGAAAAATGGATCTAGCTTCAACGGATCCTTGGATGGCTCGAAGTTCTTGAAGCAGAATCATGACACGAAAACAAGTTCAAGTAAAATCATCACTTGAAATAAGATTGTTATAGTTATAGAAATTGAACCAAAGTTTGAATATGATTATTACCTTGTATTAGAATGACAACCTACTGTAAGAAACAAAGATTTCTTGAGGTTGGATGATCACCTTACAAGATTGGAAGTGAGCTAGCAAACTTGAAAGTATTCTTGATTCTATGTAACTAGAACTTATAGAATATATGAAGAACACTTAGAACTTGAAGATAGAACTTAAGAGAGATCAATTAGATGAAGAAAATTGAAGAATGAAAGTGTTTGTAGGTGTTTTTGGTCGTTGGTGTATGGATTAGATATAAAGGATATGTAATTTTGTTTTCATGTAAATAAGTCATGAATGATTACTCATATTTTTGTAATTTTATGAGATATTTCATGCTAGTTGCCAAATGATGGTTCCCACATGTGTTAGGTGACTCACGTGGGCTGCTAAGAGCTGATCATTGGAGTGTATATACCAATAGTACATACATCTAAAAGCTGTGTATTGTACGAGTACGAATACGGGTGCATACGAGTAGAATTGTTGATGAAACTGAACGAGGATGTAATTGTAAGCATTTTTGTTAAGTAGAAGTATTTTGATAAGTGTATTTAAGTCTTTCAAAAGTGTATAAATACATATTAAAACACTACATGTATATACATTTTAACTGAGTCGTTAAGTCATCGTTAGTCGTTACATGTAAGTGTTGTTTTGAAACCTTTAGGTTAACGATCTTGTTAAATGTTGTTAACCCAATGTTTATAATATCAAATGAGATTTTAAATTATTATATTATCATGATATTATCATGTATGAATATCTCTTAATATGATATATATACATTAAATGTCTTTACAACGATAATCGTTACATATATGTCTCGTTTAAAAATCATTAAGTTAGTAGTCTTGTTTTTACATATGTAGTTCATTGTTAATATACTTAATGATATGTTTACTTATCATAGTATCATGTTAACTATATATATATATCCATATATATGTCATCATATAGTTTTTACAAGTTTTAACGTTCGTGAATCACCGGTCAACTTGGGTGGTCAATTGTCTATATGAAACATATTTCAATTAATCAAGTCTTAACAAGTTTGATTGCTTAACATGTTGGAAACATTTAATCATGTAAATATCAATCTCAATTAATATATATAAACATGGAAAAGTTCGGGTCACTACAGTACCTACCCGTTAAATAAATTTCGTCCTGAAATTTTAAGCTGTTGAAGGTGTTGACGAAAAGTTCGGGTCACTCTACGAGCATTCCATCGAACCTTAACAATTGGTATCTTGTTTTGCTTAAGTCTTTTAACCTCATGATCCATTATTTCGACGGGTTCTTCGATGAATTGGAGTTTTTCGTTGATTTTGATTTCATCTAACGGAATAGTGAGATCTTCTTTAGCAAAACATTTCTTCAAATTCGAGACGTGGAAAGTGTTATGTACAGCCGCGAGTTGTTGAGGTAACTCAAGTCGGTAAGCTACTGGTCCGACACGATCAATAATCTTGAATGGTCCAATATGCCTTGGATTTAATTTCCCTCGTTTACCAAATCGAACAAAGCCTTTCCAAGGTGCAACTTTAAGCATGACCATCTCTCCAATTTCAAATTCTATATCTTTTCTTTTAATGTCAGCGTAGCTCTTTTGTCGACTTTGGGCGGTTTTCAACCGTTGTTGAATTTGGATGATCTTCTCGGTAGTTTCTTGTATAATCTCCGGACCCGTAATCTGTCTATCCCCCACTTCACTCCAACAAATCGGAGACCTGCACTTTCTACCATAAAGTGCTTCAAACGGTGCCATCTCAATGCTTGAATGGTAGCTGTTGTTGTAGGAAAATTCTGCTAACGGTAGATGTCGATCCCAACTGTTTCCGAAATCAATAACACATGCTCGTAGCATGTCTTCAAGCGTTTGTATCGTCCTTTCGCTCTGCCCATCAGTTTGTGGATGATAGGCAGTACTCATGTCTAGACGAGTTCCTAATGCTTGCTGTAATGACTGCCAGAATCCTGAAATAAATTTGCCATCCCTATCAGAGATAATAGAGATTGGTATTCCATGTCTGGAGACGACTTCCTTCAAATACATTCGTGCTAACTTCTCCATCTTGTCATCTTCTCTTATTGGCAGGAAGTGTGCTGATTTGGTGAGACGATCAACTATTACCCAAATAGTATCAAAACCACTTGCAGTCCTTGGCAATTTAGTGATGAAATCTATGGTAATGTTTTCCCATTTCCATTCCAGGATTTCGGGTTGTTGAAGTAGACCTGATGGTTTCTGATACTCAGCTTTGACCTTAGAACACGTCAAACATTCTCCTACATATTTAGCAACATCGGCTTTCATACCCGGCCACCAAAAATGTTTCTTGAGATCCTTGTACATCTTCCCCGTTCCAGGATGTATTGAGTATCTGGTTTTATGAGCTTCTCTAAGTACCATTTCTCTCATATCTCCAAATTTTGGTACCCAAATCCTTTCAGCCCTATACCGGGTTCCGTCTTCCCGAATATTAAGATGCTTCTCCGATCCTTTGGGTATTTCATCCTTTAAATTTCCCTCTTTTAAAACTCCTTGTTGCGCCTCCTTTAGAGTTGTAAGGTTATTATGAATCATTATATTCATAGATTTTACTCGAATGGGTTCTCTGTCCTTCCTGCTCAAGGCATCGGCTACCACATTTGCCTTCCCCGGGTGGTAACGAATCTCAAAGTCGTAATCATTCAATAATTCAATCCACCTACGCTGCCTCATATTCAGTTGTTTCTGATTAAATATGTGTTGAAGACTTTTGTGGCCGGTATATATAATACTTTTGACCCCATATAAGTAGTGCCTCCAAGTCTTTAATGCAAAAACAACCGCGCCTAATTCCAAATCATGCGTCGTATAATTTTGTTCGTGAATCTTCAGTTGTGTAGACGCATAAGCAATCACCTTCGTTCGTTGCATTAATGCATAACCGAGACCTTGCTTTGATGCGTCACAATAAATCACAAAATCATCATTCCCTTCAGGCAATGACAATATAGGTGCCGTAGTTAGCTTTTTCTTCAATAACTGAAACGCTTTCTCTTGTTCATCATTCCATTCAAATTTCTTCCCTTTATGCGTTAATGCAGTCAAGGGTTTTGCTATTCTGGAAAAGTCTTGGATGAACCTTCTGTAGTAACCAGCTAGTCCTAAAAACTGGCGTATGTGTTTCGGAGTTTTTGGGGTTTCTCACTTTTCAACAGTTTCTATCTTTGCCGGATCCACCTTAATACCTTCTTTATTCACTATGTGACCGAGGAATTGAACTTCTTCCAACCAAAATGCACACTTTGAAAACTTAGCGTACAATTCTTCCTTCCTCAATACTTCTAACACCTTTCTCAAATGTTCACCGTGTTCTTGGTCATTCTTTGAGTAAATAAGTATGTCATCAATGAAAACAATGACAAACTTGTCAAGGTATGGTCCACACACTCGGTTCATAAGGTCCATGAACACAGCTGGTGCATTAGTTAAACCAAACGGCATGACCATAAACTCGTAATGACCGTAACGTGTTCTGAAAGCAGTCTTTAGAATATCATCTTCTTTCACCCGCATTTGATGATACCCAGAACGTAAGTCAATCTTTGAATAAACAGACGAGCCTTGTAGTTGATCAAATAAGTCGTCAATTCTCGGTAGTGGGTAGCAGTTCTTGATGGTAAGTTTGTTCAACTCTCGATAGTCGATACACAACCTGAATGTACAATCTTTCTTCTTGACAAACAAAACAGGAGCTCCCCACGGTGATGTGCTTGGTCGAATGAAACCACGCTCTAAAAGTTCTTGTAATTGGCTTTTCAGTTCTTTCATCTCGCTGGGTGCGAGTCTGTAAGGAGCACGAGCTATTGTTGCAGCTCCTGGTACAAGATCTATTTGAAATTCAATGGATCGATGTGGGGGTAATCCCGGTAATTCTTTCAGAAATACATCGGGAAATTCTTTTGCAATGGGAACATCATTGATGCTCTTTTCTTCAGTTTGTACTTTCTCGACATGTGCTAGAACAGCATAGCAACCTTTTTTTATTAGTTTTTGTGCCTTCAAATTACTAATAAGATGTAGCTTCGTGTTGCCCTTTTCTCCGTACACCATTAAGGGTTTTCCTTTTTCTCGTATAATGCAAATTGCATTTTTGTAACAAACGATCTCTGCTTTCACTTCTTTCAACCAGTCCATACCGATTATCACATCAAAACTCCCTAACTCTACTGGTATCAAATCAATCTTAAATGTTTCGCTAACCAGTTTAATTTCTCGATTCCGACATATATTATCTGCTGAAATTAATTTACCATTTGCTAATTCGAGTAAAAATTTACTATCCAAAGGCGTCAATGGGCAACTTAATTTAGCACAAAAATCTCTACTCATATAGCTTCTATCCGCACCCGAATCAAATAAAACGTAAGCAGATTTATTGTCAATAAGAAACGTACCCGTAACAAGCTCTGGGTCTTCCTGTGCCTCTGCCGCATTAATATTGAAAACTCTTCCGCGGCCTTGTCCATTCGTGTTCTTCTGGTTCGGGCAATTTCTAATAATGTGGCCCGGTTTTCCACATTTATAACAAACTACATTGGCATAGCTTGCTCCGACACTACTTGCTCCGCCATTACTCGTTCCGACACCATTTGTTCCTTTCGTTCTATTAACCCCTGGTCCGTAGACCTCACACTTCGCTGCGCTATGACCATTTCTTTTACACTTGTTGCAAAATTTGGTGCAGAACCCCGAGTGATACTTTTCACACCTTTGGCATAGCTGCTTCTGATTGTTGTTGTTGTTGCGGTTATTATTGTTGTTGGGATGATTGTTGTAGTTGCTGTTGTTGTTGTTGTTGTTGTTGTTGGGCCGTTTGTTGTAGTTGCGATTGATGTTGCGATTGTTGGGATAATTGTTGCAATTATTGTTGTAATTGCTGTTGTTGTTGTATTGGTGATTCTTATCACCATTTTCCTCCCACTTTCTTTTGACTTGCTTCACATTGGCCTCTTCAGCAGTCTGTTCTTTAATTCTTTCTTCAATCTGGTTCACTAGTTTGTGAGCCATTCTACATGCCTGTTGTATGGAGGCGGGCTCGTGTGAACTTATATCTTCTTGGATTCTTTCCGGTAATCCTTTCACAAACGCGTCGATCTTCTCTTCCTCATCTTCGAATGCTCCCGGACACAATAGGCACAATTCTGTGAATCGTCTTTCGTACGTGGTAATATCAAATCCTTGGGTTCGTAACCCTCTAAGTTCTGTCTTGAGCTTATTGACCTCGGTTCTGGGACGGTACTTCTCGTTCATCAAGTGCTTGAATGCTGACCACGGTAGTGCGTACGTATCGTCTTGTCCCACTTGCTCTAGATAGGTATTCCACCATGTTAACGCAGAACCTGTGAAGGTATGCGTAGCGTACTTCACTTTGTCCTATTCAGTACACTTACTTATGGCAAACACTGATTCGACCTTCTCGGTCCACCGTTTCAATCCGATCGGTCCTTCGGTTCCATCAAATTCCAAAGGTTTGCAGGCAGTAAATTCTTTGTAGGTGCATCCTACACGATTTCCTGTACTGCTAGATCCAAGGTTATTGTTGGTATGTAGCGCAGCCTGTACTGCGGCTATGTTTGAAGCTAGAAAAGTACGGAATTCCTCTTCATTCATATTCACTGTGTGTCGAGTAGTCGGTGCCATTTCCTTCAAAATAGTCAAATGGAACAAGTTAATCATACAGAATATTAAGAGTAGTTAATAGTATTTTGTAGCATAATATGAACTCATTTATAAAAGCTTTTTCTTTATATTAGCGTTTTATAAGTTTAAATTCGGGTAGTACCTACCCGATAAGTTCATACTTGTAGCTAATATACAATTAAACTACTACAATTCTATATGAAAAACTGATTATAATAATATTTCGCGTTCAAACTTTTACACAATATTTTACAAACTTACAATACCGCTTATTTTACATATAGCATGAAATATAGCACACAATAAATTTGATACAAGATGGTTGTGAAGATAATTCTAGCTAGTACACAAGTCGTTCAGCAAAGGCAATAAAGACACGTAATTCATGTGTCCAGAAACAAGTCATGCATTCTGGTTTTACTAGAATTACTTCCCATCCTTGGTCTTGTGGAACATAACCGTTATGGCCATTGATAAGACAGCGTGTTGTAACGTCGTCAAAGGGACGAGGGTTACGTAATGTCCAACAGTCCCGTAAGAATCTAAAAACCTCATTTCTTACCCCAATTACCGACTCCGTCACTTGTGGGAACGTTTTGTTTAATAGTTGTAGCCCGATGTTCTTGTTCTCACTTTGGTGAGAAGCGAACATTACTAATCCGTAAGCATAACATGCTTCTTTATGTTGCATGTTAGCCGCTTTTTCTAAATCACGAAGTCCAATATTCGGATATATTGAGTCAAAATAATTTCTTAACCCATTGCGTAAAATAGCATTTGGGTTCCCTGCAATATATGCGTCAAAGTAAACACATCGTAACTTATGGATTTCCCAATGTGATATCCCCCATCTTTTGAACGAAAGCCTTTTATAAACCAAGGCATTCTTGGAACGTTCTTCGAATGTCTTACAAACTGATCTCGCCTTAAATAGTTGTGCCGAAGAATTCTGACCGACTCTAGACAAGATTTCATCAATCATGTCTCCGGGTAGGTCTCTTAAAATATTGGGTTGTCTATCCATTTTGTGTTTTTATACTATAAAATAGACAAGAGTTAGATTCATAAAAAAAAAAACTTATTAATACAAGCAATTTTTACATATATCATAAAGCATAAGCACACTATATTACATATATTACACCACACGAATACAACTATCTTATTCCGACTCGCTTGTTTCTTCTTCTTCGGTTTTGGTTCGTTTTGCCAAGTTTCTAGGGATATATGATGTTCCCCTAATACGAGCCGTCGTTTTCCACATTGGTTTAGAAAAACCTGGTGGTTTAGAGGTTCCCGGGTCATTGTTACAACTTAAGGACTTCGGGGGTTGACGATACATATAAAGTTCATCGGGGTTAGAATTAGATTTCTCTATTTTTATGCCCTTTCCCTTACTATTTTCTTTTGCCTTTTTAAATTCAGTTGGGGTAATTTCTATAACATCATCGGAATTCTCGTCAGAATCCGATTCATCGGAGAATTGGTAATCCTCCCAATATTTTGCTTCCTTGGCGGAAACACCATTGACCATAATTAACCTTGGTCGGTTGGTTGAGGATTTTCTTTTACTTAACCGTTTTATTATTTCCCCCACTGGTTCTATTTCTTCATCCGGTTCCGATTTTTCTTCCGGTTCCGATTCTTCTTCCGGTTCCGACTCTTCTCCCGGTTCCTCTTCGGGAACTTGTGAATCAGTCCACGAATCATTCCAATTTACATTTGACTCTTCATTATTATTAGGTGAGTCAATGGGACTTGTTCTAGAGGTAAACATCTATCACATAATATCAAACGCGTTAAGAGATTAATATATCACATAATATTCACATATATAGTTTCCAACAAAATTTGTTAAGCAATCATTTTTCAAGTAAACACGGTCGAAGTCCAGACTCACTAATGCATCCTAACAAACTCGATACGACACACTAATGCAAAATTCTGGTTCTCTAAGACCAACGCTCTGATACCAACTGAAATGTCCCGTTCTTATTGATTAAAAACGTTCCATATTAATTGATTTCGTTGCGAGGTTTTGACCTCTATATGAGACATTTTTCAAAGACTGCATTCATTTTAAAACAAACTATAATCTTTATTTCATCAATAAAGGTTTAAAAAGCTTTACGTAGATTATCAAATAATGGTAATCTAAAATATCCCGTTTACACACGACCATTACATAATGGTTTACAATACAAATATGTTACAACAAAATAAGTTTCTTGAATGCAGTTTTTACACAATATCTTACAAGCATGGACTCCAAATCTCGTCCTTATTTAAGTATGCGACAGCGGAAGCTCTTAATAAGCACCTGAGAATAAACATGCTTAAAACGTCAACAAAAATGTTGGTGAGTTATAGGTTTAACCTATATATATCAAATCATAATAATAGACCACAAGATTTCATATTTCAATACGCATCCCATACATAGAGATAAAAATCATTCATATGGTGAACACCTGGTAACCGACATTAACAAGATGCATATATAAGAATATCCCCATCATTCCGGGACACCCTTCGGATATGATATAAATTTCGAAGTACTAAAGCATCCGGTACTTTGGATGGGGTTTGTTAGGCCCAATAGATCTATCTTTAGGATTCGCGTCAATTAGGGTGTCTGTTCCCTAATTCTTAGATTACCAGACTTAATAAAAAGGGGCATATTCGATTTCGATAATTCAACCATAGAATGTAGTTTCACGTACTTGTGTCTATTTTGTAAATCATTTATAAAACCTGCATGTATTCTCATCCCAAAAATATTAGATTTTAAAAGTGGGACTATAACTCACTTTCACAGATTTTTACTTCGTCGGGAAGTAAGACTTGGCCACTGGTTGATTCACGAACCTATAACAATATATACATATATATCAAAGTATGTTCAAAATATATTTACAACACTTTTAATATATTTTGATGTTTTAAGTTTATTAAGTCAGCTGTCCTCGTTAGTAACCTATAACTAGTTGTCCACAGTTAGATATACAGAAATAAATCGATAAATATTATCTTGAATCAATCCACGACCCAGTGTATACGTATCTCAGTATTGATCACAACTCAAACTATACATATTTTGGAATCAACCTCAACCCTGTATAGCTAACTCCAACATTCACATATAGAGTGTCTATGGTTGTTCCGAAATATATATAGATGTGTCGACATGATAGGTCGAAACATTGTATACGTGTCTATGGTATCTCAAGATTACATAATATACAATACAAGTTGATTAAGTTATGGTTGGAATATATTTGTTACCAATTTTCACGTAGCTAAAATGAGAAAAATTATCCAATCTTGTTTTACCCATAACTTCTTCATTTTAAATCCGTTTTGAGTGAATCAAATTGCTATGGTTTCATATTGAACTCTATTTTATGAATCTAAACAGAAAAAGTATAGGTTTATAGTCGGAAAAATAAGTTACAAGTCATTTTTGTAAAGGTAGTCATTTCAGTCGAAAGAACGACGTCTAGATGACCATTTTAGAAAACATACTTCCACTTTGAGTTTAACCATAATTTTTGGATATAGTTTCATGTTCATAATAAAAATAATTTTCTCAGAATAACAACTTTTAAATCAAAGTTTATCATAGTTTTTAATTAACTAACCCAAAACAGCCCGCGGTGTTACTACGACGGCGTAAATCCGGTTTTACGGTGTTTTTCGTGTTTCCAGGTTTTAAATCATTAAGTTAGCATATCATATAGATATAGAACATGTGTTTAGTTGATTTTAAAAGTCAAGTTAGAAGGATTAACTTTTGTTTGCGAACAAGTTTAGAATTAACTAAACTATGTTCTAGTGATTACAAGTTTAAACCTTCGAATAAGATAGCTTTATATGTATGAATTAAATGATGTTATGAACATCATTACTACCTTAAGTTCCTTGTATAAACCTACTGGAAAAGATAAAAATGGATCTAGCTTCAACGGATCCTTGGATGGCTCGAAGTTCTTGAAGCAGAATCATGACACGAAAACAAGTTCAAGTAAGATCATCACTTGAAATAAGATTGTTATAGTTATAGAAATTGAACCAAAGTTTGAATATGATTATTACCTTGTATTAGAATGATAACCTACTGTAAGAAACAAAGATTTCTTGAGGTTGGATGATCACCTTACAAGATTGGAAGTGAGCTAGCAAACTTGAAAGTATTCTTGATTTTATGTAACTAGAACTTGTAGAATATATGAAGAACACTTAGAACTTGAAGATAGAACTTGAGAGAGATCAATTAGATGAAGAAAATTGAAGAATGAAAGTGTTTATAGGTGTTTTTGGTCATTGATGTATGGATTAGATATAAAGGATATGTAATTTTGTTTTCATGTAAATAAGTCATGAATGATTACTCATATTTTTGTAATTTTATGAGATATTTCATGCTAGTTGCCAAATGATGGTTCCCACATGTGTTAGGTAACTCACATGGGCTGCTAAGAGCTGATCATTGGAGTGTATATACCAATAGTACATATATCTAAAAGCTGTGTATTGTACGAGTACGAATACGGGTGCATACGAGTAGAATTGTTGATGAAACTGAACGAGGATGTAATTGTAAGCATTTTTGTTAAGTAGAAGTATTTTGATAAGTGTATTGAAGTCTTTCAAAAGTGTATAAATACATATTAAAACACTACATGTATATACATTTTAACTGAGTCGTTAAGTCATCGTTAGTCGTTACATGTAAGTGTTGTTTTGAAACCTTTAGGTTAACGATCTTGTTAAATGTTGTTAACCCAATGTTTATAATATCAAATGAGATTTTAAATTATTATATTATCATGATATTATCATGTATGAATATCTCTTAATATGATATATATACATTAAATGTCTTTACAACGATAATCGTTACATATATGTCTCGTTTAAAAATCATTAAGTTAGTAGTCTTGTTTTTACATATGTAGTTCATTGTTAATATACTTAATGATATGTTTACTTATCATAGTATCATGTTAACTATATATATATATATCCATATATATGTCATCATATAGTTTTTACAAGTTTTAACGTTCGTGAATCACTGGTCAAATTGGGTGGTCAATTGTCTATATGAAACATATTTCAATTAATCAAGTCTTAACAAGTTTGATTGCTTAACATTTTGGAAACATTTAATCATGTAAATATCAATCTCAATTAATATATATAAACATGGAAAAGTTCGGGTCACTACATAATACCGAATCTACCTCATTTTCAAGATGTCTACTCAAGATACTTTGATCATTGGATCAGATTCCCGTCCTCCAGTGTTGTTTGATGGCAAGTACACTCAGTGGCTTCACCGAATCACTTAGTACATAGAATATAAGGGTGAGAAAGCAAATTACATATGGGCTTCTCTGAGAGATGGTCCAGTTGTAGATTATCATCCGAATACTGGTATGCCAATTCCAGTCTATGAACCTTCTGGTGATAAACATTAGAGAGCTCAGGGTGACATAGAGGCAAAGAACATTGTTATGCAAGCTATCCCGTATGAGTTGTTTGGAAATGTTGATAGCAACACCACAGCAAAAGATATATGGGATGAGATCAAACGATAGCAAGAAGTTTATGACATGTAAGATGTTACTAAACTGAATAAGGCTCTGGGATTTTATGAAGATTTCAAGCAGGAACCCGATGAACTACTCAAGGATACCTACCGCCGTTTCAATGGTGTTCTCAATGAGTTGAAAAGGTGCAAGATCATAAAAGTAAATGCTGAAGTCAACATGAAATTTCTCAAAAAGCTCAATGTTGATTGGCTTCCTTATGGAACCATTGTTCGATCTACCAAAGAGATTGATAAGTTGACTATTCATGAGCTTGTTGGAGTTCTTATACATTACCAACCTGAAGTGTCTAAACTTCAAGAAAGAAGGAAAGAGTCATTCCAAGTGATCCTCTTGCTCTCATTGCCAAAAAGAAGAGCAAATCATTTACGACTTCCAAAAGTTTGTCCAAGAAAGTGCTTGTTGAAGAATCAACTGATTCTGAAGAGTTGAATCTTTCTAATATTGATGATTCTCACCTTGAATTAGTCAAAATGGCAGCTATGTTCACAAAAGCCTTGAACAAACACAAGTTCAAAGGCAAATCAAGCAATCAATGCAAGAACTCATCGTCTTCCTCGTACTACAAGAAAGTTGATCAATCAAAACAACAACAACGTGCTGATGATTCCAAGAAGGATGAATGAATCTGTTTCAATTGTGGCAAAACTGGTCATTACTCTCGTGAGTGCAAGATGCCTAAGAAGAAGGATGCCTCTTACTACAAGAAGAAAATGTTGATGGTAAAGATAGTAGAAACTGAGGGAGAGCTGAAACTAGTTGATGATACTTGGTTTAACTAGACTGATGATTCAGATTCAGAGGTGGAACATGCAAATGTTTGCAAGGTGACTAAGCTCATCAAAGCTAAGAAAGTAATGGAGAATTCTGACTCAGCATCTGATGATGATGAGGTACAATCATCTAAAATTCCACCTGATTTTATAACAATGCAAAATGACATGATGAAGAATTTGGTCTCAATGTCAAAAGAAGTCAAAGGTTTAAAATCTAAAAATAAGGTTTTAAAATATAAAATCAAACTTTCTGAGACCAAACCATCTTCATCTAAATCATAATCGGAATTGCAAAGAATGACTGTTCAACTCAGCTCCACGGAAATTGAGTTGGAAGATCTTAAAAAATCAATTCATCCGATTAAAGTCGAAAGGACAGATTATCGTCTAAAATCCGAATGACTTGCGGGAAAAAGTTCAATTTTTAGAAAAAGATCTTTCTGATTTGAAAACTCAACATGAACCCACACTTTCAAAGCTAAACAAGAAAATTATTCAATTGAAAAACACCATAATTGAAAAGAACTCTGAAATTTCTTCATTGTCAAAATAGTCTTTTCAAATGAAAGCACAACTTGCTGGATATGAGGAAAAACTCTATCGAACAGAGCAATCCAAAGCTATCATGAATATGGTACTTTCAAAACAAACGATTTTTATGAATAGACCAAAAACGATTCATGGTGAAAAGTGGGGGTTGGGTTATGAAGATCCTAATATCTTAGATAATGCTTCCAAAAAGATTTCAGGATTATATCATTCTGATTACTTTCAAGCTGGTTTACCATCTAATTTTGTGCATGCTTCTGATGCTGATTTTGATGATATTATTATTAATTGCAAATCTAGAAAATACCATCAAATTAGCTTAATGTATGAGAAAATCAATGCTAAAATGGGTAAATCAAATCCTAATTTCTTGAAGGAACTTGTTGAAACTGAAAAGAATATGCAACGTAAAAATTATGTGCCTAAGCGTAGACTGGTTTATATCCCAACACTCATGCTAGAGAAATACATTTTAATGCTTGAGAATGAAGTGTTTAACAAACCTAGTTCTAGCATTATTGCCATAGATGAGGTGTTTGATGAACCAAATTTTGATGTGAAACCAATACTACTGGCCTTACCTGCATGTTCTGATAATGTTTTCCGTGAATTCCTAGCACATGAACTAACTGTCTTCTTTGAGACAGAATCCCTAGGTCAAACTGATTTAGATGTCAAGGTAGAACCTCGAGATGAACCAACTATTGAAAACTTGATAGACTTTGACACAACAATTGATCCTTTGAATGAATTTTATACAAACATACCTGTTTTACGAAACTTGAAACGTATATTAGGTATAGTTGAACAGGAAAATGTTAATTTGCAACTTAAGTGTCAATCACTAGAACAAATGCTTGCTCTGTGTGATAAGTTGCCTCCACTTCCTAAGAAAGAATGTACTTATGATTTTAAGGAAGGTGAAGTGCTAGTTTCTGCAGAAGAATTATGTCTTGAAATTAAGAGCTTAAAACAAAAAATAATTCAACTAAAACAGGCTAACACACTTAAGCAATCATCTACTATTGAAACCAATGTGTCTGAATGTGTTGGTGGGATTAATAAGAAGGGAAAGGGGACAACAACATCTACGGATGCAAAACCCATTACTATTCTTCAAAACCCACTACGTTCTCAATTTGGTACACGTGTTTCAAAAGTTACACCTTCAACCCAATTTGTTGTCAAGAGAGTTCATTCTCAAATTGGTTCTGTGTTAACTGAAAAGATTCCTATGATTCCAATGTCAAATCAATCAAAGGAAATTCTTTTAACGAAATCAGTCAAGTCAACACAACACATGAGTCCAAAACCTAATTTGAGTGAGTATGATGCAAAGGAACGTAAAATCAAATTAGAAATTTTGCAAAATATATAATCTCATGGGTCGCCTGAAAAGGTTGGACGTCTAACTAACAGAGGTGTTTTTCGTGTCACAGGTCATAATCCAAATTTGACTTACAATTCTGTATGGGTTCCTAAGTCCACGACTAAGAAAGTAGCAACCAAACTAAAGCAATCTGCTAGTCGACTTAGGAAATCATCTCATGTCTTTCAATTTTTGTCTGTGAACAAAACATCTGCTTGGAATAAGTTGTGTGTTAAGACTTCGGATAATGATGTAAAACTTGATATTGCGTATGATGCTTCATGTAATGTGGTTTTAAATGATGCTTTATTGTCTAAATTGCATGATGCTTTACGTGATTATCTCATTGTTGATCCAAAGTTTATTGTTGGTACTAACCGTAGAGGACCCAAGAAACTTTGGGTACCTAAATTCTAGGAAATTAACGTTTACAGGGTTTCGACGTCTGTGTTTGGTATATCAATTCTGGCTTCTCTCGACACATGACGGGCAATAAATCCTTGCTTGTCAATTTCGTTGACAAATTCCTAGGAACGGTTACTTTTGGAAACGATGAGATTGCAGCAATAACGGATTATGGAGATTTTGTGAAAAATGGCATAACGATCAAACGGGTCTCATATGTTGAGGGTTTGGGGTGTAGTTTATTTAGTGTCAGCCAATTTTGTGACGGTGATCTCAAGGTTTTGTTTGAACGTCGTCAATGCTCGGTGCAATCCACCGATGGAAACAATCTCCTTGTTGGTAAACGTTGTGCTTCACTTTATACTATTGACCTCAATGATGCACCATCACATGAACCCATGTGTTTGGTTACTCGTTCAACAAAGGAAAATTCATGGTTATGGCATCACAGGATGTCACACCTGAATTACAAGGGTATTAATTGACTAGTCTATAAAGACTTAGTTGATGGTATTCCAAGCTTTCAATATGATAAGCATCATGTGTGTTCATCATGTGCGATGGGTAAGGTGAAATGGACTAATCATCCGCTTAAGCAAAACCTCAGTACTGCATCGCCCTTGCAATTATTGCATATGGACTTATGTGGACCCATAAGGATTTCTAGCCTTGGTGGCCGGAAACATGTGCTTATCATTGTTGATGACTATACCCGATTTACATGGATTTTCCTTCTAAGGACTAAGTCAGAAACCCCCGCCATTATCATCGAGTTCATTAAAAAGACTCAACGCTCTTTTAACAAACATGTTAAGAGTATTCGAACTGATAATGGGACGGAATTTAAGAATGACCTGCTTAGTTATTTGAAAGACCAAGGCATTGAACATCAGTTCTCTGCTGTACGAACCCCTCAACAGAATGGAATAGTCGAACGACGTAATCGTACGTTGTGTGAAGCAGCTCGAACGATGCTTGCTTACTCCAAACTACCTCCGAAAATGTGGGGGAGGCCATTTCCACTGCATGTTATACCCAAAATCGATGCATCATTAATAAATGTTTTGATAAAACTCCTTATGAGTTACTATATGGTAGACGCCCGAATGTCAAATATTTCCGTGTCTTTGGTTGTATATGCTATGTGCTTAACGATTTTGATAGCCTCGGAAAGTTTGATCCTCATGGCGATCAGGCCATATTTCTTGGTTATTCTTCGAACAAAGTTGCCTATCGTGTATATCACAAACGGATAAAGACGATCAAGGAAAGCATTAATGTAAGGTTCGATGAGTTATCGGGAATGGCTTTTGAACAACTCAGTTCAAAACCCGATCCTAACCTGACTACTACTTCTTCCGCGCAAAACTCAATTTTCTTGAAGAAGAGTGTTCCTACGGTAACAACAGAGGAACTGGATATCTTGTTTGATAGTCTTTATGCTCCTCAACGGAATTCAAATGTTCAAGCTGTACCGGTTACACTATCATAGTCAACTACTGTGGAGACTCAACCAAGTCTTTTTGATGAAGATACAACACCAACTGATTCACCTGTTGCTTCTTCATCCTCTCTCCCACCTCCAGTTACTGATAATCTTGAACTAATTCAAGATTCATCAGTTGATACAACTCCAGTTGTTTCTCCAGATATTCAATTGAATCCATTAGACAGTGTTACATCAGATCAAGCGAATCAAGGCTCAACGTCAACAACGGTTGATGTTTCAATGGATACTACTGATGTACAACCTCTTCCACATAACAACCGATGGACTAAAAATTATCCAATTGATCTTATCATTGGTGATGCATCTGCTCCAGTCTCAACTCGAAGGGCAACTTAGAATATGTGTCTATACACTGCCTTTCTTAGTAAGACTGAACCAACAACGGTTGCTCAAGCTTTACTAGATCCGAACTGGGTGGTAGCAATGCAAGAAGAGATCAATCAGTTTGATCGTTTGAAATAATGGCGATTAGTTCCATGACCAACGGGTCAACGACCAATAGGGGTTAAGTGGATTTTTAAGAATAAGAAGGATTCTGATGGAATTGTGGTTCGAAATAAGGCACGTCTTGTAGCCAAGGGATATCGACAATAAGAGGGTATTGATTATGACGAAATGTTTACTCCTATTGCTAGGATTGAGGCTATTCGTCTTTTTCTTGCATTTGCTTCTCATATGAAGTTCACGGTGTTTCAAATGGATATCAAAACTGCTTTTCTGAACGGTCATCTTCAAGAGGAAGTTTATGTTGATCAACCAGAAGGCTTTATCGATCCCATTCATCCAAACCACGTCTACTACTTGCAGAAAGCTTTGTATGGTCCGAAGCAAGCACCGCGTGCATGGTACAAGACCTTAACAAAGTATTTGATGGACAATGGCTTCTCTCGTGGAATGATTGATACAACGCTATTCATCCGTAAAAACCACGGTCACATTCTCCTGGTTCAAATTTATGTTGATGACATTATTTTTGGTTCCACGTCCCCGACCTTATGCAAAGAATTTGGTGACCTTATGGCCAACAAATTCGAAATGAGCATGCTTGACCAGTTAAATTTCTTCTTGGGGTTACAAGTAAAACAATTACCAAATGAGATTTTTATCAGTCAAACAAAGTATATCAATGATATGCTAAAACGTTTTAAAATAACTGCTTTAAAACCAATGACAACCCTAATGAGGACTTTACTAGATGCTGATGCTAATGGGGAACCCTTTGACATTACGCTTTATCGAAGCATGGTTGGTTCTTTAATGTATTTGATTGCAAGTCGACCAGACATTACACTTGCTGTAACTGTCTGCGCCCGCTTTCAGTCAAACCCTAAGAAATCCCACTCCAAAGCGGTTGTTAGGATTTTTCAGTAGCTTAAAGGTACACCTAACCTTGGGATCTGGTATCCTCATGGATCCGATTTCAATCTCACTGCTTATACTGATGCAGATCATGGCGGTTTCCATGTTGATAGAAAGAGCACATCTGGATCAATTCAGATGTTGGGGAATAGGCTAGTTGGTTGATCATCCAAAAAGTAGAACTGTGTGTCTTTATCAACAGCTGAGTCTGAGTACATTGCTGTAGCTCACTGTTGTTCACAAGTTTTGTGGATGCAAACTCAACTTTTGGACTATGGCTTTAAGAATTCTAAGACCCCAATTTACTGTGATTCACAAAGTGCTATTGCAATTACAGGAAACCCGGTCCATCATTCTAAGACTAAACACATTGATATTCGTTATCATTTCATTAAGGACCATGTAGAGAAAGGGGATGTAGAGTTATACTTTGTGCCTACCAAAGTGCAATTAGCTGACATGTTCACTAAGCCCTTAGATGAAATTAGGCTAAAGTTCTTGATCAAAGAGATTGGCATGGTAGAATATAGTGTTTGACATTCCTTAGATCTGTTGGGTCTTATACTTGGGATCTAGTGTTTAGGGGGAGTAGATAATATCTAGGGGGAACAACTGCATTCTTCTTCTTTAGATAACATCTTTCAAGGGGGAGCCTTTTAGAATTCTGTTAACTTCCCGGGATTAAGTTTCAATGGTTACAAAAGGGGGAGGTAACTCATTGATATCATATTTCAAGGGGGAGCTAATTCATTTTCTTGGGAAAATATCAAAATGATGATTTACGATCTTGTATATCACATTTTGAGGGCGATAAAATGGGAGAAAATGAAAAGAAAATTGTTTTCAAAAGTAAATTTCATAAATTCATTGTTTATATCTGATATAATTCACTAAGGCTTGTATACATTTCAGTATGCAACCCGTTTTAACTATTGGTATCACTGAAGATTTGTACTTTGTACATAATTCAAAATTTTCTAAGTACAAATCTCATTTTATAAAATTCATAAAAATTGAAAAAGATAAATTCCAAAAAGATGTGAATTTAAATGAATACATGCTAATTTTAACATTATACCGAATCTGACAACCAATAGTACAGATTCGGTAAGTTCAAAGTTTCAAATATTGTCTCACAAATGTTTTTCATCAAAAATGTGATAATCTTGAATGATTTTTGATAAAGATTTGTCAAAATTTGAAGTGAATATGTTTGAATTTGAAAATTGGACTATATTCGGTAATGAAGGCCCATTCGGTAAAGCCCATGTCTTCAAAACATTCGGTATCTATAAATAGCAGGGTCAAAGTCAAACTTTCTCTCACTTTATTCTAATTGCATACCGAATCTGAACTAATATACCGAGTCTACCTAATCTACCGAATCCCGTCTTCTGTAACTTCAATTTCTTGGTAATTCTTTGTTTTAATTAAATCTAAGATGCACATACTGTAGATCTGAGATAATTGAACACTTGTAAATCAGAAAATAATGCAAATAACATGATTGTGATGCTTAGTTTTGAAAAAGTGTTGATTATACCGAATCTGAGTCGAGTCTCTTAAATCTTAGATTAAACTCATCTGATTTGGTTAATTAACATGAATCTTTTCAAATCTATGTTAGAATAGTTGATCTATCAATTGACCGAGTCTGATTACATGTTTAATTGAGTATTTGATAGATTCTGTACATACCGAATGTGTTCTGGCTATAGTACCGAGTCTGTTCAAGTCATTAACATGTTTTTCTGATTTGTTTGAGTTGTTAATTGATTATGACTATGTTTTTGCATGATATAAGACAGAATATGCATGTTTGGGTGATTATGTGTGATTTTTGAAGATACCGAATCTGTTCTTGGCATTTTACCGAGTCTGTAATTTGGTACTTTAAAAATAATGTAATTTTCAACTTGATAAATCTTACATGCTTTATTTAAGTCTTTGGTATGAAAACTCAAGCTAATTTGATTAACAGAATCTCAAGTTTTTATGACTACCGAATCTGCTTGATTTGTGCTTAAAATGACTAAGTGTTGTTCATATTCTTTGTGTTTCATAATTGACTTTACATGATGAATTTGTACTGTAATGAATATCATATGAATGTCATATTAGTCAATTACTTGTTCATATTTGGAATAAATAATTTTTATAACTTAGAAAAACCATAAAAATTATAAAACTTGAAAAACACAAAGGATTTCAAAGGCAAATAAGAATAGAGATATGTGCTTTATTATAAACATCTTGTGGTCTTCTATTTCTTATTTATACAGCTAAATGGCAAACAATCACTACATCAACTCTGAAACCAACATTCCTTGCAACTACTGGACTGCAATACTGGAGAGGCATACATTATGGCCTGCTCTAAGCTCTATTGCCAGTGTGGCTGTGACAGATCTGGAGCTACTAAACAGAACAATTAGGTTTGTGGAAGCTACACAACCTACTGCTGCTAATCCAGAGGGAGAACAAGCTCGTTTTGAATTTGAACTAAGAGGGGTACAAGGGATGAGGAGTATTACAAAAGCTGACTTCAAGAGGATCTTTCAGCTTCCTCTTGTACAGAATGCTCCTGTTTTCCCTGCTACTTAGCAGATGATGTCTTCAATTTTTGATCTTGGTTATGTTGGAGCTACCAATGTTCCACCGGCTAAGTTTCAGAAGAAATACCTGCACTCAAGGTGGAATGTGATCTTCTCAATCATTAACAGATGCTTGCTGATGACAAGGAGTGGATCAGACAGCTTAACTGTGCCAATGTTGAGGTTGTTCTACTCATTCACAAGAGTAGAGACTCCTGACTATGCTGAGCTTCTATGGGATTTGGTTTCAGCCCAAGTTGATAAGCCAAGGGGTTCATACATCTTTTGTGAAAGGTTTTTCTGTATCTTTATCTATGATGCTATAAATGCTTGCAGAAATGCAAATATATTTGTACCAGGTACACATGGATTATAGATAAAAAGATTTGGGGAGCTGAAGATGAATACCCTAATGGTATCTGACAACCAATTCACTGCACCGATTCCAAATTGGCTTGTGAGGCTAGCTGCACCCCAAGATGCTCGAATACGTTCATATTTTAAGGCTGTAGGAATACCTCTTCCGAACCCGGTACAACAAGAACAAGTTGAACCCGCCGCGGTTCTAGCCCTAGAGGTTGTAGAGGAACCTGTAGTACAACCACCCGGGCTAGCTAATCCTCCACTTAGGATGAACCTCAAACGTTCTAGGGTAGCACACCAAGCTCAACCCGTGAGGATCAGGGAACCTAGTTCACCTAGGATTGAACCAACCCTTTGAACAACACCCGAAGTGAGCAGTGACACTGATTCTTCAGCAACTGAATCATCTCCCGAACATTCTCCTAAGAGAACTCGATTTATGCCTGATGAGATGATTCAAACTCCGCCAACCCAACGAGTAACTAGATCTAGGACTTCGACACATATCGTCCGCCAAACAGTTACTCCAACCGTTGGTGATACGGACCAAGACCTAGAGCCGATTAGGTCGCCCGCACCCATCTCTGTATCATATCCAATAATAATAGTAAGCCCTACACTAAATGAAGCGCAAGCTTCGGTAGGTAAGAGAGCTAAACGCACGGATGGTAAAAAGATCAATAAGCCCATCCAATCTAAACAGGACTTAATAATAAATCCTACACAGCAAGATGCTTCGACATCTAAGGAAGTAAAGTCTTCCTCTACAGTAAAGTCTGCGTTGACTCAATCGATTGAGGAAACTCAATCATTGAAGTTCAGAACGGCCGAAGGGGAGTCAAAAAGTCTTGAAAAGGCACCCTGCGTACCGGATGGAAATTCTCCTGTGCCTCAACGTACAACAGGGTCTCGAGGTTCGGTTTATCTTGATTAGGGAGATTTACCGCGTCTCATGGAAACGAGTCAACATGATAATCCTTCGGGATATTTATCAGACTTCCAGCAGACTGATCCTTGGTTCATGAAAGTGATCCATTGGTTCAAACCACTTCTCTTCCGGATTCTGAATCTCAGGGTCTGGAGGAAGAGCCATTAACTGAAAGAGATGTGCCACCTCATGGTATATCAATGATTTCAGGAGTCGGAGATAGCAATATCTCTGCGAGATCTAAACCGACGGGTAGTTCTACTACTTTGTCAGAGTCCCACGAGACTAAAGTCATGGAGGCGGATGCTTTGAAAGACACTTCGCCGGCGACAACTCCGGTTGTTGCCCAACCTCCATCAGAAGGGGATATTACGAATCTGACTAGTAGTATGTACAACCCTACATATAAGAATAATACCGCACGTATATCCTTACCTGCCCTCACGAAAAATCAAACACTTCCACCGATATCGCCTCCAACCGATGTTGCTGCTGCTGTTCCTATTGTTACATTACCACCATCACCCTCGCGTTCACCAAATTTCTACGATGCTTTGGAGCAAGAATATTTCAGTCGTATGTTTTCTCAAGTTAATCTTGATGTTCTACGACACACTTCGCTTCAAGCATTGTTTCGCGCTTGAGTACGATATCCACTTACTTCCTGCTCTTCTCCAATAAGTCCTCACCGTGATAATGAACATGACGATTCTGATCCTCAGAATAGCCATGAGGGGGAGATAGGAGTAGATGGAGATTATCTAACGGTGAACATTTCAACTAAGGGTGGTGGTGTGAGGTCTTCATCAGCTTCTCAAGATCAACAGGTTCAGACGGAATCATAAATGATTTCTACTCATGATGAAATTGATGATAGGGAGCCTGAGCAAGTTATAATTCCAATTTTACATTCAGAGGCTGATGGTGGACCGGTAGATGAGGATCTGAACTTAAGTGATTTTTATCTTGAAGAAACAGATGATGATGGGTTTGTCATTCTAAGCAAATTATCTTCAGTATCTTCAATCCCGGAAAATGTAGAGATTGTAGATAAAGGGAATCCTAATCTAGTAACTGAGAGTGATGATGAAATGGATTCTTCTGATGACGATGAAGACAATCTTTATGTTAATCCAAATGATGATGATATCTTTGACCATATTGAAGATGATAATGTTCCAACTGATGATGCGACAAATCCTACTGATCATTCATCGAATTCTACACCTTCATCGAGTTCAAATCCAATAAATGCTAACGAAAGCTCAACTTCTGGTACATCTACATCAAGTGAAACAGTGAATTCCAGATTCAAATACAACCATGGTATATTCTTTATGAATCGGGAACAAAGATTGTTATTGGGAGTTGAACATGATTTCATAACTTTACGAAACACATTCATCGAGGAAAATGCTTACAAGATCTTCTGCATTAACAAAACACCAAGGAGTAAATGATTTACTTATATAGGTTCACGATTGCTTCCAGAAAGTGAAAGAAATTGGTATGATTTTATGTAAAGGAAACATATCAACAAAGATGAAGATGATTTGTGGCTTCAAAGAAAATATCGTATTTCAGAAGTGTTGAATATTACTCGAGTTGGAGTAGAGATAAGTGAGAAAAGAGACTTCATCAGTCAGTTCCACGTTATTAGAGAAGATAAGAAGGAATACAAGTTCACGGAAGTAGATTTTCATAATCTAGATATGCTTGACATCATTCACATCTACAACTACCTCAGTATCATCACCATTCGACCTTTTGCTAAGGCTCAAGCTTTGGAAGCTGTGAAAAGATACATGATGGTGACAATTAAACTGATAAGACATGAAGATTTTCAAATTGGTCTCGAAGCGAATAGGAAAAAGATTCAAATAACCTGTCCGAATCAATACACAGAGGGACTGAAGGATATGAGAATGTTTCAAATGCAATTCGAACCCGAAGGGTTTGTATTTGTGAATTCTCAGAAAGAAAAAGTGTTCATCCGCACTGAAGAGTTGAACAAATACTCAGATGGTACACTCAAGGCTGCACTGAAGTATCTTAAAATTCGTCAAAGCAAGTTTGATGACATTGACATGAAAATGGGTCTTGGAGAGTTCATAAAGCATATCAGAGATCGTTTGAAACTCCGGATCTGTACAAGACAGTTTGAGATTCTTCGTGGTCAGAGAAAGAGAAGATATTTTAAAGAAATGGATGAATATCCATTACATGAGTGAGATCCAAGAAAAGCGTGGGGTGTCTGGAAACCTTCTAAGCAAATTTCAGAAAATCAAGTAGAAGTTTCAAAACCAGATGGCACACGATGGAAACTAACGTTTGGACCTCTCAAGATTACTCAATAGGATTATATTGTAAAGTTCACATTTAAAACTAAGGGGGAGATTGTTAGGACCTCAAAGTTGTATAGTGTTAATGTGAAATAAGCTTAAATGAAGGTTCCTTAGAAGAGGGCTATATAAGGAACCTAAGTAGTCCTAATTAGATAGCCATTGCATTGTAATTGAGTTCTAGAAGCTATGGAATGTAAATCTTGTGGATTCTCTCTCATACCGAGTCTCCTTCACACTTACCGAATCTCATTCTAACTTGTCTTTTCTTCTAATCTCAACATGATCTGACCTATCAGGATTGTTAAAATGTTGCAGATGATGAAACAATTAACAGGCATTTAGTATGCGAACAAAGCATTTGATTTCAAGTTAAAATAGGGATTGAGTTCACGGTATAAGACCTGCATGTTTTTGGTTGTGAATCCAAATATAGATATTAACAACGAACTAAAACTTGTTATCAAATTGATCAATGTGCAAGAAAAAAAAATCCAATGTGCAAATCTATTGGTTTATTTTAAAGTGTGGAATAAAATATGCCGTGACTATAAACCCTAACACAAATGGAGTAGATTTTTTTTTATTAATAAGCATTAGGGCTGTTAACGAACTGAATCGAATCGAGTATCAGGAATTTAGGCTCAGCTCCTCTAAAAATTATTCGGCTCGAGTTCGACTCGAGTTCGATTAAACATTTAAAATGAGTTCGAGTTCGAATTCGATAATATAGTTACTGTTCGAGCTCGAGCCCGATGCTCGTTTTATAAATCTTAATCTGAAACTAGTTTTTAATCTTAAATGCTACTCGAGCTCAATAAGCTTGTTGACATGTATCAAATTAAAATGGTGTACTATTACACCATTTATTTTAATCTAAAAAACTAATAAACATGTATAAGTCATGTACTTATAGAGTTATTATTTCATATAAGTTCATTCACGCCATCAATGTGGGATGAAAAAAGAAAAGTGAGTTTGTCTCAAAAGTAAGTTTGTCCCACATAGGAAGAGAGAAAAAAGAAGGAGATATCACAGAGACTATAAATGTAAACTACTCCATATGTAAGCACTGTTAGTTAAGTACTCACTTCGTATATATTGAAAAATATGCGACAACTAATTTTAAATATTATTATTAGTAATATTTAAAATTTAAAAATTAAAAATTAATTAAAAAAGCTAAAACATTATAATGACTATGCGCATTCGACTCGATTTATTTGTTCGACAAGAAGAATAAACGAGCTCTCGATCGAGTCGAGCCGAATATTAATATTTTCAAGCTCGGCTCGTTTAGATAATCGAGCACTTAGTTAAGTTCGAATTCGACTCGAGTTCGAATATTATGGTGTTTGAATTCGAATTAAACGAGCTCGAAGATTTTTTGATCTTCTATAGTAATAAAATAATGTAGCAAGCTCGTATCCCGGTAATATCCAAGGGGTGGGGTTAAATGGATACACGAATTGAATATCTGTTAAATGGGCCATAACTGGGCTTGGATCGACAATTATAAGGATATGAAGAGTAAACCCGGCCCATTATCTACAAAAATCTAATCATGGTAGAAAATTTCATATTAAGGTATGAAATACTTTTAAGAGTTCCATTAATTACTTATAAAAAGTAGAAAGGAAAATTATTTGCTGGCTAATTCCAATTGGAAATAGCAAATGCGCACATAAATAAACAACGATTCGAAAAGCTAGAATGGATCAATGAGAGTAAAGACTAAAGGATGGGCAATACACGCATAATTTACATATTAGTAAGCACCTAATTTTACATATTCATCACACAGCCAACTAAATGGCACAGTGTTACGTGTTCAAAAGCTTAGCACTCGCTGCTATTTGGTGTACTACATATCACACCGATAGTCTTGAAATTCATACATAGTTACGACACACATACTTTACATACATTAGAAAAGGCCTTCAAACTATATGAAGACACTTGAGTTGTTTTGGTTTACATGTTGATATCGGCTAAAAAGTCACGTTTTCACCTCGGTATTAAGGCCCAAAAACAATATAGCTCTAAACTTTATTGCCAAAATACCTGCTTCATCAGTTAAAATTGAAGAACAAGTGATTACGAAGACGGTACAAAAATAATCAAGAGAATCGGAGCTAAAACGAAGATTCTAGACCGAAAACGGTGAAAGACAAGAAATCAAGTTATGATCCAGTGAATTCAGCAAACCAGTGCAGGCCAAACGGCTTACCAAACGGCCTGCCACACGAGTCAAGCAAATGGGCACAACAAACGGGCAAGGCTGGCAAACGGGCACTGTAAATGGGCACTGCAAACAGCCTGCCAAACGGCCTGCCAGCTGTTTGCAGACAAATTTCAAGTCTATTTAAAGGGTCTTTGTCATCCATTTTTACACACACTTCAATTCACTTCTTTCTCTCTCTTTCTACAATATTAGTCATACTTTCAAGGTCTTCAACTCCGTGCGGGACACCTAGTACCCAGAGAAGAACGCTGAAGATTGTATTAAGAGCGGTCTGGAGCTTGAAGTTGTCACTTTTGTATTTGGAACTCGTTTAATCTACTGGTACTGTAACGACCCGACTTTTTCGACTTATATTTTTGTGCTCTATACTTTCACGGATCTACGTATATATGCGTACTGAGCTAGTTTATGCTCTGGGATCTTTATTCATGATTAATTGCTTTCGTTAGTATCTTACAACGTGTTGTTAAGCGCGTAATCACTTAACTTGATCCTCGAATGCATTTATGACCGTTAGTGTCACTTGACGTTTAAAACGAGCTATGTACTTTGTACACGTTAAACTTTTGTCATAATTAGAATATTATGACTACGTAATACTAATTATTATTTTCTAATGACAATTACTTGGCTTATTGGTTGCTTAATCACGCTTAGTAATTTGCTAATGCACACTAGTTAGTCTTAATGGACTTTTTACCTTAATGGACTTAGACCCACCCTACTCTAGTTAATGGATCATTGAATTAGCTCAATTTTAATGGATTTATAACCCATTAAGATGTAGGACAAAAACCTATTAAGATGAGCCAACATACTAGCATTTTTGTTAACTATTACTACATATGTTGCATGGGATCCCAACAACAAGCACCACATTTAGACCACAACCATGCAAAAAGCAAAAAGTTGTCCCCCTTGTCCCCCCTAAACTCACGGCCAAACCACCACCACCACACTATAAATATCAAGCCTCATTCTTCATTTCACACTTGATTTCATTCTCATTTTACACATACTTGCTCTATAATTTTTTCTCTAGTCTTTCTCACACTAAAATTGTAAGTTCTTGAATTTTCTTCTTCTTCTCTTTTTCTTCTTAACCACGACATCATCATCATCAAAGGATCATGCATTTTAGCTTTTTGATCTTGTTACATCTTGTAGATTCAAACTTTAATTTGAAATCTTCAAGAACATGAAAGATTCAAGCTTTTTAGCTTTTAATCTTCATTACTTTGTTGGATCTATGTTTTGAAGCTTAAGATCACTTTATTTTGTTAAAAGATCAAAACTTGTGTTTATGATCTTCATATAACTTGTAGATCTAGCTTTTTGCTTTAAGGATCTTCAAGAACATTAAAGATCTAAGCTTTCTAGCTTAGGGTTTCATTATTTTGTTGAAGATCTAAGTTTTTTAGTTTATGATCTCATTACTTTTACTAGATCTTAGCTTTCTAGCTTATGGTCTCATTAATCTTGTAAAGATCCAAGCTTTCTAGCTTAGGGTTTCGTAACACTTGAGATCTAAGTTATTATTGTAGATCTCACTTACTTGAAACCTTTTTATGATTTTTATGGTGATAAAAATCAAGTCTTCATCATCTAATATGATGAAGATGCATAAACTTGTATCAAAAGGACAAAGGTTGAAGCTTTATTGTGTTTATACAATAAAGAGACAACTTTGATGTTCAAAATTTGTAGAAAGTTAGCTTTTGCTTTTAGTTGTGTGTTTATGGTTAAAACTTGGTCATAATGATGCTAAAACATTAAAGAGTTGTACACTTGAGGCTTATACGTATCAAGGATGAGAACCGTGATAAGCATCAAGCACCAAGAAACCCACCGGAGCACTTGTTTCTGTTTTTCGAGGTCTGATCATACTACTGGGACATCTAGAAAGTTGATTTTCAGATAGTTCGGTTTGAGTAGATGACTTTTCGTTCAAGACTCGCCTAAATCCGATATACGGTTTGGGATTTATAGCCTTCCGAAAATCACTACGCATTCGTAATGACGTGCTGAAATTTCTGACCTACTCGCGCTTGAACCATCGCCACGGTCAAACGACATCGTGTTAGGATCTGAAAATTGGATAGCAGTAAGTGGACTCACAAACGGAGCCTTGGCCACTGGTCTCGCATCATTTCAGTTTGTATATAGGTCGTAGCAGCTGTCCGAAGTCAGCCCTTTGTTTTGATCTCTATTCTTGTTGAAAACCTTACTTTATCTTTTGATTTATTTATTTTTAAACCTTTGGGGACAATATACCGACTTAGTAACCTTTGACTTAGGTTAAGGACCTTTCGTACCGACTTACTACTTGCATACTTTTCATATCGACTTTTACCGCACATTCACAGTGAGTTATAGCTCCCTTTCTACTTTACTATTTTGGGACTGAGAATACATGAGCTTTTTATGTTTTACATACTAGACACGCATACTTAAACTTTATATATGTGTGGGTGATATAACGACACAAACATTCCCCTTAGCTCGGTAACGTTTAACTATTAGTTTTTGAATCGGTAGACACGAATCTTAGATATGGATCCATAGGGTTTGACATCCCCACTCTGGCTAGTCGCGCTAGCATTTAACGGGTGTTTAATACTTTGAGAACATACGCACTCGCCAAGTATACTTTTAGGGGGTGATATTTATATTACTTTGTTAAGTTAGTTACCGGGTGCCCACGGATAAGCATATACTTTTCATACTGTTTTGAATACGAATTCTCGTGGTCTACATTACATTACTGATTACAAACAAACTATAGCTCACCAACATTCGTGTTGACATTTTAAAGCATGTATTTCTCAGGTGCCTAGATGTTGTTGCTTCCACTGTTAGACTTGTTGTTATAGTCTTGGTGTTATAGACTTGATGTTACAGACTCGATGTGTTAGACTTCCACTGCATTGTTTAGAGATGTCTCAATCATGGAACTTCTATTTTGCATTCACAACTTATGTTATTTACGAGCTATGGTTTTGCAATGACCTTTGTGTCACGTACTTATGTTAATGCTCTCTATTCATAGAAGCACGTTATCTTTTGTAAAACATTTGTCGTTGGTAAAAATGTTATCTTTTCATGAATGCAAAACTTGTTTTAAAACAGCATATAATGTTATAACCGTGTAATGATCCTGTTGTTGATGATCCGTATACGTTGATTTTGTACGGGGCGTCACATTTGGTATCAGAGCATTGGTTGTAGGTAATTAGGTTGCATTAGTGTGTCTTGACCGAGTCGAGTAGGATTCACTAATATGACTAATCTACAACTTGCTCGTTTACTTGTTTCTGTGAAACTGTTGCATGCTACTGTTAGATATTACTGCATGTTACTACTTATTACTACTGCATGCTACTGCTTACCTGATACTACTGCATGACACTAATATCTACTACAGTTTTGTGTACTGCAATAGACTACCTAGGTTATTGCTGATGCTGTTTCTTGCTACATGTCTGCTATTTGCTGTACCGACTTGGAGAATTTATCTTTCCTAGTTCAGATATTTTTCTGAACCCTTTTCCCACTCGTCTAACCCTAAGAACCAGTAATGTAATCCACCTGTTACTACCGTTCCACCATTCCAGAGATCGAAACATTACTTCACGCAATCTAGGAAGAGTACCCCTCGGATTATACGCCCACTAAAGTTGATCCTCAGAGGAGGAGATATGTGAGGACTTGTCGGAGTAACCGTACCTCGCCCCACCCCCCGAGCTCACCCTAATTAGCCACGTACAATGTATGAGCATTAGAAGGTTGTTCAGTTTTCGCAAGTTGACTCGTATCCCGTACACTTTCATGACCGCCACTTATCTCTTTCATTATTCACCACTACTCGATGATCTAACGACACTTCTGGACTTAGGTCCCTAACACTCTTAGGCATTGGAGAAGTCGGGAAGGCATCTCCTTTCACAAGGTCATAGTGTCTTCCACTGGTGCTCAGCCATACCCAAAGACTTGGGAGTTGTAACGACCCGTCAAAATCGCTATTGACGCGGCACATTAATCATTGATTCCACAGTGAGGTTTTGACCTCTATATGATACGTTTTGATAAAATATTGCATTCATTAAAATAAGTGACTTTCTAAACATAGAAAGTTATAAACATGTGGGCGAGTGCTTAGGTATAAGCAAAACCCCAAAATACATGATAATGCTAAAAACGAACATATATTTCATAGCATTATTCCTCAAGAAAGACAAGCTTTTAGTTGCAATTGTCCTATTTACAAGTGATATTCGTTTAAATAATAAAAGGTGAAGACAAAAGACAGATTCGACGAATTGAAGACGCAAACGACCAAAAAGCTCAAAAGTACAAAATACAATCAATGAGGTTCCAATTATTGATAAAAAACGTCTCAAAATTACAAGAGTACAAGATTCAAAACGAAAAGTACAAGATATTAAATTGTACGCAAGGACGTTCGAAAATCCGGAACCGGGACCAGAGTCAACTCTCAATGATCGACGCAACGGACTAAAAATTACAAGTCAACTATGCATATGAATATAATATAATATATAATTAATTCTTAAAATTAATATATATATATATATATTATATTATATTTAAATAAACTTCGGCAGAAGAAAACAACCAAAAGTGGCTCTCCCCAGCTGGCCATGCGATCGCATGGCCTGGAAGGCATAAATCCATGCGATCGCATGAGCCCCTTTTCCAGATCAAGGGCCTATAAAAATCGAGCTTTGGTGCACCATTTTTTCTATCCATAATATCAATCTCTCTATCTATATACGTAGTATATATTTATATTTATATTTTAATTTTAATTTTAATTTTAATTCTAATAATAAGGGTATGTTAGCGAATGTTGTAAGGGTGTAAGTCGAAATTCTGTCCGTGTAACGCTACGCTATTTTTAATCATTGTAAGTTATGTTCAACCTTTTTACATTAATGTCTCGTAGCTAAGTTATTATTATGCCTATTTAATCCGAAGTAATCATGATGTTGGGCTAATTATTAAAATTGGGTAATTGGGCTTTGTACCATAATTAGGGTTTGGACAAAAGAACGACACTTGTGAAAATTAGACTATGGGCTATTAATGGGCTTTATATTTGCTTAACTAAATGATAATTTGTTAATGTTAATATAAAGATTTACAATTGGACGTCCCTATAAATAACCATATACACTCGATCGGACACGATGGGCGGGGTATTTATATGTACGAATAATCGTTCATTTAACCGGACACGGGAATGGATTAATAGCCACTAGAATTATTAAAACAGGGGTGAAATTATGTACAAGGACACTTGGCATAATTGATAACAAAGTATTAAAACCTTGGGTTATATTCAGTCGACATCCTGGTGTAATTATTAAACAAAGTATTAAAATCTTGTTACAGTTTAAGTCCCCAATTAGTTAGAATATTTAACTTCGGGTATAAGGATAATTTGACGAGGATACTCGCACTTTATATTTATGACTGATGGATTGTTATGGACAAAAACCAGATGGACATATTAAATAATCCAGGACAAAGGACAATTAACCCATGGGCATACAACTAAAATCAACACGTCAAACATCATGATTACAGAAGTTTAAATAAGCATAATTCTTTTATTTCATATTTAATTTCCATTATTTTATATTTAATTGCACTTCTAATTATATCACTTTTATTTATTGTTATTGTATTTAATTGCACTTTTAATTATCGTACTTTTTAATTATCGCAAGTTTATTTTATCGCACTTTTATTTATCGCAATTTCATTATCGTTATTTACTTTACGCTTTAAATTAAGTCTTTTATTTATTTAATATTTTACATTTTGTTTTAACTGCGACTAAAGTTTTAAAATCGACAAACCGGTCATTAAACGGTAAAAACTCCCCTTTATAATAATAATATTACTTATATATATTTGTATTTTTATAAAATAAAACTAATATAGCGTTAAGCTTTGATTAAAAGATTTTCCCTATGGAACGAACCGGACTTACTAAAAACTACACTACTGTACGATTAGGTACACTGCCTATAAGTGTTGTAGCAAGGTTTAAGTATATCCATTCAATAAATAAATAAATATCTTGAGTAAAATTGTATCGTATTTAATAGTATTTCCTTGTAAAATATAAGCTATTTTATATACACCTCGCAGAACATCAAGTATTTTTGGCGCCGCTGCCGGGGAACCATCTACCTTAAAAGCCGGAAGCGCAACGCTAATATAAAAAAAAAAATTACGCTTTTGTAAAAATACGTTTTAATATATTCGAAAATATAAAAAGAAAACAAAAATATAAATATTTTTAAGAGTTTGTTAAATATTTAAGTTCTATAAAAGTTTATTTATCTTTATTTTATAAAAATATAAGTTTTATTTAATTTATATAAATATATTACATAAATATATAAAACAGAAAATTCAACACAGAAAAAAAATAATAAAATAAAAATAAAAACACTGGAGTCCAGTACTGTAGCAGCCCACACTGTGGCCCGAAACCCTAGCCCATGCGATCGCATGACTGGATAACTTAGGACTCATGCCATCGCATGAGCCCGTCTGACACGCCACAGTTGACTGAGTACTGCATTAATTACGGTTTATAATTATTATTATTATATTTAAACCCTAATTAGGTTAGATTAGTTAAATATTTAATTTAGTTATTTATTTAATTTGTATTTTTAAGTTTAATTAGTTTTATAAAATATAAAATTAATAGTTTTATAAAATAAATAATATAAAAATAATATTTTTATAAAAATTGTACTTTTTACAACTTTTAGTATATTTTTATATTTTATCCCTTTTTAATTGTTTTAGCGTAACTTTTGTAATTTTTGCTCGTATTTATTTTTAATTCATAGTTTTTGCCATAGTTATTTTTATTTCTAGATTTTTAGGCTTTGCCGTAAAATCCCTTAAGTGATTTTTCTTTAGACTAAGATTTAAGTGCTTTAGAATTCTGCGACGTTTTTTTTAAGTTTTAATACCTTTTTGAGATATTGCCATTTGGGATATAGTTTTTCCTGTAAGCTTTAATATTTTTAGACACCTTTTACCTATGTATCAATTATCATTCCAATTAGTAATCTCAATTTGCGATTATAATTTTAAGTTAGTGATAGTAATAAGGTTGGGTTAGTCGAGTTTTTTTTAAGTTTTATAGTCATTTTTTTTTCTTATTTTTCGACGCCTTTTATTTTTCGATCTTTTCTTTTTCGACCTTTTTCGACGCGCTCTTTTTCTTTCTTATTTCTCGTCATTCTAGTTTTTAGGACTTAGAATTTTTTTTCTACTTCTTATCTATACTTCTTAAAATTACAAAAATTTATTTTAAGTGGTGAAATTGATAGACATCAAAATTTTCTGGTTCGTAGTAATAGTTAGATTTGTACGTGGACCGGGTTATTGGAGCCAAACAGTCCTCAATTATATTGAGACCAAACGAATCCTGCCCCTCTGCTGCATCTTTTGGCTATTCGAAACGTGGGCAAAATCAGAAAAGTCTATTAATTGGATAACTTATATAATTTTTTCTTTCCTTTTAAAAACTAATAGGATATTCAGTGAATGCACCGAGCAAGACGTTCACCACCTTTTGTACGTTCACCACCTGTAACTAGATCAAGACATCTAGCAAATATTATCGCCGTTGATTTTCCTTTAGAATCATCATCCAGTCGACCAAGTACTCCAATTCAAATTTCCGATAATCCATTTTTTGAACCCGACCTCACAATTGAGAATCCGGAGAATATTCAGGGACAATTCATAGATCCTGAACCATTAAATTTTCCTCCGGAACCACCAATCATTCAAACAGAGATTGTTGAGGAACGAACCATTAAATCAGAATCCTCTAGTGATTCGGATTCAACAAATTCAATCATGGAAAATCTGGAACCTTTAAGTATGGAAGACCGAATGAGAGCTAAACGCACTGGCCAAGGTCATGCAATTACTCATCCAGACATTAATGCACCAGATTATGAA
This sequence comes from Rutidosis leptorrhynchoides, assembly GCF_046630445.1. Taxonomy (NCBI): domain Eukaryota; kingdom Viridiplantae; phylum Streptophyta; class Magnoliopsida; order Asterales; family Asteraceae; genus Rutidosis; species Rutidosis leptorrhynchoides. The sequence continues at coordinate 650,062,731 of NC_092333.1, forward strand.
ATCAAAGGACAAATTCTACATATGGTGACTAATCAATGCCAATTTAGTGGTGCACCGAAGGAAGATCCAAATGAACATCTTCGTACCTTTAATAGGATCTGCACACTATTTAAAATAAGAGAAGTTGAGGATGAACAGATATATCTCATGTTATTTCCCTGGACTTTAAAGGGAGAAGCCAAAGATTGGTTGGAATCGTTACCTGAAGGGGCGATCGATACATGGGACGTTTTAGTTGAAAAATTTCTTAAACAATTCTTTCTGGCATCTAAAGCCGTAAGACTTCAAGGAGAAATTGTTACATTCACATAGAAGCCAAATGAAACTCTATATGAGGCGTGGACAAGATTTGAAAAGTTATTAAGAGGATGTCCGCAACATGTTTTAGATACCTGTCAAATAGTACAAATATTCTACCAAGGATTCGACATCACTACAAGGAAAGACATAGATATTGCAGCTGGTGGTTCCATTATGAAGAAAACCGAAACTGATGCTTACAAAATTATTGATAACACTGCTTCCCACTCACATGAGTGGCACCAAGAAAAAGATATCGTTAGATCATCTAAAGCAGCTAGAGCCGATTCTAGCCATGACTTAGATTCCATTTCTGCAAAGATAGATGCTGTCGAGAGACGAATGGAAAAGATGACTAAAGATATCCACTCAATACGAATTAGTTGTGAGCGGTGTGGAGGACCACATTTGACAAAAGACTGTCTTAGTATTGAATTAACAATGGAACAAAGAGAGAATATTTCATACATAAACCAAAGGCCTAGAAATAATTATCAGAATAATTATCAACCGCCAAGACCGATTTACAATCAAAATCAGAATTATAACCAAAATATTCCATACAACAACCAACAAGGTCCTAGCAATCAACAAGTATCCAATAATACTTACAACCAGTAAAGACCTAATTTTCAAAACAAACCACCACAAATCGATGATAAAAAGCCGAATTTAGAAGATATGATGACGAAGCTAGTTGAAACTCAAACGCAGTTTTTCACATCTCAGAAACAAACTAATGAACAAAATGCTCAAGCATTTAGAAATCAACAAGCTTCTATTCAAAATTTGGAACAAGAAGTAAGTAACCTAGCAAGGTTAATAGGTGAAAGAAAACCGGGAAGTTTACCTAGTAATACAAATGCTAACCCCCGGAATGAAACAGCTAAAGCCATTACCACAAGAAGTGGTACAACACTTAAACCACCTGAAATACCTGTAACTTCTGATGAAGCTATTCCTACTCCACAAGAACCACAACCTGAACAAGATAAGGAAAAAGAACCGGTAGTTGAAAAGGTTAATGAAGATAACACAGCTAAGGATAAACCTTATGTTAAACCATACCAACCACCACTTCCTTACCCAAGTAAAATGAAAAAAGAGAAACTTGAAGCCGAGCAATCCAAATTCTTGGATATGTTTAAACAGATAAATGTAAATCTTCCTTTCATTGATGTGATTTCAGGAATGCCTAGATATGCCAAATTTCTGAAAGATCTAATCTCGAATAGAAAGAAAATGGAAGAACACTCGGCTGTTACTATGAATGCTAATTGTTCAGCAGTGCTGTTGAATAAGATACCAGAAAAACTATCTGATCCAGGAAGTTTCACAATTCCATGTTTTCTGGGTAGTCTTAGTTCAATAGAAGCATTGGCAGACTTAGGTGCTAGTATAAATTTAATGCCGTTTTCACTATACACTAAACTAGACCTTGGAGAATTGAAACCAACAAGAATAAGCATACAACTAGCTGATCGATCAATAAAATATCCTAGAGGGATAATGGAGAATATGCTAGTTAAAGTTGGTACTTTAGTATTTCCAGTAGATTTTGTTGTTCTGGACATGGAAGAAGATTCTCAAGTTCCTCTCATATTAGGAAGACCATTCTTAAACACGGCTAAAGCAATGATAGACGTGTTCGGTAAGAAATTGACCCTAAGTATAGAGGACGAGAGTGTTACCTTTTCAGTTGATAGAGCAATGCAACAACCACAATCTGCAGATGATACATGTTATTATATTCAAACTATAGATTCACATGCAGAATTATTAGAAGAATTTCCAGAATTACAAGGAACAGGAGAATGTTCTTTAGGAGAAGGTAATGAAACAATTGATGAAGCTGAAATGTTAGCTACACTAATAGCTAATGGATATGAACCAACAACAGAAGAAATTCAAATGCTAAAAGAAGAAGACAGATATCGATATAAATCATCGATAGAAGAACCTCCAACATTAGAGTTAAAGCCACTTCCAAACCATTTGGAATACGCTTATTTACATGGTGAATCTGAATTACCTGTAATAATATCGTCTTCTCTCACTGAAAATGAAAAATCTCAACTCATTTCTGTGTTGAAAGCTCATAAACCAGCCATTGCATGGAAGATTCATGATATTAAAGGAATAAGTCCTTCGTATTGCACACATAAAATCCTTATGGAAGAAGGTCATAAAACGTATGTGCAACACCAACGAAGACTAAATCCGAATATGCAAGATGTAGTTAAAAAAGAAATTATTAAACTGCTAGACGCAGGTCTAATTTATCCAATTTCTGATAGTCCATGGGTAAGCCCAGTTCAATGCGTGCCTAAGAAGGGTGGCATGACTGTCATTACAAATGAAAAAAATGAGCTTATTCCTACAAGGACTGTAACAGGATGGCGTGTATGTATTGATTATAGAAAATTAAATGACGCCACCAGAAAAGATCACTTTCCCTTACCTTTCATTGATCAAATGTTGGAAAGATTAGCCGGAAATAGTTATTATTGTTTTCTTGATGGATTTTCCGGATACTTTCAAATTCCAATAGCACCTGAAGATCAAGAGAAAACCACATTCACGTGCCCTTATGGTAATTTTGCTTACAAACACATGCCATTTGGACTTTGCAACGCCCCTGCAACCTTTCAAAGGTGCATGATGGCGATTTTTCACGACATGATAGAAGAATGCATGGAAGTTTTCATGGATGACTTTTCAGTCTTCGGTGATATATTTGAATCATGTCTAGTTAATCTGGAACGAATGCTTATTAGATGCGAATAATCAAATCTAGTACTTAATTGGGAGAAATGCCATTTCATGGTTAAAGAAGGCATCGTTCTTGGACATAAAATTTCAAAAGAAGGAATTGAAGTGGATAGAGCTAAAGTAGATGTAATTGCTTAACTTCCAAATCCCACCAATGTTAGAGGAGTTAGGAGTTTTCTAGGGCATGCCGGTTTTTACCGACGTTTCATAAAAGATTTTTCTAAAATTGCCACTCCTATGAATAAACTCCTAGAAAAGGATGCTCCATTCATCTTTTCAGATGAATGTATCAAATCTTTTAATATTCTTAAAGAGAAACTCACTAATGCGCCGATCATGATAACACCAAATTGGAATCTACCGTTTGAACTAATGTGCGATGCAAGTGATTTTGCAATGGGAGCCGTTTTAGGACAAAGGATTGAAAAACGATTTCAGCCTATATATTATGCTAGTAAGACGTTACAAGGAGCACAAACAAATTATACAACTACTGAAAAAGAACTCCTTGCTATTATCTTTGCTTTTGACAAATTTCGTTCATATCTCGTTCTAGCAAAAACGGTGGTCTATACCGACCATTCTGCTCTTAGATACCTATTTTCGAAACAAGATGCCAAACCAAGATTAATCCGTTGGATCTTACTCTTACAAGAATTCGATATTGAAATCCGAGATAAAAGAGGAGCAGAAAATCTCGCCGCTGATCATCTTTCTCGTCTTGAAAATCCTGAATTAGAAGTTCTAAATGAATCGGCCATACAAGACAACTTTCCTGATGAATATCTATTGAAGATAGATTATAATGAAATACCATGGTTTGCAGACTATACAAAATACTTAGTATGTGGAGTCCTTGAAAAAGGATTATCGTACCAAAAACGAAAGAAATTCTTCAGTAATATAAAACACTATTTTTGGGAAGATCCACATCTGTTTAAAAGCTATCCCGATGGAATAATACGCCGATGTGTATTCGGAGATGAAGCTAGTAAAATTTTAAACCATTGTCACACAGGACCAACAGGAGGGCACTATGGGCCTCAACTAACAGCAAGAAAAGTTTATGATGCTGGATTCTATTGGCCTACAATTTACAAAGACGCACATCTTCTTTGCAAATCCTGTAATGCTTGTCAAAGGGCCGGAAAATAAGTCAACGTGATGAAATGCCACAAAATGTCATCCAAGTATGTGAAGTATTTGACATTTGGGGTATTGACTTTATGGGTCCATTTCCAAAATCTCATAATAATCTCTATATTCTCGTAGCCATTGATTATGTATCTAAATGGGCGAAAGCACAAGCTCTCCCAACTAACGATGCACGAGTTGTAGTCAACTTTTTAAAACATCTTTTTGCAAGGTTTGGAACACCGAAAGCTTTAATAAGTGATCGGGGAACTCATTTCTGTAATAATCAACTTGAGAAAGTTCTTAAAAGATATGGAGTAACTCATAAAATCTCCACTGCTTATCATCCACAAACAAGTGGACAAGTTGAAAATACCAACCGAGCTTTAAAACGTATTCTAGAGAAAACCGTAGGATCAAATCCGAAGGAATGGTCCATTAAGTTGGAGGATGCACTCTGGGCTTTTAGAACAGCCTACAAAACTCCAATTGGAACCACGCCTTTTAGACTCATTTACGGAAAAGCATGTCATCTTCCAGTAGAAATTGAACACAAAGCATTTTGGGCTTTGAAGACATGTAATCTTGATTTACATGAAGCTGGACGTCTACGATTAAGTCAACTAAACGAATTAGAAGAATTAAGACATGAAGCATACGAAAATTCGTTAATCTATAAAGAAATAACGAAGAAATGGCATGATAAAAGAATCAGAAGTTCAAAAGAATTTAAAGAAGGAGACAGAGTTCTTCTTTTCAATTCACGATTCAAGTGTAGTGACCCGAACTTTTCCATGTTTATATATATTAATTGATATTGATATTTGCATGATTAAATGTTTCCAACATGTTAAGCAATCAAACTTGTTAAGACTTGATTAATTAAAATATGTTTCATATAGACAATTGACCACCCAAGTTGACCGGTGATTCACGAACGTTAAAACTTGTAAAAACTATATGATGACATATATATGGATATATATATATATAGTTAACATCATACTATGATAAGTAAACATATCATTAAGTATATTAACAATGAACTACATATGTAAAAACAAGACTACTAACTTAATGATTTTTAAACGAGACATATATGTAACGATTATCGTTGTAAAGACATTTAATGTATATATATCATATTAAGAGATATTCATACATGATAATATTATGATAATATAATAATTTAAAATCTCATTTGATATTATAAACATTGGGTTAACAACATTTAACAAGATCGTTAACCTAAAGGTTTCAAAACAACACTTAAATGTAACGACTAACGATGACTTAACGACTCAGTTAAAATGTATATACATGTAGTGTTTTAATATGTATTTATACACTTTTGAAAGACTTCAATACACTTATCAAAATACTTCTACTTAACAAAAATGCTTACAATTACATCCTCGTTCAGTTTCATCAACAATTCTACTCGTATACAACCGTATTCGTACTCGTACAATACACAGCTTTTAGATGTATGTACTATTGGTATATACACTCCAATGATCAGCTTTTAGCAGCCCATGTGAGTTACCTAACACATGTGGGAACCATCATTTGGCAACTAGCATGAAATATCTCATAAAATTACAAAAATATGAGTAATCATTCATGACTTATTTACATGAAAACAAAATTACATATCCTTTATATCTAATCCATACACCAACGACCAAAAACACCTACAAACACTTTCATTCTTCAATTTTCTTCATCTAATTGATCTCTCTCAAGTTCTATCTTCAAGTTCTAAGTGTTCTTCATATATTCTACAAGTTCTAGTTACATAAAATCAAGAATACTTTCAAGTTTGCTAGCTCACTTCCAATCTTGTAAGGTGATCATCTAACCTCAAGAAATCTTTGTTTCTTATAGTAGGTTATCATTCTAATACAAGGTAATAATCATATTCAAACTTTGGTTCAATTTCTATAACTATAACAATCTTATTTCAAGTGATGATCTTACTTGAACTTGTTTTCGTGTCATGATTCTGCTTCAAGAACTTCGAGCCATCCAAGGATCCGTTGAAGCTAGATCCATTTTTCTCTTTTCCAGTAGGTTTATCCAAGGAACTTAAGGTAGTAATGATGTTCATAACATCATTTAATTCATACATATAAAGCTATCTTATTCGAAGGTTTAAACTTGTAATCACTAGCACATAGTTTAGTTAATTCTAAACTTTTTCTCAAACAAAAGTTAATCCTTCTAACTTGAATTTTAAAATCAACTAAAAACATGTTCTATATCTATATGATATGCTAACTTAATGATTTAAAACCTGGAAACACGAAAAACACCGTAAAACCGGATTTACGCCGTCGTAGTAACACCGCGGGCTGTTTTGGGTTAGTTAATTAAAAACTATGATAAACTTTGATTTAAAAGTTGTTATTCTTAGAAAATAATTTTTATTATGAACATGAAACTATATCCAAAAATTATGGTTAAACTCAAAGTGGAAGTATGTTTTCTAAAATGGTCATCTAGACGTCGTTCTTTCGACTGAAATGACTACCTTTATAAAAATGACTTGTAATGTAAAATCCCGTCCTTATCCATCTGGACGAATGATGTGGTAGCGGAGGGGTATAAAATACTATTAAATTTAATACAAAATACTACAAAATATGACACAAGTTTTATTAATTTACGGATGGGATATACCTAAACCTTGCTACAACACTATAGGCAGTGTACCTAATCGTAGAGTAGTGTAGTTTTTAGTAAGTCCGGTTCGTTCCACAGGGAGCTGGTGAAGTTAACGCTATATTATTAAGTTTATTTGTAAAAATATATATATATAAATAAGTAGTAGTATTATTATAAAATGGGGGTTTTACCGTTTAATGACCGGTTTGTCGATTTTAAGCGTAAAAATAAATGACAAAAATTAAAGTGCGTAAAATAAATTGCGATAAATAAAATGACAGAAAATAAAATTGCGAGTAATAAAATGACAGTAAATAAAGATACGATGAGAAATATAATAAAAGAATTATGCTTATTTAAACTTCCGTAATCATGATGTTTGACGTGTTGATTTTAATTTATTACCATGGGTTAATTGTCCTTTGTCCTGGTTTATTTGATACGTCTATCTGGTTTTTGTCCATAATAGTTCATCGGTCATAAATATAAAGTGCAAGTATCCTTGTCAAATTACCCTTATACCCGAAGTCAAATATTCCAACTGATTAAGGATTTAAACTGTGACGCAGTTATCACTTCTGTCAACAATTACACCAGTTATCACTGTATGTAATCCACCCCTGTTTTAATTAGTTTATGAATATTAATTCATCCACTTGATCAGAATGAATAATCAATTACCCAACCCAATTGATTAATTAAATGATTATAACAGATTCCATATGAACGTCACTAAATAGGACAACCATAATCATTATTAATTATTAGGTTAATTAATTTGAAGATAGGTTCGACAGACTCCAATGAGTTGTCACTCAATTAGACAATACCCCCCATCTATTAATAGTCAATAGTCCAATTTCCACAAGTGTCGGTCTTTTGCCCAAACCTTAATTATGGTACAAAGCCCAATTACCCAATTTTAGTAATTAGCCCAACATCATGATTACTTCGTTTTAAATAAGCATAATAATAACTTAGCTACGAGACATTAATGTAAAAAGGTTGAACATAACTTACAATGATTAAAAATAGCGTAGCGTTACACGGACAGAATTTCGACTTACACACTCAAACGATCTCTATCATAAATCTTATTATTATCATAATTTAAAATTAAAATTAAGATTATTGTTATATCTTATTAAGTTAACATTATGATAGAGATATAGAATATAGATATTGATAATTGATATTGATAATTGATCGAAGAAAAAAGATCGGAGAAAAATTCTCCTCTCCTCATTCATCGAACATAGATCCCTTTTATAGCGAAATATGAAAATTGAATTTTCATTTACGACCCCTGAACTATGCTCAATTAACAACTTTTTATTATTTAATATTATTCTTATTATGAATTATTTAAATATTATATTTTATTCTTGTGCATAGTTGACTCGTAATTTTTACACCGTTGCGTCGAGCGTTGAGAGTTGGTTCATGTCCTGGTTTCGGATTTTCGAACGTCCTTGCGTACAATTTTATATTTTGTACTTTGCGTTTTGTAACTTGTACTCTTGTCATTTTTAGACGTTCCTCATCAATAATTTGAACCTTTTTAATTGTATCTTGTACATTTGAGCTTTTTGGACGTTTTGGTCTTTCAAATCTTTGTTTTTGTCTTTAAATCTTCATTTTCGAGCGATTTGCGTCTTTCGTCTTCGCACTTATTTATTTAACTATTACAACTAAAAATAAGGAAATTACATTTAAAAACTTTACATATTGGAACGATATTGCTACTAAATATATGTTCATTTGGAGCACTATCAAATATCCCCACACTTGAGCGTTGCTTGTCCTCAAGCAATACAGAACTTGAAATAAAAACATACATGAATCACTTTTTTATTCATCACACTTTGTACATCAGTGATTTTGATATAGCGGTATAAACAATGACAGTAATGATGGTTAAAGGTGGGTGTGTCATCCACAGTTGCCTTGGGTTTAGGACAACGACACTTGCAATCAAATAGCCGATTTACTTTCGGTTTCCAAAGCAAAGTGCACATTTGAAAGGCGGTTTACAGTCCCACATGACTATAAAAATTTAGATCCTTTAGGAAATAGGATCTTTATGAAAACATTTGATCTTTTGAAAATTCAATCTAGCTTTTACCCTAGATAAGTTTTCTGATTTGATCCACCATTGGTGTTGCAAAATATATTTGTGGATCAATATTTTGGCTAAAAACATTTAGGTTCGTGTAATCCACTGCTATCCCGGTATCGGAAAGCACACATCCAGTTTACTTGTTCCGTATATTACCTTTCGGCAAACTACCGTCCGGTTGTAAAGGAAAGCGATGAACAAGAAACTGTTAAGGCAATGTCCCGTGACATGCCGATGATTATGGTCTTTTAACATGTCGGATGCTAGAACTATCCTTGGTAGGAGCGATAGTAAAGATCATCCTATGATTTTTCGGTCTGGCACAAGGTCCTGTCTCCGACCATGCTATGCAACCACCGTTCTTACGGTTGACACCCGATTTGGTTCAGGTGACCTAATGAATTTCAGGTGAATTCCTAGGATTTTACGTTCAATGGTAATGAACGCATTGAAAATGGGTTTTCAGAAAACAAATCGGTTTGTATTTTTGATCAAAATATTTTCTCGTTCAAGCTCGAGTTTAGATATCATTGAATTCCATGAGTTTGAATTCTCAATCTTTAAGGTCAATCTCTAGGATTGAGTAATATCAGTCTTAAAAGCTGATTTTTAATCTTTAAGGAGATTATCCTTTCTGGGGATCTGATTCATTAGTCTTATCAAGCTAATTTGCACGGTGCCCTCCCCATTTTACAAGACAGACCCTCTCATGGTTAGGATAAGTCTGACCACTTGGCGACCCTGTTTGATGCTGAGGTCCGTGGATTTCCTGCTGATTTTAGTGATGACTTTTCTAGGTTTTTCGTCAACCTACAGCTGGTCTGGACGACAACTTCATGACCTAAATCAAGAAGCGCGTTTCTTTTTCGGAAGACTTTACTTCCTTTTAATGATGGAATTGATTCATCGTGTAGATCCATCTTTCTTTCAAAAGTATTATAGTAAATCGGGTAAAACTGATTAGTATCATCCAAAACAAAAGTACCTGCAATAATCTTGTACGAAAATATGTGATAGATAGTTTTTAATTGAATAACTTGGTACATTCTCCCCACACTTAGTTTCTTTCTTTGCCTTTTTATTCTCCTTTATTCCATTTTAAATGAATTCAAGCATTTTAGGTTGTTTTTCAATTTATGTCCTTTCCGGTAATTTCGGTATTATCACCTAGTTTTCACCGTTCATAAATATGTATAAACATGATTTTGACTTCATTTAATTGAAAATTTTTCAAATTTTCACAAAATTTGGCAAATAAACTAAGTGCAAACCCGAGAGAATTTATAACCCTTCCCCACACTTGAGATCATGCAATGCCCTCATTTGCATGAAATCAGACTATAATTATAAATTCATGAGGGTGATTAGTGTAGAAAAGTGATTAAAAATACCCAGTTTGTAAGCATATTATTTTACATCACATTTGATATTTTGCTTCTTGTCGTCAAAATCAGTAGCTATTGCTGAACTTAATGTTAGTCTTTGAAAGTGCGTTGTTCTACCCTGTTTTGTACATAATATAAAATACAAACATATATATACATATTTTTGAAGTTGGGTATATTACCCCACGTTCAAAAATTTATAAAGTCTAATATCTTTTTGGCATACTTTAGATCAATAAAATTAAAAATAATGATAACAAAATTTGCCGTTCCACCCTCGGGTAAAGCAATTTCGGCTTAATGACCTAGTGTTCAACTTAAGACGAATTTTAAAAATCATATTTTTAACTTAAAGAAATAAAGTAAATTTTTTTTTTTTTTTTTTAAAATCACAATAAAACATAAATAAAATGCATATTAATTTCAAATAAAACCTAAAAAAACAAAAAAAATCAGAATGGAGGGAGAAAACTAGTTCTTTAGTGTCTGCTAGCGGAAAAGACCAATCGGATTCCATTCTCGGAACTACACGAGAACAGAACAACTAACTCTAGACATCATTTTCTTTTTAGAACACTTGAATCTCCCCACACTTAGGTAGTTGTGGTGTCAAAATTGTGATTAACTTCATCGTCAATTTCTCTTGGTCCATAATCAACTTGCATATCCGTGACTTTTTCTTTAAGCCATTGGTCGGATTCCTGTGTAATATCCACAATTTCAACTAGTTTCTCCTTTTCTTTAGGTGATAGATTGGATACTAACCGGTTACATAACTTAAAGTTCCCCTTGGTTTTAGCATCGCGAATCCGTTTAATAAGTTTCTTCATTGAACTATTAATAACGGGATTATTTAATTTCGTATCAACAACGGGGTTCTTTGTTATCATGTCATCATTAGGTGTTACTTCATTTTCCCCACACTTAGGCGTTTTATTATTGTTAAGCACTGCCGTTGGAGTTGGTAAAACAACATGGTTATTACCAATCGTTTTTGTTGGTTCAACGGTTTTGGTTGGTGGAGATTTAGACTTTCGAATCATAAAGGTGATCGATTTGTCACCACTCTTAAGTGTCATTCTACCGTTTCCTACATCAAAGAATGCTCTGGTGGACGCTAAGAATGGTCGACCTAAAATTAGAGGAATGTTTGGGTCTTCTTCTATGTCTATGACAATGAATTCGACTAGAAACGTTAAATTGCCTACTTGAATGGGTAGGTTGTCAGCAATTCCAACTGGGTGCTTAATGGTTTGATCAAAGAGTCGAACACTCATATCCGTTGGAGTTAACTCACCTACACCTAATCTCTTATATAAGGAAAGAGGCATAACACTCACACTTGCACCTAAATCTGCTAGTGCATCATACATGACACAATCACTAAGTAGACAAGGAACAATAAATTCACCCGGATCACCTATCCTAGGAGGAGGTTTTGGTGGAACTGTCTTCACCGGGTTTACTTTTACGGCTTTTGTTTCTTGCACTTTCTTATTCTTTTTCTTCTTCTTCTTTCCAGAGGTATCACAATCTTTATTACCTATCACTTGCTCATACTCAACTCCTTTTCTTGGAAACGGGATGGGTGGTTTGTATGGTGCCACCACTGGCTTTACATACTCGGGTGGTGGTGGTGTAACTTCTTCATTTTTACTCTCATCTAAAACCTTTCCATCTTCCGGAGCTGGTTTTTCAGAATTTGTTGAAACCATATTAACATTCTCTTTCCGAGGATTTACTTCAGTATTACTCGGTAGCTTTCCTTGTTCCCTCTCACTCATCATGCTAGCAAGAGTACCTACGTGTTTTTCTAGATTCAAAATGGAAGCTTGTTGAGTTCTTAATGACTGATCAAACCTCTCATTCGTTTGGGTTTGAGATGTAATAAAGTGTGTTTGAGATTCAACTAGCTTTGCCATCATTTCTTCTAGATTTGGCTTTTTCTCTTCGGGTTGTTGTGGTGGTTTATATAAGCTAGGTCTTTGTTGATTGAAAGTGTTGTTTTGAGTTGGTTGGTTATTCGGACCTTGTTGGTTATACGAGTTATTGTCGGGTCCTTTTGGATTGTAAAGAATGTTTTGATTTCGATTGAAGTTTGGCCTTGGCGGTTGATAATTATTCTGATAACTATTTTCCATCCTTTGGTTCATGTAGACAACATTCTCACGTTGTTCCATCGTTTGTTCAATGTGACAGTCTTTCATTAAGTGTGGTCCACCGCATAGCTCACAACTGATTCGTATTGCGTGAATATCTTTATTCATCTTTTCCATTCGTCTTTCGAAAGCATCTATTTTTGCGGAAACGGAATCAAAGTCATGGCTAGAATCGGCTCTAGCCGCTTTAGATGATCGAAAGATATCTTTTTCTTGGTGCCACTCATGCGAGTGGGAGGCTGTGTTATCAATAATTTTGTAAGCTTCAGTTGCGGTTTTCTTCATAATGGATCCACCAGCGGTTATGTCGATGTCTTTTCGTGTGGCGATGTCTACGCCTTTATAGAAGATTTGTACTATTTGAAAAGTATCTAATCCGTGTTGAGGACATCCTCTCAACATCCTTCCGAATCTTGTCCACGCCTCATATAATGTTTCATTTGGCTTTTGCGCGAACGTAACAATTTCTCCTTGAAGTCTCACGGCTTTAGATGCCGGAAAGAATTGTTTAAGAAATTTTTCAACTAAAACATCCCATGTGTCAATCGCCCCTTCAGGTAACGATTCTAACCAATCTTTGGCTTCTCCCTTTAAAGTCCAGGGAAACAACATGAGATAGATCTGCTCATCTTCCACTTCTCGGATTTTGAATAGTGTACAAATTCTTTTAAACGTACGAAGGTGTTCGTTAGGATCTTCATTCGGTGTACCACTATATTGGCACTGATTAGTTACCATGTGTAGAATTTGTCCTTTAATTTCATAATCTGGAGCATTAACTTCTGGTTTAATAATGGCGTGACCTTGGCCAGTGCGCTTAGCTCTCATTCGTTCTTCCATACTTAGAGGTTCTAGATTTTCCATGATTGGATTTGTTGTATCCGAATCACTAGAGGATTCTGATTTAATGGTTTCTTTCCTCAACAATCTCTGTTTGAATGATTGGTGGTTCCGGAGGAAAGTTTAATGGTTCGGGATCTACAAACCGTTCCTGAATATTCTCCGGATTCTCAATTGTGAGGTTTGTTTCAAAAATTGGATTATCGGAAATTTGAGTTTGAGGATTTGGTCGACTTGATGACGATTCTAAAGAAAAATCAACGGCGGCGATATTCGTTAAACGATGTCTTGATCGAGTTACAGGTGGTGAACGTATGACCGGCGGCGAACGTCTTACTCGGTGCATTCACTGAATATCCTATTAGTTTTTAAAAAGGAAAGAAAAATTATAATAAGTTATCCAACCAATAGACTTTTCTGATTTTGCCCACGTTTCGAATAGCCAAAAGATGCAGCAGAGGGGCAGGATTCGTTTGGTCTCAATATAATTGAGGACTGTTTGGCTCCAATAACCCGGTCCACGTACAAATCCAACTATTACTACGAACCAGAAAATTTTGATGTCTATCAATTTAACCACTTAAAATAAATTTTCGTAATTTTAAGAAATTTAGAGAAGAAGTAGAAAAAAATTCTAAGTCCTAAAAACTAGAATGGCGAGAAATAAGAAAGAAATAGATTGCGCGTCGAAAAATGTCGAAAAATAAAAGGTCGAAAAATAGGCGTCGAAAAATAAAAATAAGAAAGTAGTGCGAAATACGGCGTCGTAAAATTCTAAAGCACCTAAAACTTAGTCTAAGGAATAAGCACTTAAGGGATTTTACGGCAAAGCCTAAAAATTCTAGAAGTAAAAATAACTATGGCAAAACTAAACTTAATACTAAAAGTTGCGACTATAGTCTAAAAATCTAAAGGTAATAAAACTAAAAAAAAAACATTTTTTTTTATAGACAAAATTTTAAAAATATATATATTTTTTTTTAATAAATATTTTTTTTTTTTTTTTTTTTTTTTTACGTTTTTTTTTTTTTTTTTTTTTTTTTTTTTTTTTACAAATTTTTTTTTTTTAAAACGATTTTTTTTTTTCTTTTAAAAAAAACGATTTTTTTTTTTTTTTTTTTTTACACAAATTTTTTTTTTTTTTTTTTTTTTTAAAAAAAAACGATTTTTTTTTTTTTTTGTTTTTTTTTTTTTTTAAAACGATTTTTTTTTTCAAATTAATAATTTTTTTATAATTATAATTTTTTCTTAAAACTTTTTTTTTTTTTTTTTAATTCATTTACTATTCATGAATAGTAAATGAAAATAAATTAATTAATTTACTATTCACATGAAAGCGACATGATAGCAATTATTAATTATAAGTTACATAATATACCCCTGAAGTATTTAATAAATACGACTTTTTTTTTAAACTTTACGTAAATTTTTTATTCTTAAATATTTTTATATTATTATATTCTATTTCAATATTATTATATTATTATATTCTATTTCAATATTATTATATTATTATATTTTATTTCAATATTATTATAATTAAAAATATAGCGTTTTAGCGCTCCCCGGCAGCGGCGCCAAAAACTTGATGTGGTAGCGGAGGGGTATAAAATACTATTAAATTTAATACAAAATACTACAAAATATGACACAAGTTTTATTAATTTACGGATGGGATATACCTAAACCTTGCTACAACACTATAGGCAGTGTACCTAATCGTAGAGTAGTGTAGTTTTTAGTAAGTCCGGTTCGTTCCACAGGGAGCTGGTGAAGTTAACGCTATATTATTAAGTTTATTTGTAAAAATATATATATATAAATAAGTAGTAGTATTATTATAAAATGGGGGTTTTACCGTTTAATGACCGGTTTGTCGATTTTAAGCGTAAAAATAAATGACAAAAATTAAAGTGCGTAAAATAAATTGCGATAAATAAAATGACAGAAAATAAAATTGCGAGTAATAAAATGACAGTAAATAAAGATACGATGAGAAATATAATAAAAGAATTATGCTTATTTAAACTTCCGTAATCATGATGTTTGACGTGTTGATTTTAATTTATTACCATGGGTTAATTGTCCTTTGTCCTGGTTTATTTGATACGTCTATCTGGTTTTTGTCCATAATAGTTCATCGGTCATAAATATAAAGTGCAAGTATCCTTGTCAAATTACCCTTATACCCGAAGTCAAATATTCCAACTGATTAAGGATTTAAACTGTGACGCAGTTATCACTTCTGTCAACAATTACACCAGTTATCACTGTATGTAATCCACCCCTGTTTTAATTAGTTTATGAATATTAATTCATCCACTTGATCAGAATGAATAATCAATTACCCAACCCAATTGATTAATTAAATGATTATAACAGATTCCATATGAACGTCACTAAATAGGACAACCATAATCATTATTAATTATTAGGTTAATTAATTTGAAGATAGGTTCGACAGACTCCAATGAGTTGTCACTCAATTAGACAATACCCCCCATCTATTAATAGTCAATAGTCCAATTTCCACAAGTGTCGGTCTTTTGCCCAAACCTTAATTATGGTACAAAGCCCAATTACCCAATTTTAGTAATTAGCCCAACATCATGATTACTTCGTTTTAAATAAGCATAATAATAACTTAGCTACGAGACATTAATGTAAAAAGGTTGAACATAACTTACAATGATTAAAAATAGCGTAGCGTTACACGGACAGAATTTCGACTTACACACTCAAACGATCTCTATCATAAATCTTATTATTATCATAATTTAAAATTAAAATTAAGATTATTGTTATATCTTATTAAGTTAACATTATGATAGAGATATAGAATATAGATATTGATAATTGATATTGATAATTGATCGAAGAAAAAAGATCGGAGAAAAATTCTCCTCTCCTCATTCATCGAACATAGATCCCTTTTATAGCGAAATATGAAAATTGAATTTTCATTTACGACCCCTGAACTATGCTCAATTAACAACTTTTTATTATTTAATATTATTCTTATTATGAATTATTTAAATATTATATTTTATTCTTGTGCATAGTTGACTCGTAATTTTTACACCGTTGCGTCGAGCGTTGAGAGTTGGTTCATGTCCTGGTTTCGGATTTTCGAACGTCCTTGCGTACAATTTTATATTTTGTACTTTGCGTTTTGTAACTTGTACTCTTGTCATTTTTAGACGTTCCTCATCAATAATTTGAACCTTTTTAATTGTATCTTGTACATTTGAGCTTTTTGGACGTTTTGGTCTTTCAAATCTTTGTTTTTGTCTTTAAATCTTCATTTTCGAGCGATTTGCGTCTTTCGTCTTCGCACTTATTTATTTAACTATTACAACTAAAAATAAGGAAATTACATTTAAAAACTTTACATATTGGAACGATATTGCTACTAAATATATGTTCATTTGGAGCACTATCAACGAAATCATCAATATCTGGTTCCATTGCGTTGATCGACTCCAAGTAAGGTCCTTAATATGAGCTAATGCACATCGGAAGACTTAAATCGTACCTGAGAATAACATGCTTTAAAATGTCAACATAAAGTTGGTGAGATATATAGGTTTGATGCTAGCAGCGTTATAACTATGGACCACAAGATTTCATATATAAAAATATAATACACTCGCAAGTGTATAAAATCATTCTGCTTATGTTGAGGCCTCAGTAACCAACCTTAACAATAATATAATAAGTCATCTTCGCAAAGATGGATATGTACACTCGCAAGTGTATAAATAATCCTCGAAGTACTAAACATCCGCCCACTAGTTCTTATGTCTAGTGCAGCCTACTGGATGGGGGTGTTAAACCCGATAGATCTATCTTTAGGATTCGCGCTTACATGCTATTATAACATATAACTAAATTACTTAGCACATCAATCCGCAGAATATCATTTTTAATCACTTGTGTCCATAACGTAAATCATTTATAAAAACAGCGCATGTATTCTCAGCCCAAAATATTTAAAGTTTAAAAGGGACTATATACTCACCTAATGTATTTTGTAGTAAAAATACATATAACATCATTGATCAAATATAAGGTTGGCCTCGGATTCACGAACCTATATCAAGTATATATATTAACACATATAATAACAATTAAACAAGTTTTATATATTAATATTAATATGCTTTATAAATTTGTATGTTATATTAATAAATAGTTTTAATTATACTTATTTTATCTATTATATATAATCATATATATGATTATATTAAAGGTATTTATCTATTATATATAACTTAGTTAATATTTTATAGTAGTAACACTTTATTTAATCAATATGTAATATTAATATAGTTAGGATATACATAAAAATATCTTTTCACATAAATACCATTTGTTTATTATAATATTACTAAAACAATGATAATAATAATAATAATGATAAAATAATAATAATTCTAATAAAAAAAATAAACTTAATAAAATGATAATTTTAATAACAATATTAGCTTTAATAATAACAATAAAAATAAAAATTTTAAATATTAATGTTACTTTTAATAAAAATAATATTTTTTTTCTTTCTAATAATGACTTACCTAATAATAATAATAATACTAATATTATTAATAATAATTATAATGATGATGAAAAAGAGAATAGAAGTGTATACCCTCCTAGATTGTTTTCCTAAAAAGAAATGCTCCAATCAAGACTCGAACTCAAGACCTCCCGTATACCAACATACCCCTTAACCATTACACCACTTCTGTTTTTCGAATTTAAGCCCGTCTGAATTAATTATAAGACGAATTAACTGGTTTCTCTCCTTTTTTTTTTCTTCGTGAACATTATTATGTACATAACCGTTTATCCTTATTTTCGTTTCCTGTTATCATTTTCTTCCCAAGGTGGGTTTCGGCCCCAATCATATTAAACACCTCGGCCCAATATGAAACAAGTACTCGGCCCACTTAACTAAACCCTTGTTAATTTTGGAGTCCAAGATCAGTTATTCGGCCAAAAAAAATATTGCCACTCTAAGACTCGAACCCGCGACCAACAGCTCACAAGCCAACACCCTTACCACTCTTCTGTTGCTACTTATCTGATATATTATTGAACTTAATTTCTTTTAAAACTTATTCAAGTGTCATCATCTTCTTCTCCTTCCATAAACCCAGACGACCAGAGAACCACATTGACAAATCAAGATTTGTATTTAACTTGCAGATTATTTATAAAAGGCTTGATTTGATTTCACTTACTCAGCAAATAAAACAAAAAAAAAATAAAACTTCAACAATCGCTGAGAAAAAAAAAATATACGGAAGAACACAAAATCGATTTTCATCATAGGGGTGTTTTGAGACCTCAAATTCTTCATGAAATATTTTCTAAATCACCATTAAAATACTCTGGAACTAACTATTGAACTGAAAACAAATTATAACTCATGAATTCGAAGGAGTATCAAACGTTTGACTTTAAAAATCTTAACTTTGATTTTCGAATTTAGAACACGATAGGTAAAATTGATGCTTAAGATTTTCCAGATAGTTTCAGTGAAGAATTTACAATCTGACTGCATTTTTACTTTTTAAAATTTCATTCGATTTCGAGGTTTTGCATAAAAGGTTCACGAAAGGGGGACGGTTTCTGGTTCCTCTATCTGCTTTCCTATATCACGATTACAATCAGGTAATATATAGCGTAACTAGTTGATTGTTGCTATAATATAACATGACTGATTTTTGTTTGCACCTTGAACTGACCCGACAACAAATCACGAGTAATCAGGGAAATGGAGAAAAGTTGGATAATAACAAAAATATTTGATTCTAGCAGATAAGAACAGATGGAAACAGATAAATGATAATATACAGATATAATATACGTACAGGTAGATCTTTTTGTAAATATAAATTGTATTTAATATTAATAATTTAATTAATAACCATATTATTAATTAATATTAATAATAATAATACTATACCACTAATAATAATAATAATATTGTTATCAAATAATACAAAATATAAAAAAAAATCTCTATCTGATTATATATTTACATAATCTGTATTTTATGTATTATATGTATATGTATATGTATTTACATATAAATGTATATTTGTAGTTACATTATCTGTTTATTAGTTTTTAACTAATATTAATATATACTAATGTATTTGATAATAATAATATTATTATCATTTGTTTTAATAAGAATAATAATATTAATAATAAATGATAATAAAATAATAATACTAATATCATTACTAAATATAATAGATTATATCGAAATTCAAATAATAAATTTAATAATAATAATACAGTTATAATATTAATAATAATAATATTAATGATAATAGTCATGTTTGTAATAACAATACTATAACAATGAAATTTATTATAATATATCATATAATAACTTTTATTGATAAGTAATTATTTCTAATATTTCTATATATTACAATATATACATAATAACAATTATGCATAGGAATCATATGTATTTATTAACAATTAATGGTTCGTGAATCGTCGAGAGCAGTCGAAAGGTAATTGATTATAGATTTCAAACTTTCTAGACTTAATATAACAGATTTTGCTTATCGTATCGGAAACCTATAGAGATTAGGGTTTAAATTTGGTCGAAAATTTCTGGGTCGTTACAGTACCCACCCGTTAAGGAAATTTCGTCCCCGAAATTTGATAGAGGTTGTCATAAATAACAATAGGAATGTTTTCATGACGAATATGAGGTAATAATAGAGTTTGATCATTATCGAGAGACATTAGATAAAACGGTTTAATCATGTGAAGCACACAAGTGAAGCTATCACAAGAGAGTGAAATGAGTAAATATGAAATTGTTTTAACCGATGATGTGGTTAGGTTAAATTTTCCGAAATTTAAGGGATCTAAAGAAAATCTTACGTAATAAGATTTGGTTCTTCGGCGATCATGATTTTTTTTTTTTTTTGAGTTCATGCGACAAATCGGTTTTGATTTCTTTGTCGGATATTTTACTATAAAACTACCCACTTCGTTTCCTTATTTCCATATCCCATATCTTCTACTCTTTCTCCTTAATTCTTACTTTAAGACATTTGCCAGTATGCTTCATCCCATTCTGATCCTTGATATACTCTTAATTTCCACATCTGTCATTCTTCTTTTTCATCTACCACCAGAAGAATCTATCTACTTCTACTATGTTCTTGTGTTTATAGTGTTTCTAGTTCTCCCGTGTCTCTGTATTGCGATCTGCACCGATATACACGGCTTATAAATTCTGGGTGGTTATTGGGTTTAATATCTTCCCGTCCTCGAGTCAAGCGAGTAATGATCCGGAATTCGTAGGTATGAACGTAGTTAATGTTCTAAGAAAGAATTGGAAATGGCGCGATTTTTATTTGTCAAATTACCAGAATATCCTGGAAAATACCGAATCATCAAGAGAATATTTTCTTGATATGTTTAGAGATTGAATAGAATGTAAGAGCCGTGTAACATGGCATATGATAACGGTACTGTGAATCATCACATTCCATTAGAAACTTAACATAACTTACTGTAATATAATGAAGTTAATCAAGTTTCATTATATTATAGTAATTCATGCATCAGTTCCTAACACTACTTCAAAACATTCATATTTTAAATTCGGAGGTTTCAGAATTTAGAAACTAACACAGTTTCTTTTATGATGTGATACAGATAGCGCGAGAAGATAAATGATTTCCGATAAGAATAAGAATAGTTATAAAAATATCTTCAGAAACATTGAGGATATTTATAATGAAAGATATGATAATATCTTGGAACTTCTAATGCCGAGGGCTGATGATGAAGAATAGTGTCAGCAAAGGTTTTAGAGTAAGGAGTAGGGTATGTACTAAGGATTTCAGTAGGCACTGAATCTTTTAAATTCTTTGAAGTCAAACTTATTCTTTGTGATTTGTCCACGGCTTACTTCATAATTTCGCATAATCCGCTTTTCGGTACTAAATTTTCTATTGAGTGTTTCCAATACTCCGTTCTTTATCATCAACTTTTGGCTATTAAGACCATCTACAACATGCTGCTTTGTCAGCATTCTCAAAGTTAACGGATCTGGGTCATCGGTTATCAAACTAAGGTGGTTTCAGGAGAATTGTGTTTTTAGATGGTGAAACGCTGATGATGGAATATAAAAGATTCTCCGGTAACGACAACGAAAGAATAACGTGTATATATATCGAAACTAACCTTTCTGAGAAGTCGAGGTTAACTTGCTGAAGCTGTGACAAAATTGGCTAATTTGAAAAGGGATTGCATAGTTATTTTGGGTAATAATAACACTAAAGAAATTAACACTGCTGCGTGTTAAACGTTGACTCAGTCTCCGAGAGTCTTATAGGAGCATAAGTCTTTTCTTCCGTAGATGAAACGCGGTTGGTTCATCCTCTCGATTGAGGGGTCTTCAAGAATCATGAAAGATTTGGACACGCATTGTAACTGTCGAGATACAAATGAGGTTTAAGATGAAATCAAGTGGCAAGCTTGAAGAATTATTTAGTTTCATATGTTATAATCAATATTTTAATTTAATTCATTTTAATTGTCCAAAGTTAGCAGTCTAATAGTCCGATGGTTCAATGATTCATATATAATTTAATATATAATATTCGAATTAAATAATACGTATCGTGACCCGTGTACCGGTCTCGGTGTCGATCACAACTCAAAGTATATATATATTTTGGAATCAACTCCAACCCTGTATAGCCAACTCCCACCTTCACATATAGAGTGTCTACGGTTGTTCCAAAATATATATATAGATGGGTCGATATGATAAGTCGAAACCTTGCATACGTGTCCCGTTATTTATAGTGCGTAAAAGTAAATAACAGAAATTAAATGACGATAAATAAAATTGCGAGAATGTAAATTGCGATAAATTAAATGTTAATCAGTTAGCTGGGAACAGTTAGCCGGAACAGTTAGCGTGAAATCCTATCACAATTCCAATTAATTAATTCGTTTGTTTCTAACACTTTTTATTTTTGTCCAATGTTTTCTTCGTTATGCCACTTGTTGGATTATGATAAGTCAAAATTCAAATATGAAATTTGAATTGAAATGGTTATTCTGTGGTGAACGAATACGTATATCGGTAGTTGTAAGTAGGATAGTAAATGATCGTTGAATCAGATTCGAAGAATGTACAGTGTAACTTATTAATGTGAATTCTAAATATTCCTCGGATACTACCCACCCTTTAAAATATTTTCATCATTAACAGTTTGTACAAAAGAATTTTTAATTACAATCTTTATGAAAATATACTTGCATATATATTTTCATCGGATGTAACCATGGATTTAATGAGTCAAAAACTCATCTGATCTATCGTTAATACTAGATTACATAATTTCTAAGACTTTAGAAATTACATAATCACCATGTCGAACGAGGAAATATGGGGTAAAATGATATGTAAAGCGAAGATAGTCGATGTAGATCGATGTGTAGAACGAAGTTCATACTCAAAGTACAGATGGTGATATTGAGGCGTGTAATATTGATATTCGAGGTACAAGCTATGATGTTGAGAGTTATGACGCGGTTATGGTTTAGGGATAATAAGGGTACTGTCAACGTCGATAATGGTGGCACTGATTATGTTGCTGGTGCTGCTGCTGGTATTCGTAACCTTCGCACCAGGTTCTCCAAAGTCGTCACACGAGTGCGTAGTTCGTTAATTTCTTCTAATACTACGGAATGATTGACGGTTGAGACGAGCGGTTGAGTAAGATTCGAAATATGGGATAATATATAATCGTGACGGGATACTCTAGAAATGAGAGGGTAAATGGTTTCTCGAACAGGTTTGCCGGTAAGTACTTTCAGGTTCATCGTCAGGAGGGGAATTTGGTGGATGGAATGGATCTTCGATGCGGAATAACTTTCGGATATCAGATGATATTCCAGCTATATAGAATATCTATATATATAATACTAAAGATTTCGTAGACTACAGAGGAACCTAAGGCATATGTCAGATAAGTCTACAGATGTGCTAAGCTATGAATTTTGTCCATACACTATCGATGCAGTAAATGCAGTAAGACGTGTCTAGACTTATGAATGATAAGCAGACAATTCCCTAAGGATTATAAGCAGATGATTTCCGACTAGATATGATAAGCAAAACTTTTGACATATAGACACGGTCAAAGTCCAGACTCACTAATGCATTTTAACAACTTCTCAGTTGGACACACTAATGCAGACCTGGTTCACTAAGACCAACGCTCTGATACCAAATGTAAAATCCCGTCCTTATCCATCTGGACGAAATCATCAATATCTGGTTCCATTGCGTTCATCGACTCCAAGTAAGGTCCTTAATATGAGCTAATGCACAGCGGAAGACTTAAATCGTACCTGAGAATAACATGCTTTAAAATGTCAACATAAAGTTGGTGAGATATATAGGTTTGATGCTAGCAGCGTTATAACTATGGACCACAAGATTTCATATATAAAAATATAATACACTCGCAAGTGTATAAAATCATTCTGCTTATGTTGAGGCCTCAGTAACCAACCTTAACAATAATATAATAAGTCATCTTCGCAAAGATGGATATGTACACTCGCAAGTGTATAAATAATCCTCGAAGTACTAAACATCCGCCCACTAGTTCTTATGTCTAGTGCAGCCTACTGGATGGGGGTGTTAAACCCGATAGATCTATCTTTAGGATTCGCGCTTACGTGCTATTATAACATATAACTAAATTACTTAGCACATCAATCCGCAGAATATCATTTTTAATCACTTGTGTCCATAACGTAAATCATTTATAAAAACAGCGCATGTATTCTCAGCCCAAAATATTTAAAGTTTAAAAGGGACTATATACTCACCTAATGTATTTTGTAGTAAAAATACATATAACATCATTGATCAAATATAAGGTTGGCCTCGGATTCACGAACCTATATCAAGTATATATATTAACACATATAATAACAATTAAACAAGTTTTATATATTAATATTAATATGCTTTATAAATTTGTATGTTATATTAATAAATAGTTTTAATTATACTTATTTTATCTATTATATATAATTATATATATGATTATATTAAAGGTATTTATCTATTATATATAACTTAGTTAATATTTTATAGTAGTAACACTTTATTTAATCAATATGTAATATTAATATAGTTAGGATATACATAAAAATATCTTTTCACATAAATACCATTTGTTTATTATAATATTACTAAAACAATGATAATAATAATAATAATGATAAAATAATAATAATTCTAATAAAAAAAAATAAACTTAATAAAATGATAATTTTAATAACAATATTAGCTTTAATAATAACAATAAAAATAAAAATTTTAAATATTAATGTTACTTTTAATAAAAATAATATTTTTTTTCTTTCTAATAATGACTTACCTAATAATAATAATAATACTAATATTATTAATAATAATTATAATGATGATGAAAAAGAGAATAGAAGTGTATACCCTCCTAGATTGTTTTCCTAAAAAGAAATGCTCCAATCAAGACTCGAACTCAAGACCTCCCGTATACCAACATACCCCTTAACCATTACACCACTTCTGTTTTTCGAATTTAAGCCCGTCTGAATTAATTATAAGACGAATTAACTGGTTTCTCTCCTTTTTTTTTTCTTCGTGAACATTATTATGTACATAACCGTTTATCCTTATTTTCGTTTCCTGTTATCATTTTCTTCCCAAGGTGGGTTTCGGCCCCAATCATATTAAACACCTCGGCCCAATATGAAACAAGTACTCGGCCCACTTAACTAAACCCTTGTTAATTTTGGAGTCCAAGATCAGTTATTCGGCCAAAAAAAATATTGCCACTCTAAGACTCGAACCCGCGACCAACAGCTCACAAGCCAACACCCTTACCACTCTTCTGTTGCTACTTATCTGATATATTATTGAACTTAATTTCTGTTAAAACTTATTCAAGTGTCATCATCTTCTTCTCCTTCCATAAACCCAGACGACCAGAGAACCACATTGACAAATCAAGATTTGTATTTAACTTGCAGCTTATTTATAAAAGGCTTGATTTGATTTCACTTACTCAGCAAATAAAACAAAAAAAAATAAAACTTCAACAATCGCTGAGAAAAAAAAAAATATACGGAAGAACACAAAATCGATTTTCATCATAGGGGTGTTTTGAGACCTCAAATTCTTCATGAAATATTTTCTAAATCACCATTAAAATACTCTGGAACTAACTATTGAACTGAAAACAAATTATAACTCATGAATTCGAAGGAGTATCAAACGTTTGACTTTAAAAATCTTAACTTTGATTTTCGAATTTAGAACACGATAGGTAAAATTGATGCTTAAGATTTTCCAGATAGTTTCAGTGAAGAATTTACAATCTGACTGCATTTTTACTTTTTAAAATTTCATTCGATTTCGAGGTTTTGCATAAAAGGTTCACGAAAGGGGGACGGTTTCTGGTTCCTCTATCTGCTTTCCTATATCACGATTACAATCAGGTAATATATAGCGTAACTAGTTGATTGTTGCTGTAATATAACATGACTGATTTTTGTTTGCACCTTGAACTGACCCGACAACAAATCACGAGTAATCAGGGAAATGGAGAAAAGTTGGATAATAACAAAAATATTTGATTCTAGCAGATAAGAACAGATGGAAACAGATAAATGATAATATACAGATATAATATACGTACAGGTAGATCTTTTTGTAAATATAAATTGTATTTAATATTAATAATTTAATTAATAACCATATTATTAATTAATATTAATAATAATAATACTATACCACTAATAATAATAATAATATTGTTATCAAATAATACAAAATATAAAAAAAAAATCTCTATCTGATTATATATTTACATAATCTGTATTTTATGTATTATATGTATATGTATATGTATTTACTTATAAATGTATATTTGTAGTTACATTATCTGTTTATTAGTTTTTAACTAATATTAATATATACTAATGTATTTGATAATAATAATATTATTATCATTTGTTTTAATAAGAATAATAATATTAATAATAAATGATAATAAAATAATAATACTAATATCATTACTAAATATAATAGATTATATCAAAATTCAAATAATAAATTTAATAATAATAATACAGTTATAATATTAATAATAATAATATTAATGATAATAGTCATGTTTGTAATAACAATACTATAACAATGAAATTTATTATAATATATCATATAATAACTTTTATTGATAAGTAATTATTTCTAATATTTCTATATATTACAATATATACATAATAACAATTATGCATAGGAATCATATGTATTTATTAACAATTAATGGTTCGTGAATCGTCGAGAGCAGTCGAAAGGTAATTGATTATATATTTCAAACTTTCTAGACTTAATATAACAGATTTTGCTTATCGTATCGGAAACCTATAGAGATTAGGGTTTAAATTTGGTCGAAAATTTCCGGGTCGTTACATGTAACTTATTTTTCCGACTATAAACCTATACTTTTTCTATTTAGATTCATAAAATAGAGTTCGATATGAAACCATAGCAATTTTATTCACTCAAAATGGATTTAAAATGAAGAAGTTATGGGTAAAACAAGATTGGATAATTTTTCTCATTAAAGCTACGTGAAAATTGGTAACAAATCTATTCCAACCATAACTTAATCAACTTGTATTGTATATTATGTAATCTTGAGATACCATATACACGTATACAATCTTTCGACCTATCATGTCGACACATCTATATATATTTCGGAACAACTATAGACACTCTATATGTGAATGTTGGAGTTAGCTATACATGGTTGAGGTTGATTCCAAAATATATATAGTTTGAGTTGTGATCAATACTGAGATACGTATACACTGGGTCGTGGATTGATTCAAGATAATATTTATCGATTTATTTCTGTACATCTAACTGTGGACAACTAGTTGTAGGTTACTAACGAGGACAGCTGACTTAATAAACTTAAAACATCAAAATATATTAAAAGTGTTGTAAATATATTTTGAACATACTTTGATATATATGTATATATTGTTATAGGTTCGTGAATCAACCAGTGGCCAAGTCTTACTTCCTGACGAAGTAAAAATCTGTGAAAGTGAGTTATAGTCCCACTTTTAAAATCTAATATTTTTGGGATGAGAATACATGCAGGTTTTATAAATGATTTACAAAATAGACACAAGTACGTGAAACTACATTCTATGGTTGAATTATCGAAATCGAATATGCCCCTTTTTATTAAGTCTGGTAATCTAAGAATTAGGAAACAGACACCCTAATTGACGCGAATCCTAAAGATAGATCTATTGGGCCTAACAAACCCCATCCAAAGTACCGGATGCTTTAGTACTTCGAAATTTATATCATATCCGAAGGGTGTCCCGGAATGATGGGGATATTCTTATATATGCATCTTGTTAATGTCGGTTACCAGGTGTTCACCATATGAATGATTTTTATCTCTATGTATGGGATGTGTATTGAAATATGAAATCTTGTGGTCTATTATTATGATTTGATATATATATAGGTTAAACCTATAACTCACCAACATTTTTGTTGACTTTTTAAGCATGTTTATTCTCAGGTGATTATTAAGAGCTTCCTCTGTCGCATACTTAAATAAGGACGAGATTTGGAGTCCATGCTTGTATGATATTGTGTAAAAACTGCATTCAAGAAACTTATTTTGTTGTAACATATTTGTATTGTAAACCATTATGTAATGGTCGTGTGTAAACAAGATATTTTAGATTATCATTATTTGATAATCTACGTAAAGCTTTTTAAACCTTTATTGATGAAATAAAGGTTATGGTTTGTTTTAAAATGAATGCAGTCTTTGAAAAACATCTCATATAGAGGTCAAAACCTCGCAACGAAATCAATTAATATGGAACGTTTTTAATCAATAAGAACGGGACATTTCAGTTGGTATCAGAGCGTTGGTCTTAGAGAACCAGAATTTTGCATTAGTGTGTCTTATCGAGTTTGTTAGGATGCATTAGTGAGTCTGGACTTCGACCGTGTTTACTTGAAAAATGATTGCTTAACAAATTTTGTTGGAAACTATATATTTTTAACATGTGAATATTATGTGATACATTAATCTCTTAACGCGTTTGATATTATGTGATAGATGTCTACCTCTAGAACAAGTCCCATTGACTCACCTAATAATAATGAAGAGTTAAATGTAAATTGAAATGATTCGTGGACTGATTCACAAGTTCCCGAAGAGGAACCGGAAGAAGAGTCGGAACCGGAAGAAGAATCGGAACCGGATGAAGAAATAGAACCGGTGGGGGAATAATAAAACGGTTAAGTAAAAGAAAATCCTCAACCAACCGACCAAGGTTAATTATGGTCAATGGTGTTTCCGCCAAGGAAGCAAAATATTGGGAGGATTACCAATTCTCCGATGAATCGGATTCCGACGAGAATTCCGATGATGTTATAGAAATTACCCCAACTGAATTTAAAAAGGCAAAAGAAAATAATAAGGGAAAGAGCATAAAAATAGAGAAATCTAATTCCAACCCCGATGAACTTTATATGTATCGTCAACCCCCGAAGTCCTTAAGTTGTAACAATGACCTGGGAACCTCTAAACCACCAGGTTTTTCTAAACCAATGTGGAAAACGACGGCTCGTATTAGGGGAACATCATATATCCCTAGAAACTTGGCAAAACGAACCAAAACCGAAGAAGAAGAAACAAGCGAGTCGGAATAAGATAGTTGTATTCGTGTGGTGTAATATATGTAATATAGTGTGCTTATGCTTTACGATATATGTAAAAATTGCTTGTATTAATAAGTATTTTTTTTTTATGAATCTAACTCTTATCTATTTTACAGTATAAAAACACAAAATGGATAGACAACCCAATATTTTAAGAGACCTACCCGGAGACATGATTGATGAAATCTTGTCTAGAGTCGGTCAGAATTCTTCGGCACAACTATTTAAGGCGAGATCAGTTTGTAAGACATTCGAAGAATGTTCTAAGAATGCCTTGGTTTATAAAAGGCTTTCGTTCGAAAGATGGGGGATATCACATTGGGAAATCCATAAGTTACGATGTGTTTACTTTGACGCATATATTGCGGGAAACCCAAATGCTATTTTACGCAATGGGTTAAGAAATTATTTTGACTCAATATATCCGAATATTGGACTTCGTGATTTAGAAAAAGCGGCTAACATGCAACATAAAGAAGCATGTTATGCTTACGGATTAGTAATGTTCGCTTCTCACCAAAGTGAGAAAAAGAACATCGAGCTACAACTATTAAACAAAACGTTCCCACAAGTAACGGAGTCGGTAATTAGGGTAAGAAATGAGGTTTTTAGATTGTTACGGGACTGTTGGACATTACGTAACCCTCGTCCCTTTGACGACGTTACAACACGCTGTCTTATCAACGGCCATAACGGTTATGTTCCACAAGACCAAGGATGGGAAGTAATCCTAGTAAAACCAGAATGCATGACTTGTTTTTGGATGTATGAATTACGTGTCTTTATTGCCTTTGCTGAACGACTTGTGTACTAGCTAGAATTATCTTCACAACCATCTTGTATCAAATTTATTGTGTGATATATTTCATGCTATATGTAAAATAAGCGGTATTGTAAGTTTGTAAAATATTGTGTAAAAGTTTGAACGCGAAATATTATTATAATCAGTTTTTCATATAGAATTGTAGTAGTTGAATTGTATATTAGCTACTAAATATGAACTTAACGGGTAGGTACTACCCGAACTTAAACTTATAAAACGCTAATATGAAGAAAAAGCTTTTATAAATGAGTTCATATTATGCTACGAAATACTATTAACTACTCTTAATATTCTGTATGATTAACTTGTTCCATTTGACTATTTTGAAAGAAATGGCACCGACTACTCGACACACCATGAATATGAATGAAGAGGAATTCCGTACTTTTCTTGCTTCAAACATAGCTGCAGTACAGGCTGCGCTACATACCAACAATAACCTTGGATCTAGCAGTACAGGAAATCGTGTAGGATGCACCTACAAAGAATTCACTGCCTGCAAACCTTTGGAATTTGATGGAACCGAAGGACCAATCGGATTGAAACGGTGGACCGAGAAGGTCGAATTGGTGTTTGCCATAAGTAAGTGTACTGAAGAGGACAAAGTGAAGTACGCTACGCATACCTTCACAGGTTCTGCGTTAACATGGTGGAATACCTATCTAGAGCAAGTGGGATAAGACGATGCGTACGCACTACCGTGGTCAGCATTCAAGCACTTGATGAACGAGAAGTACCGTCCCAGAACCGAGGTCAATAAGCTCAAGACAGAACTTAGAGGGTTACGAACCCAAGAATTTGATATTACCACGTACGAAAGACGATTCATAGAATTGTGCCTATTGTGTCCGGGAGCATTCGAAGATGAGGAAGAGAAGATCGACGCGTTTGTGAAAGGATTACCGGAAAGAATCCAAGAAGATATAAGTTCACACGAGCCCGCCTCCATACAACAGGCATGTAGAATGGCTCACAAACTAGTGAACCAGATTGAAGAAAGAATTAAAGAACAGACTGCTGAAGAGGCCAATGTGAAGCAAGTCAAAAGAAAGTGGGAGGAAAACGGTGATAAGAATCACCAATACAACAACAACAATAATTACAACAATAATCGCAACAATTATCCCAACAATCGCAAAATCAATCGCAACTACAACAAACGGCCCAACAACAACAACAACAACAACAGCAACTACAACAATCATCCCAACAACAATAATAACCGCAATAACAACAACAATCAGAAGCAGCTATGCCAAAGGTGTGAAAACTATCACTCGGGGTTCTGCACCAAATTTTGCAACAAGTGTAAAAGAAATGGTCATAGCGCGGCGAAGTGTGAGGTCTACGGACCAGGGGTTAATAAAACGAAAGGAACAAATGGTGTCGGAACGAGTAATGGCGGAGCAAGTAGTGTCGGAGCAAGTTATGCCAATGTAGTTTGTTATAAATGTGGAAAACCGGGCCACATTATTAGAAATTGCCCGAACCAGGAGAACACGAATGGACAAGGCCGCGGAAGAGTTTTCAATATTAATGCGACAGAGGCACAGGAAGACCCGGAGCTTGTTACGGGTACGTTTCTTATTGATAATAAATCTGCTTACATTTTATTTGATTCGGGTACGGATAGAAGCTATATGAGTAGAGATTTTTGTGCTAAATTAAGTTGTCCATTGACGCCTTTGGATAGTAAATTTTTACTCGAATTAGCAAATGGTAAATTAATTTCAGCAGATAATATATGTCGGAATCGAGAAATTAAACTGGTTAGCGAAACATTTAAGATTGATTTGATACCAGTAGAGTTAGGGAGTTTTGATGTGATAATCGGTATGGACTGGTTGAAAGAAGTGAAAGCAGAGATCGTTTGTTACAAAAATGCAATTCGCATTATACGAGAAAAAGGAAAACCCTTAATGGTGTACGGAGAAAAGGGCAACACGAAGCTACATCTTATTAGTACTTTGAAGGCACAAAAACTAATAAGAAAAGGTTGCTATGCTGTTCTAGCACACGTCGAGAAAGTACAAACTGAAGAAAAGAGCATCAATGATGTTCCCATTGCAAAAGAATTTCCCGATGTATTTCCGAAAGAATTATCGGGATTACCCCCACATCGATCCGTTGAATTTCAAATAGATCTTGTACCAGGAGCTGCACCAATAGCTCGCGCTCCTTACAAACTCGCACCCAGCGAGATGAAAGAACTGCAAAGCCAATTACAAGAACTTTTAGAGCGTGGTTTCATTCGACCAAGCACATCACCGTGGGGAGCTCCTATTTTGTTTGTCAAGAAGAAAGATGGTACATTCAGGTTGTGTATCGACTACCGAGAGTTGAACAAACTTACCATCAAGAACCGCTACCCACTATCGAGAATCGATGACTTATTTGATCAACTACAAGGCTCGTCTGTTTATTCAAAGATTGGCTTACGTTCCGGGTATCATCAGATGCGGGTGAAAGAAGATGATATTCCAAAGACTGCTTTCAGAACACGTTACGGTCATTACGAGTTTATGGTCATGCCGTTTGGTTTAACTAATGCACCAGCTGTGTTCATGGACCTTATGAACCGAGTGTGTGGACCATACCTTGACAAGTTTGTCATTGTTTTCATTGATGACATACTTATTTACTCAAAGAATGACCAAGAACACGGTGAACATTTGAGAAAGGTGTTAGAAGTATTGAGGAAGGAAGAATTGTACGCTAAGTTTTCAAAGTGTGCATTTTGGTTGGAAAAAGTTCAATTCCTCGGTCACATAGTGAAAAAAAAGGTATTAAGGTGGATCCGGCAAAGATAGAAACTGTTGAAAAGTGGGAAACCCCGAAAACTCCGAAACACATACGCCAATTTTTAGGACTAGCTGGTTACTACAGAAGGTTCATCCAAGACTTTTCCAGAATAGCAAAACCCTTGACTGCATTAACGCATAAAGGGAAGAAATTTGAATGGAAGGATGAACAAGAGAAAGCGTTTCAGTTATTGAAGAAAAAGCTAACTACGGCACCTATATTGTCATTGCCTGAAGGGAATGATGATTTTGTGATTTATTGTGACGCATCAAAGCAAGGTCTCAGTTGTGTATTAATGCAACGAACGAAGGTGATTGCTTATGCGTCTAGACAATTGAAGATTCACGAGCAAAATTATACGACGCATGATTTGGAATTAGGCGCGGTTGTTTTTGCATTAAAGACTTGGAGGCACTATTTATATGGAGTCAAAAGTATTATATATACCGACCACAAAAGTCTTCAACACATATTTAATCAGAAACAACTGAATATGAGGCAGCGTAAGTGGATTGAATTATTGAATGATTACGACTTTGAGATTCGTTACCACCCGGGGAAGGCAAATGTGGTAGCCGATGCCTTAAGCAGGAAGGACAGAGAACCCATTCGAGTAAAATCTATGAATATAATGATTCATAATAACCTTACTACTTAAATAAAGGAGGCGCAACAAGGAGTTTTAAAAGAGGGAAATTTAAAGGATGAAATACCCAAAGGATCGGAGAAGCATCTTAATATTCGGGAAGACGGAACCCGGTATAGGGCTGAAAGAATTTGGGTACCAAAATTTGGAGATATGAGAGAAATGGTACTTAGAGAAGCTCATAAAACTAGATACTCAATACATCCTGGAACGGGGAAGATGTACAAGGATCTCAAGAAACATTTTTGGTGGCCGGGTATGAAAGTCGATGTTGCTAAATACGTAGGAGAATGTTTGACGTGTTCTAAGGTCAAAGCTGAGCATCAGAAACCATCAGGTCTACTTCAACAACCCGAAATCCCGGAATGGAAATGGGAAAACATTACCATGGATTTCATCACTAAATTGCCAAGGACTGCAAGTGGTTTTGATACTATTTGGGTAATAGTTGATCGTCTCACCAAATCAGCACACTTCCTGCCGATAAGAGAAGATGACAAGATGGAGAAGTTAGCACGACTGTATTTGAAGTCGTCTCCAGACATGGAATACCAATCTCTATTATCTCTGATAGGGATGGCAGATTTATTTCAAGATTCTGGCAGACATTACAGCAAGCATTAGGAACTCGTCTAGACATGAGTACTGCCTATCATCCAAACTGATGGGCAGAGTGAAAGGACGATACAAACGCTTGAAGACATGCTACGAGCATGTGTTATTGATTTCGGAATCAGTTGGGATCGACATCTACCGTTAGCAGAATTTTCCTATAACAACAGCTACCATTCAAGCATTGAGATGGCACCGTTTGAAGCACTTTATGGTAGAAAGTGTAGGTCTTCGATTTGTTGGAGTGAAGTGGGGGATAGATAGATTACGGGTCCGGAGATTTTACAAGAAACTACCGAGAAGATCATCCAAATTCAACAACGGTTGAAAACCGCCCAAAGTCGACAAAAGAGCTACGCCGACATTAAAAGAAAAGATATAGAATTTGAAATTAGAGAGATGGTCATGCTTAAAGTTGCACCTTGGAAAGGCGTTGTCCGATTTGGTAAACGAGGGAAATTAAATCCAAGGTATATTGGACCATTCAAGATTATTGATCGTGTCGGACCAGTAGCTTACCGACTTGAGTTACCTCAACAACTCGCGGCTGTACATAACACTTTCCACGTCTCGAATTTGAAGAAATGTTTTACTAAATAAGATCTCACTATTCCGTTAGATGAAATCCAAATCAACGAAAAACTTCAATTCATCGAAGAACCCGTCGAAATAATGGATCGTGAGGTTAAAAGACTTAAGCAAAACAAGATACCAATTGTTAAGGTTCAATGGAATGCTCGTAGAGGACCCGAGTTCACCTGGGAGTGTGAAGATCAGATGAAGAAGAAAAACCTGCATCTATTTCCAGAAGATTCGTCAACACCTTCAACAGCTTAAAATTTCGGGACGAAATTTATTTAACGGGTAGGTACTGTAGTGACCCGAACTTTTCCATGTTTATATATATTAATTGAGATTGATATTTACATGATTAAATATTTCCAACATGTTAAGCAATCAAACTTGTTAAGACTTGATTAATTGAAATATGTTTCATATAGACAATTGACCACCCAAGTTGACCGGTGATTCACGAACGTTAAAACTTGTAAAAACTATATGATGACATATATATGGATATATATATAGTTAACATCATACTATGATAAGTAAACATATCATTAAGTATATTAACAATGAACTACATATGTAAAAACAAGACTACTAACTTAATGATTTTTAAACGAGACATATATGTAACGATTATCGTTGTAAAGACATTTAATGTATATATATATATCATATTAAGAGATATTCATACATGATAATATCATGATAATATAATAATTTAAAATCTCATTTGATATTATAAACATTGGGTTAACAACATTTAACAAGATCGTTAACCTAAAGGTTTCAAAACAACACTTACATGTAACGACTAACGATGACTTAACGACTCAGTTAAAATGTATATACATGTAGTGTTTTAATATGTATTTATACACTTTTGAAAGACTTCAATACACTTATCAAAATACTTCTACTTAACAAAAATGCTTACAATTACATCCTCGTTCAGTTTCATCAACAATTCTACTCGTATACAACCGTATTCGTACTCGTACAATACACAGCTTTTAGATGTATGTACTATTGGTATATACACTCCAATGATCAGCTCTTAGCAGACCATTTGAGTCACCTAACACATGTGGGAACCATCATTTGGCAACTAGCATGAAATATCTCATAAAATTACAAAAATATGAGTAATCATTCATGACTTATTTACATGAAAACAAAATTACATATCCTTTATATCTAATCCATACACCAACGACCAAAAACACCTACAAACACTTTCATTCTTCAATTTTCTTCATCTAATTGATCTCTCTCAAGTTCTATCTTCAAGTTCTAAGTGTTCTTCATATATTCTACAAGTTCTAGTTACATAAAATCAAGAATACTTTCAAGTTTGCTAGCTCACTTCCAATCTTGTAAGGTGATCATCCAACCTCAAGAAATCTTTGTTTCTTACAGTAGGTTATCATTCTAATACAAGGTAATAATCATATTCAAACTTTGGTTCAATTTCTATAACTATAACAATCTTATTTCAAGTGATGATCTTACTTGAACTTGTTTTCGTGTCATGATTCTACTTCAAGAACTTCGAGCCATCCAAGGATCCGTTGAAGCTAGATCCATTTTTCTCTTTTCCAGTAGGTCTATCCAAGGAACTTAAGGTAGTAATGATGTTCATAACATCATTCGATTCATACATATAAAGCTATCTTATTCGAAGGTTTAAACTTGTAATCACTAGAACATAGTTTAGTTAATTCTAAACTTGTTCTCAAACAAAAGTTAATCCTTCTAACTTGACTTTTAAAATCAACTAAACACATGTTCTATATCAATATGATATGCTAACTTAATGATTTAAAACCTGGAAACACGAAAAACACCGTAAAACTGGATTTACGCCGTCGTAGTAACACCGCGGGCTGTTTTGGGTTAGTTAATTAAAAACTATGATAAACTTTGATTTAAAAGTTGTT
Source organism: Rutidosis leptorrhynchoides (assembly GCF_046630445.1). Classification (NCBI taxonomy): domain Eukaryota; kingdom Viridiplantae; phylum Streptophyta; class Magnoliopsida; order Asterales; family Asteraceae; genus Rutidosis; species Rutidosis leptorrhynchoides. The sequence goes on from NC_092333.1 coordinate 650,099,329, forward strand.
ATTCTGAGAAAATGATTTTTATTATGAACATGAAACTATATCCAAAAATTATGGTTAAACTCAAAGTGGAAGTATGTTTTCTAAAATGGTCATCTAGACGTCGTTCTTTCGACTGAAATGACTACCTTTACAAAAATGACTTGTAACTTATTTTTCTGACTATAAACCTATACTTTTTCTGTTTAGATTCATAAAATAGAGTTCAATATGAAACCATAGCAATTTGATTCACTCAAAACAGATTTAAAATGAAGAAGTTATGGGTAAAACAAGATTGGATAATTTTTCTCATTAAAGCTACGTGAAATTGGTAACAAATCTATTCCAACCATAACTTAATCAACTTGTATTATATATTATGTAATCTTGAGATACCATAGACACGTATACAATGTTTCGACCTATCATGTCGACACATCTATATATATTTCGGAACAACTATAGACACTCTATATGTGAATGTTGGAGTTAGCTATACAGGGTTGAGGTTGATTCCAAAATATATATAGTTTGAGTTGTGATCAATACTGAGATACGTATACACTGGGTCGTGGATTGATTCAAGATAATATTTATCGATTTATTTCTGTACCTCTAACTGTGGACAACTAGTTGTAGGTTACTAACGAGGACAGCTGACTTAATAAACTTAAAACATCAAAATATATTAAAAGTGTTGTAAATATATTTTGAACATACTTTGATATATATGTATATATTGTTATAGGTTCGTGAATCAACCAGTGGCCAAGTCTTACTTCCTGACAAAGTAAAAATCTGTGAAAGTGAGTTATAGTCCCACTTTTAAAATCTAATATTTTTGAGATGAGAATACATGCAGGTTTTATAAATGATTTACAAAATAGACACAAGTACGTGAAACTACATTCTATGGTTGAATTATCGAAATCGAATATGCCCCTTTTTATTAAGTCTGGTAATCTAAGAATTAGGGAACATACACCCTAATTGACGCGAATCCTAAAGATAGATCTATTGGGCCTAACAAACCCCATCCAAAGTACCGGATGCTTTAGTACTTCGAAATTTATATCATATCCGAAGGGTGTCCCGGAATGATGGGGATATTCTTATATATGCATCTTGTTAATGTCGATTACCAGGTGTTCACCATATGAATGATTTTTATCTCTATGTATGGGATGTGTATTGAAATATGAAATCTTGTGGTCTATTATTATGATTTGATATATATAGGTTAAACCTATAACTCACCAACATTTTTGTTGGCGTTTTAAGCATGTTTATTCTCAGGTGATTATTAAGAGCTTCCGCTGTCGCATACTTAAATAAGGACGAGATTTGGAGTCCATGCTTGTATGATATTGTGTAAAAACTGCATTCAAGAAACTTATTTTGTTGTAACATATTTGTATTGTAAACCATTATGTAATGGTCGTGTGTAAACAGGATATTTTAGATTATCATTATTTGATAATCTACGTAAAGCTTTTTAAACCTTTATTGATGAAATAAAGGTTATGATTTGTTTTAAAATGAATGCAGTCTTTGAAAAACGTCTCATATAGAGGTCAAAACCTCGCAACGAAATCAATTAATATGGAACGTTTTTAATCAATAAGAACGGGACATTTCATCAAGCTATTTCCTGGAAAATTGAAATCAAGATGGTCTGGACCATTCATAGTCAAAAGAGTTTTCCCATACGGAACGATAGAATTAATAAATTCAAATGGAATTGAATTTAAAGTTAATGGTCACAGAGTTAAACATTACATAGATAGTCCGATGGAAGTCGACAACGAAGTTAATCACAATTTCGATACCACAGCTAACTAAGTGTGAGGAGAATAAAGTCTTTTAAGGATTTTATGTATTTCTGTTAGAGTTAGATTGTCTGTTTTCGTGTAGTTCTCGAAAATGGAACCCGAATGGTCTTTTCCTAGCAGACCCTAAAGAACTAGTCTTCTCCCCCCATTCTGAATTTTTATTTTTTTTAGGAAATGAAGACTGCCTGTGAACTAAACCATGGTCTAATGCTACACGCTTTGATCACTAAACGTAATAATGACACACTTCCGAGTGAAATAGTATCAGTAATCAGAGAAAGATTGGACGGAGTAAGAAAAGAATCCAGATGCGAACATAATAAGTTACAATTTGGTAAATGAAAATCAAAATCCGCAGCGAAAAGAAGAGCACGACACCTTGAAAGATGTCACAAATGCGAAAAATGGTCACATGGAGGTAAATGTTCAAATAATCAAACCTATTTAAATACCGAATTTGTTACTTTATGCAGAGACGGACCGTTCATATGTTTAGAAGAAAAAACACTGAATGCTCGAGGTTACGCCTATGTAGCTATGGAAAACCAATTAAACCGACTATCTTATGAATGAGATAGATCATATAACTAAGAATACTATCTCACAGGTAAGTCTGTACAGTTTTTATTTTTTTATTTTTATTTTTAGCCTTTTGATAATAAATGCTAATTTGTTCGCTATAAAGTATTAAATTGGTATTGAATAAAATTAGGTTTGGCGACCGAAATTATTGATATCATACAAAAATTTATTACATCACTGCGAAATTTAACATTTATTCTTAAGGTATAAATATCTTTAATTAATCAACCCAAAATATTTCAAAAATTCGTCATGAGTTAAATTAGGTCATGGAACCGAAATTACTTTACCAAAAAGAGGGGCGCACATTTTTGATAATATTTGATTGATTAAAGTGGGATAAAAGACCAAAAAGATTTTTAATTTTATTTTTACCATGTTTTTTTAAAATTAATATATAAATCTTAAATTAATATTGTAAACTTTTTAAATTAATATATTTAAAATTGTAAATATTTGAACAATTGATATTTTTAAGTTTGTATGTATAAAAACAAAAATATAATATAAGTTTGGTGTGAATTTTTAATTTTTTTAAAAATGTGAATTTTTAATTTTATGCATATTTTAAATTTAAGTTGTGTGAATTTATAAACAAAATTTTACTTTATTTCGCTAAGTTAAAAATATGATTTTTAAAATTCGTCGTGAGTTGAAGACTAGGTCGTTGAACCAAAATTGCTTTACCCGAAGGAGGGACGAGAACTTTTATTATCATTATTTTTAATCTTATTGAATTAAAGTATTCCAAAAACATTAAAAAATCCAAAAATCTTTACTTTTAAAACCGCGCTTTGATTTGACAAATTTTAAAAATTTTGTCGAGGGACAAACTAGGACATCGATCCGAAACGCCCTCATCCTAAAAAGAAACAAATTTTTAAAATTTTATTAATTTTATGTTTTATTAAGAATAAGGTTTTATATAAAAAAAAAAACCTGAAATTACTGTACCCGGAACCCCATGCGATCGCATGGGGTTTACTCTTCAACCTCATGCGATCGCATGAGGCTGGATTCCAGGCCAGTTTGATAAAAAGAACAGCTCGCTGTTCTGCACAAAAAACACACACACAAACACGAACCAACCCCAAAATCACCTCTAAAATTCGCAATTTTCCACCGTAATTCGTCATTTTTCTTGCTCTAATCATGCCTAGATTCCCATTCTTCAGCAAAATGGTAAAAATTACACTCCTAAACTCATAAATTTGCTAGTTTTTGTGATAAATTCCAATTTTTTACCTAATGCAATTTTGTTATTTTCTAGTGTAATTAGTGTTAAATTGTTAGTATTTTATGCATGTATAACCTAGATTAATGCTATTTAACATGATTTGAAGCCAAAAACTTCAAAATTTTTAGAAATCTAGGGTTTGTGTTCTTGAGCAATTTGGGGCTTTTTGATATAAACAGGTTATGGCCAATTTTTGTCATGAATTATTGCTAAATTGAGTAGTGTAACATGTTTAGATAGTTAAATGATCCAAACATTGATCCTAAACATGATTTTTGGAGATTAAAGTGGACTTTTTAAGTCCAAAATTTATGAACTTGATTAATTTGATATATTTGCCATTTGAGACTTGTTTAATTATTAGTAATGAATATTTTGACATGTTATTTGAGTTAAAAGCTTATGAACTTTGTATACATTCTCGTATTTGCTTATTTGAAAAGTGTAGAATTGTGAAAAATTGTGAAAATGTGTATAAGTTTAATTTTGATTTAACATGTTATAGTGATTGTTTTAAATTGTTATTTTGCTAACACTAATGCATATTTGGATGCACAAATTTTGTGTTTAATGTGTTTTGCAGAAAGCCGATACTGGAGGTTCAGGAGCATCAGCATCTAGACGACCAGCACCAGAACCAGAACCAGAAATGCAACACGAACAAGAACCACAACAGGAACAACAACAACAACAGCCTGATCAGCACGTACCTTATTATGATCCAGTACAGTTTGTTGATGAATTCATAGTATTCCCAATGAGGCTGCCAGTAGAATTCCCAACGATTCCTGAGCACACTCTGCATCCTAATTTGAGATTTGATAGGAGATGGAGAGATTACGAGACATATCAAAGGAACAAATTCAAATTGGTAACAAAAAATGTAGATGTGCCAAGGGTAATCGATTGGGCCCCTTTGGAAACGGTCCATCTAGCTGACCGTGTTAGACAACTTTTAGTTCAAAGGTATGGCAGTTCTTTTTTTACAGATTGGGAACGTCTTTTCACCATTCGTAGACCTGTATATAAGGAATGGTGTGTTAAGTTGATGAGTACTGTATCACTTGATACAAATATAGTTAGAATAGATGATAGAAGATTTCTTAGGTTTATCCTTGGCGGTAGGATGTACAGAATGTCCATGCTGGACATGGCCAGGGCCTTACAGATATATACTCCTGGTGAGTTGCTATTACCCGATTGTACAAATTTGATTCATTATGGTGAAAGGGTAGATAGTAACTTTGACGCTGACGCCATTTGGAGGCGTATGTCACATTTTGATGTTTTACACGAGCAGGAGGACACTCCTATACACATATTGACAGAGCCAAGCTTCGTATTATTCATAGATTTTTGGCTAACTCGATTACACAGAGAGGTCATAATAAAGAAAAAATTACCTTACATGATTTATTCTACCTAAAGTGTATTCGGGATCCTAGAAGCTTTGTCAATATCCCTTACTGTGTTGCTTTTTATTTATCTAAAATGGTAGAGGGAATGCAGGACGGGAGTATAATAGGAGGAGGTATTTTTGTTACTCTCATTGGAGAGTATTTAGGTGTTGATAGGAACCAAGGGGGTCCATTACAGCTTTGTAGAGAACAGGTTGAGCCCTTAGGATTAAAAGTTTATGTGGGTGCTAAGGTATTGAAAAGTAGACGTAACCAGGCAGTACCCTATGAGGGATCTCATCCTCAGGTAGAGAGAGGCTCAGACGAGGAAATAGAGGAGGCGGAAGACATTAGGGATGTCTTTCGAGATGCTATTCTTAACGTCCACGTTCGTATAGATGAGGAAGCAATGATGAACGCGGCCAGACATAGTATGTATGAGCAGTGGAACTCCGAGCGAGTATACGAGGATTATAGACGACGCCAACACGATAGCTGGTTAGTTCATCAGCACCAAATCATGAGCCAGCTATCATATCAGGTACCAAATAATTACGTACCTACTCGACCTGCTCATTTTCCGCCACACAGCCCCGATATCTGACCACCCTTTAACCGGTATGACTATAATCAAGCCTATCAGAACACCTATAACCAACAATGGAACCCACCTGACGAGATGAACTGGAACCCATATCCAGACTGATTTAGTTCCATTTGGTTATTTATATGATTTTTATGTTTTTATCTTTTTACTTATTCATGTTTAAACTTATGTTATTGAATATACTTATGTAATCTTTATCATTTTTATTATTATTGTGTACTAATATTTCACATTTAGGATTTGAAAGTGGGATATTAAGTCCCATTTCAAATTGCCATGCATGTTTATATTTGTATGTATGTATATGGTAAATTGTACAAAACAGGGTAAAACAGCGCATTTTCAAAGACTGGCATTAAGTTCAGCAAAAGCTACTAATTTTGACGACAAGATAAATGTGCTGTAACAATAGATGGAATGGACAAATGATATGTACCATTTATCATTCAGCAAACAAACGCCAATATGTTTGGAAACTTTGGTAAAATTTAATCATTTCTACGCTAATCACCCTCAATAATTTAAATTGTTACTGATTTCTTGCAAATGAGGGCATTGCAAGATCTTAAGTGTGGGAAGGGGTTAAATTCTTTCGGATTTTTTTAATTTTTTTTACTTTAAACACTTGGTTACCATTAGAAATACTAGTAAAGTAGTAGTTGTATTAGAATCTAGTGCTCTCTGATAATAAAGAACAGCCCTAATCTTATATACTGACTACCCAATTCTAGTAAAATTTTTCAAAATTTTCAATTAAATGAACTCAAAATTATGTTTATACATATTTATGAACGATAAAACTAGGTGTTAACACCGAAATTATTGTTACCTCGGAAAGGACATAAATTGAGAAACAAACCAAAATGTTAAAATTCATTTAAAATGGAATAGAGGACAATAAAAAGGAAAATAAAAGCCAAGTGTGGGAAATTTTTACCGAGTTATTCAAAATACATATCACATATTTTTGTACAAATAATTGAAAATACTTTTGTTTTGGACGATAATTAAATGTTTTACCTGATGAAAGAAAAGAAGAGATGGATCTACACGATGAATCAATTCCATCGTTAAAAGGAAGTAAAGTCTTTCGAAAAAGACACGCGCTTCTTGATTTAGGTCATGAAGTTGTCGTCCAGACCAGCTGTAGGTTGATGAAAAATCTAGAAAAGTCATCTCTAAAATCAGCAGGAAATCCACGGACCTCAGCATAAAACAGGGTCGCCAAGTGGTCAGATTTATCCTAACCATGAGAAGGATTTATCTCGTACAATGGGGGGCACCATGCAAATTAGCTTGATAAGACTAATAAATCAGATCCCCAGAAAGGATAATCTCCTTAAAAGATCAAAAATCAGCTTTTAAGCCTGATATTACTCAATCCTAGAGATTGACCTTAAAGATTGAGAATTCAAACTCATGGAATTCAATGATATCTAAACTCGAGCTTGAACGAGAAAATATTTTGATCAAATTATAAACCGATTTGTTTTCTGAAAACCCATTTTCAATACGTTCATTACCATTGAACGTAAAATCCTAGGAATTCACCTGGAATTCATTAGGTCATCTAAACCAAATCGGGTGTCAACCGTAAGAACGGTGGTTGCATAGCATGGTCGAAGACAGGACCTTGTGCCAGACCCAAAAATCATAAGGGTGAGCTTTACTATTGCTCCTACAAAGGATAGTAATTGCGTCCGACACGTTATAGACCATAATTAAAAGCATGTCAGGGGACATTGCCTTAACAGTTGCTTGTTCAACGCTTTTCTTTATAACCGGATGGTAGTTTACCGAAAGGTAATATACGGAGCAAGTATACTAGATGTGTTGCTTTCCTAATACAAGGTTAGCATGTGGGTGACACAAAACCACAAGTTTTGAGCTAAAATTTTCAAATTTGAAACCCACCAAGCCCACAAAAATATTTTGCAAACACCGGTGAAGGGTTATTCTGGAAAACTTATCTAGGGTAAAAACTATATTTAATTTTCAAAAGATCAAATGTTTTCATAAAGATCAAATTTCCTTAATGGATCTAAATTTTATAGTCATGTGGGACTGTAAACCACTCGTTACTACCATTATTTATACCGCCGTAAAGAAATCACTGATGTACAAAGTGTGAAGAATAAAGAAGTGATTCTAGTATTTCAAGACTATATTGCTTGAGGACAAGCAACGCTCAAGTGTGGGAATATTTGATAATGCTAAAAACGAACATATATTTCATAGCATTATTCCTCAAGAAAGACAAGCTTTTAGTTGCAATTGTCCTATTTACAAGTGATATTCGTTTAAATAATAAAAGGTGAAGACAAAAGACAGATTCGACGAATTGAAGACGCAAACGACCAAAAACCTCAAAAGTACAAAATACAATCAATGAGGTTCCAATTATTGATAAGAAACGTCTCAAAATTACAAGAGTACAAGATTCAAAACGAAAAGTACAAGATATTAAATTGTACGCAAGGACGTTCGAAAATCCGGAACCGGGACCAGAGTCAACTCTCAACGCTCGACGCAACGGACTAAAAATTACAAGTCAACTATGCATATGAATATAATATAATATATAATTAATTCTTAAAATTAATATATATATTATATTATATTTAAATAAACGTCGGCAGAAGAAAATAACCAAAAGTGGCTCTCCCCAGCTGGCCATGCGATCGCATGGCCTGGAAGGCATAAATCCATGCGATCGCATGAGCCCCTTTTCCAGATCATAGGCCTATAAAAATTGAGCTTTGGTGCACCATTTTTTCTATCCATAATATCAATCTCTCTATCTATATACGTAGTATATATTTATATTTATATTTTAATTTTAATTTTAATTTTAATTCTAATAATAAGGGTATGTTAGCGAATGTTGTAAGGGTGTAATTCGAAATTCTGTCCGTGTAACGCTACGCTATTTTTAATCATTGTAAGTTATGTTCAACCTTTTTACATTAATGTCTCGTAGCTAAGTTATTATTATGCCTATTTAATCCGAAGTAATCATGATGTTGGGCTAATTATTAAAATTGGGTAATTGGGCTTTGTACCATAATTAGGGTTTGGACAAAAGAACGACACTTGTGAAAATTAGACTATGGGCTATTAATGGGCTTTATATTTGTTTAACTAAATGATAATTTGTTAATGTTAATATAAAGATTTACAATTGGACATCCCTATAAATAACCATATACACTCGATCGGACACGATGGGCGGGGTATTTATATGTACGAATAATCGTTCATTTAACCGGACACGGGAATGGATTAATAGCCACTAGAATTATTAAAATAGAGGTGAAATTATGTATAAGGACACTTGGCATAATTGATAACAAAGTATTAAAACCTTGGGTTACATTCAGTCGACATCCTGGTGTAATTATTAAACAAAGTATATTAAAATCTTGTTACAGTTTAAGTCCCCAATTAGTTGGAATATTTAACTTTAGGTATAAGGATAATTTGACGAGGATACTCGCACTTTATATTTATGACTGATGGACTGTTATGGACAAAAACCAGACGGACATATTAAATAATCCAGGACAAAGGACAATTAACCCATGGGCATAAAACTAAAATCAACACGTCAAACATCATGATTACGGAAGTTTAAATAAGCATAATTCTTTTATTTCATATTTAATTTCCTTTATTTTATATTTAATTGCACTTCCAATTATAGCACTTTTATTTATTGTTATTGTATTTAATTGCACTTTTAATTATCGTACTTTTTAATTAAAGCAAGTTTATTTTATCGCACTTTTATTTATCGCAATTTCATTATCGTTATTTACTTTACGCTTTAAATTAAGTCTTTTATTTATTTAATATTTTACATTTTGTTTTAACTGCGACTAAAGTTTTAAAATCGACAAACCGGTCATTAAACGGTAAAAACCCCCCCTTTATAATAATAATATTACTTATATATATATTTGTATTTTTATAAAATAAAACTAATATAGCGTTAAGCTTTTATTAAAAGATTTTTCCTGTGGAACGAACCGGACTTACTAAAAACTACACTACTGTACGATTAGGTACACTGCCTATAAGTGTTGTAGCAAAGTTTAAGTATATCCATTCAATAAATAAATAAATATCTTGAGTAAAATTGTATCGTATTTAATAGTATTTCCTTGTAAAATATAAGCTATTTTATATACACCTCGCAGAACATCAATACATAAGTCTTTAATTTACAGGTTGACATCACAGTCTAATTATTTATTACACAACGCAATTTTATTTTGAATGCAATAAACTTTGTACAAAGCATGAGAGACTCCATGCAGGCAACAAGCACATCACAGCGGAAGCAGTCTAAGGACCTGAGAATAAAACATGCTAAAAAGTCAACACGAATGTTGGTGAGTTATAGGTTTAATTGCTCGAGTCATAAACATATATAAAGATAGACCACAAGATTTCATCAAAAGTTTATCAATAGATTCTACGTAACAGAGCACCCTGGTAACTAAACTTAACGCTATAATGATAATTACCCTAATCGTTTTAATACACGCAAACCAACGAGTCATAAACTCAAATAACATACGTCCGTTAAAAGACTAGCGCTCTAGCTCGGACGGGGATGTCAAGCCCTATGGATCCATATACTACTACTCGCGCCCACCAGTTCTTATAATTGGCAGTTACTAGTTGCCAAAGCTAAGGAATTTTCGGTTCAAACTCAGTGTAGAATTTAGTATGTACTTGTATCCATTGCGTTTAAAATAAAGTGCATGTATTCTCAGCCCAAAAATATAGATTGCAAAAGCAATTAAAAAGGGAGCAAATGAAACTCACGGTTCAATATTGAGACTCAATATTGTAGGCAAATTGCGTAGACGTAATGATGGTAGATGACTGTATGGTTGGCCTTGGATTCAAGAACAATACCCCGAACAATACCCAATATTTCCTTAGCTTAAAACGGTTTGAAACCCGAATTAAAAACACCCTCGTATATACCTTATTATTATTAAACTTAAATTTAAAATTATAATTATAATATAAATATAAATAAATTACATAAGAAAGAAGTGTAAGGAATTCGTCGAGGAAACTGGCGTATTTATAGTACTTTTCCATTTACTGTAGCTCATGCGATCGCATGAGTTTTCAGTGTTTTTGCCATGCGATCGCATGGCTGCCTTATCCGTTTTTGTTTGCTAGGTCGTCGACATCAAATAGTATTTACTCTAGCAAATAGTGTTTACTGTAGCAAATAGTATTTACCTAGCAAATAGTGTTTACTGTAGCAAATAGTATTTACTGTAGTAAATAGTGTTTTACTGTAGTAAAGTCGTTTTTACTGTAGCAAATAGTGTTTTACTGTAGCAAAGTCGTTTTTACGGTAGCAATTAGTGTTTTACTTGTACATCTTATAATATATATATATATATATATATATATATATATATATATATATATATATATATATATATATATACCGGTTTACATAATATTAAATCATATAGAGAATTGGTTTAAATTAGTCGAAATTTTCTGGGTCATTACAAAACCTCCCCGTTAAATAAAATTTTGTCCCGAAATTTTGAGTAGTACCTGTTTTATGAGCGATATCAGTGAAAGAATGTAGATACTTTTGCTTCATTTGATCCTCACATTCCCAAGTAAACTCGGGTCCTCGTCTAGCGTTCCAACGAACCCTAACTATCGGTATTTTGCTTTGTTTTAATTGTTTAACCTCACGGTCCATGATTTCAACAGGTTCTTCGATAAAATGGAGTTTATCATTGATTCGTATTTCGTCAAGAGGAATTACGACATCCTCTTCAGCTAAACATTTCTTTAAATTTAACACGTGAAATGTGTCATGAACACTACTAAGTTCTTGCGGTAGCTTTAATCGATAAGCAACTGCTCCAATTGTTTCGGTGATTTCATAGGGTCCTACGTACCTAGGACTTAGTTTTCCTCGTTTTCCGAATCGTACAACGCCTTTTCAGGGTGACACTTTCAACATGACTTTGTCGCCCACTTGAAATTCTAGCGGTTTTCTTCTTATATCAGCATAACTCTTTTGGCGACTTCGAGCTATTTTCAGTCTCTCTTGTATTTGGACGATCTTCTCAGTTGTTTCGTGTATGATCTCAGGACCTGTCAGTTGACTATCCCCTAGTTCAGTTCAACATACGGGAGACATGCACTTTCTGCCACAAAGTGCTTCAAAAGGCGTGACCTTTATGCTCGTGTGGTAACTGTTATTGTATGAGAATTCTGCCAGTGGTAGATGTTTATCCCATGCATTTCCGAAATCGATGACACATGCCCTTAGCATGTCTTCTAGGGTTTGAATGGTTCTTTCACTTTGGCCATCTGTCTGGGGGTGATATGCCGTACTCATATCCAAACGTGTCCCCATTGCTTTCTGTAAAGTTTGCCAGAACCTTGAAGTAAATCGGCTGTCGCGATCAGAGATGATGGACACAGGCACACCGTGTCTAGAAATAACTTCCTTTATGTAAACTTGTGCCAACTTTTCCATCTTATCGGTTTCTCGTATCGGTAAGGAGTGAGCAGACATAGTGAGATGATCCACAACAACCCAGATGGTGTCGTAACCTCCTACTGTTTTCGGTAGCTTTGTGATAAAAATCCATGGTAATACATTCCCACTTCCATTGAGGAATCTCTGGTTGTGTCAGCAGTCCTGACAGTTTCTGATGTTTAGCCTTAACCTTGGCGCAAGTCAGGCACTTTCCAACATAAGTAGCAATGTCGGCTTTCATGTTGGGCCACCAATAGAACTTCTTGAGATCATGGTACATTTTCCTGTTTCCTGGGTGAATTGAGTACCTCGTTTTGTGTGCTTCATCCAGTACTAGTTACCTTAGGTTACCATGTTTTGGTACCCATATCCTACCAGCAAAATACAGGGTTCCATCGGCTTTTACTTCAAGTTGTTTTTCTAACCCTTTGCTCATTTCGCCTTTTTCATTTTCTTCTTTTAAAGCTTCTAACTGTGCTGCTTGAATTTGCTTTGTGAGATCGGTACGAATTGTAATGTTCAAAGCTCGGACCCTAAGAGGTTTTACTCTTTCTTTTCGACTTAGGGCATCAGCTACAACATTAGCCTTTCCGGGGTGGTAACGGATTTCACAATCGTAATCGTTCAACAACTCTATCCAGCGACATTGCCTCATATTGAGTTGTTTTTGATCAAAAATATGCTGAAGACTCTTATGATCAGTGTACACTATACACTTGGTGCCATATAGATAGTGTCTCCATATTTTGAGTGCAAAAACTACTGCTCCAAGTTCCAAATCGTGCGTTGTATAGTTCTTTTCATGAATTTTTAGTTGTCGTGAGGCATATGCGATAACTTTTGTGTGTTGCATTAATAGACATCCTAAACCTTGGCGTGAAGTGTCACAATAGATCACAAAATCATCATTTCCTTCTGGTAATGACAAAATGGGTGCAGACGTTAACTTCTTCTTTAATAACTGGAATGAGAATTCCTGTTCCGTGGACCAATCATACTTCTTTCCCTTTTGAGTCAATGCAGTTAAGGGTTTGGCGATTCTAGAGAAATCTTGAATGAATCTTCGGTAGTAACCAGCAAGACCTAAGAATTGGCGGATTTGTGTTGGAGTCTTCGGTGTTTCTCATTTACTAATGGCTTCGATCTTGGCAGGGTCAACTTTAATTCCATGTTTACTGACAACATGGCCCAAAAATTGTACTTCTTGTAACCGGAAATCACACTTCGAAAATTTTGCGTACAGTTCTTCTTTCTTGAGTACCTCCAGTACCAGTCTTAAGTGTTGCTCATGTTCTTCCTTGTTCTTCGAGTAAATCAATATGTCGTCGATAAAAACAATGACAAATTTGTCTAAATACGGTATACAGATGCGATTCATTATATCCATGAATACTGCTGGAGCATTAGTCAATCCAAAAGGCATGACTAGAAACTCATAGTGACCGTAACGGGTTCTGAACGCGGTTTTAGGAACATCTTCTTCCTTCACTCTCAGCTGATGATATCTGGAGCGTAGATCAATCTTAGAATAAACACTTGATCCTCGCAATTGATCAAACAAATCATCAATCCTCGGTAATGGGTACCGATTCTTGATCATTAATTTATTTAATTCTCGGTAATCTATGCACATTCTCATAGATCCATCCTTCTTCTTGACGAACAGAATAGGAGCACCCCAAGGTGAAAAGCTGGGATGAATAAATCCACGGTCCAATAATTCTTGCAATTGATTTTGTAATTCTTGCATTTTTGAAGGTGCAAGTCTATATGGGGATCGGGCTACAGGTGCGGCTCCTGGTACGAGATCAATATGGAATTCTACACATCTGTGTGGAGGTAGCCCTGGTAATTCTTCTGGAAATACTCTGGGATATTCTCTTACAACCGGCATGTCATCAATGCTTCTTTCTTCAGTATTGATCTTCTTTACGTGTGCCAGAATAGCATAACAACCTTTTCTTATAAGTTTCTGGGCCTTCATACAGCTGATAAGGTTCAGCTTCGAGTTGCTCTTCTCCCCATAAATCATTAATGACGTTTCATCCTTACGAGGGATGCGGATTGCTTTCTCAGCGCAAACAACTTCTGCTCTTGTTTTGGACATCCAGTCCATGCCAACGATTACGTCCAAACTTCCTAATTCTACGGGTATCAAATCGATTTTGAAGGTTTCACCAGCGAGATTCATTTCGCAACCATGGCAAATTTTATCGGCTTTTATCAGTTTACCATTAGCTAATTCAATAGTATATTTATCGTCTAGAGGTAATGATGCACATTTTAGTTTAGAACTAAAGTCTTTACACATATAACTTCTATCAGCACCCGTATCAAACATAATAGAAGCTAGTTGATTATTAACGGTAAACGTACCCGTGACAAGATTAGGATCCTCACGTGCTTTACTGGCACTAACATTAAATGCCCTCCCACGTGCAGGTTTTTTGTTCTTCTCCTTATCAGGGCATTGATTTATAAAGTGACCAGATGAAATGTCCCGTTCTTATTGATTAAAAACGTTCCATATTAATTGATTTCGTTGCGAGGTTTTGACCTCTATATGCGACGTTTTTCAAAGACTGCATTCATTTTTAAAACAAACCATAACCTTTATTTCATAAATAAAGGTTTAAAAAGCTTTACGTAGATTATCAAATAATGATAATCTAAAATATCCTGTTTACACACGACCATTACATAATGGTTTACAATACAAATATGTTACATCGAAATCAGTTTCTTGAATGCAGTTTTTACACAATATCATACAAACATGGACTCCAAATCTTGTCCTTATTTTAGTATGCAACAGCGGAAGCTCTTAATATTCACCTGAGAATAAACATGCTTTAAACGTCAACAAAAATGTTGGTGAGTTATAGGTTTAACCTATATATATCAAATCGTAACAATAGACCACAAGATTTCATATTTCAATACACATCCCATACATAGAGATAAAAATCATTCATATGGTGAACACCTGGTAACCGACATTAACAAGATTCATATATAAGAATATCCCCATCATTCCGGGACACCCTTTGGATATGATATAAATTTCGAAGTACTAAAGCATCCGGTACTTTGGATGGGGCTTGTTGGGCCCGATAGATCTATCTTTAGGATTTGCGTCAATTAAGGTGTCTGTTCCCTAATTCTTAGATTACCAGACTTAATATAAAGGGGCATATTCGATTTCGATAATTCAACCATAGAATGTAGTTTCACGTACTTGTGTCTATTTTGTAAATCATTTATAAAACCTGCATGTATTCTCATCCCAAAAATATTAGATTTTAAAAGTGGGACTATAACTCACTTTCACAAATTTTTACTTCGTCGGGAAGTAAGACTTGGCCACTGGTTGATTCACGAACCTATAACAATATATACATATATATCAAAGTATGTTCAAAATATATTTACAACACTTTTAATATATTTTGATGTTTTAAGTTTATTAAGTCAGCTGTCCTCGTTAGTAACCTACAACTAGTTGTCCACAGTTAGATGTACAGAAATAAATCGATAAATATTATCTTGAATCAATCCACGACCCAATGTATACGTATCTCAGTATTGATCACAACTCAAACTATATATATTTTGGAATCAACCTCAACCCTGTATAGCTAACTCCAACATTCACATATAGAGTGTCTATGGTTGTTCCGAAATATATATAGATGTGTCGACATGATAGGTCGAAACATTGTATACGTGTCTATGGTATCTCAAGATTACATAATATACAATACAAGTTGATTAAGTTATGGTTGGAATAGATTTGTTACCAATTTTCACGTAGCTAAAATGAGAAAAATTATCCAATCTTGTTTTACCCATAACTTCTTCATTTTAAATCCGTTTTGAGTGAATCAAATTGCTATGGTTTCATATTGAACTCTATTTTATGAATATAAACAGAAAAAGTATAGGTTTATAGTCAGAAAAATAAGTTACAAGTCATTTTTGTAAAGGTAGTCATTTCAGTCGAAAGAACGACGTCTAGATGACCATTTTAGAAAACATACTTCCACTTTGAGTTTAACCATAATTTTTGGATATAGTTTCATGTTCATAATAAAAATCATTTTCTCAGAATAACAACTTTTAAATCAAAGTTTATCATAGTTTTTAATTAACTAACCCAAAACAGCCCGCGGTGTTACTACGACGACGTAAATCCGATTTTACGGTGTTTTTCGTGTTTCCAGGTTTTATATCATTAAGTTAGCATATCATATAGATATAGAACATGTGTTTAGTTGATTTTAAAAGTCAAGTTAGAAGGATTAACTTTTGTTTGCGAACAAGTTTAGAATTAACTAAACTATGTTCTAGTGATTACAAGTTTAAACCTTCGAATAAGATAGCTTTATATGTATGAATTGAATGATGTTATGAGCATCATTACTACCTTAAGTTCCTTGGATAAACCTACTGGAAAATAGAAAAATGGACTAGCTTCAACAGATCCTTGGATGGCTCGAAGTTCTTGAAGCAGAATCATGACACGAAAACAAGTTCAAGTAAGATCATCACTTGAAATAAGATTGTTATAGTTATAGAAATTGAACCAAAGTTTGAATATGATTATTACCTTGTATTAGAATGATAACCTACTGTAAGAAACAAAGATTTCTTGAGGTTGGATGATCACCTTACAAGATTGGAAGTGAGCTAGCAAACTTGAAAGTATTCTTGATTTTATGAAACTAGAACTTTTGGAATTTATGAAGAACACTTAGAACTTGAAGATAGAACTTGAGAGAGATCAATTAGATGAAGAAAATTGAAGAATGAAAGTGTTTGTAGGTGTTTTTGGTCGTTGGTGTATGGATTAGATATAAAGGATATGTAATTTTGTTTTCATGTAAATAAGTCATGAATGATTACTCATATTTTTGTAATTTTATGAGATATTTCATGCTAGTTGCCAAATGATGGTTCCCACATGTGTTAGGTGACTCACATGGGCTGCTAAGAGCTGATCATTGGAGTGTATATACCAATAGTACATACATCTAAAAGCTGTGTATTGTACGAGTACGAATACGGGTGCATACGAGTAGAATTGTTGATGAAACTGAACGAGGATGTAATTGTAAGCATTTTTGTTAAGTAGAAGTATTTTGATAAGTGTCTTGAAGTCTTTCAAAAGTGTATGAATACATATTAAAACACTACATGTATATACATTTTAACTGAGTCGTTAAGTCATCGTTAGTCGTTACATGTAAATGTTGTTTTGAAACCTTTAGGTTAATGATCTTGTTGAATGTTGTTAACCCATTGTTTATTATAACAAATGAGATGTTAAATTGTTATATTATCATGATATTATGATATATAATATATCTCAGTATGATGTATATACAGTTAAATGTCGTTACAACGATAATCGTTACATATATGTCTCGTTTCGAAATCATTAAGTTAGTAGTCTTATTTTTACATATGTATTTCATTGTTAATACACTTAATAATATATTTACTTATCATTTAACATAATTAACCAAGTGTATCAATATCTTAATATGATTCATATGTACCTAGTAAGACGTTGTTATAACGATAATCGCTATATATATCGTTTTCGAGTTTCTTAAATTAATAGTCTCATTTTTATGTATATAACTCATTGTTAAAATACCTAATGAGATACATACTTATAATAAAAACATGTTAACTATATATATAACCATATATATGTCATCGTATAGTTTTTACAAGTTTTAACGTTCGTGAATCACCGGTCAACTTGGGTGGTCAATTGTCTATATGAAACACATTTCAATTAATCAAGTCTTAACAAGTTTGATTGCTTAACATGTTGGAAACATTTAATCATGTAAATATCAATCTCAATTAATATATATAAACATGGAAAAGTTCGGGTCACTACAGTACCTACCCGTTAAATAAATTTCGTCCCGAAATTTTAAGCTGTTGAAGGTGTTGACGAATCTTCTGGAAATAGATGCGGGTATTTCTTCTTCATCTGATCTTCACGCTCCCAGGTGAACTCGGGTCCTCTACGAGCATTCCATCGAACCTTAACAATTGGTATCTTGTTTTGCTTAAGTCTTTTAACCTCACGATCCATTATTTCGACGGGTTCTTCGATGAATTGAAGTTTTTCGTTGATTTGGATTTCATCTAACGGAATATTGAGATCTTCTTTAGCAAAACATTTCTTCAAATTCGAGACGTGGAAAGTGTTATGTACAGCTGCGAGTTGTTGAGGTAACTCAAGTCGGTAAGCTACTGGTCCGACACGATCAATAATCTTGAATGGTCCAATATACCTTGGATTTAATTTCCCTCGTTTACCAAATCGAACAACGCCTTTCCAAGGTGCAACTTTAAGCATGACCATCTCTCCAATTTCAAATTCTATATCTTTTCTTTTAATGTCAGCGTAGCTCTTTTGTCGACTTTGGGCGGTTTTCAACCGTTGTTGAATTTGGATGATCTTCTCGGTAGTTTCTTGTATAATCTCCGGACCCGTAATCTGTCTATCCCCCACTTCACTCCAACAAATCGGAGACCTGCACTTTCTACCATAAAGTGCTTCAAACGGCGCCATCTCAATGCTTGAATGGTAGCTGTTGTTGTAGGAAAATTCTGCTAACGGTAGATGTCGATCCCAACTGTTTCCGAAATCAATAACACATGCTCGTAGCATGTCTTCAAGCGTTTGTATCGTCCTTTCACTCTGCCCATCAGTTTGTGGATGATAGGCAGTACTCATGTCTAGACGAGTTCCTAATGCTTGCTGTAATGTCTGCCAGAATCTTGAAATAAATCTGCCATCCCTATCAGAGATAATAGAGATTGGTATTCCATGTCTGGAGACGACTTCCTTCAAATACAGTCGTGCTAACTTCTCCATCTTGTCATCTTCTCTTATTGGCAGGAAATGTGCTGATTTGGTGAGACGATCAACTGTTACCCAAATAGTATCAAAACCACTTGCAGTCCTTGGCAATTTAGTGATGAAATCCATGGTAATGTTTTCCCATTTCCATTCCGGGATTTCGGGTTGTTGAAGTAGACCTGATGGTTTCTGATGCTCAGCTTTGACCTTAGAACACGTCAAACATTCTCCTACGTATTTAGCAACATCGGCTTTCATACCTGGCCACCAAAAATATTTCCTGAGATCCTTGTACATCTTCCCCGTTCCAGGATGTATTGAGTATCTGGTTTTATGAGCTTCTCTAAGTACCATTTCTCTCATATCTCCAAATTTTGGTACCCAAATCCTTTCAGCCCTATACCGGGTTCCGTCTTCCCGAATATTAAGATGTTTCTTCGATCCTTTGGGTATTTCATCCTTTAAATTTCCCTCTTTTAAAACTCCTTGTTGCGCCTCCTTTATTTGAGTAGTAAGGTTATTATGAATCATTATATTCATAGATTTTACTCGAATGGGTTCTCTGTCCTTCCTGCTCAAGGCATCGGCTACCACATTTGCCTTCCCCGGGTGGTAACGAATCTCAAAGTCGTAATCATTCAATAATTCAATCCACCTACGTTGCCTCATATTCAGTTGTTTCTGATTAAATATGTGTTGAAGACTTTTGTGGTCGGTATATATAATACTTTTGACCCCATATAAGTAGTGCCTCCAAGTCTTTAATGTAAAAACAACCGCGCCTAATTCCAAATCATGCGTCGTATAATTTTGTTCGTGAATCTTCAATTGTCTAGATGCATAAGCAATCACCTTCGTTCGTTGCATTAATACACAACCGAGACCTTGCTTTGATGCATCACAATAAATCACAAAATCATCATTCCCTTCAGGCAATGACAATATAGGTGCCGTAGTTAGCTTTTTCTTCAATAACTGAAACGCTTTCTCTTGTTCATCGTTCCATTCAAATTTCTTCCCTTTATGCGTTAATGCAGTCAAGGGTTTTGCTATTCTGGAAAAGTCTTGGATGAACCTTCTGTAGTAACCAGCTAGTCCTAAAAACTGGCGTATGTGTTTCGGAGTTTTCGGGGTTTCCCACTTTTCAATAGTTTCTATCTTTGCCGGATCCACCTTAATACCTTCTTTGTTCACTATGTGACCGAGGAATTGAACTTCTTCCAACCAAAATGTACACTTTGAAAACTTAGCGTACAATTCTTCCTTCCTCAATACTTCTAACACCTTTCTCAAATGTTCACGATGTTCTTGGTCATTCTTTGAGTAAATAAGTATGTCATCAATGAAAACAATGACAAACTTGTCAAGGTATGGTCCACACACTCGGTTCATAAGGTCCATGAACACAGCTGGTGCATTAGTTAAACCAAACGGCATGACCATAAACTCGTAATGACCGTAACGTGTTCTGAAAGCAGTCTTTGGAATATCATCTTCTTTCACCCGCATTTGATGATACCCGGAACGTAAGTCAATCTTTGAATAAACAGACGAGCCTTGTAGTTGATCAAATAAGTCGTCGATTCTCGGTTGTGGGTAGCGGTTCTTGATGGTAAGTTTGTTCAACTCTCGGTAGTCGATACACAACCTGAATGTACCATCTTTCTTCTTGACAAACAAAACAGGAGCTCCCCACGGTGATGTGCTTGGTCGAATGAAACCACGCTCTAAAAGTTCTTGTAATTAGCTTTGCAGTTCTTTCATCTCGCTGGGTGCGAGCCTGTAAGGCGCACGAGCTATTGGTGCAGCTCCTGGTACAAGATCTATTTGAAATTCAACGGATCGATGTGGGGGTAATCCCGGTAATTCTTTCGGAAATACATCGGGAAATTCTTTTGCAATGGGAACATCATTGATGCTCTTTTCTTCAGTTTGTACTTTCTCGACGTGTGCTAGAACAGCATAGCAACCTTTTCTTATTAGTTTTTGTGCCTTCAAATTACTAATAAGATGTAGCTTCGTGTTGCCCTTTTCTCCGTACACCATTAAGGGTTTTCCTTTTTCTCGTATAATGCGAATTGCATTTTTGTAACAAACGATCTCTGCTTTCACTTCTTTCAACCAGTCCATACCGATTATCACATCAAAACTCCCTAACTCTACTGGTATCAAATCAATCTTAAATGTTTCGCTAACCAGTTTAATTTCTCGATTCCGACATATATTATCTGCTGAAATTAATTTACCATTTGCTAATTCGAGTAAAAATTTACTATCCAAAGGCGTCAATGGACAACTTAATTTAGCACAAAAATCTCTACTCATATAGCTTCTATCCGCACCCGAATCAAATAAAACGTAAGCAGATTTATTGTCAATAAGAAACGTACCCGTAACAAGCTCCGGGTCTTCCTGTGCCTCTACTGCATTAATATTGAAAACTCTTCCGCGGCCTTGTCCATTCGTGTTCTCCTGGTTCGGGCAATTTCTAATAATGTGGCCCGATTTTCCACATTTATAACAAACTACATTGGCATAACTTGCTCCGACACTACTTGCTCCGCCATTACTCGTTCCGACACCATTTTTTCCTTTCGTTCTATTAACCCCTGGTCCATAGACCTCACACTTCACCGCGCTATGACCATTTCTTTTACACTTGTTGCAAAATTTGGTGCAGAACCCCGAGTGATAATTTTCACACCTTTGGCATAGCTGCTTCTTATTGTTGTTGTTGTTGCGGTTATTATTGTTGTTGGGATGATTGTTGTAGTTGCTGTTGTTGTTGTTGTTGTTGTTGTTGGGCCGTTTGTTGTAGTTGCGATTGATGTTGCGATTGTTGGGATAATTGTTGCGATTATTGTTGTAATTGCTGTTGTTGTTGTATTGGTGATTCTTATCACCGTTTTCCTCCCACTTTCTTTTGACTTGCTTCACATTGGCCTCTTCAGCAGTCTGTTCTTTAATTCTTTCTTCAATCTGGTTCACTAGTTTGTGAGCCATTCTACATGCTTGTTGTATGGAGGCGGGCTCGTGTGAACTTATATCTTCTTGGATTCTTTCCAGTAATCCTTTCACAAACGTGTCGATCTTCTCTTCCTCATCTTCGAATGCTCCCGGACACAATAGGCACAATTCTGTGAATCGTCTTTCGTACATGGTAATATCAAATCCTTGGGTTCGTAACCCTCTAAGTTCTGTCTTGAGCTTATTGACCTCGGTTCTGGGACGGTACTTCTCGTTCATCAAGTGCTTGAATGCTGACCACGGTAGTGCGTAAGCATCGTCTTGTCCCACTTGCTCTAGATAGGTATTCCACCATGTTAACGCAGAACCTGTGAAGGTATGCGTAGCGTACTTCACTTTGTCCTCTTCAGTACACTTACTTATGGCAAACACCGATTCGACCTTCTCGGTCCACCGTTTCAATCCGATCGGTCCTTCGGTTCCATCAAATTCCAAAGGTTTGCAGGCAGTGAATTCTTTGTAGGTGCATCCTACACGATTTCCTGTACTGCTAGATCCAAGGTTATTGTTGGTATGTAGCGCAGCCTGTACTGCGGCTATGTTTGAAGCTAGAAAAGTACGGAATTCCTCTTCATTCATATTCACGGTGTGTCGAGTAGTCGGTGCCATTTCCTTCAAAATATTCAAATGGAACAAGTTAATCATACAGAATATTAAGAGTAGTTAATAGTATTTCGTAGCATAATATGAACTCATTTATAAAAGCTTTTTCTTCATATTAGCATTTTATAAGTTTAAATTCGGGTAGTACCTACCCGTTAAGTTCATACTTAGTAGCTAATATACAATTCAACTACTACAATTCTATATGAAAAACTAATTATAATAATATTTCGCGTTCAAACTTTTATACAATATTTTACAAACTTACAATACCGCTTATTTTACATAAAGCATGAAATATAGCACGCAATAACTTTGATACAAGATAGTTGTGAAGATAATTCTAGCTAGTACACAAGTCGTTCAGCAAAGGCAATAAAGACACGTAATTCATACGTCCAGAAACAAGTCATGCATTCTGGTTTTACTAGGATTACTTCCCATCCTTGGTCTTGTGGAACATAACCGTTATGGCCGTTGATAAGACAGCGTGTTGTAACGTCGTCAAAAGGACGAGGGTTACGTAATGTCCAACAGTCCCGTAACAATCTAAAAACCTCATTTCTTACCCCAATTACCGACTCCGTCACTTGTGGAAACGTTTTGTTTAATAGTTGTAGCCCGATGTTCTTGTTCTCACTTTGGTGAGAAGCGAACATTACTAATCCGTAAGCATAACATGCTTCTTTATGTTGCATGTTAGCCGCTTTTTCTAAATCACGAAGTCCAATATTCGGATATATTGAGTCAAAATAATTTCTTAACCCGTTGCGTAAAATAGCATTTGGGTTCCCCGCAATATATGCGTCAAAGTAAACACATCGTAACTTATGGGTTTCCCAATGTGATATCCCCCATCTTTCAAACGAAAGTCTCTTATAAACCAAGACATTCTTGGAACGTTCTTCGAATGTCTTACAAACTGATCTCGCCTTAAATAGTTGTGACGAGGAATTCTGACCGACTCTAGACAAGATTTCATCAATCATGTCTCCGGGTAGGTCTCTTAAAATATTAGGTTGTCTATCCATTTTGTGTTTTTAAACTGTAAAATAGACAAGAGTTAGATTTATAAAAAAATACTTATTAATACAAGCAATTTTTACATATATCATAAAGCATAAGCACACTATATTACATATATTACACCACACGAATACAACTATCTTATTCCGACTCGCTCGTTTCTTCTTCTTCGGTTTTGGTTCGTTTTGCCAAGTTTCTAGGGATATATGATGTTCCCCTAATACTAACTGTCGTTGTCCACATTGGTTTAGAAAAACCTGGTGGTTTAGAGGTTCCCGGGTCATTGTTACAACTTAAGGACTTTGGGGGTTGACGATACATATAAAGTTCATCGGGGTTGGAATTAGATTTCTCTATTTTTATGCCCTTTCCCTTATTATTTTCTTTTGCCTTTTTAAATTCAGTTGGGGTAATTTCTATAACATCATCGGAATTCTCGTCGGAATCCGATTCATCGGAGAATTGGTAATCCTCCCAATATTTTGCTTCCTTGGCGGAAACACCATTGACCATAATTAACCTTGGTCGGTTGGTTGAGGATTTTCTTTTACTTAACCGTTTTATTATTTCCCCCACCGGTTCTATTTCTTCATCCGGTTCCGATTCTTCTTCCGGTTCCGATTCTTCTTCCGGTTCCGACTCTTCTTCCGGTTCCTCTTCGGGAACTTGTGAATCAGTCCACAAATCATTCCAATTTACATTTGACTCTTCATTATTATTAGGTGAGTCAATGGGACTTGTTCTAGAGGTAGACATCTATCACATAATGTCAAACACGTTAAGAGATTAATATATCACATAATATTCATATGTTAAAAATATATAGTTTCCAACAAAAATGTTAAGCAATCATTTTTAAAGAAAACACGGTCGAAGTCCAGACTCACTAATGCATCCTAACAAACTCGATAAGACACACTAATGCAAATTTTCTGGTTCTCTAAGACCAACGCTCGGATACCAACTGAAATGTCCCGTTCTTATTGATTAAAAACGTTCCATATTAATTGATTTCGTTGCGAGGTTTTGACCTCTATATGAGACGTTTTTCAAAGACTGCATTCATTTTTAAAACAAACCATAACCTTTATTTCATAAATAAAGGTTTAAAAAGCTTTACGTAGATTATCAAATAATGATAATCTAAAATATCCTGTTTACACACGACCATTACATAATGGTTTACAATACAAATATGTTACATCGAAATCAGTTTCTTGAATGCAGTTTTTACACAATATCATACAAACATGGACTCCAAATCTTGTCCTTATTTTAGTATGCAACAGCGGAAGCTCTTAATATTCACCTGAGAATAAACATGCTTTAAACGTCAACAAAAATGTTGGTGAGTTATAGGTTTAACCTATATATATCAAATCGTAACAATAGACCACAAGATTTCATATTTCAATACACATCCCATACATAGAGATAAAAATCATTCATATGGTGAACACCTGGTAACCGACATTAACAAGATGCATATATAAGAATATCCCCATCATTCCGGGACACCCTTCGGATATGATATAAATTTCGAAGTACTAAAGCATCCGGTACTTTGGATGGGGCTTGTTGGGCCCGATAGATCTATCTTTAGGATTCGCGTCAATTAGGGTGTCTGTTCCCTAATTCTTAGATTACCAGACTTAATATAAAGGGGCATATTCGATTTCGATAATTCAACCATAGAATGTAGTTTCACGTACTTGTGTCTATTTTGTAAATCATTTATAAAACCTGCATGTATTCTCATCCCAAAAATATTAGATTTTAAAAGTGGGACTATAACTCACTTTCACAAATATTTACTTCGTCGGGAAGTAAGACTTGGCCACTGGTTGATTCACGAACCTATAACAATATATACATATATATCAAAGTATGTTCAAAATATATTTACAACACTTTTAATATATTTTGATGTTTTAAGTTTATTAAGTCAGCTGTCCTCGTTAGTAACCTACAACTAGTTGTCCACAGTTAGATGTACAGAAATAAATCGATAAATATTATCTTGAATCAATCCACGACCCAATGTATACGTATCTCAGTATTGATCACAACTCAAACTATATATATTTTGGAATCAACCTCAACCCTGTATAGCTAACTCCAACATTCACATATAGAGTGTCTATGGTTGTTCCGAAATATATATAGATGTGTCGACATGATAGGTCGAAACATTGTATACGTGTCTATGGTATCTCAAGATTACATAATATACAATACAAGTTGATTAAGTTATGGTTGGAATAGATTTGTTACCAATTTTCACGTAGCTAAAATGAGAAAAATTATCCAATCTTGTTTTACCCATAACTTCTTCATTTTAAATCCGTTTTGAGTGAATCAAATTGCTATGGTTTCATATTGAACTCTATTTTATGAATCTAAACAGAAAAAGTATAGGTTTATAGTCGGAAAAATAAGTTACAAGTCGTTTTTGTAAAGGTAGTCATTTCAGTCGAAAGAACGACGTCTAGATGACCATTTTAGAAAACATACTTCCACTTTGAGTTTAACCATAATTTTTGGATATAGTTTCATGTTCATAATAAAAATCATTTTCTCAGAATAACAACTTTTAAATCAAAGTTTATCATAGTTTTTAATTAACTAACCCAAAACAGCCCGCGGTGTTACTACGACGGCGTAAATCCGGTTTTACGGTGTTTTTCGTGTTTCCAGGTTTTATATCATTAAGTTAGCATATCATATAGATATAGAACATGTGTTTAGTTGATTTTAAAAGTCAAGTTAGAAGGATTAACTTTTGTTTGCGAACAAGTTTAGAATTAACTAAACTATGTTCTAGTGATTACAAGTTTAAACATTCGAATAAGATAGCTTTATATGTATGAATTGAATGATGTTATGAGCATCATTACTACCTTAAGTTCCTTGGATAAACCTACTGGAAAATAGAAAAATGGACTAGCTTCAACAGATCCTTGGATGGCTCGAAGTTCTTGAAGCAGAATCATGACACGAAAACAAGTTCAAGTAAGATCATCACTTGAAATAAGATTGTTATAGTTATAGAAATTGAACCAAAGTTTGAATATGATTATTACCTTGTATTAGAATGATAACCTACTGTAAGAAACAAAGATTTCTTGAGGTTGGATGATCACCTTACAAGATTGGAAGTGAGCTAGCAAACTTGAAAGTATTCTTGATTTTATGAAACTAGAACTTTTGGAATTTATGAAGAACACTTAGAACTTGAAGATAGAACTTGAGAGAGATCAATTAGATGAAGAAAATTGAAGAATGAAAGTGTTTGTAGGTGTTTTTGGTCGTTGGTGTATGGATTAGATATAAAGGATATGTAATTTTGTTTTCATGTAAATAAGTCATGAATGATTACTCATATTTTTGTAATTTTATGAGATATTTCATGCTAGTTGCCAAATGATGGTTCCCACATGTGTTAGGTGACTCACATGGGCTGCTAAGAGCTGATCATTGGAGTGTATATACCAATAGTACATACATCTAAAAGCTGTGTATTGTACGAGTACGAATACGGGTGCATACGAGTAGAATTGTTGATGAAACTGAACGAGGATGTAATTGTAAGCATTTTTGTTAAGTAGAAGTATTTTGATAAGTGTCTTGAAGTCTCTCAAAAGTGTATGAATACATATTAAAACACTACATGTATATACATTTTAACTGAGTCGTTAAGTCATCGTTAGTCGTTACATGTAAATGTTGTTTTGAAACCTTTAGGTTAATGATCTTGTTGAATGTTGTTAACCCATTGTTTATTATAACAAATGAGATGTTAAATTGTTATATTATCATGATATTATGATATATAATATATCTCAGTATGATGTATATACAGTTAAATGTCGTTACAACGATAATCGTTACATATATGTCTCGTTTCGAAATCATTAAGTTAGTAGTCTTATTTTTACATATGTATTTCATTGTTAATACACTTAATAATATATTTACTTATCATTTAACATAATTAACCAAGTGTATCAATATCTTAATATGATTCATATGTACCTAGTAAGACGTTGTTATAACGATAATCGTTATATATATCGTTTTCGAGTTTCTTAAATTAATAGTCTCATTTTTATGTATATAACTCATTGTTAAAATACCTAATGAGATACATACTTATAATAAAAACATGTTAACTATATATATAACCATATATATGTCATCGTATAGTTTTTACAAGTTTTAACGTTCGTGAATCACCGGTCAACTTGGGTGGTCAATTGTCTATATGAAACACATTTCAATTAATCAAGTCTTAACAAGTTTGATTGCTTAACATGTTGGAAACATTTAATCATGTAAATATCAATCTCAATTAATATATATAAACATGGAAAAGTTCGGGTCACTACACCAGACTTCCCGCATCCAAAACATTTCTTGACATCGGTCGGTTTTGTCTTTACTTCAGAAACGGTGGCATAACAATCTTTCGCCACATGTCCTTTCTTGTTGCACTTATCACAGGCCACTTGGCAATAACCTGCATGATGTGTGTAACATCTTTTGCAGAACGGATGGGGTCCCTTATAGTTTAGACTTGCAGTTGCCCCATCTTGTTTACCTTTAAAAGTTTCTTGTTTCTTCAGGTGAGTACTTTTGCCCTTATAGTCTTCCCATTTCCTCTTTCCTTCAGTTGTCTTGACTTCGGTAATTGGTGCCTTAATAGAACTCTCTGTGATCTGGTCCATGAGTTGGTGTGCCATTGTCATGGCTTCCTGCATCGTATTTGGTTTGGACGATGTAACATTTCCTTTGATATTGATCGATAAACCGTCAATATACATTTCTATCTTTCATTTCTCGTTTGGCACCAATTCGGGACACAACAAGGCTAGTTCCATGAAACGCTTTTCATAGTTATTGAGATTCGTGCTGAAAACCTTCAGATTACGTAACTCAGATTCCATTTTTCTGATCTCGTTTCAAGGACAGTACTCCTCGATTAGCATCTTTTTCAGTTCTTCCCAAGAGATATCATATGCCGTATCTACTCCTTCTGCTTTAGCATAATTGTTCCACCAAGTAAGTGCACCGTCTTGCAATGTGCACGAAGCATACTTTAACTTGTCTTCGTCCGCACAATTACTGATTTTGAAAACGGACTCCATCTTTTCAAACCATCGGGTTAGACCGACTGGTCCCTAGGTTTCACTAAACGTCTGTGGTTTGCATCCTTGAAAAGTTTTGTATGAGCATCCGTTTCGTGAGTTTGTGTTTACGGCTGCTGCTTCGGCTGTTGCTTTTGCTGCCTCAGCTGCAGCAATTCTTTTATTCACACGTTTCTCGACTAGTTCCTCAAACTTAGCATCCGACATTTGAGACATGTTTCTTCAATAAATACAACAGAGATAATTTAATCATATAGAATATTATAGGTAAAATGAGTTGTCAATAGTTAATCGTAGCATATTAATAATATGAACCAATTATTATAAAAGCCTATTCTTCTTATTAGCATTTTATAATTATTTCTAGGGTATTACCTACCCGTTAAGTTCATACATAATAGCTAGTACAAGGAATTCACTACCAAAATCCTAATAATATTCTACTATGAAAAATTATAGCGAGTTACTACGTTATTATGTAATAATAATAATAAGAAGTAGTAATAATACAAATAATCATTCCATGCATTTATTATTAATAAACCAAAATAATATAATACCATACAATGCCGATATTTTACATATGCTTATTCTACATAACAAGATAAAGTAGCACACATAAGCAATAAAATAGCGCATGGAAGATTTATCGTTGCGAGGTCGTTTATTCAGAACTATTAGAAACTTCTTCCTATTTGGTTCTCTCTACCAATTGTTTGTGTGTGTAAGGTCCGACAGACATTTTAGCAGTGTATTTAATTTTTGGTTGGGGTTTTGAGGTACCCGTTGCCTCAATGGATTTAATACAATAAGGGTGGTTACGGATCGAATGGTCCTGTTCCTTTTTAATAATTAAGGACTTTTTATTATTGTGGTTGTTTTTATTATCTATAGCAAGTTGGAATTTCTCCTTAGTGACTTCTTTTATTTCATTAGCGAAATCCTCTTCCTCACTGATCTCGTCTGATGACGAACTATCTAAGTCATGTGTAGGAGAATATGATGACGAACTGTCTGAATCATGTGTACGAGAATATGTACCGGTGGTCATGAACCGAAATCTGCCAGGCGTAATCGGCACAACCCGCCCGTCGGCGGTGTATCTGGCCCAATGTCCATGTTCATTTAGAAATGGACGATCCTCGTTTACTCCAGGGATCATGGGTCCATGCCAACGATACTGTGGCTCCGGAAAACTAAAGCTGGGTGGAGCTGGGACCTCCTCTGGGTTAACCTGAAGTTGAGATTCCCCAGCTAACACAATTTCTTCTTTAATATGTATTGGAACGCTCTTTTCAGTTGTGGATAGAATAGATTCAGTGTCTGATTCTGAGTCGTACAAAATGATAGGATTAGAAGAAGTCATCTATCACATAATTGAAACAACAATTACGTTAGTATATAAATATATCACATATAATGTTTTTGACCAAATGATAAGCAAAAATCAGTAAAAACAGATATGTTCATAGTCCAGACTCACTAATGCATCCTAACAATTACCAGTTAAACACACTAATGTAATTTCTGGTTCCCTATGACCTCAAGCTCGGATACCAACTGTAACGACCCGTCAAAATCGCTATTGACGCGACACGTTAATCATTGATTCCACAGTGAGGTTTTGACCTCTATATGATACGTTTTGATAAAATATTGCATTCATTAAAATAAGTGACTTTCTAAACATATAAAGTTATAAACATGTGGGCGAGTGCTTAGGTATAAGCAAAACCCCAAAATACATAAGTCTTTAATTTACAGGTTGACATCACAGTCCAATTATTTATTACACAACGCAGTTTTATTTTGAATGCAATAAACTTTGTACAAAGCATGAGAGACTCCATGCAGGCAACAAGCACATCACAGCGGAAGCAGTCTAAGGACCTGAGAATAAAACATGCTAAAAAGTCAACACGAATGTTGGTGAGTTATAGGTTTAATTGCTCGAGTCATAAACATATATAAAGATAGACCACAATATTTCATCAAAAGTTTTTCAATAGATTCTATGTAACAGAGCACCCTGGTAACTAAACTTAATGCTATAATGATAATTACCCTATTCATTTTAATACACGCAAACCAACGTGTCATAAACTCAAATAACATACGTCCGTTAAAAGGCTAGCGCTCTAGCTCGGACGGGGATGTCAAGCCCTATGGATCCATATACTACTACTCACACCCACCAGTTCTTATAACTGGCAGTTACTAGTTACCAAAGCTAAGGGATTTTCGGTTTAAACTCAGTATAGAATTTTGTATGTACTTATATCCATTGCGTTTAAAATAAAGTGCATGTATTCTCAGCCCAAAAATATAGATTGCAAAAGCAATTAAAAAGGGAGCAAATGAAACTCACGGTTCAATATTGAGACTCAATATTGTAGGCAAATTGCGTAGATGTAATGATGGTAGATGACTGTATGGTTGGCCTTGGATTTAAGAACAATACCCCGAACAATGCTCAATATTTCCTTAGCTTAAAACGGTTTGAAACCCGAATTAAAAACACCCTCGTATATACCTTATTATTATTAAACTTAAATTTAAAATTATAATTATAATATAAATATAAATAAATTACAGAAGAAAGAAGTGTAAGGAATTCGTCAAGGAAACTGGCGTATTTATAGTACTTTTCCATTTACTGTAGCTCATGCGATCGCATGAGTTTTCGGTGTTTTTGTCATGCGATCGCATGGCCGCCTTATCCGTTTTTGTTTGCTAGTTCGTCGACATCAAATAGTTTTTATTGTAGCAAATAGTGTTTCAATGTAGCAAATAGTATTTCACTGTAGCAAATAGTGTTTACTGTAGCAAATAGTGTTTAGCAATTCACTGTAGCAAAGTCGGGGTTCACTGTAGCTACTGTAGCAAATAGTCGTTTTCACTGTAGCAAATAGTGTTTTACTGTAGCAAAGTCGTTTTTACTGTAGCAAATAGTGTTTTACTGTAGCAAAGTCGTTTTTACGATAGCAATTAGTGTTTTACTTGTACATCTTATAATATATATATATATATATATATATATATATATATATATATATATATATATATATATATATATATATATATATATATATATATATATATATATATATATGTATGTATGTATATATATATACCGGTTTACATAATATTAAATCATATAGAGAATTGGTTTAAATTAGTCAAAATTTTCCGGGTCATCACAGGAGTCGCCTCAAGACATATCGTATTACTACTTGCTGCACGTACAACTCGACACGAGACCCAAATTGATTTTCTAGAAAGGAACCTAACCACATTACCTGAACCCGAACATTTTGAAGAAATTTCGGGACATTTAGGCATTGATGCATGACCTACGGAACCTATGCACCCACACCGAGAAGCCGTGAGAG
Organism: Rutidosis leptorrhynchoides; assembly: GCF_046630445.1. NCBI lineage: Eukaryota > Viridiplantae > Streptophyta > Magnoliopsida > Asterales > Asteraceae > Rutidosis > Rutidosis leptorrhynchoides. The sequence continues at coordinate 650,131,588 of NC_092333.1, forward strand.
TAAATATGTAGATTTTGTTTTGAGATAGCATAGATGAAGCACCGTTAGATGAAATTGAGTAGAACTTGAAGTGATCACGTTACATTGATCATATGGAGTGATATTGGAATGAATGTACGATTTAGTATAATATAATGACACCCGGCCAGCATGATTATATTGAAGTAAATCATGCAGAGGTTCCAATGTTACTACATAAGGAATATGAAGTGATTCAAAGAAAATTTTGGTAGGAACCACTTGAGCATACGCATTATGGTCTATTAGAGGTAGGGAAAAAATAACCACGTAGCCCAGATACTGTACAAGGAGGGCCTTGATTGCAGAATTGATAACCCAAAAATTTGTTATAGATATAGACACCCTGAACACTTAAGGAAAAAGTTCTCAAATAGGAAAAACTTTGGACTTACTTGCGGTAGAGCAATCGTTATCTCAGTTATGGAGACTCGCATGGATCCTGATTTTAGTTAGGGTATGTTTCGTCACAACATTTTATTGTATCGAAGTTGTTTAATACTAGAGCAATAGAATCCTTATATCTAAGAACCTTAGTGTTATGACCAATAAACCATTAACAACCATGAGAGTTAAGTATTCTATAGGACAAGTTAATGGTAAGCTGGCAGAGATAGAGGAATAATTTAAGGTAGTACCTTAAAATTAACAGGTGGGTCATTTGGAGATGACCTCATGTCAACAAAACTTAGAAGTTTTAAAGTAGTAGTTGGAAAGGATTAGTTACCTACGCACAAGCAGATGTTATTTGAGAAGATTGATAGAATTTTTCACGGTAGTATAGTAAGATTTGGTTGGAATGAACCTTAAGATTAACCTAACACCCATCAATTTGGAAGCTTGATGTAATAGTTGGAATGGACTTTAGGATTAAACTAATACTCATCAAGTTAGGAAGCTTTGATGAAATAGTTGGAACGGACTGGCTTTCAAGGATGAAAGCGAAAGTTATCAATAGTGAGAAGATTATTCGTATACCCCGCGAGAATGGTGAGCCATTAATAGTTTACGGGGAGAGAAGTAGCCCGAAGCTGAACCTTATTAGTTGCATGAAGGCACAAAAGGTCATGAGAAAAGGGTGTTTTGCTATTTTGGCATATGTGAAGAAATTGGAGACTGAGGAGAATATTGCTCAAGAACGCTTGAAAATTCTCGTCTCTCGATTCGAGGTTAAAAAGACCGGACTCCGATATTTCGCCGGAAGAATTTGGGTACCTAGTTGTGAGTATTTACGAGGCCTTATTCTAGATGAGACCCATAAGTCACGGTATTCGATTCATCCCGGAGCTGGTAAGATGTACCACGATCTCAAAGAACAATATTAGTGGCCGAACCTTAAAAAGGACATTGCTACTTATGTTGGGAAGTGTCTCACTTGTTCCAAGGTCAAAGCCGAACACCAAAAGCCATATGGGTTACTTCAATAACCCAAAATCCCACAATGGAAATGGGAAGGAATAACAATGGATTTCATCACGAAGCTACCGAAAACGGTAGTCGGTTACGACACTATTTGGGTTATTGTTGACCGCCTCACCAAAACTGCTCACTTTCTAGCTACGAAAGAAACCGATACAATGGTCAAACTTTCAGAACGATACATAAAGGAAATTGTATCCCGTCACTTCAGCGATTTAAATTCTATATTAAAGACTACCCAAGAATCTTATTTGATACTCATTCTTACGCGACTCTAAATCCTAACTTATTCCGAGAGATTTCTTATTTGATGATAATCACACCATCATCCTTCTTACTTCGATATTAGTCATACCAGTTCAAAATTTTCCAAAGTCAATGGGTGGTTAATTTTCATCCTCATACTATCCCATTCGTATCTCACTTATAAGCAACAGCTTCACACTTAAGCATTTTTGGTCGAAGGACTTATGCCCTACTAATAGTCATCAACCATATTTAAATTCAATAGTTTTCATTACCTCGTGACATTGTTGCTCAGATATCACCCGAAATTTTCAAAAATCTTTTACTCGATCATCATCAATCTTTTTCCAACTTGTAACCTTTGAAATATGAAAATTTTGTTTGCCAAAATTTTACACACACTATTTTACTGTGCGATCCTCACAAAGTTTTATAAAAATAAATTTATTTCATTGCCATTCGTACAAATTTTAGAAATCGTATATGTTATATATAATAAAGTAAATAATTACTTATTTTTTACTTGTACATGTGAAATTTTACTTTCACTTTTACAAATCAATTCTTTTATTCAAAAGATATTTTACTTAAAATAGTACATGTTTACTAAGAACTTCGTTTCTTTTCTTACATTGTCACCTCAAACGATTTCCATAAAATTTTCATTGCTGGTTATATAATTTTTTTTCGTGTTATTCGTATCCAAGTCATCATGAAAACTTTACAACCGTCGAAACCGAGAGATTCATGTGTGTGGGTGTGTGTGTGATAAAGGCACTTACTGCCACGTCATGCAGAGCCTTTGGGCATTCACTAACACTTAAACCATTCAACATTATTGCGTTACCCCAGGGATCTTATTTGCCACACCTGTTGGAGCGATGCTCTTTCTTACATAACTCTAAGTCCTGACTTATTCCAAGAGATTCTCATTTAGTGATATTAACACCATCAGTATTCCGACTTTAATATTATTCATAACCTGTTTGGCATTTTGCAAAGTCAAGAAGCGATTAACTTCTTGTCCTCATGCTCTATCCTTCATACCTCACATCTTAGCAACGGCTTCGCACGTGAACATTTTTGGCCCAAAGGCTTATGTCCTGATAATTATCAAAACTACATTTAATTCATTAGTTTTTATTACCTAGTAACATGTCACCCGATGATTCAAAGATTTTTCACTCGATCTTTTTCAACTCGTAACCTCTGAAATACGAAAAACTATGTTTATCAAAATTTTTACACGTTGTTTATTTATGCGGTCCTCACGAGATTTATGGACAAATGAAAGTAATAAAAATTTTTCTGTCACTTATGCGATTTATAAAATCATATATGTATGTATATAATTAAGTTAATAAATTTACCTTTACTTATTTTGGCTAGTACATACTAAGTTATGCCTTCAAATTATGTAAAAATCGCTCCTTTATTGAGTTGTTTAACTTAAGTCAAATAGTTTTGTGCAAAATTGTGTACGTTGTACATGCTTCTAAATTTATTAAGAACTTCGTTCTGTTTATGTTGTCACATCAAACGTTTAAAGGGTTTTCAAAACTACCTTGGTTGATTTTATTAAAGGTTTTCGTATTAGTCTACACCATGTATGGATCACACTTCTTCTCGTCCCCCATTTAGGGATGAAGCTTACCATTAAGATCTTTGTTAAAAACTCTTGAGCCACTTTGGATGGCAGTTTTATAAAATTTGTTAGGAAGTCTTTGCTGTAACATCCCAGGTAAACGTTCCCCGCAGCATGACATTGTCCGCTTTGCCCGTAGGCGCACGGATTTTTCTTGGCAACCACACACAACGAGCACTTTCCCAGGAGGTCACCCATCCTGGTAGTGCTCTCACCTGAGCACACTTAGCTGCAGAGTTCTCATGAGATCTGCTACGCTTGTGGTCCCAAAACGCGTCACGCTAGGAAAGGTCTCCACACCCTTATAAGACATGCTTCGTTCCCCTCTCCAACCGATGTGGGACGGATGTAACATGGATGTTACAATCCTCCCTCCTAATGGGACACAGCGTCCTCGCTGTGCACGTTTGGTCCAGGGCCTGGCTCTGATACCATCTGTAACATCCCAAGTAAACGTTCCCCGTAGCATGATATTGTCCGCTTTTCCCGTAGGAACACAGATTTTTCTTGGCAACCACACACTACGAGCACTTTCCTAGGAGGTCACCCATCCTGGTAGTACTCTCGCCTGAGCATGCTTAACTGCAGAGTTCTCATGAGATCTACTGCGCTTGTGGTCTCAAAACGTGTCATGCTAGGAAAGTTCTCCACACCCTTATAAGGCATGCTTCGTTCCCCTCTCCAACCGAAGTGGGACGGATGTAACAAGGATGTTACATTTGCGCTCATAAAATGTTCCTTTTAAGGTTAGACATGGCAAAAATGCGGGCCGATAAATCAGTTTTCTGAGGTACACTCAGTGGTCACCCCATTGTAGGAAAGGCAGTAGGTGGGTTTCTACTCTCAATATTTCACGGCTAATCACAACACCCTCGTAAACATCATCTCTATGATTCAGTGTGTTGAGGTACAAGAAATCATTTTTGAGATTCTTTTCACCTGGAGTAAACCATTCTTTATGATCAAGGGTTCACGTATCTTCTCATCCGCACATCCCCTTAAGTGTAAGGATAAATTCAGATCAACTCGCTCATTGTACGAAGAGTTCACTCTCGTTCAAAGATCACACCTTTCGTGCGATTTTATTTCAGAAATGTAATGTAAATTACTTTAAGAATCTATGAATCTTGTTATCCTCTTGGAAGGGACTGCTTAAAACATCTATATCACTGATGTGGTTACTATATATATATTTCTTCTTTCGTTGGTTGCAACTATATGTTGTTCTAGTCGATGTTAACCCTAACATCAGCATGTAACTGAAAGCATATAGTTACGTTACGGAACTGTGCTTTCATTCCATCCCAGGATAAGTTCACCTGCAGTATGTTAAACTGGGTGATATCTTTCATTATTTATTTAGACCGTCCTGAAGACACTATAAATAATTATGGCTTGCATTGCATGTAAGTCTGATTAGTCACTCTCAGCTAAAATTTCAATTCATTTATTCAAATCAAACATTTATTAAATATCGGGTTCTTTATTCCTATGGTCCCCTTCTGAAATTAAGGGGTTAGTAAAATCCGTGGCTAACACTATCCAGACATCAAATCGCATGGTTGTGATCACCATGTTTTCCATTCTACCTGTCAGCTTTGTATTGCGACATAAGCGCTCAATGTTTTAGATAAGTTGGTAACATTCATGATGTATTTCATGCATCCAGCCTACTGAAGATGCATCTAAGGCTAAAAACATCATCTTTCCTTTTGTAGATATATATTCAGATGACATACTCATGTTAACAACGAAATCAATTTGTTGATCTCTAAGGTTAAGAGACTTAATTAATGGCATATACCTATTCTTACTTTTATACACCCAAGTACCTTTCAAGGTAAATCGCTCACTTCTGAGCCCACGAGTCTCTCAGAACTTTGATACGCTCCTTATTCTTCAAATTTGGTACCGTTGTTGGTCACTCCTCAAAATTTTGGGACGAAATTTTCTTTAACGGGTGGGTAATGTAACGACCCGACTTTTTCGACTTATATTTTTGTGCTCTATACTTTCACGAATCTGCGTATATATGCGTACTGAGCTATTTTATGCTCTGGGATCTTTATTCATGATTAATTACTTTCGTTAGTATCTTACAACGTGTTGTTAAGCGCGTGATCACTTAACTTGATCCTCGAATGCATTTATGACCGTTAGTGTCACTTGACGTTTAAAACGAGCTATGTACTTTGTACACGTTAAACTTTTGTCATAATTGGAATATTATGACTACGTAATACTAATTGTTATTTTCTAATGACAATTACTTGGCTTATTGGTTGCTTAATTACGCTTAGTAATTTACTAATGCACACTAGTTAGCCTTAATGGACTTTTTACCTTAATGGACTTAGACCCACCCTACTCTAGTTAATGGATCATTGAATTAGCTCAACTTTAATGGATTTATAACCCATTAAGATGTAGGACAAAAACCCATTAAGATGAGCCAACATACTAGCATTTTTGTTAACTATTACTACATATGTTGCATGGGATCCCAACAACAAGCACCACATTTAGACCACAACCATACAAAAAGCAAAAAGTTGTCCCCCCTTGTCCCCCCAAACTCACGGCCAAACCACCACCACCACACTATAAATATCAAGCCTCATTCTTCATTTCACACTTGATTTCATTCTCATTTTACACATACTTGCTCTCTAATTTTCTCTCTAGTCTTTCTCACACTAAAATTGTAAGTTCTTGAATTTTCTTCTTCTTCTCTTTTTCTTCTTAACCACGACATCATCATCATCATCATCAAAGGATCAAGCATTTTAGCTTTTTGATCTTGTTACATCTTGTAGATTCAAACTTTGATTTGAAATCTTCAAGAACATGAAAGATTCGAGCTTTTTAGCTTTGAATCTTCATTACTTTGTTGGATCTATGTTTTGAAGCTCAAGATCACTTTATTTTGTTAAAAGATTAAAACTTGTGATTATGATCTTCATGTAACTTGTAGATCTAGCTTTTTTGCTTTAAGGATCTTCAAGAACATTAAAGATCTAAGCTTTCTAGCTTGGGGTTTCATTATTTTGTTGAAGATCTAAGTTTTTTAGTTTATGATCTCATTACATTTACTAGATCTTAGCTTTCTAGCTTGTGGTCTCATTAATCTTGTAAAGATCCAAGCTTTCTAGCTTAGGGTTTCTTAACACTTGAGATCTAAGTTATTATTGTAGATCTCGCTTACTTGGAACCTTTTTATGATTTTTATGGTGATAAAAATCAAGTCTTCATCATCTCATATGATGAAGATGCATAAACTTGTATCAAAAGGACAAAGGTTGAAGCTTTATTGTGTTTATACAATAAAGAGATAACTTTGATATTCAAAACTTGTAGAAAGTTAGCTTTTGCTTTTAGTTATGTTTTGATGGTTAAAACTTGGTCATAATGATGCTAACACATTAAAGAGTTGTACACTTGAGGCTTATACGCATCAAGGATGAGAACCGTGATAAGCATCTAGCACCAAGAAACCCACCGGAGCACTTGTTTCTGTTTTTCGGGGTCTGATCAGACTTCTGGGACTTCTAGATAGTTAATTTTCAGATAGTTCGGTTTGAGTAGATGACTTTTCGTTCAAGACTCACCTAAATCCGATATACGTTTAGGATTTATAGCCTTCCGGAAATCACTATGCCTTCGTAATGAAGTGCTGAAATTTATGACCTACTCGTACTTGAACCGTCGCCACAGTCAAACGACGTCTACTTAGGATCTGAAAATTGGAAGCGGTAAGAGGACTCACAAACAGAGCCTTGGCCACTGGCCGCGCTTCATTTCAGTGTGTATAGAGGTCATAGCAGCTGTCCGAAGTCAGCCCTTTGTTTCGATCTCTCTTCTTGTTGAAAACCTTACTTTATCTTTTACGTATGATGATAACGATGATGATGATGATACTTAAGACTTGATTTATTTACTTTTAAACCTTTGGGGACAATATAATGACTTAGTAACCTTTGACTTAGGTTAAGGACCTTTCGGACCGACTTACTACTTGCATACTTTTCATATCGACTTTTACCGCACATTCACTGTGAGTTATAACTCCCTTTCTACTTTACTATTTTTGGGACTGAGAATACATGCACTTTTTATGTTTTACATACTAGACACGAGTACTTAAACTTTATATATGTGTGGGTGATATAACGGCACAAACATTCCCCTTAGCTCGGTAAAATTTAACTATTGGTTTTTGAACCGGTGGACGCGAATCTTAGATATGGATCCATAGGGTTTGACATCCCCACTTGGGCTAGTCGCACTAGCATTTAACAGGTGTTTAATACTTCGAGAACATACGCACTCGCCAAGTGTACTTTTAGGGGGTGATATTTATATTAGTTTGTTAAGTTAGTTACCGGGTGCCCACGGATAAGCATATACTTTTCATACTGTTATGAATACGAAATCTCGTGGTCTACATTACATTACTGATTACAAACAAACTATAGCTCACCAACATTCGTGTTGACATTTTAAAGCATGTATTTCTCAGGTGCCTAGACATTGTTGCTTTATCAGTTAGACTTGGTGTTATAGACTTGCTCTGTTAGATTTCCGCTGCATTGTTTAGAGATGTCTCAATCATGGAACTTTTATTTTGCATTCACAACTTATGTTATTTACGAGCTATGGTTTTGCAATGACCTTTGTGTCACGTACTTATGTTAATGCTCTCTATTCGTAGAAGCACGTTATCTTTTGTTAAACATTTGACGTTGGTAAAAACGTTATCTTTTCATGAATGCAAAACTTGTTTTAAAACAGCATATAGTGTTGTAACCGTGTAATGATCCTGTTGTTGATGATCCGTATACATTGATTTTGTACGGGGCATCACAGGTACTTCTATCCTTTGTCTTTATATAATGTTTTCCATTATTATGCTTTGTGATATTGTTACCATGATTAGAGAGTAGTTATCTTTAGTGTATGTTATGATGTAGTCAGTTATAATGCCGAAATAATATTATGACTTGTGTATGTTGTCGAGATGCTTTCCGATTATGCTTTAAACTCAAACGCTTTTCCAACTAATAGAACGTAGTTATTGGCTCTGTTATTAGGAAGTCGCGAACCCCGATTCAGAGTACACTATCTGTGTCACCCCTTGGTAAGAGAAGTCTATCGGATACAACGTAAGTTTGACTGAGGCACACCGGTTGTAGTAAGTCCACCGAGCCTTGGATTCCGACTGAGGACTCTTTCGTAGTGAAACATCTAACTAGACCCCTAGTACATTGTCAGTCCTAGACCATGCTAGTGTAGTCACCAAGCATATAAACTTCGTACGTGCACGCTGAAGCACAACGGTTGTTGTAAGATGTACCTCTGCTAAGTAAGGCCATGGAACCCGGTCAGTACTGATTAGTACACTTCACCATAACGCGGTCTCAAGCATTGCACCCCGCTTGAGGGATTGTTGGTTAATTAAGGAACTGTTTGTTTAAACATATAAAGGATTGGACCGTTAGGATAACTGAACGTGATCATGGATGTGACACTGCTAATTTTTTTATATATATATATATACATGGCGGAAGCAGTTATTAATTAATTACAATTTACACTTACCAGTGTCATGTGACAACATACAAAATACATATTTTAAATGGAATAGACGCAAATGTATAATGTTTACAAAAGAACACATTTTAACTAAGTAAAATCACATCAGAGTTGACTCCTGTCAAACATAACATTCACATTCCCGTCTTCTCCCCAAAATACATCATTTACGAAAGCTAACAACCTGCAGGGAGGAGATTGAAGGGGAATTAGCATGAAGCTAAGTGAGTATGACTAACTACAGGCAATAGTATACAGGAACCGTCAAATTAATCATGTCTCAAAAACTAACACACAAACATCACCCAAGTGCCGTCTACAGAGACTCTGGCAGCTCGGCCAAACCATTAACCACCAGTTGATCGGACTGGGGCTTACAAGAAGTTCCTCCACCACCGTATGTATATATATAATCCACACGCGACGGATGTGTCATTCACATATATATACACCACGATTGTCTAGGCAACCATATGAGGAACCCAACCCGCAGGTTTATCTCTCCTACTGAGGCAACCACACAATAGGGACGCACTGGGTTCCAACAGACAAGCATCAACTAACATACAGTCATCACAACATACTAACTAACTATATTAGTAAGTATATCTAACAAGCATGGAAATCATAATATAACATACTACTCTATATTATTTACTCCAGTTAGTCTCAATCACTTAATACCAGCAACCAGCTCAGATAATCTACTACTGAGCGGCTTCCTTATCCTTATCACCTGAACATAAGGCAAATCAAGTTAGTTGTTGTACGTTAACACGAAATAACACAGTACAGTAATTTTTGTATCAAAAAGCGTTTGCTAAAAATTTCTACTTAACACTTATGCATTTTCAAAATTTACATCCTGATGATCAAAATACAAACGGGCAGCATAACAGCTAAAAATCAACACTTAAACAACAATTCGGGTCTGGAAATGCATCCGTACAATTGCACATGCAACCGTGTGGTTACAGCATCCAACCGTACGGTTACAATATGTAACCGTGCGGTTACACGTATATGGCCCAGTTGTACCAAACTGCTACATCCGTACGGTTGCACCATGCACCCGTACGGTTACAATATTCAAGCGTGCGGTTGATTTCTACATGTTTTGACACCAAACGAAACTTAGAACACGTTTATAGCAACTAAAGAAACATAAACCATAACGTTTTACACCAAACCAACATCAAAATCACAAGTTTTGACAAAAAACCCCAATTTGAACCAAAACCCAATTAAAATCATTTTAATCACAGCTTAATACACAAAATCAAGAGATTTATACCTTGTTTGAATCACAAAATCAGTAATAATTGATTGCTAAACTCAATTTGGACTCAATCAAGATTTCAAGTGATTAGGGTTTTGATGGGTGAGAGAGTGTAGGTACGGGTTTGTGAAGAAATTTCAAGAAATAGCTAGAAGTGAGCTGATTCTAGCTTATATATTTAGGCTAAACACAATACCCCATCACACACGGGTATTTGCCAGTTATCTAATTGAAATGTCCCGTTCTTATTGATTAAAAACGTTCCATATTAATTGATTTCGTTGCGAGGTTTTGACCTCTATATGAGACATTTTTCAAAGACTGCATTCATTTTTAAAATAAACCATAACCTTTATTTCATAGATAAAGGTTTTAAAAAGCTTTACGTAGATTATCAAATAATGATAATCTAAAATATCCTGTTTACACATGACCATTACATAATGGTTTACAATACAAATATGTTACAACAAAATAAGTTTCTTGAATGCAGTTTTTACACAATATCATACAAGCATGGACTCCAAATCTCGTCCTTATTTAAGTATGCGACAGCGGAAGCTCTTAATAATCACCTGAGAATAAACATGCTTAAAACGTCAACAAAAATGTTGGTGAGTTATAGGTTTAACCTATATATATCAAATCATAATAATAGACCACAAGATTTCATATTTCAATACACATCCCATACATAGAGATAAAAATCATTCATATGGTGAACACCTGGTAATCGACATTAACAAGATGCATATATAAGAATATCCCCATCATTCCGGGACACCCTTCGGATATGATATAAATTTCGAAGTACTAAAGCATCCGGTACTTTGGATGGGGTTTGTTAGGCCCAATAGATCTATCTTTAGGATTCGCGTCAATTAGGGTGTCTGTTCCCTAATTCTTAGATTACCAGACTTAATAAAAAGGGGCATATTCGATTTCGATAATTCAACCATAGAATGTAGTTTCACGTACTTGTGTCTATTTTGTAAATCATTTATAAAACCTGCATGTATTCTCATCCCAAAAATATTAGATTTTAAAAGTGGGACTATAACTCACTTTCACAGATTTTTACTTCGTCGGGAAGTAAGACTTGGCCACTGGTTGATTCACGAACCTATAACAATATATACATATATATCAAAGTATGTTCAAAATATATTTACAACACTTTTAATATATTTTGATGTTTTAAGTTTATTAAGTCAGCTGTCCTCGTTAGTAACCTACAACTAGTTGTCCACAGTTAGATGTACAGAAATAAATCGATAAATATTATCTTGAATCAATCCATGACCCAGTGTATACGTATCTCAGTATTGATCACAACTCAAACTATATATATTTTGGAATCAACCTCAACCCTGTATAGCTAACTCCAACATTCACATATAGAGTGTCTATGGTTGTTCCGAAATATATATAGATGTGTCGACATGATAGGTCGAAACATTGTATACGTGTCTATGGTATCTCAAGATTACATAATATACAATACAAGTTGATTAAGTTTTGGTTGGAATAGATTTGTTACCAATTTTCACGTAGCTAAAATGAGAAAAATTATCCAATCTTGTTTTACCCATAACTTCTTCATTTTAAATCCGTTTTGAGTGAATCAAATTGCTATGGTTTCATATTGAACTCTATTTTATGAATCTAAACAGAAAAAGTATAGGTTTATAGTCGGAAAAATAAGTTACAAGTTGTTTTTGTAAAGGTAGTCATTTCAGTCGAAAGAACGACGTCTAGATGACCATTTTAGAAAACATACTTCCACTTTGAGTTTAACCATAATTTTTGGATATAGTTTCATGTTCATAATAAAAATCATTTTCTCAGAATAACAACTTTTAAATCAAAGTTTATCATAGTTTTTAATTAACTAACCCAAAACAGGTTTTACGGTGTATGTCTATGGTTTTACGGTGTTACTACGACGGCGTAAATCCGGTTTTACGGTATTTTTCGTGTTTCCCGGTTTTAAATCATTAAGTTAGCATATCATATAGATATAGAACATGTGTTTAGTTGATTTTAAAAGTCAAGTTAGAAGGATTAACTTTTGTTTGCGAACAAGTTTAGAATTAACTAAACTATGTTCTACTGATTACAAGTTTAAACCTTCGAATAAGATAGCTTTATATGTATGAATCGAATGATGTTATGAACATCATTACTACCTTAATTTCCTTGGATAAACCTACTGGAAAAGAGAAAAATGGATCTAGCTTCAACGGATCCTTGGATGGCTCGAAGTTCTTGAAGCAGAATCATGACACGAAAACAAGTTCAAGTAAGATCATCACTTGAAATAAGATTGTTATAGTTATAGAAATTGAACCAAAGTTTGAATATGATTATTACCTTGTATTAGAATGATAACCTACTGTAAGAAACAAAGATTTCTTGAGGTTGGATGATCACCTTACAGGATTGGAAGTGAGCTAGCAAACTTGAAAGTATTCTTGATTTTATGAAACTAGAACTTTTGAAATTTATGAAGAACACTTAGAACTTGAAGATAGAACTTGAGAGAGATCAATTAGATGAAGAAAATTAAAGAATGAAAGTGTTTGTAGGTGTTTTTGGTCGTTGGTGTATGGATTAGATATAAAGGATATGTAATTTTGTTTTCATGTAAATAAGTCATGAATGATTACTCATATTTTTGTAATTTTATGAGATATTTCATGCTAGTTGCCAAATGATGGTTCCCACATGTGTTAGGTGACTCACATGGGCTGCTAATAGCTGATCATTGGAGTGTATATACCAATAGTACATACATCTAAAAGCTGTATATTGTACGAGTACGAATACGGGTGCATACGAGTAGAATTGTTGATGAAACTGAACGAGGATGTAATTGTAAGCATTTTTGTTAAGTAGAAGTATTTTGATAAGTGTCTTGAAGTCTTTCAAAAGTGTATGAATACATATTAAAACACTACATGTATATACATTTTAACTGAGTCGTTAAGTCATCGTTAGTCGTTACATGTAAATGTTGTTTTGAAACCTTTAGGTTAACGATCTTGTTGAATGTTGTTAACCCATTGTTTATTATAACAAATGAGATGTTAAATTATTATATTATCATGATATTATGATATATAATATATCTTAGTATGATGTATATACAGTTTAATGTCGTTACAACGATAATCGTTACATATATGTCTCGTTTCGAAATCATTAAGTTAGTAGCCTTATTTTTACATATGTATTTCATTGTTAATACACTTAATAATATATTTACTTATCATTTAACATAATTAACCAAGTGTATCAATATCTTAATATGATTCATATGTACCTAGTAAGACGTTGTTATAACGATAATCGTTATATATATCGTTTTCGAGTTTCTTAAATTAATAGTCTCATTTTTATGTATATAACTCATTGTTAAAATACCTAATAAGATACATACTTATAATAAAAATATGTTAACTATATATATAACCATATATATGTCATCGTATAGTTTTTATAAGTTTTAACGTTCGTGAATCACCGATCAACTTGGGTGGTCAATTGTCTATATGAAACATATTTCAATTAATCAAGTCTTAACAAGTTTGATTGCTTAACATGTTGGAAACATTTAATCATGTAAATATCAATCTTAATTAATTTATATAAACATGGAAAAGTTCGGGTCACTACAGTACCTACCCGTTAAATAAATTTCGTCCCGAAATTTTAAGCTGTTGAAGGTGTTGACGAATCTTCTGGAAATAGATGCGGGTATTTCTTCTTCATCTGATCTTCACGCTCCCAGGTGAACTCGGGTCCTCTACGAGCATTCCATCGAACCTTAACAATTGGTATCTTGTTTTGCTTAAGTCTTTTAACCTCACGATCCATTATTTCGACGGGTTCTTCGATGAATTGAAGTTTTTCGTTAATTTGGATTTCATCTAACGGAATAGTGAGATCTTCTTTAGCAAAACATTTCTTCAAATTCGAGACGTGGAAAGTGTTATGTACAGCCGCGAGTTGTTGAGGTAACTCAAGTCGGTAAGCTACTGGTCCGACACGATCAATAATCTTGAATGGTCCAATATACCTTGGATTTAATTTCCCTCGTTTACCAAATCGAACAATGCCTTTCCAAGGTGCAACTTTAAGCATGACCATCTCTCCAATTTCAAATTCTATATCTTTTCTTTTAATGTCAGCGTAGCTCTTTTGTCGACTTTGGGCGGTTTTCAACCGTTGTTGAATTTGGATGATCTTCTCGGTAGTTTCTTGTATAATCTCCGGACCCGTAATCTGTCTATCCCCCACTTCACTCCAACAAATCGGAGACCTGCACTTTCTACCATAAAGTGCTTCAAACGGCGCCATCTCAATGCTTGAATGGTAGCTGTTGTTGTAGGAAAATTCTGCTAACGGTAGATGTCGATCCCAACTGTTTCCGAAATCAATAACACATGCTCGTAGTGAAAGGATCCGAAACTAATCATCCGGACGATGTCCATATTGATTACAAACGAATTACAACAGTTGATAACATCGCGAGGTACTTGACCTCTATATGATACATTTTACAAACGTTGCATTTATTCTTAAAAGGCAATCTATCTTTACATAAAAAAATTAATAAACTCGTCAAACATTTCTCGATATCCAAATGACCTAAACTGTCATTTACTTAATAAATGTCTTTAATGATCTTCAATGACTCGAATGCAACGTTCTTGTATCATGGCTTAAATGGTCCCAACTAGTATCCTTAATATGAGCTAACGCACATCGGAAGTCTTAATTCATACCTGAGAATAACATGCTTTAAAACGTCAACATAAAGTTGGTGAGATATATAGGTTTGATGCTAGCAGCGTTATAACAATGGAACACAAGATTTCATATATAAACATTTTAATAAAAATATTCTAAGTGGTTGAGCACTTGGTAACCATACTTAACATTTAATCACGTCGCATATTCCCTTTATTATGAAATCTTACTACACTGTACCAAGTGTAGTCACGAAACGAAGTACTGTGCAACCGTTGAATACTGGTCGTCCAGTCCGGTTGGGGTTGTCAGGCCCGATAGATCTATCAACAGGATTCGCGTTTACAATACCGCTGTAAATATTAGTTACCAAGCTACAGGGAAGTATGCCAGTGGTACAACTCAACGTAGAATATATTTTTCAGTTACTTGTGTCCATAATGTAAAACATAAAATACATGTATTCTCATCCCGAAATATTTAGAGTTTAAAAGTGGGACTATATACTCACTTTCGTCTTGAAGATATATATATAATTTGACTTGGTCTCCGGTTGATATCACGAACCTATCCATATATAATATATCAATACCTTTTCTTTTTTAAACAAACGTCACATATATATACTTGTTATACTTTTAATACTTTGAATAATTCCTTAGTCCGTAGTTAGCAGTTCGTTGTTAGTAATTCAATTTTAATGGTTCATATTTAGATGTTTAATAAACCCCCAATGAAATAAATAAAACCCTCATCGTATATGTATTGGTCAAGATTAATCTTGACCCACGGTACCGGTGTTGTCAAATGACGTGTTGCGTACATAAAGTACCGGTGTTGTCAAATGACGTGTTGCGTACAATCATGGGATCTTATGATTAATCTTCTCGTATTGTTTACGGGTGATCCTGAACCATATAAAATTGAATTATGAGTACATATATATAAAATATCATGTTATTTTAGAAAGATGTGATTTTATTTAATTTTTCCCAATTAATCCCGAAGTTAAACAAGTCTTGGATAACCAATTTTGTTTCGGTCATAGTTTCTTCGTTACAAATCCGTTTTCGTTGATTCAACTTGTCATCTCCTTGGATCGAGTCCCTCTTTAAGACTATGAACTGAAAATACCTTGGTTTGTATTCAAAATCACACGGCATAGGTGAAACTTTAGTGAAACTTATGAAGTTAAACATTTTTCTTTATTTAAACAACCTTAAATGATTATTTTTCTAAAAATACTTATACTTTGAATTAAATCATGAAATTTTTATGTGTTATCATATTCATAGTAAAAATCATTTTTCCAGAACATAAACCTCCAACTCAAAGTTTAAGATAGTTTTTAATTATCCAACCCAAAACAGTCCCCGGTGGCACTCCGACGTCGTAAAAACAGTTTTTAAGATATTCTTTGAAAAACCAAATTATACCTTGTTAAATTAGCATATATTTAAGTTATATTACAGGTCTTGAAGTATTTTAAAAGTTAAGTTAGAAGGATCTATTTAGTTTGCAAACAAGTTTGAAAACATTCAAACTATGTTCTTGTTGTTAAACTTTTATACCACAAAATAAGATAGCTATATATATATGAATCGAATAAGGTTATGAACATAGATACTACCTCAAGTTCCTTGGACAAGGTTGCTGTAAAAGAGGAGTAAGAAGCTAGAATCAAAAGGGTGATGGAAGTGGATGAAAGATTGGAAGTAAGTTTGTGTTCTTGGAAGGATTTCTTGAAGTGTTTTTGTATGGTTTTCTTATGGTGTTTAAGTAAGGTTTTTGAAGCTAGATCTTCATGGAACTTTGCTGAATGTTTATGGAGTTTAATGTTCTTGAGAGTGTGGGTGTTTTTAGCTAGAGAATGGAAGTAAAAATGAAACAAAATGAGGATACATATATACTCCTAAAAAAATGTTTATGTAGTAGACATGGACAAATTTTTAGTTTGTATTTTTGTAATTAGTCTTACAATCATTCAAAAGTAATTACCTTATACATAAGGCATGAACAAGGGCTGGTTAGGTGGTGATTTGTTGTGTATATACCAATAGTAAATACGTATAGAAGCTAGGTATGATACGAGTACAAATACTCTAGATATACGTATAGAAATTTTGTGAAAAATGGAATGAGGATTCAAATATAGCTATCTTTTGTGAATACACTTATATGATTTTATGTATTTAAGTCTTTAAAAGTGATTAAATACATTACTTATACGATATATGTATAAACATTATAAGTCTTAAGTATTTATGTCAAATAACGTTACGTATAGTTATCGTTTTGAAAACTTAAGTTAGTAGTTTCAAAATATACTTATAACTTATTGTTATTAATACAAAATGAGATATTAAAACATTCATTAATCATGTTAAATATGTATATATACATATATATATACACAAACGTATAATTATCATATATTGTATAGTTCGTGATATCATCGGTCAAACTAGACGGTCAAACGTTGTGTAAAACTCTTTTCGGAAACATAAATCTCAACAATTTGGATTACTTATCATGTTGGTAAGGTTTAATTTATGTAAATATTAATCTTATAAGTATAGAATGATCGAAAAAGTGCGGGTCAACTTTAGGGTTTTTGCTTATCGTGTCGGAACCATATAGAGATTAGAGTTTAAATTTGGTCGGAAATTTCCGGGTCGTTACAGTACCCATCCGTTAAAGAAATTTCGTCCTCGAAATTTGGTAGAGGTTGTCATAAACAACAATAGGAATGTTTTCATGACGAATATGAGGTAATAATGAAATTTTATCATTATTGAAAGATTTAGATAAAACGATTTGGTTATGTGAGACGCACGAGCGAAGCTATCACAAAAGAGTGAAATGAGTAAATATAGAATTGTTGTAACCGATGACGTGATTATGATCGATTTCCGGGATTTAAGGGTTTTAAAGAAAATCTTATGTAATAAGATTTAGTTTTGCGGCGATCAGGATCTTCTTTGATTTAACGCGGCAATCTGTTTTGATTTCTTTGTCGAATATTTCACTATAAATTTACCTCCTTCCCTTTCTTTCTTCCCACATCTTCTATTCTTTCTCTTTAGTTCCTACTTTAAGACATTCGCTAATATGCTCCATCCCATTCTAACCCTTGTTATATTTCTAACTTTCATATCTTTCATTCTTCTTTTTCATCTATCACCAGAAGAATCTATTCTCTTTTATCCTTTCCTTGGAATTATAATGTTTTTAATTCTCCCGTGCCTTTACGTTGCAATACGTATTGATATGCACGGTTTGTAGTTTCGGGGTTGTTGTTAGGTTTTATACCTTCCCTTATATTTCGATGTTCCTACTCCCGTCCCTTAAAATCATTGTCATCCACAGTTAATGCTCTCTCTTATTTGCTGTGGTTTATGTTCCTATTTCTATTCTGAAGTTTTGTCCCTTCATTTCTTCTTCCCGTCCTCGAGCCAAGCGAACAATGGTCAAAAATTCGTAGGTAGGAAATTTGGAATGAACCTTGCTATTGGTTTTAGAATGAAATTGTAATGGCACGATCTTGATTCGTTAAATTACTCGAATATTCCAAAAAAAAAATAGAACTATCAAGGTGATACGTTCTAATATGTTTGAAGACTTGATAGAATGTAAGAGCCGTGTAACATGGCACATGATGACGGTACTGTGAATCATCACATTCCATTAGAAACTTAACATGACTTACTGTAATATAATGAAGTTGATCAAGTTTCATTATATTATACTAATTCATGTATCAGTTCCCAACACTACTTCAAAACATTCATATTTTTAAACTTAGAGATTTCAGAATTTAGAAACTAACACAGTTTCTTTTATATTGTAGCGCAGATGTTACGGAGAGTTAAATGATCGCAGATAGGAATAGTTGTAAAAATATCTCCAGAAATATGAAAAATATGTATAACGAATGAAGATATCTTATAATATCTAAGATAAAATGATGGTGAAGAATATCATCTTGAAAAGTTTAGAATAAGGAGCAGTGTTCTTACTAACGGTTTCAGCAGGCACTGGATCATTTGGATCCTTTGAAGGCAGGTTCTGTTTTCATGATTTGTTCACGGCCTCCTTCATACTTTGCTCAATCCGTTTTCCAGTTCCAAACCTTCTCTTTTTCTCAGCTTTACCACCATACCATTCTTTATCATCAATCTTTTGATTGTTAAAGTCGTTTACAGTTTTTGCTGCTTCATCAGCATTTCAAGAGCTACTTCATAGTTCAGGGTGTTTTCAGAAATCATGAAAGGATTTGAATGCGAATTGTAATCGTCAAGTTACGAATGAGGTTTAAGATAAAATCAAGTGGCAAACTTGAAGAATTGTTTAGTTTCATATGTTACAATCAACATTTTAATTCATTTTAATTGTCCAATGTTTTCTTCTTTATGCCACTTGTTGGATTCTGGTAGGTCAAAATCCGAATATGAAATTTGATTGAAAATGGTTATTCTGGGGTGAGCGGATACGAATATCGATGGTTGTAAGTAAGATAATAGATAACCGTTGAATCAGATTCAAGAATGTACAATATAACTTATTAATGTGAATTCTAAATATTCCTCGGGTACTACCCACCCGTTAAAATATTTTCATCATTAATAGTTTGTACGAAGGAATTTTTAATTACTATCTTTATGAAAATATACTTGCATATATATTTTCTTCAGAGATAATCATAGATTTAATGAGTCAATAAGATATTAAACTCATTTGATTTATCGTTAATTCTAGATTACATAATCTCTAAGACTTTAGAAATTACATAATCGTCATACGATACGTAAAGCGAAGATAATCGATGTAGAACGATATATAGAACGAAGATCATACTCGAAGTACAGATATTGAGTCGTGTGATGTTGATATTCGAGATACAGATTGTGATGTTGAGATTGTGATTCGGGTGATAAAGGTACTGTCGGCGTTGACGATGGTAGTACGGATTATGCTGCTGGTGCTGCTGTTGGTGTTTGTAACCTTCGCACCATATACTCCAAAACCACTTCCCGAGCACGGAGTTCGTTGACTTCTTCTATTATACCGGGATGATTGACGGTTGGAACGAGCGAATGAACAAGATTTGAAATATGGGATAGTATGTAATCATGACGAGATACTCTAGAAATGAGCGAGAAAATGGTGTTTCGAATGGGTTCGCCGGTAAGTGCTTCAGGTTCATCGTTAAGAGGGCAATTTGGTGGATGAAATGGATCACCTTCTTCTTGCCTCCAGAAATTTAGTATATTACGAACCCATCCCCAGTTCATCCAGAATAGATGATGGGAAATTGGTTGATCCATTCCGGTGACGCTGTTCTCGGAGCTCGAATGGAAATCCATGTCGGCGTAGCTATCGAAGTCGGAGGAATTCGAACTGGATGAAGAATTCATCTTGTATAGTTGGAGAAATGAATTTTTTTGGTTTGGAATAGATTATAGGAGTTGGGTTTGGTACTCTTCAATACATAATTTTCATATGTATATATAATACCGAAATCCCGTGAATTACGGAGAATCTTTGAAATTCGTCGGGCAATGTTTATAGTAATAGATACGCTAGGATATGAATTTTGTCTATACACTATCGATGCACTAGATGCAGTAAGACGTGTCTAGACTAAAGAATGATAAGCAGGCAACTCCCTAAGGATGATAAGCAGATGGTTTCCGACTAGAAATGATAAGCAAAACTTTTTAGCAGGTAGATTCGGTCAAAGTCCAGACTCACTAATGTATCCTAACAACTACCAGTTAGACACACTAATGCAAGGCCTGGTTCGCTAAGACCAACGCTCTGATACCAACTGAAAGGATCCGAAACTAATCATCCGGACGATGTCCATATTGATTACAAACGAATTACAACAGTTGATAACATCGCGAGGTACTTGACCTCTATATGATACATTTTACAAACGTTGCATTTATTCTTAAAAGGCAATCTATCTTTACATAAAAAAATTAATAAACTCGTCAAACATTTCTCGATATCCAAATGACCTAAACTGTCATTTACTTAATAAATGTCTTTAATGATCTTCAATGACTCGAATGCAACGTTCTTGTATCATGGCTTAAATGGTCCCAACTAGTATCCTTAATATGAGCTAACGCACATCGGAAGTCTTAATTCATACCTGAGAATAACATGCTTTAAAACGTCAACATAAAGTTGGTGAGATATATAGGTTTGATGCTAGCAGCGTTATAACAATGGAACACAAGATTTCATATATAAACATTTTAATAAAAATATTCTAAGTGGTTGAGCACTTGGTAACCATACTTAACATTTAATCACGTCGCATATTCCCTTTATTATGAAATCTTACTACACTGTACCAAGTGTAGTCACGAAACGAAGTACTGTGCAACCGTTGAATACTGGTCGTCCAGTCCGGTTGGGGTTGTCAGGCCCGATAGATCTATCAACAGGATTCGCGTTTACAATACCGCTGTAAATATTAGTTACCAAGCTACAGGGAAGTATGCCAGTGGTACAACTCAACGTAGAATATATTTTTCAGTTACTTGTGTCCATAATGTAAAACATAAAATACATGTATTCTCATCCCGAAATATTTAGAGTTTAAAAGTGGGACTATATACTCACTTTCGTCTTGAAGATATATATATAATTTGACTTGGTCTCCGGTTGATATCACGAACCTATCCATATATAATATATCAATACCTTTTCTTTTTTAAACAAACGTCACATATATATACTTGTTATACTTTTAATACTTTGAATAATTCCTTAGTCCGTAGTTAGCAGTTCGTTGTTAGTAATTCAATTTTAATGGTTCATATTTAGATGTTTAATAAACCCCCAATGAAATAAATAAAACCCTCATCGTATATGTATTGGTCAAGATTAATCTTGACCCACGGTACCGGTGTTGTCAAATGACGTGTTGCGTACATAAAGTACCGGTGTTGTCAAATGACGTGTTGCGTACAATCATGGGATCTTATGATTAATCTTCTCGTATTGTTTACGGGTGATCCTGAACCATATAAAATTGAATTATGAGTACATATATATAAAATATCATGTTATTTTAGAAAGATGTGATTTTATTTAATTTTTCCCAATTAATCCCGAAGTTAAACAAGTCTTGGATAACCAATTTTGTTTCGGTCATAGTTTCTTCGTTACAAATCCGTTTTCGTTGATTCAACTTGTCATCTCCTTGGATCGAGTCCCTCTTTAAGACTATGAACTGAAAATACCTTGGTTTGTATTCAAAATCACACGGCATAGGTGAAACTTTAGTGAAACTTATGAAGTTAAACATTTTTCTTTATTTAAACAACCTTAAATGATTATTTTTCTAAAAATACTTATACTTTGAATTAAATCATGAAATTTTTATGTGTTATCATATTCATAGTAAAAATCATTTTTCCAGAACATAAACCTCCAACTCAAAGTTTAAGATAGTTTTTAATTATCCAACCCAAAACAGTCCCCGGTGGCACTCCGACGTCGTAAAAACAGTTTTTAAGATATTCTTTGAAAAACCAAATTATACCTTGTTAAATTAGCATATATTTAAGTTATATTACAGGTCTTGAAGTATTTTAAAAGTTAAGTTAGAAGGATCTATTTAGTTTGCAAACAAGTTTGAAAACATTCAAACTATGTTCTTGTTGTTAAACTTTTATACCACAAAATAAGATAGCTATATATATATGAATCGAATAAGGTTATGAACATAGATACTACCTCAAGTTCCTTGGACAAGGTTGCTGTAAAAGAGGAGTAAGAAGCTAGAATCAAAAGGGTGATGGAAGTGGATGAAAGATTGGAAGTAAGTTTGTGTTCTTGGAAGGATTTCTTGAAGTGTTTTTGTATGGTTTTCT
This sequence comes from Rutidosis leptorrhynchoides, assembly GCF_046630445.1. Classification (NCBI taxonomy): domain Eukaryota; kingdom Viridiplantae; phylum Streptophyta; class Magnoliopsida; order Asterales; family Asteraceae; genus Rutidosis; species Rutidosis leptorrhynchoides. The sequence continues at coordinate 650,154,437 of NC_092333.1, forward strand.
TATGGTGTTTAAGTAAGGTTTTTGAAGCTAGATCTTCATGGAACTTTGCTGAATGTTTATGGAGTTTAATGTTCTTGAGAGTGTGGGTGTTTTTAGCTAGAGAATGGAAGTAAAAATGAAACAAAATGAGGATACATATATACTCCTAAAAAAATGTTTATGTAGTAGACATGGACAAATTTTTAGTTTGTATTTTTGTAATTAGTCTTACAATCATTCAAAAGTAATTACCTTATACATAAGGCATGAACAAGGGCTGGTTAGGTGGTGATTTGTTGTGTATATACCAATAGTAAATACGTATAGAAGCTAGGTATGATACGAGTACAAATACTCTAGATATACGTATAGAAATTTTGTGAAAAATGGAATGAGGATTCAAATATAGCTATCTTTTGTGAATACACTTATATGATTTTATGTATTTAAGTCTTTAAAAGTGATTAAATACATTACTTATACGATATATGTATAAACATTATAAGTCTTAAGTATTTATGTCAAATAACGTTACGTATAGTTATCGTTTTGAAAACTTAAGTTAGTAGTTTCAAAATATACTTATAACTTATTGTTATTAATACAAAATGAGATATTAAAACATTCATTAATCATGTTAAATATGTATATATACATATATATATACACAAACGTATAATTATCATATATTGTATAGTTCGTGATATCATCGGTCAAACTAGACGGTCAAACGTTGTGTAAAACTCTTTTCGGAAACATAAATCTCAACAATTTGGATTACTTATCATGTTGGTAAGGTTTAATTTATGTAAATATTAATCTTATAAGTATAGAATGATCGAAAAAGTGCGGGTCAACTTTAGGGTTTTTGCTTATCGTGTCGGAACCATATAGAGATTAGAGTTTAAATTTGGTCGGAAATTTCCGGGTCGTTACACGTAGCATGTCTTCAAGCATTTGTATCGTCCTTTCGCTCTGCCCATCAGTTTGTGGATGATAGGCAGTACTCATGTCTAGACGAGTTCCTAATGCTTGCTGTAATGTCTGCCAGAATCTTGAAATAAATCTGCCATCCCTATCAGAGATAATAGAGATTGGTATTCCATGTCTGGAGATGACTTCCTTCAAATACAGTCGTGCTAACTTCTCCATCTTGTCATCTTCTCTTATTGGTAGGAAGTGTGCTGATTTGGTGAGACGATCAACTATTACCCAAATAGTATCAAAACCACTTGCAGTCCTTGGCAATTTAGTGATGAAATCCATTGTAATGTTTTCCCATTTCCATTCCGGGATTTCGGGTTGTTGAAGTAGACCTGATGGTTTCTGATGCTCAGCTTTGACCTTAGAACACGTCAAACATTCTCCTACGTATTTAGCAACATCGGCTTTCATACCCGGCCACCAAAAATGTTTCTTGAGATCCTTGTACATCTTCCCCGTTCCAGGATGTATTGAGTATCTGGTTTTATGAGCTTCTCTAAGTACCATTTCTCTCATATCTCCAAATTTTGGTACCCAAATCCTTTCAGCCCTATACCGGGTTCCGTCTTCCCGAATATTAAGATGCTTCTCCGATCCTTTGGGTATTTCATCCTTTAAATTTCCCTCTTTTAAAACTCCTTGTTGCGCCTCCTTTATTTGAGTAGTAAGGTTATTATGAATCATTATATTCATAGATTTTACTCGAATGGGTTCTCTGTCCTTCCTGCTCAAGGCATCGGCTACCACATTTGCCTTCCCCGGGTGGTAACGAATCTCAAAGTCGTAATCATTCAACAATTCAATCCACCTACGCTGCCTCATATTCAGTTGTTTCTAATTAAATATGTGTTGAAGACTTTTGTGGTCAGTATATATAATACTTTTGACCCCATATAAGTAGTGCCTCCAAGTCTTTAATGCAAAAACAACCGCGCCTAATTCCAAATCATGCGTCGTATAATTTTGCTCGTGAATCTTCAATTGTCTAGATGCATAAGCAATCACCTTCGTTCGTTGCATTAATACACAACCGAGACCTTGCTTTGATGCGTCACAATAAATCACAAAATCATCATTCCCTTCAGGCAATGACAATATAGGTGCCGTAGTTAGCTTTTTCTTCAATAACTGAAACGCTTTCTCTTGTTCATCCTTCCATTCAAATTTCTTCCCTTTATGCGTTAATGCAGTCAAGGGTTTTGCTATTCTGGAAAAGTCTTGGATGAACCTTCTGTAGTAACCAGCTAGTCCTAAAAACTGGCGTATGTGTTTCGGAGTTTTCGGGGTTTCCCACTTTTCAACAGTTTCTATCTTTGCCGGATCTACCTTAATACCTTCTTTGTTCACTATGTGACCGAGGAATTGAACTTCTTCCAACCAAAATGCACACTTTGAAAACTTAGCGTACAATTCTTCCTTCCTCAATACTTCTAACACCTTTCTCAAATGTTCACCGTGTTCTTGGTCATTCTTTGAGTAAATAAGTATGTCATCAATGAAAACAATGACAAACTTGTCAAGGTATGGTCCACACACTCGATTCATAATGTAGTGACCCGAACTTTTCCATATTTATATATATTAATTGAGATTGATATTTACATGATTAAATGTTTCCAACATGTTAAGCAATCAAACTTGTTAAGACTTGATTAATTGAAATAGGTTTCATATAGACAATTGACCACCCAAGTTGACCGGTGATTCACGAACGTTAAAAACTTGTAAAAATTATATGATGACATATATATGGTTATATATATAGTTAACATTATATTATGATAATTAAACATATCATTAAGTATATTAACAATGAACTACATATGTAAAAACAAGACTACTAACTTAATGATTTTGAAACGAGACATATGTGTAACGATTATCGTTGTAACGACATTTAATGTATATATATCATATTAAGAGATATTCGTACATCATAATATAATGATAATATAATAATTTAAAATCTCTTTTGATATTATAAACATTGGGTTAACAACATTTAACAAGATCGTTAACATAAAGGTTTCAAAACAACATTTACATGTAACGACTAACGATGACTTAACGACTCAGTTAAAATGTATATACATGTAGTGTTTTAATATGTATTTATACACTTTTGAAAGACTTCAATACACTTATCAAAATACTTCTACTTAACAAAAATGCTTACAATTACATCCTCGTTCAGTTTCATCAACAATTCTACTCGTATGCACCCGTATTCGTACTCGTACAATACACAGCTTTTAGATGTATGTACTATTGGTATATACACTCCAATGATCAGCTCTTAGCAGCCCATGTGAGTCACCTAACACATGTGGGAACCATCATTTGGCAACTAGCATGAAATATCTCATAAAATTACAAAAATATGAGTAATCATTCATGACTTATTTACATGAAAACAAAATTACATATCCTTTATATCTAATCCATACACCAACGACCAAAAACACCTACAAACACTTTCATTCTTCAATTTTCTTCATCTAATTGATCTCTCTCAAGTTCTATCTTCAAGTTCTAAGTGTTCTTCATAAATTCCAAAAGTTCTAGTTTCATAAAATCAAGAATACTTTCAAGTTTGCTAGCTCACTTCCAATCTTGTAAGGTGATCATCCAACCTCAAGAAATCTTTGTTTCTTACAGTAGGTTATCATTCTAATACAAGGTAATAATCATATTCAAACTTTGGTTCAATTTCTATAACTATAACAATCTTATTTCAAGTGATGATCTTACTTGAACTTGTTTTCGTGTCATGATTCTGCTTCAAGAACTTCGAGCCATCCAAGGATCCATTGAAGCTAGATCCATTTTTCTCTTTTCCAGTAGGTTTATCCAAGGAAATTAAGGTAGTAATGATGTTCATAACATCATTCGATTCATACATATAAAGCTATCTTATTCGAAGGTTTAAACTTGTAATCACTAGAACATAGTTTAGTTAATTCTAAACTTGTTCGCAAACAAAAGTTAATCCTTCTAACTTGACTTTTAAAATCAACTAAACACATGTTCTATATCTATATGATATGCTAACTTAATGATTTAAAACCTGGAAACACGAAAAACACCGTAAAACCGGATTTACGCCGTCGTAGTAACACCGCGGGCTGTTTTGGGTTAGTTAATTAAAAACTATGATAAACTTTGATTTAAAAGTTGTTATTCTGAGAAAATGATTTTTATTATGAACATGAAACTATATCCAAAAATTATGGTTAAACTCAAAGTGGAAGTATGTTTTCTAAAATGGTCATCTAGACGTCGTTCTTTCGACTGAAATGACTACCTTTACAAAAACGACTTGTAACTTATTTTTTCGACTATAAACCTATACTTTTTCTGTTTATATTCATAAAATAGAGTTCAATATGAAACCATAGCAATTTGATTCACTCAAAACGGATTTAAAATGAAGAAGTTATGGGTAAAACAAGATTGGATAATTTTTCTCATTTTAGCTACGTGAAAATTGGTAACAAATCTATTCCAACCATAACTTAATCAACTTGTATTGTATATTATGTAATCTTGAGATACCATAGACACGTATACAATGTTTCGACCTATCATGTCGACACATCTATATATATTTCGGAACAACCATAGACACTCTATATGTGAATGTTGGAGTTAGCTATACAGGGTTGAGGTTGATTCCAAAATATATATAGTTTGAGTTGTGATCAATACTGAGATACGTATACACTGGATCGTGGATTGATTCAAGATAATATTTATCGATTTATTTTTCTGTACATCTAACTGTGGACAACTAGTTGTAGGTTACTAACGAGGACAGCTGACTTAATAAACTTAAAACATCAAAATATATTAAAAGTGTTGTAAATATATTTTGAACATACTTTGATATATATGTATATATTGTTATAGGTTCGTGAATCAACCAGTGGCCAAGTCTTACTTCCCGGCGAAGTAAAAATCTGTGAAAGTGAGTTATAGTCCCACTTTTAAAATCTAATATTTTTGGGATGAGAATACATGCAGGTTTTATAAATGATTTACAAAATAGACACAAGTACGTGAAACTACATTCTATGGTTGAATTATCGAAATCGAATATGCCCCTTTTTAATTAAGTCTGGTAATCTAAGAATTAGGGAACAGACACCCTAATTGACGCGAATCCTAAAGATAGATCTATTGGGCCTAACAAACCCCATCCAAAGTACCGGATGCTTTAGTACTTCGAAATTTATATCATATCCGAAGGGTGTCCCGGAATGATGGGGATATTCTTATATATGCATCTTGTTATTGTCGGTTACCAGGTGTTCACCATATGAATGATTTTTATCTCTATGTATGGGATGTGTATTGAAATATGAAATCTTGTGGTCTATTGTTACGATTTGATATATATAGGTTAAACCTATAACTCACCAACATTTTTGTTGACGTTTAAAGCATGTTTATTCTCAGGTGAATACTAAGAGCTTCCGCTGTCGCATACTTAAATAAGGACGAGATTTGGAGTCCATACTTGTATGATATTGTGTAAAAACTGCATTCAAGAAACTTATTTTGTTGTAACATATTTGTATTGTAAACCATTATGTAATGGTCGTGTGTAAACAGGATATTTTAGATTATCATTATTTGATAATCTACGTAAAGCTTTTTAAAACCTTTATCTATGAAATAAAGGTTATGGTTTGTTTTAAAAATGAATGCAGTCTTTGAAAAACGTCTCATATAGAGGTCAAAACCTCGCAACGAAATCAATTAATATGGAACGTTTTTAATCAATAAGAACGGGACATTTCAGTTGGTATCCGAGCGTTGGTCTTAGAGAACCAGAAAATTTGCACTAGTGTGTCTTATCGAGTTTGTTAGGATGCATTAGTGAGTCTGGACTTCGACCGTGTTTACTTGAAAAATGATTGCTTAACAAATTTTGTTGGAAACTATATATTTTTTAACATGTGAATATTATGTGATATATTAATCTCTTAACGCGTTTGATATTATGTGATAGATGTCTACCTCTAGAACAAGTCCCATTGACTCACCTAATAATAATGAAGAGTCAAATGTAAATTGGAATGATTCGTGGACTGATTCACAAGTTCCCGAAGAGGAACCGGAAGAAGAGTCGGAACCGGAAGAAGAATCGGAACCGGAAGAAGAATCAGAACCGGATGAAGAAATAGAACCGGTGGGGGAAATAATAAAACGGTTAAGTAAAAGAAAATCCTCAACCAACCGACCAAGGTTAATTATGGTCAATGGTGTTTCCGCCAAGGAAGCAAAATATTGGGAGGATTACCAATTCTCCGATGAATCAGATTCCGACAAGAATTCCGATGATGTTATAGAAATTACCCCAACTGAATTTAAAAAGGCAAAAGAAAATAATAAGGGAAAGGGCATAAAAATAGAGAAATCTAATTCCAACCCCGATGAACTTTATATGTATCGTCAACCCCCGAAGTCCTTAAGTTTTAACAATGACCCGGGAACCTCTAAACCACCGGGTTTTTCTAAACCAATGTGGAAAATTACGGCTCGTATTAGAGGAACATCATATATCCCTAGAAACTTGGCAAAACGAACCAAAACCGAAGAAGAAGAAACGAGCGAGTCGGAATAAGATAGTTGTATTCGTGTGGTGTAATATATGTAATATAGTGTTCTTATGCTTTATGATATATGTAAAAATTGCTTGTATTAATAAGTATTTTTTTATGAATCTAACTCTTGTCTATTTTACAGTTTAAAAACACAAAATGGATAGACAACCCAATATTTTAAAAGACCTACCCGGAGACATGATTGATGAAATCTTGTCTAGAGTCGGCCAGAATTCCTCGGCACAACTATTTAAGGCGAGATCAGTTCGTAAGACATTCGAAGAACGTTCCAAGAATGTCTTGGTTTATAAGAGACTTTCGTTTGAAAGATGGGGGATATCACATTGGGAAACCCATAAGTTACGATGTGTTTACTTTGACGCATATATTGCGGGGAACCCAAATGCTATTTTACGCAACGGGTTAAGAAATTATTTTGACTCAATATATCTGAATATTGGACTTCGTGATTTAGAAAAAGCGGCTAACATGCAACATAAAGAAGCATGTTATGCTTACGGATTAGTAATGTTCGCTTCTCACCAAAGTGAGAACAAGAACATCGGGCTACAACTATTAAACAAAACGTTTCCACAAGTGACGGAGTCGGTAATTGGGGTAAGAAATGAGGTTTTTAGATTATTACGGGACTGTTGGACATTACGTAACCCTCGTCCCTTTGACGACGTTACAACACGCTGTCTTATAAACGGTCATAACGGTTATGTTGCACAAGACCAAGGATGGGAAGTAGTCCTAGTAAAACCAGAATGCATGACTTGTTTCTGGACGTATGAATTACGTGTCTTTATTGCCTTTGCTGAACGACTTGTGTACTAGCTAGAATTATCTTCACAACTATCTTGTATCAAAGTTATTGTGTGCTATATTTCAAGCTTTATGTAAAATAAGCGGTATTGTAAGTTTGTAAAATATTGTATAAAAGTTTGAACGCGAAATATTATTATAATCAGTTTTTCATATAGAATTGTAGTAGTTGAATTGTATATTAGCTACTAAGTATGAACTTAACGGGTAGGTACTACCCGAATTTAAACTTATAAAACGCTAATATGAAGAAAAAGATTTTATAAATGAGTTCATATTATGCTACGAAATACTATTAACTACTCTTAATATTCTGTATGATTAACTTGTTCCATGTAACATCCCGCGTTTTTCCGTTAAATTTATTTTAACACCGTCTTTTTTTTTTTAAATAATATCTTTCGCGATTTAAATTTGTATCTTCATTAACTAACGTTCATAATATCCTCGTTATTTAAATATAACGTCACCCGTTTACTCGAGCGTTTTTAAAATATTCGTTTGGTTAATTCCCGCACCCGACTACAAACTCGAGGGACCATTTTTGCCATATGGCCAAACTAATCACTAGTAGTTGACTAAGTCAACTACTTCTCCACCATTCCCCACATTTTTAATTTCTTTTCTTTCTTCTTTTCTCTCAACCAAAAACTCAAACCTTAAATTCTTCATCATCTTCAATCATCATCCAAATTCAAGCAAGGAATCAAACATCAAAACAAATTGTACTTTTGGAATCCTCGTTTCATCCTCTTCGATTTGATACCAACCTCATTGATTTTGGGTAACATTTCTAAAACACTAAATTTCTCTAAATTCGTTTTAATTACTTGAAATGTTGTTAGTTAGTGACTATGGCTCGTGTATAACATGAATATATGATTTGTTTGCTTGATTTGTTGATTTTGGTGTAACTAGCTTGAAAATGAAAATTGTATGCTTAATCTTTGATTTGGATGATTAAAGGTTGTTAGATTGTTAAAGTTCATGTTTTAAAAGTGTTACTAGCATCATTAGCTTCATGTTGATATATAGATTGATCAAAGAAACTTCAAAAACGTGATTATTGATTTTGGTGTTGCTTGACTAGGGTTTGCTAGTTCTTGAAATGAATTTTTGGATGCTTGAATGCCATGGAATGTTAATTGTTAGTGATTAGTTGTAATGTATGCTTCATTACCTTCAAAACGGCATATCATATGTGTAAATTGGATTCCCGGAACTTAAAATGCATATTGATGAACTTGAGGCTTTGAAATGAGCGTTTATTGATCACATGACGAGAATTCGATTGTTGTAAATGATGTTTTTGTTTGAGGATTTGTGTTTAGTTGTGTTCCTTGTCAAAAGAGCTTTCCAACGGTATAAGATACGTCTTCTAATTGTTTGCGGTTTGCGTTTTGCGTTTGTTTGAAGTTTTGACCAAGACTTGAACCTTGAAAACGACCTGACACCAGACCATGTGTTATGTCGCGGCGCGACACCCCTTGCCGCGGCGCGACATTTGCCTTGTCCAGATTCTGTCCAACTTTTCCATTTTATCAAAAATGTTTGCCATGTTCTAGACCTCCAATTCACATGCAACTTGTTTTAACATGCTTATATATGAATAACTAGCATAGAAAATTTGTCCGAGACCCGACCCGAACGTGTTGACTTTTTCGTTGACTTTGACCAAGTTTGACTTTTAGTCAAACTTAACCAAACTTTTATGCAATCTTCCTAACATGCTTTTATACTTGTATCTTGCATGAAACTTGACAATTTGCTTCACATGCTACATAATCGAGTCGTGTCGAGCCATATGACTAATTGAACAACTTTGACCCTTCGTGACTATCGTTATTGATATAACCTTTGTTTAGGTCGAGACTAGCGTTGTCCTTTGCGCACATTACTTGTTGAAGTACCTATTTACACTTGCAATCAAAGGTGAGATCATAGTCCCACTTTTACTCTTTTATATAAACTTTTGGGATGAGAAAACATAAACATTTCTTTTGAACTAAGCGAACCCAAGAACGGGAAAACAAACATTCTACATACGAGTTTAGAACAGAAATCCTCAATCCGATTATCATTAGTTACATCAGATGGTGTAAGCGAGAACTTATGTTATATGGCCATATGGGTTTGACAGCCCTCATCCTTGACGGTTCGCTACCGTCTACGGGTGAAATATATTTTCGAGAAACAGTGTAGTTCTAGCACTAATTTATGGGGTATTCAACGGACGGAATGTTAAGCTTTGATAATTGGGTGCTCGTGAATATTAACTTTTAGAATGTACTATTATCATTTCAATTTTGCAAATCTTGTGGTTCGGCTTACTTTACTTTTACTCAACTACTTACTTAAACCTATGATTTCACCAACGTTTTCGTTGACAGATTTCTATGTTTTTCTCAGGTCACTACACGATATGTGAAACATGCTTCCGCTTACTATATGATACTTGCATTGGATGTCGAGTATACGTGCATTTCATGGAGCGTCTTTTGACTTACCTTAAACTGTGTCGCCTAGATTTCAATCGTACTTATAACGTTGTAACTTAACTTTTGGTTGAACAATTCTTGTAAACTTTGAAACAATCCTTATTTTGAAATGAAGGCGACATATTTTGGTCAAACGTTATCTTAAAGACTTATAATCAGGTAATGGGACCCACGTAGTCGACGCCGTCACTTGACGATTTGTCGGGGTCGCTACATTCCATTTGACTATTTTGAAGGAAATGGCACCGACTACTCGACACACCGTGAATATGAATGAAGAGGAATTCCGTACTTTTCTAGCTTCAAACATAGCCGCAGTACAGGCTGCGCTACATACCAACAATAACCTTGGATCTAGCAGTACAGGAAATCGTGTAGGATGCACCTACAAAGAATTCACTGCCTGCAAACCTTTGGAATTTGATGGAACCGAAGGACCGATCGGATTGAAACGGTGGACCGAGAAGGTCGAATCGGTGTTTGCCATAAGTAAGTGCACTGAAGAGGACAAAGTGAAGTACGCTACGCATACCTTCACAGGTTCTACGTTAACATGGTGGAATACCTATCTAGAGCAAGTGGGACAAGACGACGCGTACGCACTACCGTGGTCAGCATTCAAGCACTTGATGAACGAGAAGTACCGTCCCAGAACCGAGGTCAATAAGCTCAAGACAGAACTTAGAGGGTTACGAACCCAAGGATTTGATATTACCACGTACGAAAGACGATTCACAGAATTGTGCCTATTGTGTCCGGGAGCATTCGAAGATGAGGAAGAGAAGATTGACGCATTTGTGAAAGGATTACCGGAAAGAATCCAAGAAGATATAAGTTCACACGAGCCCGCCTCTATACAACAGGCATGTAGAATGGCTCACAAACTAGTGAACCAGATTGAAGAAAGAATTAAAGAACAGACTGCTGAAGAGGCCAATGTGAAGCAAGTCAAAAGAAAGTGGGAGGAAAACGGTGATAAGAATCACCAATACAACAACAGCAGCAATTACAACAATAATCGCAACAATTATCCCAACAATCGCAACATCAATCGCAACTACAACAAACGGCCCAACAATAACAACAACAACAACAACAACAGCAACAGCAACTACAACAATCATCCCAACAACAATAATAACCGCAACAACAACAACAATCAGAAGCAGCTATGCCAAAGGTGTGAAAAGTATCACTCGGGGTTCTGCACCAAATTTTGCAACAAGTGTAAAAGAAATGGTCATAGCGCGGCGAAGTGTGAGGTCTACGGACCAGGGGTTAATAGAACGAAAGGAACAAATGGTGTCGGAACGAGTAATGGCGGAGCAAGTAGTGTCGGAGCAAGTTATGCCAATGTAGTTTGTTATAAATGTGGAAAACCGGGCCACATTATTAGAAATTGCCCGAACCAGGAGAACACGAATGGACAAGGCCGCGGAAGAGTTTTCAATATTAATGCGTCAGAGGCACAGGAAGACCCGGAGCTTGTTACGGGTACGTTTCTTATTGACAATAAATCTGCTTACGTTTTATTTGATTCGGGTGCGGATAGAAGCTATATGAGTAGAGATTTTTGTGCTAAATTAAGTTGTCCATTGACGCCTTTGGATAGTAAATTTTTACTCGAATTAGCAAATGGTAAATTAATTTCAGCAGATAATATATGTCGGAATCGAGAAATTAAACTGGTTAGCGAAACATTTAAGATTGATTTGATACCAGTAGAGTTAGGGAGTTTTGATGTGATAATCGGTATGGACTGGTTGAAAGAAGTGAAAGCAGAGATCGTTTGTTACAAAAATGCAATTCGCATTATACGAGAAAAAGGAAAACCCTTAATGGTGTACGGAGAAAAGGGCAACACGAAGCTACATCTTATTAGTAATTTGAAGGCACAAAAACTAATAAGAAAAGGTTGCTATGCTGTTCTAGCACACGTCGAGAAAGTACAAACTGAAGAAAAGAGCATCAATGATGTTCCCATTGCAAAAGAATTTCCCAATGTATTTCCGAAAGAATTACCGGGATTACCCCCACATCGATCCGTTGAATTTCAAATAGATCTTGTACCAGGAGCTGCACCAATAGCTCGTGCTCCTTACAGACTCGCACCCAGCGAGATGAAAGAACTACAAAGCCAATTACAAGAACTTTTAGAGCGTGGTTTCATTCGACCAAGCACATCACCGTGGGGAGCTCCTGTTTTGTTTGTCAAGAAGAAAGATGGTACATTCAGGTTGTGTATCGACTACCGAGAGTTGAACAAACTTACCATCAAGAACCGCTACCCACTACCGAGAATCGACGACTTATTTGATCAACTACAAGGCTCGTCTGTTTATTCAAAGATTGACTTACGTTCCGGGTATCATCAAATGCGGGTGAAAGAAGATGATATTCCAAAGACTGCTTTCAGAACACGTTACGGTCATTACGAGTTTATGGTCATGCCGTTTGGTTTAACTAATGCACCAGCTGTGTTCATGGACCTTATGAACCGAGTGTGTGGACCATACCTTGACAAGTTTGTCATTGTTTTCATTGATGACATACTTATTTACTCAAAGAATGACCAAGAACACGGTGAACATTTGAGAAAGGTGTTAGAAGTATTGAGGAAGGAAGAATTGTACGCTAAGTTTTCAAAGTGTGCATTTTGGTTGGAAGAAGTTCAATTCCTCGGTCACATAGTGAACAAAGAAGGTATTAAGGTGGATCCGGCAAAGATAGAAACTGTTGAAAAGTGGGAAACCCCGAAAACTCCGAAACACATACGCCAGTTTTTAGGACTAGCTGGTTACTACAGAAGGTTCATCCAAGACTTTTCCAGAATAGCAAAACCCTTGACTGCATTAACGCATAAAGGGAAGAAATTTGAATGGAATGATGAACAAGAGAAAGCGTTTCAATTATTGAAGAAAAAGCTAACTACGGCACCTATATTGTCATTGGCTGAAGGGAATGATGATTTTGTGATTTATTGTGACGCATCAAAGCAAGGTCTCGGTTGTGTATTAATGCAACGAACGAAGGTGATTGCTTATGCGTCTAGACAATTGAAGATTCACGAACAAAATTATACGACGCATGATTTGGAATTAGGCGCGGTTGTTTTTGCATTAAAGACTTGGAGGCACTACTTATATGGGGTCAAAAGTATTATATATACCGACCACAAAAGTCTTCAACACATATTTAATCAGAAACAACTGAATATGAGGCAGCGTAGGTGGATTGAATTATTGAATGATTACGACTTTGAGATTCGTTACCACCCGGGGAAGGCAAATGTGGTAGCCGATGCCTTGAGCAGGAAGGACAGAGAACCCATTCGAGTAAAATCTATGAATATAATGATTCATAATAACCTTACTACTCAAATAAAGGAGGCGCAACAAGGAGTTTTAAAAGAGGGAAATTTAAAGGATGAAATACCCAAAGGATCAGAGAAGCATCTTAATATTCGGGAAGACGGAACCCGGTATAGGGCTGAAAGGATTTGGGTACCAAAATTTGGAGATATGAGAGAAATGGTACTTAGAGAAGCTCATAAAACCAGATACTCAATACATCCTGGAACGGGGAAGATGTACAAGGATCTCAAGAAACATTTTTGGTGGCCGGGTATGAAAGCCGATGTTGCTAAATACGTGGGAGAATGTTTGACGTGTTCTAAGGTCAAAGCTGAGCATCAGAAACCATCAGGTCTACTTCAACAACCCGAAATCCCAGAATGGAAATGGGAAAACATTACCATGGATTTCATCACTAAATTGCCAAGGACTGCAAGTGGTTTTGATACTATTTGGGTAATAGTTGATCGTCTCACCAAATCAGCACACTTCCTGCCAATAAGAGAAGATGACAAGATGGAGAAGTTAGCACGACTGTATTTGAAGGAAGTCGTCTCCAGACATGGAATACCAATCTCTATTATCTCTGATAGGGATGGCAGATTTATTTCAAGATTCTGGCAGACATTACAGCAAGCATTAGGAACTCGTCTAGACATGAGTACTGCCTATCATCCACAAACTGATGGACAGAGCGAAAGGACGATACAAACGCTTGAAGACATGCTACGAGCATGTGTTATTGATTTCGGAAACAGTTGGGATCGACATCTACCATTAGCAGAATTTTCCTACAACAACAGCTACCATTCAAGCATTGAGATGGCTCCATTTGAAGCACTTTATGGTAGAAAGTGCAGGTCTCCGATTTGTTGGAGTGAAGTGGGGGATAGACAGATTACGGGTCCGGAGATTATACAAGAAACTACCGAGAAGATCATCCAAATTCAACAACGGTTGAAAACCGCCCAAAGTCGACAAAAGAGCTACGCTGACATTAAAAGAAAAGATATAGAATTTGAAATTGGAGAGATGGTCATGCTTAAAGTTGCACCTTGGAAAGGCGTTGTTCGATTTGGTAAACGAGGGAAATTAAATCCAAGGTATATTGGACCATTCAAGATTATTGATCGTGTCGGACCAGTAGCTTACCGACTTGAGTTACCTCAACAACTCGCGGCTGTACATAACACTTTCCACGTCTCGAATTTGAAGAAATGTTTTGCTAAAGAAGATCTCACTATTCCGTTAGATGAAATCCAAATCAACGAAAAACTCCAATTCATCGAAGAACCCGTCGAAATAATGGATCGTGAGGTTAAAAGACTTAAGCAAAACAAGATACCAATTGTTAAGGTTTGATGGAATGCTCATAGAGGACCCGAGTTCACCTGGGAGCGTGAAGATCAGATGAAGAAGAAATACCCGCATCTATTTCCAGAAGATTCGTCAACACCTTCAACAGCTTAAAATTTCGGGACGAAATTTATTTAACGGGTAGGTACTGTAGTGACCCGAACTTTTCCATATTTATATATATTAATTGAGATTGATATTTACATGATTAAATGTTTCCAACATGTTAAGCAATCAAACTTGTTAAGACTTGATTAATTGAAATAGGTTTCATATAGACAATTGACCACCCAAGTTGACCGGTGATTCACGAACGTTAAAAACTTGTAAAAATTATATGATGACATATATATGGTTATATATATAGTTAACATTATATTATGATAATTAAACATATCATTAAGTATATTAACAATGAACTACATATGTAAAAACAAGACTACTAACTTAATGATTTTGAAACGAGACATATGTGTAACGATTATCGTTGTAACGACATTTAATGTATATATATCATATTAAGAGATATTCGTACATCATAATATCATGATAATATAATAATTTAAAAATCTCTTTTGATATTATAAACATTGGGTTAACAACATTTAACAAGATCGTTAACATAAAGGTTTCAAAACAACATTTACATGTAACGACTAACGATGACTTAACGACTCAGTTAAAATGTATATACATGTAGTGTTTTAATATGTATTTATACACTTTTGAAAGACTTCAATACACTTATCAAAATACTTCTACTTAACAAAAATGCTTACAATTACATCCTCGTTCAGTTTCATCAACAATTCTACTCGTATGCACCCGTATTCGTACTCGTACAATACACAGCTTTTAGATGTATGTACTATTGGTATATACACTCCAATGATCAGCTATTAGCAGCCCATGTGAGTCACCTAACACATGTGGGAACCATCATTTGGCAACTAGCATGAAATATCTCATAAAATTACAAAAATATGAGTAATCATTCATGACTTATTTACATGAAAACAAAATTACATATCCTTTATATCTAATCCATACACCAACGACCAAAAACACCTACAAACACTTTCATTCTTCAATTTTCTTCATCTAATTGATCTCTCTCAAGTTCTATCTTCAAGTTCTAAGTGTTCTTCATAAATTCCAAAAGTTCTAGTTTCATAAAATCAAGAATACTTTCAAGTTTGCTAGCTCACTTACAATCTTGTAAGGTGATCATCCAACCTCAAGAAATCTTTGTTTCTTACAGTAGGTTATCATTCTAATACAAGGTAATAATCATATTCAAACTTTGGTTCAATTTCTATAACTATAACAATCTTATTTCAAGTGATGATCTTACTTGAACTTGTTTTCGTGTCATGATTCTGCTTCAAGAACTTCGAGCCATCCAAGGATCCATTGAAGCTAAATCCATTTTTCTCTTTTCCAGTAGGTTTATCCAAGAAAATTAAGGTAGTAATGATGTTCATAACATCATTCGATTCATACATATAAAGCTATCTTATTCGAAGGTTTAAACTTGTAATCACTAGAACATAGTTTAGTTAATTCTAAACTTGTTCGCAAACAAAAGTTAATCCTTCTAACTTGACTTTTAAAATCAACTAAACACATGTTCTATATCTATATGATATGCTAACTTAATGATTTAAAACCTGGAAACACGAAAAACACCGTAAAACCGGATTTACGCCGTCGTAGTAACATCGCGGGCTGTTTTGGGTTAGTTAATTAAAAACTATGATAAACTTTGATTTAAAAGTTGTTATTCTGAGAAAATGATTTTTATTATGAACATGAAACTACATCCAAAAATTATGGTTAAACTCAAAGTGGAAGTATGTTTTCTAAAATGGTCATCTAGACGTCGTTCTTTCGACTGAAATGACTACCTTTACAAAAACGACTTGTAACTTATTTTTTCGACTATAAACCTATACTTTTTCTGTTTAGATTCATAAAATAGAGTTCAATATGAAACCATAGCAATTTGATTCACTCAAAACGGATTTAAAATGAAGAAGTTATGGGTAAAACAAGATTGGATAATTTTTCTCATTTTAGCTACGTGAAAATTGGTAACAAATCTATTCCAACCATAACTTAATCAACTTGTATTGTATATTATGTAATCTTGAGATACCATAGACACGTATACAATGTTTCGACCTATCATGTCGACACATCTATATATATTTCGGAACAACCATAGACACTCTATATGTGAATGTTGGAGTTAGCTATACAGGGTTGAGGTTGATTCCAAAATATATATAGTTTGAGTTGTGATCAATACTGAGATACGTATACACTGGGTCGTGGATTGATTCAAGATAATATTTATCGATTTATTTTTCTGTACATCTAACTGTGGACAACTAGTTGTAGGTTACTAACGAGGACAGCTGACTTAATAAACTTAAAACATCAAAATATATTAAAAGTGTTGTAAATATATTTTGAACATACTTTGATATATATGTATATATTGTTATAGGTTCGTGAATCAACCAGTGGCCAAGTCTTACTTCCCGGCGAAGTAAAAATCTGTGAAAGTGAGTTATAGTCCCACTTTTAAAATCTAATATTTTTGGGATGAGAATACATGCAGGTTTTATAAATGATTTACAAAATAGACACAAGTACGTGAAACTACATTCTATGGTTGAATTATCGAAATCGAATATGCCCCTTTTTAATTAAGTCTGGTAATCTAAGAATTAGGGAACAGACACCCTAATTGACGCGAATCCTAAAGATAGATCTATTGGGCCTAACAAACCCCATCCAAAGTACCGGATGCTTTAGTACTTCGAAATTTATATCATATCCGAAGGGTGTCCCGGAATGATGGGGATATTCTTATATATGAATCTTGTTATTGTCGGTTACCAGGTGTTCACCATATGAATGATTTTTATCTCTATGTATGGGATGTGTATTGAAATATGAAATCTTGTGGTCTATTGTTACGATTTGATATATATAGGCTAAACCTATAACTCACCAACATTTTTGTTGACGTTTAAAGCATGTTTATTCTCAGGTGAATACTAAGAGCTTCCGCTGTCGCATACTTAAATAAGGACGAGATTTGGAGTCCATACTTGTATGATATTGTGTAAAAACTGCATTCAAGAAACTTATTTTGTTGTAACATATTTGTATTGTAAACCATTATGTAATGGTCGTGTGTAAACAGGATATTTTAGATTATCATTATTTGATAATCTACGTAAAGCTTTTTAAAACCTTTATCTATGAAATAAAGGTTATGGTTTGTTTTAAAAATGAATGCAGTCTTTGAAAAACGTCTCATATAGAGGTCAAAACCTCGCAACGAAATCAATTAATATGGAACGTTTTTAATCAATAAGAACGGGACATTTCACATAAGGTCCATGAACACAGCTGGTGCATTAGTTAAACCAAACGGCATGACCATAAACTCGTAATGACCGTAACGTGTTCTGAAAGCAGTCTTTGGAATATCATCTTCTTTCACCCGCATTTGATGATACCCGGAACGTAAGTCAATCTTTGAATAAACAGACGAGCCTTGTAGTTGATCAAATAAGTCATCGATTCTCGGTAGTGGGTAGCGGTTCTTGATGGTAAGTTTGTTCAACTCTCGGTAGTCGATACACAACCTGAATGTACCATCTTTCTTCTTGACAAACAAAACAGGAGCTCCCCACGGTGATGTGCTTGGTCGAATGAAACCACGCTCTAAAAGTTCTTGTAATTGGCTTTGTAGTTCTTTCATCTCGCTGGGTGCGAGTCTGTAAGGAGCACGAGCTATTGGTGCAGCTCCTGGCACAAGATCTATTTGAAATTCAACGGATCGATGTGGGGGTAATCCCGGTAATTCTTTCGGAAATACATCGGGAAATTCTTTTGCAATGGGAACATCATTGATGCTCTTTTCTTCAGTTTGTACTTTCTCGACGTGTGCTAGAACAGCATAGCAACCTTTTCTTATTAGTTTTTGTGCCTTCAAATTACTAATAAGATGTAGATTCGTGTTGCCCTTTTCTCCGTACACCATTAAGGGTTTTCCTTTTTCTCGTATAATGCGAATTGCATTTTTGTAACAAACGATCTCTGCTTTCACTTCTTTCAACCAGTCCATACCGATTATCACATCAAAACTCCCTAACTCTACTGGTATCAAATCAATCTTAAATGTTTCGCTAACCAGTTTAATTTCTCGATTCCGACATATATTATCTGCTGAAATTAATTTACCATTTGCTAATTCGAGTAAAAATTTACTATCCAAAGGCGTCAATGGACAACTTAATTTATCACAAAAATCTCTACTCATATAGCTTCTATCCGCACCCGAATTAAATAAAACGTAAGCAGATTTATTGTCAATAAGAAACGTACCCGTAACAAGCTCCGGGTCTTCCTGTGCCTCTGCCGCATTAATATTGAAAACTCTTCCGCGGCCTTGTCCATTCGTGTTCTCCTGGTTCGGGCAATTTCTAATAATGTGGCCCGGTTTTCCACATTTATAACAAACTACATTGGCATAACTTGCTCCGACACTACTTGCTCAGCCATTACTCGTTCCGACACCATTTGTTCCTTTCGTTCTGTTAACCCCTGGTCCGTAGACATCACACTTCGCCGCGCTATGACCATTTCTTTTACACTTGTTGCAAAATTTGGTGCAGAACCCCGAGTGATACTTTTCACACCTTTGGCATAGCTGCTTCTGATTGTTGTTGTTGTTGCGGTTATTATTGTTATTGGGATGATTGTTGTAGCTGTTGTTGTTGTTGTTGTTGTTGTTGTTGTTGGGCCATTTGTTGTAGTTGCGATTGATGTTGCGATTGTTGGGATAATTGTTGCGATTATTGTTGTAATTACTGTTGTTGTTGTATTGGTGATTCTTATCACCGTTTTCCTCCCACTTTCTTTTGACTTGCTTCACATTGGCCTCTTCAGCAGTCTGTTCTTTAATTCTTTCTTCAATCTGGTTCACTAGTTTGTGAGCCATTCTACATGCCTGTTGTATGGAGGCGGGCTCGTGTGAACTTATATCTTCTTGGATTCTTTCCGGTAATCCTTTCACAAACGCGTCGATCTTCTCTTCCTCATCTTCGAATGCTCCCGGACACAATAGGCACAATTCTGTGAATCGTCTTTCGTACGTAGTAATATCAAATCCTTGGGAGAGTAACCCTCTAAGTTCTGTCTTGAGCTTATTGACCTCGGTTCTGGGACGGTACTTCTCGTTCATCAAGTGCTTGAATGCTGACCACGGTAGTGCGTACGCATCGTCTTGTCCCACTTGCTCTAGATAGGTATTCCACCATGTTAACGCAGAACCTGTGAAGGTATGCGTAGCGTACTTCACTTTGTCCTCTTCAGTACACTTACTTATGGAAAACACCGATTCAACCTTCTCGGTCCACCGTTTCAATCCGATCGGTCCTTCGGTTCCATCAAATTCCAAAGGTTTGCAGGCAGTGAATTCTTTGTAGGTGCATCCTACACGATTTCCTGTACTGCTAGATCCAAGGTTATTGTTGGTATGTAGCGCAGCCTGTACTGCGGCTATGTTTGAAGCTAGAAAAGTACGGAATTCCTCTTCATTCATATTCACGGTGTGTCGAGTAGTCGGTGCCATTTCCTTCAAAATAGTTAAATGGAACAAGTTAATCATACAGAATATTAAGAGTAGTTAATAGTATTTCGTAGCATAATATGAACTCATTTATAAAAGCTTTTTCTTCATATTAGCGTTTTATAAGTTTAAATTCGGGTAGCACCTACCCGTTAAGTTCATACTTAGTAGCTAATATACAATTCAACTACTACAATTCTATATGAAAAACTGATTATAATAATATTTCGCGTTCAAACTTTTATACAATATTTTACAAACTTACAATACCGCTTATTTTACATAAAGCATGAAATATAGCACACAATAACTTTGATACAAGATAGTTGTGAAGATAATTCTAGCTAGTACACAAGTCGTTCAGCAAAGGCAATAAAGACACGTAATTCATACGTCCAGAAACAAGTCATGCATTCTGGTTTTACTAGGACTACTTCCCATCCTTGGTCTTGTGGAACATAACCGTTATGGCCGTTGATAAGACATCGTGTTGTAACGTCGTCAAAGGGACGAGGGTTACGTAATGTCCAACAGTCCCGTAACAATCTAAAAACCTCATTTCTTACCCCAATTACCGACTCCGTCACTTGTGGAAACGTTTTGTTTAATAGTTGTAGCCCGATGTTCTTGTTCTCACTTTGGTGAGAAGCGAACATTACTAATCTGTAAGCATAACATGCTTCTTTATGTTGCATGTTAGCCGCTTTTTCTAAATCACGAAGTCCAATATTCGGATATATTGAGTCAAAATAATTTCTTAACACGTTGCGTAAAATAGCATTTGGGTTCCCCGCAATATATGCGTCAAAGTAAACACATCGTAACTTATGGGTTTCCCAATGTGATATCCCCCATCTTTCAAATGAAAGTCTCTTATAAACCAAGACATTCTTGGAACGTTCTTCGAATGTCTTACAAACTGATCTCGCCTTAAATAGTTGTGCCGAAGAATTCTAACCGACTTTAGACAAGATTTCATCAATCATGTCTCCGGGTAGGTCTCTTAAAATATTGGGTTGTCTATCCATTTTGTGTTTTTATACTGTAAAATAGACAAGAGTTAGATTCATAAAAAAAATACTTATTAATACAAGCAATTTTTACATATATCATAAAGCATAAGCACACTATATTACATATATTACACCACACGAATACAACTATCTTATTCCGACTCGCTTGTTTCTTCTTCTTCGGTTTTGGTTCGTTTTGCCAAGTTTCTAGGGATATATGATGTTCCCCAAATACGAGCCGTCGTTATCCACATTGGTTTAGAAAAACCTGGTGGTTTAGAGGTTCCCGGGTCATTGTTACAACTTAAGGACTTCGGGGGTTGACGATACATATAAAGTTCATCGGGGTTGGAATTAGATTTCTCTATTTTTATGCCCTTTCCCTTATTATTTTCTTTTGCCTTTTTAAATTCAGTTGGGGTAATTTCTATAACATCATCGGAATTCTCGTCAGAATCCGATTCATCGGAGAATTGGTAATCCTCCCAATATTTTGCTTCCTTTGCGGAAACACCATTGACCATAATTAACCTTGGTCGGTTGGTTGAGGATTTTCTTTTACTTAACCGTTTTATTATTTCCCCCACCGGTTCTACTTCTTCATCCGGTTCCGATTCTTCTTCCGGTTCCGATTCTTCTTCCGGTTCCGACTCTTCTTCCGGTTCCTCTTCGGGAACTTGTGAATCAGTCCTCGAATCATTCCAATTTACATTTGACTCTTCATTATTATTAGGTGAGTCAATGGGACTTGTTCTAGAGGTAGACATCTATCACATAATATCAAACGCGTTAAGAGATTAATATATCACATAATATTCACATGTTAAAAATATATAGTTTCCAACAAAATTTGTTAAGCAATCATTTTTCAAGTAAACACGGTCGAAGTCCAGACTTACTAATGTATCCTAACAAACTCGATAAGACACACTAATGCAAAATTCTGGTTCTCTAAGACCAACGCTCGGATACCAACTGAAATGTCCCGTTCTTATTGATTAAAAACGTTCCATATTAATTGATTTCGTTGCGAGGTTTTGACCTCTATATGAGACATTTTTCAAAGACTGCATTCATTTTTAAAACAAACCATAACCTTTATTTCATAGATAAAGGTTTTAAAAAGCTTTACGTAGATTATCAAATAATGATAATCTAAAATATCCTGTTTACACACGACCATTACATAATGGTTTACAATACAAATATGTTACAACAAAATAAGTTTCTTGAATGCAGTTTTTACACAATATCATACAAGCATGGACTCCAAATCTCGTCCTTATTTAAGTATGCGACAGCGGAAGCTCTTAATAATCACCTGAGAATAAACATGCTTAAAACGTCAACAAAAATGTTGGTGAGTTATAGGTTTAACCTATATATATCAAATCATAATAATAGACCACAAGATTTCATATTTCAATACACATCCCATACATAGAGATAAAAATCATTCATATGGTGAACACCTAGTAATCGACATTAACAAGATGCATATATAAGAATATCCCCATCATTCCGGGACACCCTTCGGATATGATATAAATTTCGAAGTACTAAAGCATCCGGTACTTTGGATGGGGTTTGTTAGGCCCAATAGATCTATCTTTAGGATTCGCGTCAATTAGGGTGTCTGTTCCCTAATTCTTAGATTACCAGACTTAATAAAAAGGGGCATATTCGATTTCGATAATTCAACCATAGAATGTAGTTTCACGTACTTGTGTCTATTTTGTAAATCATTTATAAAACCTGCATGTATTCTCATCCCAAAAATATTAGATTTTAAAAGTGGGACTATAACTCACTTTCACAGATTTTTACTTCGTCGGGAAGTAAGACTTGGCCACTGGTTGATTCACGAACCTATAACAATATATACATATATATCAAAGTATGTTCAAAATATATTTACAACACTTTTAATATATTTTGATGTTTTAAGTTTATTAAGTCAGCTGTCCTCGTTAGTAACCTACAACTAGTTGTCCACAGTTAGATGTACAGAAATAAATCGATAAATATTATCTTGAATCAATCCACGACCCAGTGTATACGTATCTCAGTATTTGATACCAACTGAAATGTCCCGTTCTTATTGATTAAAAACGTTCCATATTAATTGATTTCGTTGCGAGGTTTTGACCTCTATATGAGACATTTTTCAAAGACTGCATTCATTTTTAAAACAAACCATAACCTTTATTTCATAGATAAAGGTTTTAAAAAGCTTTACGTAGATTATCAAATAATGATAATCTAAAATATCTTGTTTACACACGACCATTACATAATGGTTTACAATACAAATATGTTACAACAAAATAAGTTTCTTGAATGCAGTTTTTACACAATATCATACAAGCATGGACTCCAAATCTCGTCCTTATTTAAGTATGCGACAGCGGAAGCTCTTAATAATCACCTGAGAATAAACATGCTTAAAACGTCAACAAAAATGTTGGTGAGTTATAGGTTTAACCTATATATATCAAATCATAATAATAGACCACAAGATTTCATATTTCAATACACATCCCATACATAGAGATAAAAATCATTCATATGGTGAACACCTGGTAATCGACATTAACAAGATGCATATATAAGAATATCCCCATCATTCCAGGACACCCTTCGGATATGATATAAATTTCGAAGTACTAAAGCATCCGGTACTTTGGATGGGGTTTGTTAGGCCCAATAGATCTATCTTTAGGATTCGCGTCAATTAGGGTGTCTGTTCCCTAATTCTTAGATTACCAGACTTAATAAAAAGGGGCATATTCGATTTCGATAATTCAACCATAGAATGTAGTTTCACGTACTTGTGTCTATTTTGTAAATCATTTATAAAACCTGCATGTATTCTCATCCCAAAAATATTAGATTTTAAAAGTGGGACTATAACTCACTTTCACAGATTTTTACTTCGTCGGGAAGTAAGACTTGGCCACTGGTTGATTCACGAACCTATAACAATATATACATATATATCAAAGTTGAAATGTCCCGTTCTTATTGATTAAAAACGTTCCATATTAATTGATTTCGTTGCGAGGTTTTGACCTCTATATGAGACGTTTTTCAAAGACTGCATTCATTTTTAAAACAAACCATAACCTTTATTTCATAGATAAAGGTTTTAAAAAGCTTTACGTAGATTATCAAATAATGATAATCTAAAATATCCTGTTTACACACGACCATTACATAATGGTTTACAATACAAATATGTTACAACAAAATAAGTTTCTTGAATGCAGTTTTTACACAATATCATACAAGCATGGACTCCAAATCTCGTCCTTATTTAAGTATGCGACAGCGGAAGCTCTTAATAATCACCTGAGAATAAACATGCTTAAAACGTCAACAAAAATGTTGGTGAGTTATAGGTTTAACCTATATATATCAAATCATAATAATAGACCACAAGATTTCATATTTCAATACACATCCCATACATAGAGATAAAAATCATTCATATGGTGAACACCTGGTAACCGACATTAACAAGATGCATATATAAGAATATCCCCATCATTCCGGGACACCCTTCGGATATGATATAAATTTCGAAGTACTAAAGCATCCGGTACTTTGGATGGGGTTTGTTAGGCCCAATAGATCTATCTTTAGGATTCGCGTCAATTAGGGTGTCTGTTCCCTAATTCTTAGATTACCAGACTTAATAAAAAGGGGCATATTCGATTTCGATAATTCAACCATAGAATGTAGTTTCACATACTTGTGTCTATTTTGTAAATCATTTATAAAACCTGCATGTATTCTCATCCCAAAAATATTAGATTTTAAAAGTGGGACTATAACTCACTTTCACAGATTTTTACTTCGTCGGGAAGTAAGACTTGGCCACTGGTTGATTCACGAACCTATAACAATATATACATATATATCAAAGTATGTTCAAAATATATTTACAACACTTTTAATATATTTTGATGTTTTAAGTTTATTAAGTCAGCTGTCCTCGTTAGTAACCTACAACTAGTTGTCCACAGTTAGATGTACAGAAATAAATCGATAAATATTATCTTGAATCAATCCACGACCCAGTGTATACGTATCTCAGTATTGATCACAACTCAAACTATATATATTTTGGAATCAACCTCAACCCTGTATAGCTAACTCCAACATTCACATATAGAGTGTCTATGGTTGTTCCGAAATATATATAGATGTGTCGACATGATAGGTCGAAACATTGTATACGTGTCTATGGTATCTCAAGATTACATAATATACAATACAAGTTGATTAAGTTATGGTTGGAATAGATTTGTTACCAATTTTCACGTAGCTAAAATGAGAAAAATTATCCAATCTTGTTTTACCCATAACTTCTTCATTTTAAATCCGTTTTGAGTGAATCAAATTGCTATGGTTTCATATTGAACTCTATTTTATGAATCTAAACAGAAAAAGTATAGGTTTATAGTCGGAAAAATAAGTTACAAGTCGGTTTTGTAAAGGTAGTCATTTCAGTCGAAAGAACGACGTCTAGATGACCATTTTAGAAAACATACTTCCACTTTGAGTTTAACCATAATTATTGGATATAGTTTCATGTTCATAATAAAAATCATTTTCTCAGAATAACAACTTTTAAATCAAAGTTTATCATAGTTTTTAATTAACTAACCCAAAACAGCCCGCGGTGTTACTACGACGGCGTAAATCCGGTTTTACGGTGTTTTTCGTGTTTCCAGGTTTTAAATCATTAAGTTAGCATATCATATAGATATAGAACATGTGTTTAGTTGATTTTAAAAGTCAAGTTAGAAGGATTAACTTTTGTTTGCGAACAAGTTTAGAATTAACTAAACTATGTTCTAGTGATTACAAGTTTAAACCTTCGAATAAGATAGCTTTATATGTATGAATCGAATGATGTTATGAACATCATTACTACCTTAAGTTCCTTGGATAAACCTACTGGAAAAGAGAAAAATGGATCTAGCTTCAATGGATCCTTGGATGGCTCGAAGTTCTTGAAGCAAAATCATGACACGAAAACAAGTTCAAGTAAGATCATCACTTGAAATAAGATTGTTATAGTTATAGAAATTGAACCAAAGTTTGAATATGATTATTACCTTGTATTAGAATGATAACCTACTGTAAGAAACAAATATTTCTTGAGGTTGGATGATCACCTTACAAGATTGGAAGTGAGCTAGCAAACTTGAAAGTATTCTTGATTTTATGTAACTAGAACTTGTAAAATATATGAAGAACACTTAGAACTTGAAGATAGAACTTGAGAGAGATCAATTAGATGAAGAAAATTGAAGAATGAAAGTGTTTGTAGGTGTTTTTGGTCGTTGGTGTATGGATTAGATATAAAGGATATGTAATTTTGTTTTCATGTAAATAAGTCATGAATGATTACTCATATTTTTGTAATTTTATGAGATATTTCATGCTAGTTGCCAAATGATGGTTCCCACATGTGTTAGGTGACTCACATGGGCTGATAAGAGCTGATCATTGGAGTGTATATACCAATAGTACATACATCTAAAAGATGTGTATTGTACGAGTACGAATACGGGTGCATACGAGTAGAATTGTTGATGAAACTGAACGAGGATGTAATTGTAAGCATTTTTTGTTAAGTAGAAGTATTTTGATAAGTGTATTGAAGTCTTTCAAAAGTGTATAAATACATATTAAAACACTACATGTATATACATTTTAACTGAGTCGTTAAGTCATCGTTAGTCGTTACATGTAAGTGTTGTTTTGAAACCTTTAGGTTAACGATCTTGTTAAATGTTGTTAACCCAATGTTTATAATATCAAATGAGATTTTAAATTATTATATTATCATGATATTATCATGTATGAATATCTCTTAATATGATATACATACATTAAATGTCTTTACAACGATAATCGTTACATATATGTCTCGTTTAAAAATCATTAAGTTAGTAGTCTTGTTTTTACATATGTAGTTCATTGTTAATATACTTAATGATATGTTTACTTATCATAGTATCATGTTAACTATATATATATATATCCATATATATGTCATCATATAGTTTTTACAAGTTTTAACGTTCGTGAATCACCGGTCAACTTGGGTGGTCAATTGTCTATATGAAACATATTTCAATTAATCAAGTCTTAACAAGTTTGATTGCTTAACATGTTGGAAACATTTAATCATGTAAATATAAATCTCAATTAATATATATAAACATGGAAAAGTTCGGGTCACTACAGTACCTACCCGTTAAATAAATTTCGTCCCGAAATTTTAAGCTGTTGAAGGTGTTGACGAATCTTCTGGAAATAGATGCGGGTATTTCTTCTTCATCTGATCTTCACGCTCCCAGGTGAACTCGGGTCCTCTACGAGCATTCCATCGAACCTTAACAATTGGTATCTTGTTTTGCTTAAGTCTTTTAACCTCACGATCCATTATTTCGACGGGTTCTTCGATGAATTGAAGTTTTTCGTTGATTTGGATTTCATCTAACGGAATAGTGAGATCTTCTTTAGCAAAACATTTCTTTAAATTCGAGACGTGGAAAGTGTTATGTACAGCCGCGAGTTGTTGAGGTAACTCTAGTCGGTAAGCTACTGGTCCGACACGATCAATAATCTTGAATGGTCCAATATACCTTGGATTTAATTTCCCTCGTTTACCAAATTGAACAACGCCTTTCCAAGGTGCAACTTTAAGCATGACCATCTCTCCAATTTCAAATTCTATATCTTTTCTTTTAATGTCAGCGTAGCTCTTTTGTCGACTTTGGGCGGTTTTCAACCGTTGTTGAATTTGGATGATCTTCTCAGTAGTTTCTTGTATAATCTCCGGACCCGTAATCTGTCTATCCCCCACTTCACTCCAACAAATCGGAGACCTGCACTTTCTACCATAAAGTGCTTCAAACGGCGCCATCTCAATGCTTGAATGGTAGCTGTTGTTGTAGGAAAATTCTGCTAACGGTAGATGTCGATCCCAACTGTTTCCGAAATCAATAACACATGCTCGTAGCATGTCTTCAAGCGTTTGTATCGTCCTTTCGCTCTGCCCATCAGTTTGTGGATGATAGGCAGTACTCATGTCTAGACGAGTTCCTAATGCTTGCTGTAATGTCTGCCAGAATCTTGAAATAAATCTGCCATCCCTATCAGAGATAATAGAGATTGGTATTCCATGTCTGGAGACGACTTCCTTCAAATACAGTCGTGCTAACTTCTCCATCTTGTCATCTTCTCTTATTGGTAGGAAGTGTGCTGATTTGGTGAGACGATCAACTATTACCCAAATAGTATCAAAACCACTTGCAGTCCTTGGCAATTTAGTGATGAAATCCATGGTAATGTTTTCCCATTTCCATTCCGGGATTTCGGGTTGTTGAAGTAGACCTGATGGTTTTTGATGCTCAGCTTTGACCTTAGAACACGTCAAACATTCTCCTACGTATTTAGCAACATCGGCTTTCATACCCGGCCACCAAAAATGTTTCTTGAGATCCTTGTACATCTTCCCCGTTCCAGGATGTATTGAGTATCTGGTTTTATGAGCTTCTCTAAGTACCATTTCTCTCATATCTCCAAATTTTGGTACCCAAATCCTTTCAGCCCTATACCGGGTTCCGTCTTCCCGAATATTAAGATGCTTCTCCGATCCTTTGGGTATTTCATCCTTTAAATTTCCCTCTTTTAAAAATCCTTGTTGCGCCTCCTTTATTTGAGTAGTAATGTTATTATGAATCATTATATTCATAGATTTTACTCGAATGGGTTCTCTGTCCTTCCTGCTCAAGGCATCGGCTACCACATTTGCCTTCCCCGGGTGGTAACGAATCTCAAAGTCGTAATCATTCAATAATTCAATCCACCTACGCTGCCTCATATTCAGTTGTTTCTGATTAAATATGTGTTGAAGACTTTTGTGGTCGGTATATATAATACTTTTGACCCCATATAAGTAGTGCCTCCAAGTCTTTAATGCAAAAACAACCGCGCCTAATTCCAAATCATGCGTCGTATAATTTTGTTCGTGAATCTTCAATTGTCTAGACGCATAAGCAATCACCTTCGTTCGTTGCATTAATACACAACCGAGACCTTGCTTTGATGCATCACAATAAATCACAAAATCATCATTCCCTTCAGGCAATGACAATATAGGTGCCGTAGTTAGCTTTTTCTTCAATAACTGAAACGCTTTCTCTTGTTCATCATTCCATTCAAATTTCTTCCCTTTATGCGTTAATGCAGTCAAGGGTTTTGCTATTCTGGAAAAGTCTTGGATGAACCTTCTGTAGTAACCAGCTAGTCCTAAAAACTGGCGTATGTGTTTCGGAGTTTTCGGGGTTTCCCACTTTTCAACAGTTTCTATCTTTTCCGGATCCACCTTAATACCTTCTTTGTTCACTATGTGACCGAGGAATTGAACTTCTTCCAACCAAAATGCACACTTTGAAAACTTGGCGTACAATTCTTCCTTCCTCAATACTTCTAACACCTTTCTCAAATGTTCACCGTGTTCTTGGTCATTCTTTGAGTAAATAAGTATGTCATCAATGAAAACAATGACAAACTTGTCAAGGTATGGTCCACACACTCGGTTCATAAGGTCCATGAACACAGCTGGTGCATTAGTTAAACCAAACGGCATGACCATAAACTCGTAATGACCGTAACGTGTTCTGAAAGCAGTCTTTGGAATATCATCTTCTTTCACCCGCATTTGATGATACCCGGAACGTAAGTCAATCTTTGAATAAACAGACGAGCCTTGTAGTTGATCAAATAAGTTGTCGATTCTCGGTAGTGGGTAGCGGTTCTTGATGGTAAGTTTGTTCAACTCTCGGTAGTCGATACACAACCTGAATGTACCATCTTTCTTCTTGACAAACAAAACAGGAGCTCCCCACGGTGATGTGCTTGGTCGAATGAAACCACGCTCTAAAAGTTCTTGTAATTGGCTTTGCAGTTCTTTCATCTCGCTGGGTGCGAGTCTGTAAGGAGCACGAGCTATTGGTGCAGCTCCTGGTACAAGATCTATTTGAAATTCAACGGATCGATGTGGGGGTAATCCCGGTAATTCTTTCGGAAATACATCGGGAAATTCTTTTGCAATGGGAACATCATTGATGCTCTTTTCTTCAGTTTGTACTTTCTCGACGTGTGCTAGAACAGCATAGCAACCTTTTCTTATTAGTTTTTGTGCCTTCAAATTACTAATAAGATGTAGCTTCGTGTTGCCCTTTTCTCCGTACACCATTAAGGGTTTTCCTTTTTCTCGTATAATGCGAATTGCATTTTTGTAACAAACGATCTCCGCTTTCACTTCTTTCAACCAGTCCATACCGATTATCACATCAAAACTCCCTAACTCTACTGGTATCAAATCAATCTTAAATGTTTCGCTAACCAGTTTAATTTCTCGATTCCGACATATATTATCTGCTGAAATTAATTTACCATTTGCTAATTCGAGTAAAAATTTACTATCCAAAGGCGTCAATGGACAACTTAATTTAGCACAAAAATCTCTACTCATATAGCTTCTATCCGCACCCGAATCAAATAAAACGTAAGCAGATTTATTGTCAATAAGAAACGTACCCGTAACAAGCTCCGAGTCTTCCTGTGCCTCTACCGCATTAATATTGAAAACTCTTCCACGGCCTTGTCCATTCGTGTTCTCCTGGTTCGGGCAATTTCTAATAATGTGGCCTGGTTTTCCACATTTATAACAAACTACATTGGCATAACTTGCTCCGACACTACTTGCTCCGCCATTACTCGTTCCGACACCATTTGTTCCTTTCGTTCTATTAACCCCTGGTCCGTAGACCTCACACTTCGCCGCGCTATGACCATTTCTTTTACACTTGTTGCAAAATTTGGTGCAGAACCCCGAATGATTCTTTTCACACCTTTGGCATAGCTGCTTCTGATTGTTGTTGTTGTTGCGGTTATTATTGTTGTTGGGATGATTGTTGTAGTTGCTGTTGTTGTTGTTGTTGTTGTTGTTGTTGTTGTTGTTGTTGTTGGGCCGTTTGTTGTAGTTGCGATTGATGTTGCGATTGTTGGGATAAATGTTGCGATTATTGTTGTAATTACTGTTGTTGTTGTATTGGTGATTCTTATCACCGTTTTCCTCCCACTTTCTTTTGACTTGCTTCACATTGGCCTCTTCAGCAGTCTGTTCTTTAATTCTTTCTTCAATCTGGTTCACTAGTTTGTGAGCCATTCTACATGCCTGTTGTATGGAGGCGGGCTCGTGTGAACTTATATCTTCTTGAATTCTTTCCGGTAATCCTTTCACAAACGCGTCGATCTTCTCTTCCTCATCTTCGAATGCTCCCGGACACAATAGGCACAATTCTGTGAATCGTCTTTCGTACGTGGTAATATCAAATCCTTGGGTTCGTAACCCTCTAAGTTCTGTCTTGAGCTTATTGACCTCGGTTCTGGGACGGTACTTCTCGTTCATCAAGTGCTTGAATGCTGACCACGGTAGTGCGTACGCATCATCTTGTCCCACTTGCTCTAGATAGGTATTCCACCATGTTAACGCAGAACCTGTGAAGGTATGCGTAGCGTACTTCACTTTGTCCTCTTCAGTACACTTACTTATGGCAAACACCGATTCAACCTTCTCGGTCCACCGTTTCAATCCGATCGGTCCTTCGGTTCCATCAAAATCCAAAGGTTTGCAGGCAGTGAATTCTTTGTAGGTGCATCCTACACGATTTCCTGTACTGCTAGATCCAAGGTTATTGTTGGTATGTAGCGCAGCCTGTACTGCAGCTATGTTTGAAGCTAGAAAAGTACGGAATTCCTCTTCATTCATATTCACGGTGTGTCGAGTAGTCGGTGCCATTTCCTTCAAAATAGTCAAATGAACAAGTTAATCATACAGAATATTAAGAGTAGTCAATAGTATTTCGTAGCATAATATGAACTCATTTATAAAAGCTTTTTCTTCATATTAGCGTTTTATAAGTTTAAATTCGGGTAGTACCTACCCGTTAAGTTCATACTTAGTAGCTAATATACAATTCAACTACTATAATTCTATATGAAAAACTGATTATAATAATATTTCGCGTTCAAACTTTTACACAATATTTTACAAACTTACAATACCGCTTATTTTACATATAGCATGAAATATAGCACACAATAAATTTGATACAAGATGGTTGTGAAGATAATTCTAGCTAGTACACAAGTCGTTCAGCAAAGGCAATAAAGACACGTAATTCATACGTCCAGAAACAAGTCATGCATTCTGGTTTTACTAGGATTACTTCCCATCCTTGGTCTTGTGGAACATAACCGTTATGGCCGTTGATAAGACAGCGTGTTGTAACGTCGTCAAAGGGACGATGGTTACGTAATGTCCAACAGTCCCGTAACAATCTAAAAACCTCATTTCTTACCCCAATTACCGACTCCGTCACTTTTGGAAACGTTTTGTTTAATAGTTGTAGCCCGATGTTCTTGTTCTCACTTTGGTGAGAAGCGAACATTACTAATCCGTAAGCATAACATGCTTCTTTATGTTGCATGTTAGCCACTTTTTCTAAATCACGAAGTCCAATATTCGGATATATTGAGTCAAAATAATTTCTTAACCCGTTGCGTAAAATAGCATTTGGGTTCCCCGCAATATATGCGTCAAAGTAAACACATCGTAACTTATGGGTTTCCCAATGTGATATCCCCCATCTTTCAAACGAAAGTCTCTTATAAACCAAGACATTCTTGGAACGTTCTTCGAATGTCTTACAAACTGATCTCGCCTTAAATAGTTGTGCCGAAGAATTCTGGCCGACTCTAGACAAGATTTCATCAATCATGTCTCCGGGTAGGTCTCTTAAAATATTGGGTTGTCTATCCATTTTGTGTTTTTAAACTGTAAAATAGACAAGAGTTAGATTCATAAAAAAAATACTTATTAATACAAGCAATTTTTACATATATCATAAAGCATAAGAACACTATATTACATATATTACACCACACGAATACAACTATCTTATTCCGACTCGCTCGTTTCTTCTTCTTCGGTTTTGGTTCGTTTTGCCAAGTTTCTAGGGATATATGATGTTCCCCTAATACGAGCCGTCGTTGTCCACATTGGTTTAGAAAAACCTGGTGGTTTAGAGGTTCCCGGGTCATTGTTACAACTTAAAGACTTCGGGGGTTGACGATACATATAAAGTTCATCGGGGTTGGAATTAGATTTCTCTATTTGTATGCCCTTTCCCTTATTATTTTCTTTTGCCTTTTTAAATTCAGTTGGGGTAATTTCTATAACATCATCGGAATTCTCGTCGGAATCCGATTCATCGGAGAATTGGTAATCCTCCCAATATTTTGCTTCCTTGGCGGAAACACCATTGACCATAATTAACTTTGGTCGGTTGGTTGAGGATTTTCTTTTACTTAACCGTTTTATTATTTCCCCCACCGGTTCTATTTCTTCATCCGGTTCCGATTCTTCTTCCAGTTCCGATTCTTCTTCCGGTTCCGACTCTTCTTCCGGTTCCTCTTCGGGAACTTGTGAATCAGTCCACAAATCATTCCAATTTACATTTGACTCTTCATTATTATTAGGTGAGTCAATGGGACTTGTTCTAGAGGTAGACATCTATCACATAATATCAAACACGTTAAGAGATTAATATATCACATAATATTCATATGTTAAAAAAATATATAGTTTCCAACAAAAATGTTAAGCAATCATTTTTAAAGAAAACACGGTCGAAGTCCAGACTCACTAATGCATCCTAACAAACTCGATAAGACACACTAATGCAAATTTTCTGGTTCTCTAAGACCAACGCTCGGATACCAACTGAAATGTCCCGTTCTTATTGATTAAAAACGTTCCATATTAATTGATTTCGTTGCGAGGTTTTGACCTCTATATGAGACGTTTTTCAAAGACTGCATTCATTTTTAAAACAAACCATAACCTTTATTTCATAGATAAAGGTTTTAAAAAGCTTTACGTAGATTATCAAATAATGATAATCTAAAATATCCTGTTTACACACGACCATTACATAATGGTTTACAATACAAATATGTTACAACAAAATAAGTTTCTTGAATGCAGTTTTTACACAATATCATACAAGCATGGACTCCAAATCTCGTCCTTATTTAAGTATGCGACAGCGGAAGCTCTTAATAATCACCTGAGAATAAACATGCTTAAAACGTCAACAAAAATGTTGGTGAGTTATAGGTTTAACCTATATATATCAAATCATAATAATAGACCACAAGATTTCATATTTCAATACACATCCCATACATAGAGATAAAAATCATTCATATGGTGAACACCTGGTAACCGACATTAACAAGATGCATATATAAGAATATCCCCATCATTCCGGGACACCCTTCGGATATGATATAAATTTCGAAGTACTAAAGCATCCGGTACTTTGGATGGGGTTTGTTAGGCCTAATAGATCTATCTTTAGGATTCGCGTCAATTAGGGTGTCTGTTCCCTAATTCTTAGATTACCAGACTTAATAAAAAGGGGCATATTCTATTTCGATAATTCAACCATAGAATGTAGTTTCACATACTTGTGTCTATTTTGTAAATCATTTATAAAACCTGCATGTATTCTCATCCCAAAAATATTAGATTTTAAAAGTGGGACTATAACTCACTTTCACAGATTTTTACTTCGTCGGGAAGTAAGACTTGGCCACTGGTTGATTCACGAACCTATAACAATATATACATATATATCAAAGTATGTTCAAAATATATTTACAACACTTTTAATATATTTTGATGTTTTAAGTTTATTAAGTCAGCTGTCCTCGTTAGTAACCTACAACTAGTTGTCCACAGTTAGATGTACAGAAATAAATCGATAAATATTATCTTGAATCAATCCACGACCCAGTGTATACGTATCTCAGTATTGATCACAAACTCAAACTATATATATTTTGGAATCAACCTCAACCCTGTATAGCTAACTCCAACATTCACATATAGAGTGTCTATGGTTGTTCCGAAATATATATAGATGTGTCGACATGATAGGTCGAAACATTGTATACGTGTCTATGGTATCTCAAGATTACATAATATACAATACAAGTTGATTAAGTTATGGTTGGAATAGATTTGTTACCAATTTTCACGTAGCTAAAATGAGAAAAATTATCCAATCTTGTTTTACCCATAACTTCTTCATTTTAAATCCGTTTTGAGTGAATCAAATTGCTATGGTTTCATATTGAACTCTATTTTATGAATCTAAACAGAAAAAGTATAGGTTTATAGTCGGAAAAATAAGTTACAAGTCGTTTTTGTAAAGGTAGTCATTTCAGTCGAAAGAACGACGTCTAGATGACCATTTTAGAAAACATACTTCCACTTTGAGTTTAACCATAATTATTGGATATAGTTTCATGTTCATAATAAAAATCATTTTCTAAGAATAACAACTTTTAAATCAAAGTTTATCATAGTTTTTAATTAACTAACCCAAAACAGCCCGCGGTGTTACTACGACGGCGTAAATCCGGTTTTACGGTGTTTTTCGTGTTTCCAGGTTTTAAATCATTAAGTTAGCATATCATATAGATATAGAACATGTGTTTGGTTGATTTTAAAAGTCAAGTTAGAAGGATTAACTTTTGTTTGCGAACAAGTTTAGAATTAACTAAACTATGTTCTAGTGATTACAAGTTTAAACCTTCGAATAAGATAGCTTTATATGTATGAATCGAATGATGTTATGAACATCATTACTACCTTAAGTTCCTTGGATAAACCTACTGGAAAATAGAAAAATGGATCTAGCTTCAATGGATCCTTGGATGGCTCGAAGTTCTTGAAGCAAAATCATGACACGAAAACAAGTTCAAGTAAGATCATCACTTGAAATAAGATTGTTATAGTTATAGAAATTGAACCAAAGTTTGAATATGATTATTACCTTGTATTAGAATGATAACCTACTGTAAGAAACAAAGATTTCTTGAGGTTGGATGATCACCTTACAAGATTGGAAGTGAGCTAGGAAACTTGAAAGTATTCTTGATTTTATGTAACTAGAACTTGTAAAATATATGAAGAACACTTAGAACTTGAAGATAGAACTTGAGAGAGATCAATTAGATGAAGAAAATTGAAGAATGAAAGTGTTTGTAGGTGTTTTTGGTCGTTGGTGTATGGATTAGATATAAAGGATATGTAATTTTGTTTTCATGTAAATAAGTCATGAATGATTACTCATATTTTTGTAATTTTATGAGATATTTCATGCTAGTTGCCAAATGATGGTTCCCACATGTGTTAGGTGACTCACATGGGCTGCTAAGAGCTGATCATTGGAGTGTATATACCAATAGTACATACATCTAAAAGATGTGTATTGTACGAGTACGAATACGGGTGCATACGAGTAGAATTGTTGATGAAACTGAACGAGGATGTAATTGTAAGCATTTTTTGTTAAGTAGAAGTATTTTGATAAGTGTATTGAAGTCTTTCAAAAGTGTATAAATACATATTAAAACACTACATGTATATACATTTTAACTGAGTCGTTAAGTCATCGTTAGTCGTTACATGTAAGTGTTGTTTTGAAACCTTTAGGTTAACGATCTTGTTAAATGTTGTTAACCCAATGTTTATAATATCAAATGAGATTTTAAATTATTATATTATCATGATATTATCATGTATGAATATCTCTTAATATGATATACATACATTAAATGTCTTTACAACGATAATCGTTACATATATGTCTCGTTTAAAAATCATTAAGTTAGTAGTCTTGTTTTTACATATGTAGTTCATTGTTAATATACTTAATGATATGTTTACTTATCATAGTATCATGTTAACTATATATATATATCCATATATATGTCATCATATAGTTTTTACAAGTTTTAACGTTCGTGAATCACCGGTCAACTTGGGTGGTCAATTGTCTATATGAAACATATTTCAATTAATCAAGTCTTAACAAGTTTGATTGCTTAACATGTTGGAAACATTTAATCATGTAAATATAAATCTCAATTAATATATATAAACATGGAAAAGTTCGGGTCACTACAAAAGTATGTTCAAAATATATTTACAACACTTTTAATATATTTTGATGTTTTAAGTTTATTAAGTCAGCTGTCCACGTTAGTAACCTACAACTAGTTGTCCACAGTTAGATGTACAGAAATAAATCGATAAATATTATCTTGAATCAATCCACGACCCAGTGTATACGTATCTCAGTATTGATCACAACTCAAACTATATATATTTTGGAATCAACCTCAACCCTGTATAGCTAACTCCAACATTCACATATAGAGTGTCTATGGTTGTTCCGAAATATATATAGATGTGTCGACATGATAGGTCGAAACATTGTATACGTGTCTATGGTATCTCAAGATTACATAATATACAATACAAGTTGATTAAGTTTTGGTTGGAATAGATTTGTAACCAATTTTCACGTAGCTAAAATGAGAAAAATTATCCAATCTTGTTTTACCCATAACTTCTTTATTTTAAATCCGTTTTGAGTGAATCAAATTGCTATGGTTTCATATTGAACTCTATTTTATGAATCTAAAAATAAAAAGTATAGGTTTATAGTCGGAAAAATAAGTTACAAGTTGTTTTTGTAAAGGTAGTCATTTTAGTCGAAAGAACGACGTCTAGATGACCATTTTAGAAAACATACTTCCACTTTGAGTTTAACCATAATTTTTGGATATAGTTTCATGTTCATAATAAAAATCATTTTCTCAGAATAACAACTTTTAAATCAAAGTTTATCATAGTTTTTAATTAACTAACCCAAAACAGCCCGCGGTGTTACTACGACGGCGTAAATCCGGTTTTACGGTGTTTTTCGTGTTTCCCGGTTTTAAATCATTAAGTTAGCATATCATATAGATATAGAACATGTGTTTAGTTGATTTTAAAAGTCAAGTTAGAAGGATTAACTTTTGTTTGCGAACAAGTTTAGAATTAACTAAACTATGTTCTAGTGATTACAAGTTTAAACCTTCGAATAAGATAGCTTTATATGTATGAATCGAATGATGTTATGAACATCATTACTACCTTAAGTTCCTTGGATAAACCTACTAGAAAAGAGAAAAATGGATCTAGCTTCAACGGATCCTTGGATGGCTCGAAGTTCTTGAAGCAGAATCATGACACGAAAACAAGTTCAAGTAAGATCATCACTTGAAATAAGATTGTTATAGTTATAGAAATTGAACCAAAGTTTGAATATGATTATTACCTTGTATTAGAATGATAATCTACTGTAAGAAACAAAGATTTCTTGAGGTTGGATGATCACCTTACAAGATTGGAAGTGAGCTAGCAAACTTGAAAGTATTCTTGATTTTATGAAACTAGAACTTTTGAAATTTATGAAGAACACTTAGAACTTGAAGATAGAACTTGAGAGAGATCAATTAGATGAAGAAAATTGAAGAATGAAAGTGTTTTTAGGTGTTTTTGGTCGTTGGTGTATGGATTAGATATAAAGGATATGTAATTTTGTTTTCATGTAAATAAGTCATGAATGATTACTCATATTTTTGTAATTTTATGAGATATTTCATGCTAGTTGCCAAATGATGGTTCCCACATGTGTTAGGTGACTCACATGGGCTGCTAAGAGCTGATCATTGGAGTGTATATACCAATAGTACATACATCTAAAAGCTGTGTATTGTACGAGTACGAATACGGGTGCATACGAGTAGAATTGTTGATGAAACTGAACGAGGATGTAATTGTAAGCATTTTTGTTAAGTAGAAGTATTTTGATAAGTGTCTTGAAGTCTTTCAAAAGTATATGAATACATATTAAAACACTACATGTATATACATTTTAACTGAGTCGTTAAGTCATCGTTAGTCGTTACATGTAAATGTTGTTTTGAAACCTTTAGGTTAACGATCTTGTTGAATGTTGTTAACCCATTGTTTATTATAACAAATGAGATGTTAAATTATTATATTATCATGATATTATGATATATAATATATCTTAGTATGATGTATATACAGTTAAATGTCGTTACAACGATAATCGTTACATATATGTCTCGTTTCGAAATCATTAAGTTAGTAGCCTTATTTTTACATATGTATTTCATTGTTAATACACTTAATAATATATTTACTTATCATTTAACATAATTAACCAAGTGTATCAATATCTTAATATGATTCATATGTACCTAGTAAGACGTTGTTATAACGATAATCGTTATATATATCGTTTTCGAGTTTCTTAAATTAATAGTCTCATTTTTATGTATATAACTCATTGTTAAAATACCTAATGAGATACATACTTATAATAAAAATATGTTAACTATATATATAACCATATATATGTCATCGTATAGTTTTTATAAGTTTTAACGTTCGTGAATCACCGATCAACTTGGGTGGTCAATTGTCTATATGAAACATATTTCAATTAATCAAGTCTTAACAAGTTTGATTGCTTAACATGTTGGAAACATTTAATCATGTAAATATCAATCTTAATTAATTTATATAAACATGGAAAAGTTCGGGTCACTACACTAATAACTTTCGTACATCATTTGGCGACCCAAATGAAGTTCAAATTAAATAAACAAACATGTTCTGTAACCCTTGTCACAAACTGATCCTAACCACATCAATAATTAATAATAAATATTATATAAAAATAAAAGCATATATCAACTTAATTCAAATTTAAGGGCAAACTAGTAATCTTACAGCTAGGCCCAGATGAGGGTGTTACAATGGAAGTCAAACTTGACTTGGCCATGGTGTTCTTTATGGTTGAACTCTTTTTAAGGGCCTAACTATCTTTTAAACCCAATCATTAACGAAAGCATCAAAACACATCACGTCTCTCGGATACTGCAAACCCTGTATCCTATTATGCTTAAGAAAGTTTAAACCTTTGTGGAATGTTAATATGTCACCCAACCGTGTATGCCTGTAGTCAGACTGCACGGGCGTCGGGGGTAAGGGACGTTGCTGTCTATTCAGAATCTTCAAGCCAATCGCATTACCCAGTGACATGTCTTATGACAGGGGCGTTTAGGACTAGTGTAATGAATACAAGGTCACTGCCTATTCATGAGCCAGCATTCCATAATCCCGAAAAAGTAACTGACGAAATCATAGCATGCGCTTCTTTTAACCTTATCCGAATTACAAATTTTATCGCATTTACTTTACTTTATCTTATAAACTAGAAAACCCAAAAATTAGGTAACGAACCATTACTTATGCACCTTAGGATTATCTTAAGCTTTAAATATAGGTTCGATTCTACTGATATCTCAAAAATACGACCCTAGGTCATAAAGTTAAACCATTACCCCCTGTTGGTGGTTAATTCTGACGCCTTGCGGCCTAACGACACCGCATAAATAAAACCGTCCATTTCGGCCATATCAATGAGGTAACAAGTTTTTGGCGCCGCTGCCGGGGAACTGGTATCAGATAATACTGCTTTTTATCAAACTCATTCACAAGCATTTAGTGGTGTCTAAGAAAGACAATTATACACGAACTTGGTTGTTAGATTTTCCGAACAGCCTCCAGTTATATTGGAACCAAAAGGATCCTGCCTCTCCATAGTCGACCTGGCCACTTGGTTTGTTGAATAGTTCGTGCGAAGCTCTGTTATCGAAATACCAGGGAATCAGTAGCAAAAACCAAAAACATATTTAAACTTAGGATAATTAGATTAGATTATCTTAGATTACTTTAGATTAAGATTACCTTAGATTAATTTAGAATAGCCCTAGATTGCTTTAGACTAAATTAGGAACTTAGCTTATTTACTTAAAAATTAAAAACAAAAAGGCATACCCACTGTATGACCCAAACCCGATCTAGACCAGGGCCATTGTTATTCGTACCTGATCCAGACACAATAATCTCTAAAGCACGTAAGGAAGAACGAATCGGAAATCGAATGGCGTTATGCGTTACTTTAGCAGAAAACACTAAACCCTTGATTGAAGGTCGAGGAAGACCGATCAGATTCCCAGATATTCAAGGACACTTGTTTGAATTAAAACATCACATTATACAGCTCATCCAAAATGGCTGTCAATTCCATGGACTACCGAATGACGATCCTAACTCTCACCTTGATAAATTCATATCTCTTTCGAACTCCTAAAAACAGCCAGGGATAGGACAAGATATAGTCCGGCTATACTTGTTTCCTCATTCTCTCACTCATCATGCACAAACATGGTTTGAAGGATTGAAAAAAGATTTCATCACGTCATGGACGGAGATGGCTACTAAATTCCTAACCAAAAATTTCCCTCCTTCCAAACAAACCAAGCTCAAGAATGACATCATTAACTTCAAACAAAGTTATGATGAATATCTTTACACTGCATGGGAGCGATTCAAAACCCTGCTGAAGAAATGCCCTAATCACCAGTTAGAACTGTCAGCTCAAATATGTACTTCTACAATGGTCTTACGGTAAATCATAGGACAACAATCGATGCCACAGCTCAAGGAAATCTGATAAACCAAACCGCAGAAGAAGCATAGGAGTTGCTTGAGAACATGACAATGCATCATCATGACTGGAATAGTGGTGAAATAACTTCATCATCTGCACCACTCTCCACAATTAATAATCAAACGGAGGCCATCAATCTCTCACGGACAAGATGGAATCTCTTGCCAAACAACTTGGAGAATTAAAGACGCCGTTGCAGCAAGTTAACTAGGTCCAGGCCTGTGTTAATTACACCAACCCGCAACCCACTAAAGAATATCAAGTTGAGTGTGAGAACCCTGACGGTTCAGTCTGTTACATCTAATACCCAGCTTGTCAATCAAATCCCGGATTCAATCAACAACCTAGGGTTAATCAATTCCAAAGAAACAACCAGCTTTTTCACTATCGTTAACCACCTTATCCACCCCAACAATCTCAATTGACCCACGATCAACCACTTCCACTCACTGGCCCACCAGTAGAGGAAAATTCCCCAACCACCCAAATTACGAAAGTAACCAACCTGTGACGATCGCTACAAATCCATATGGACGAACACGTCATTCATCGATTTCATTGCGAGGTATTTGACCTCTATATGATACGTTTTATAAACATTGCATTCTTTTGAAAAGGTATACCATAAATGAATATTTAAATCAAAGGTTTTCGACATCTGATGATTTCTACATATAGACAATCACCGTAATATAATAGTTTACAATAATACTTCCATTGGCAATGCAGTCAAAATAGATACATGATGATGGTTTTGTGAATGCAACGTTTTCTTGAATAAAGCATGTATGACTCCATGCACAAAGCTTGTCTAACATATAAGCAAACAGCGGAAGACTTCTAGGGAACCTGAGAATAAACATGCTAACAAGTGTCAACACAAAGATTGGTGAGTTCATAGTTTGAATGTTTCGCATAATCTGTATATAAAGGTGGATCACAAGATTTCAGTTGTTTCATCCAGAAACGTTTATCAAAATATTCTACAAAATTGAGCACTCTGGTAACTAAACTTAACGTATATATAATAAGTACCCATGTTTTAACATACATGCAACCAACATGTACAATACACACAAACCAACGTGTACTAAACTCAAATAGCATATGTCTATTTTATAGTTCAGGCTAGGGTTTCTATACCTGGAACAGACGGGGATGTCAAGCCCTATGGATCCATATACAACTACTCGCGCCCACCAGTTCTTATAACCGGCAGTTACTAGTTACCAAAGCTAAGGGATTTTCGGTTCAAACTCAGTGTAGAATTTAGTATGTACTTGTATCCATTGCGTTTAAAATAAAGTGCATGTATTCTCAGCCCAAAAATATAGATTGCAAAAGCAATTAAAAAGGGAGCAAATGAAACTCACCTTATCAGCACATAAAGTCGTTCACCGAAACGTGACCGAAACTCGAAATACCAGTTAACCGTAGATCTCAACCTAGAGAACATATGTTGGTCAATAAATGACTATCAAGCTAGGTCTGGTCATAGTGTATCACAATCCTAATGCTCGAGATCGACATACAAAAGTTATCAAAAGTCATTTCAAAAAGTCAATCTGACTCAATACTATAGTTAAATGATCATGGCAATCGAAACATTTTAACATTTCACATAGTTTTCCAATTCTTGTAAAATTAGGCTATAGTTTTTATAAGGCTTTAGAATATGATAAAACAATCAATTTTGACAATTGCTCAACAAGACGAGACGTGCCTTATATAGAAATTCATTTACTCGATTAGTAATATTTGAAAATCCAATTTATCAATCTTATAAACAAATTGTTTAAATATCAATTGCAGATTCAAAAGCAATTTCAATTAATGTTAATCATAATTCAGTTGACCATATCTTTTAATTCGTTCATCGAAATTACGCGATTTCTAAATGAAAAGTTATTGATTTTTCGCCAGCTTTCCAAAAACATGCATATCATATACCTTTTATCAGTAATATATGTATTAAATTAGTGATTCATCATAAACTGTTTAATGACAAAATTAAAGCATATTAGCATGTACAAACATATATACTCGAGCACTAGACATGTATACACTATTAATATATAAAAGATAAGATATGAATGCTCACGTATCAATATTGTGATTCAATATTGCAGGAAAGTACGTAGACACAACGGAGATGATAAACACTAGGTTTGACTTGCGAATATTACCCACGAACATTACCCATAACCACCATAGCTATAATCCATAATTTCCTTAGCTTTAACCCGTTTGACAACCCATTTTGAAAGTGACACGCTCATGACCTCGTCGTAGTATTTAATGTATACTACTACTACTACTACCACCACCACCACCACCGCCGCCGCCGTCGCCACCGCCGACGCCACCGCCGCCACCGCCACCACCGCTGCCGCCACCACCACCACCACCACCACCACTACTGTTGGGAATTTAACAAGTTCAAAATATACTTAAACCATTTTAAGAATCAAATTAAAGCGGAAGCATGAAAATATTACCAATTAAACT
The DNA here is from genome assembly GCF_046630445.1 of Rutidosis leptorrhynchoides. Lineage (NCBI taxonomy): Eukaryota > Viridiplantae > Streptophyta > Magnoliopsida > Asterales > Asteraceae > Rutidosis > Rutidosis leptorrhynchoides. Next base: position 650,198,827 of record NC_092333.1, read on the forward strand.
TGTTAATCTTTAACCTTTTAAAGTTAAATCCCAATTAGGATCAAGTTGTGAAACATACTTACAAACTACAAGTAAGAAAGGAGTTTATACCTTCTCCTAGCTTGTTGATAGATGATGATGAAGATGATGATGAATGGAGCTCCAAAACTATGAAACCTCAAGTAGTTATACCCCAAACTTTGCACCAACACCTTGTACTTTGGTTAGGATTTATCAACACTTGAATCAAACTTCCAAAAACCAAATTTAGAACCCTCTTTTCTCCCCAAACAGCCCACGGCCTGGACAGCTCTTTTAGAGGGTTTTTATGCAGTTTTTTTTGGAGTATGTTGCATGTATCACTTGAAAGAATGAGTCAAATACTTGGTAGAAGTGTTAGTTATGCTCATGTGGTGTTGTGTAGTATTAAAAGTAACAAAACAAGCATGTGTGCCCTTCCTTGGAGTCCCAAATTCTGCACCACATAATGTTTTATAATAATACTTGTAGGTTATTTTTAAAAGTTTATAAACCTTTTATAAACTTATGTATTATTTTGTTACTTATACATTTTATAAAACCTTTTATAAAATATAACACAATATAATCATTTAAACCCATAAATAATTATATATATAAATTATCCAAATAATTTATCTCAAGTGATAATATTTTAGAAACCTGATTTTCTAAAATTCAAGTGTTGCGTATTTGTTTAATGATCCAATCGTTAAGATCAAATACGTAAGGTGTCGCTAAGTTTGTTATTGGGTATGACCCGACTTGGATCATAACACATTAGCCACATTAATTTAATATGTCTCTCGGGCATACGAAATACCTTCAATCTCCCACTTGCACGAGAAACATAAGAAATTAATGCAAGTGACGGATACCACCTAACGACCGTCCATCACCCCCAATATGTTATGACTTTGTGCCATTCAATAACATCATCCCTTTCGAGTTCCCTATTCGAACTGATATATATACAGGTGAATCTTTCATTATATCCTTTCGTCCTAGATGTCATGTTAAATCCAAGAGATACAGAGTGATCACTCTCTTATAGATTTAACTTTTCAGGCCTTAGACATCTGACTCTCAACGAATAAGAGGGACAAATTCCATCTTGACTACATACGTCCTAGATATACACTTTGTAATATACCTGAGTTCTTCCTTATGTACTATCATGTTTCAGAATAGCGAAGGAAAGAATCAAGGCACAGTACTTGGTGAATATCCGAACCCAATATGTATCTCAGGTCAGAGGATACAATGATATTCTCCTTTACTCAAAATTACATGTGATCAACCACAAAGGCTCTATACAGTAATTCTTGAGAGCGGGTCTTCCAATATTTGTTTCCCACAAATATCTATGAACCTTGGTTGCAACCTTGCCCCACATTCAACCTATGAATGTATACCAATCCGAGTTCATAATAGTCTAAACCTCACACTTGTTCCCACAAATGTGATCGACTACGGAAATTTAGAATAATTGCTTATTCATGGATGAAATATGCAAAATAGGAACATAACTCAGATAAATTAACACCATAGTTATATTAATGAGTTTGAATAATTTCGTTCCGGTACAATACATAAAATAGATCATATCCAATCACTAGAATATCGAAGCCCTAATGCACAAACATGTCCCTCATGTTTTGGCCCATGTAAAAGCTTCGTGAGTGGATCCGCAACATTATGATCTGTGTGAACTTTGCGAATACATATCTTTCCTTTTTCAACTTCATCCCTTATGTAGTTGAATCTCCGCTCAATGTGACGAGTCTTTTGATGGGCACGAGGTTCCTTGATTTGAGCAATCGCACCCTCGTTGTCACAAAAGATCTCAAGAGGGTCCTGAATGGAAGGGACCACTCCTAAGTCGTCGATGAATTTCTTCATCCATGCAGCTTCCTGAGCTGCCAGTGAGGCGGCAATGTACTCCGACTCTGTAGTGGATAACGCAACAACCTCCTGTTTCGAACTCTTCCAAGAGACCGCACCACCATTTAACATGAAGACATAACCGGATTGTGATCGAGAGTCATCTCGATCAGTTTGGAAACTCGCGTCCACGTAACCTTTTACAGCGAGTTCCTCCTCACCAGACCCATATATTAGAAACATATCCTTAGTCCTCCTAAGGTATTTTAATATACTTTTAACAGCAATCCAATGACTGTTTCCTGGGTTATTCTGGTATCTACTTGTCAAGCTTAGAGCGCATGACACATCCGGTCTAGTACATATCATTGCATACATGATAGACCCAATAGCAGATGCGTATGGGACTTTCTTCATTCCCTCTTGTTCATCTTTCGTGGTAGGACACTGAGATGAATTGAGAACGGTTCCTCTTTGAATAGGTACCAAACCTTTCTTAGAGTTTTCCATCTTGAACCTTTTCAAGATTTTATCAATGTATGTACTTTGACTTAAACCTATCAATCTCTTGGATCTATTCCTATAGATCCCTATCCCCAATATGTATTGTGCGTCTCCAAGATCCTTAATGGAGAAGCAACTCTTTAGCCAAGTTTTGACTCCTTGCATTGTGGTAATATCATTCCCAAATAATAATATATCATCCACATATAGCACAAGGAACATTGTAGAGCTCCCACTAGCTTTCTTATATACACAAGCTTCATCACCATTTTTAATGAAGCCAAATTTCTCGGCTTCCTCATTAAAACGATGATTCCACATTCTAGATGCTTGTTTCAATCCGTAGATTGACTTCTTTAACTTGCATACACTTTTAGGATATTTTGGATCAACAAAACCTTCAGGCTGGACCATATAGACATCTTCCATAAGATATCCATTTAGGAAGGCGGTTTTGACATCCATTTGCCATATTTCATAGTCGTAGTGAGCAGCAATGGCAAATAATATCCTAATAGACTTTAGCATTGCCACAGGCGAGAAAGTTTCATCATAATCAACCCCTTGAGTTTGAGTGAAACCCTTTGCTACAAGTCTAGCTTTGTATGTATCCAAGTTTCCATGTATGTCGGTTTTCTTCTTGAAAAGCCACTTGCAATCAACTAGCTTAACGCTAGGAGGCTGCTCAACAAGTTCCCAAACTTGGTTTTCATACATGGATTGCATCTCGGCGTTCATGGCTTCCTGCCATTTATCTTTATCAATCCTTGATAAAGCATCTTCGTAGTTTGTCGGTTCATCCAAATCAACCGTATAGCAACCATCTATGAGAAACCCATATCTCTCAGGAGGATTGCTAATCCTACCAGATCTACGAATGCCTTGTGTATTTTGATCATTCATTTGATCACTATCAACATTTTCATGTTGAGTGCTAGTGTCAACCAATTGTGTATCATCTACTTGATCTTGAACCTCTTCAAGATCTATCTTCCTTTCACTATTTCCTTCCATTAGGAACTTAGTTTCAAGGAATTCCGCCTTTCGAGCAACAAATACATTCTGCTCGTATGGATCATAGAAATAGTATCCCATATCATCCTTGGGATATCCTATGAAGATACACTTCGTGGATCGAGCATTCAACTTATTAGGGACGTAACGCTTAGGATAAGCTTCACATCCCCATACCTTTAAGTATGATAGAGAAGGAGGTTTTCCAAACCACATCTCATGAGGAGTTCGTTCCACTTTCTTGGTTGGGGCCATATTTAAAATACGAGCCGCGGAGCTTAGACAATAACCCCAAAATGACAGAGGTAACGAGCTTCTTGCCATCATAGATCGAACCATATCCATTAGGGTTCGGTTCCTCCTTTCGGAAACTCCATTAAGTTGGGGTGTTCCGGGAGGAGTAAGTTGTGAGATAATCCCACAACTCCTAAGATGATCTTGGAAGGCATCGCTTAGGTATTCACCTCCTCTATCGGTACGTAGTACCTTAATTGTCTTATTGAGTTGATTTTGTACTTCGTTTTGATATTCTTTGAATGCTTCAAACGTTTCGTCCTTGTGTCTTAATAAGTAGACATATCCGAAACGACTAAAGTCATCAATGAAAGTAACAAAGTATCTTTCACCTTTCCTAGTCATGGGTTTAAAGGGTCCACATACATCGGAATGTATTAATCCCAATAAATCTTTAGCCCTTTCATAGGTCCCTTTGAAAGGTGCTTTAGTCATCTTGCCTTGTAAACAAGATTCACATACTTCAAACGAATCCATTTCATTTGATTTCAAAAGTCCATTCTTTTGAAGTGTATGTATTCGGTTCTTGTTTATGTGACCAAGGCGACAATGCCATAAGTAGGAATCACTCAAATCCCTTTTGAGTTTCTTGGTGCTTGTATGGTACATTGAGCTACTAGAAGATGTGTCATCATGAACCAATTCATAAATTCCATTTGAAGGCGAAGCCTTGAAATAGAATACATTATCTTTAGAAACATGAATATCATCATCAATAAAATTAACAACGTAACCACATTGTTTTAAGCGAGAAATAGAAATAATGTTTCTACACAAATCCGGAGCATACAAAACATTTTCTAAAATAAGTTCCAATCCACTCGGAAGCTTCAAAATAAAATTTCCTTGAGCTTTAACATGCACCTTTGCACCATTGCCCATATAGAGACTTGATGTTCCCGCCTTATGATCACTTCTTTTGAACCCCTGCAAAGAATTGCAAATATGAGTTCCACATCCAGTGTCTAATACCCATGTATTAGAAGAAGTAATACTTAGCTCTATATATACCATATATATATTACCTGAGGTTTGCCCTGCATCCCTCTTGTCCTTCAACTCCTTAAGGTAGACCGGACAGTTTCGTTTCCAATGACCCATCTCACCGCAACCGAAACATGGGTCTTCCTTGGGGTTTGCCTTCTCGGCTACCTTTTGCTTCTTAGCCTTGTTGATGGTTGGGGTAACCATCTTCCCTTTCCCTTTGCCTTGATAGGCGGGTCCTTTTCTCTTAGCCACCTTTGGCTTAGAGGTCTTACTTTTGGACCCACCTTGATCGATTGCTAACACGGGTAAAGCCCTTTTACCCATGCTAGTTTCCGCCGTCCTAAGCATACCATGAAGCTCACCTATACTCTTATCCATCCCATTCATGTTGTAATTAATTACAAATTGATCAAACCTCTTTGATAGGGAGTTAAGGATAAGATCGGTGGCTAACTCATTAGATATGTTAAGGTTAAGACGGTTAGCACGGTCGATAAGGCTTTTCATCTTAAGTACATAAGATGAAACCGATTGGGTGTCGTCCATACGACAAGCATGAAGCGCCCGAACCGTTTCAAAACGCTCAACACGTGCTTGTTGGAGAAACATCTCCTTCAATTGTGTTATCATGTCGTATGCGCTATGATGCTCGAAATCCTTTTGGAGTTCGGGTATCATAGTCCCAAGCATTAAGCATGAGACTTGAAGGGAGTCGTGGCAATACTTATCGTAAGAGGCCATTGCCTCCACATCACTCTCATCCGGTTGATCAGGAATGGGGTCCTCAAGCACATACATTTTATCCTCTTGTTTGAGGACAATCCGAAGATTGCGGAACCAATCCATAAAGTTTGTATGGTTGAGTTTGTCTTTCTCGAGGAGAGACCGCAACGATAGGTTGTTAAAGTTAAGTGGTGCGTTGTTCATGTTGTTGTTGTTATTAGCGGCCATCTACAAAATTCAACAAAGTTCTTTTAAGTATTGATTTCAAATTTAATAAACAATACCCTTTTAATTTGTTTTATTAAATATTAGAATCCAACGGTAAATCAAATTTCGGTTAGGTGACCTTTATCCCGTCATTTGATTTAGCTAGGTAGTCTTAATGACAATTGCAATCCTTTTGCAACTTCTAAGTTATGGGATCATGCAATCCTTTTGCATGGCATATTAATCCCATCAACGCCTATTTGTTCCTCATGCTTCGGTGACCCTAAGTTCATGATTCCCAAAACAAGTCGTCCTACTTGTGTAGACATGTAGACTTAACATACAAGTGGTTAGGTGACCTTTATCCCACATGTATGCGAAGTGTACCTTATTCACATTATTTCACTCATGACGGTTAGGTGACCTTTATCCCATCAAGAGATTCCTAATATGTCTAAGTGTTTCCACAAAAGGATGGCGTTTAACTTGTTTGCCTTGTTTTAGTTAAGGGATTTTAAGTTTTCATAAATTCTAGTTTAAGAAAACATTTGCCATACACTAACATGCATTTAGTGTATGGTCCTTATGAAAATCCATTTTCATGTCTATAAACCATTTTATATATATGATCCTAATCATGATCTTAATAACCATTTATTAATGTCCTTTTAGCCATTTTTAATTTAACCAATTAAATTGTCGTTTTGCATGTTGTTAATTAATGTATAATTTAACCAATTAAATTTCCATTTTGCTTGTTGTTAACTTGTGTGATTAACTTGTAGCATACAAACATACAATCCACATAATCATACAAAACAACCACGCATGCAAAATCATATGTTCACAATCAAGCCATATTGGTAGACATTTGTTTAGCCGAAAACAAATGCCACCGGATAAGGGGTAATTACACAAAGTAGGAGATTTCAAATCTCCCACTTAACCTTGCATCCAAATGCTTCTTCATGTGTTCTTCAAGTCTTCATCATTCTTCATCATTTTACAAAATATATCCTAATACATTTTGTCTAAAAAATGAAATTACAACCTAATCTATTTTACATACCAAATATAAAATAAATTACATAACCAAATGAATTATTACATGCCAAATGAATAAATATTATTACAAACCAATTGAATAAATATCAATCAACCATGCATGCAACCAAACACAAGGTCAAGGCTTAGATTGTGAACATTAACTACACAAGTGATAGGCAATACAGAATCACAAGTGATTGGAAACACAGAATCACAAGTGATCTGCAACACAGAATCACAAGTGATTGGCAATACAGAATCACAAGTGATCGGCAACACAGAATCACAAGTGATTGGCAGTACAGAATCACAAGTGATTTGCAGTACAGAATGCAGAATCACAAGTGATTTTGGCCAAAAAGACAAACCACCCAAAACCGAAAATTTTACATTCTACTTCATGCATGTTCATAGAATGCAAAATTATAGTGGGTTTAATAACCATCTCGAAGCATATTTCAACAACTTCGGCTCTAGATACCATTGTTGGGAATTTAACAAGTTCAAAATATACTTAAACCATTTTAAGAATCAAATTAAAGCGGAAGCATGAAAATATTACCAATTAAACTTGTTAATCTTTAACCTTTTAAAGTTAAATCCCAATTAGGATCAAGTTGTGAAACATACTTACAAACTACAAGTAAGAAAGGAGTTTATACCTTCTCCTAGCTTGTTGATAGATGATGATGAAGATGATGATGAATGGAGCTCCAAAACTATGAAACCTCAAGTAGTTATACCCCAAACTTTGCACCAACACCTTGTACTTTGGTTAGGATTTATCAACACTTGAATCAAACTTCCAAAAACCAAATTTAGAACCCTCTTTTCTCCCCAAACAGCCCACGGCCTGGACAGCTCTTTTAGAGGGTTTTTATGCAGTTTTTTTTGGAGTATGTTGCATGTATCACTTGAAAGAATGAGTCAAATACTTGGTAGAAGTGTTAGTTATGCTCATGTGGTGTTGTGTAGTATTAAAAGTAACAAAACAAGCATGTGTGCCCTTCCTTGGAGTCCCAAATTCTGCACCACATAATGTTTTATAATAATACTTGTAGGTTATTTTTAAAAGTTTATAAACCTTTTATAAACTTATGTATTATTTTGTTACTTATACATTTTATAAAACCTTTTATAAAATATAACACAATATAATCATTTAAACCCATAAATAATTATATATATAAATTATCCAAATAATTTATCTCAAGTGATAATATTTTAGAAACCTGATTTTCTAAAATTCAAGTGTTGCGTATTTGTTTAATGATCCAATCGTTAAGATCAAATACGTAAGGTGTCGCTAAGTTTGTTATTGGGTATGACCCGACTTGGATCATAACACATTAGCCACATTAATTTAATATGTCTCTCGGGCATACGAAATACCTTCAACTACCACTACCACTACCACTACCACTACCACTACCACTACCACTACCACTACCACTACCACTACCACTACTACTACTACTACTAATAATAATAATAATAATAATAATAATAATTATTATTATTATTATTATTATTATTATTATTATTATTATTATTATTATTATTATTATTATTATTATTATTATTATTATTATTATTATTATTATTATTATTATTATTATTATTATTATATATATAGTGAGAGGTATGCGAGAGATAGATGGATGGAATGATTCACAGAACCAGAAATCGATCGAGCTTTATACTCCTCTCCTGACTCCCTCTGCCATGCGATCGCATGGGGAATGTGAGGGGAACCCATGCGATCGCATGAGCCCTAGTTCCATCTCACATATGTTTTGTTTTGTAGTTCATCGACATATTTAAATATAATATATATAATATATTTAATATATATAATTATTTATATATTATATTATATTCTCGTGTATAGTTGATTTGTAATTTTAGTTCCGATAAGTCGTACGTCATCACTCGACTTATGTCCCGGTTCCGGTTTTTCGAACGTCCTTTCGTACACTGAGAAAACTTGTACTTTACCTTTCGTGACTCGTACCTTTGCCAAAATATAGACTTAAATTATCCCTAAACTATATCACTCGAAATATAACTTATACAATTGAGTGTTTTGGTCAATTACTTCTATAAATCATCTTCACGATATTTACTAATATAATAATATTATCAAACGTTTCATAATCAAGTTAATATCTATTCTCAATACTAATAAACACGTTTTAAATATACGTCCCAAGCTATTCATACAATTAATATTCCAACTTATCATATATATTCAAATAGATATATAAACCAATAAGTTTAATACACAGTATCATAAACTTAATACTTTGTTACGCTTTCAAGTTATAGTATATATATATGTATCTATTTACATATAATGGTTCGCGAATCGTTGAGAACCATCGAAGGGTAATTGAACATATGGAAGTAGTTCAAAATATTGAGATTAAGTTTTACAGACTTTGCTTATCGTGTCGGAAACGTTAATCATACAAAGATTAAGTTTAAATTTGGTCAGAAATTTCCGGGTCATCACACAACCCCACTCTCGGAGCTAATGATCAGTTGACTCAATTCATTCAAGGACAACAACAGCTAAATCAGAGTACTGCATCTAAACAAGACCATACATAAATACTAATGAGAAATCAATTGGCTCTGCTCAAAAGTCTAGAAACGCAGCTCGAACAGTTATCACAACGCCTTGAAACCCGATCACAAGGGAGATTAACTTGTAATACTATCCAAAATCCCCACATAGAGGAAGCTAAGTAAATGGATTCCGTAATCCCAGAGGAGGAACCACGAAGAAGGTCAGCTAGGCTCAAGAACAAATCGACATATACTTAGAAGCTGTCCATTGCAGCTCCAGTTCGTGTACCTTAACCTGGAAGGCTACAGGAGGAACCATTCAAGCTTGATTGCTTCAAACTTGATGGAAGATTCTTGGACACCATGTCCAAAGTTCCCAACCAGAAGAGATACATCCGAAGGCTTCTCTCTACAAAGGAGAGGATACCAGATTCTAACAAAATTCCACTGAGTGAAGAATGCTCGGCATTACTTAGAAACTCTCTACCACAAAAGCTAGGAGATACGGGCTGATTCATTTTCCCGTGTTCAATCTACCAATCTGGAACCATTCATGCGCTAGCAGATTTAGGAGCAAGTATCAACCTAATCCCCTACTCTCTCTACAAGAGATTAGAGTTAGAAGACTTGTCACCAGCTAATATGACAATCTAACTTGCTGATCACACAATTCGATATCCTAAGGGCATAGTTGAGAACGTCTTGATGAAAGTCGACAAATTCTTGTACCCTACGGATTTCGTAGTGATGGACATTAAGGAAGACCAACACACACCAATAGTGTTAGGAAGATCTTTCATGAATACGGCTAGGACTGTCATTGATGTGTACAATCAAACCTTGATCTTACGATCACATGGGGAGAACGTTACCTTTAAAATTGACCGACCTACTGATCTTTCTGGACAGGCAGAGATGTTTGCTATTTCCACCAGACGGATCATATCGAGATGGGTATCGAATAACAGTCTGCTGACGACCCAGAAATGGAAGAAGAGGAAGAACCTGAGGAGGAAGAAGAAATGGGAGACGTAAAAGAAACTGCGATGATACCTGATATCGGCTAAAAAGTCACGTTTTCACCCCGGTATTGAGGCCCAAAAATAAGAGAAGTTCCAAACTTTATCGACAAAAATACCCGCTTCATAGGTTAAAACTAAAGATCAAGTGATTACGAAGATGATGCAAAAAGAATCAAGAAAATCGGATCTAAAACGAAGATTCTAGAGCGAAAACGGTGAAAGACAAGAAATCAAGTTACGATCCAGCAAATCAGGAAGCCAAACGGATTGCCAGTATGGTAAACGGCCTGCCATACACCCAAATCAAACGGGCATGATAAATGGGCTGGTCTGGCAAATGGCCTGCCAAACGGCTTGCCAGCCGTTTGCAGGAAAAAATCAAGCTTATTTAAAGGGTCTTTGTCATTCATTTCAACACACACTTCAATTCACTTCTTTGTCTCTCTCTCTCTCTCTCTCTCTCTTGTACAATATTAGCCATACTTTCAAGGTCTTCGACTCCGTGCGGGAAACCTAGTACCCGAAGAAAAACTCCGAAGATTGTATTAGGAGCGGTCTGGAGTTTGAAGTTGTCACTTTTGTATTCGGAACTCGTTTAATCTACTGGTACTTCTATCCTTTATCTTTATATAATGTCTTCTATCCTTATGTTTTTCGATGTTGTTGCCATGATTAGTGAGTAGTTAACTATAGTGTATGCTATGATGTAATCAGTTATAATGCCGAAATAATATTATGGTTTGTGTATGTTGTCGAAACGCTTTCCGATTATGCTTTAAACTCAATCACTTTTCCAACTAATAGAACGTAGTTATTGGCTCTGTTATTGGGAAGTCACGAACCCCGATTCAGAGTATACTATCTGTATCACCCCTTGGTAAGAGAAGTCTATTGGATACAACGCAAGATCGACTGACGCACACCGGTTGTAGTAAGTCTATCAAGCTCTGGATTTTGATTGAGGACTCTTTCGTAGTGAAACATCTAACTAGACCCTTAGTACATTGTCAGTCCCAGACCATGCTAATGTAGTCACCAAGCATATAAACTTCGTACGTGCATGTTGAATCACAATGGGTGTTGTAAGCTGTACCTCTGCTAAGTAAGACTATGGAACCCGGTCAGTGCTGATTAGTACACTGCACCATAACACGGTCTCAAGCATTGCACCCCGCTTGAGGGATTCTTGGTTAATTAAGGAACTGTTTGTTTAAACACATAAAGGATTGGACTGTTAGGATAACCGAACGTGTTCATGGAAGTCAACTTGACTTGGCCATGGTGTTCTTTATGGTTAAACTCTTTTAAGGGCCTAATTACCTTTTAAACTCAATCATTAACGAAAGCATTGAAACCCATCACGTCTCTCGGATATGGTAAACCCAGTATTCTATTATGTTTAAGAAAGTTTAGATCTTTGTGGAATGTTAATACGTCACCCAATCGAGTCGCTCAATTGGATGAGTCGTCTGAACGTGTATGCATGTAGTCAGACTGCACGGGCGTCGGGGGTAAGGGACGTTGCTGTCTATTCAGAATCTTCAAGCCTATCGCATTTTCCATTGACATGTCTTACGACAGGGGCGTTTAGGACCAGTGTAATGAATATAAGGTCCCTACCTATTCATGAGCCAGCATTCCATAATCCCGGCAAAATAACTGATGAACTCATAGTATGCACTTGCTTTAACCTTATCTGAATTACGAATTTTATTGCATTTACTTTATCTGTCTTATAAATTAGAGAAAACCCAAAAATTAGGAAACCACTACTCCTCTCTATAATTATCTTAGGCTTTAAATATAGGTTCGATTCTACTGATATCTTAAAAATACGACCATAGGTCATACTTCCCTTACTCATAATAAGGAGTAGTACGATTTAGGCCCCGCTAAATATAAATTTAAAACAGTACCCCCCTTTTGGTGACTAATTCAGACGTGTTGCGACCTAACGACACCACACTAATAAAACCGTCCATTTCTGTCATATCAATACCCTCTCCAAGCCTGGAACGTCATGAAGAATTAATGAGGCTTGAGACAGAAGATCACACTTTAATCATTCGTTTCAAGAAAAAAACTGATAAGGTTGAGGTTAAGGATATAGAAATTGACCCTGCAAGTGTCGAAGTGAAGAACTAGAAATATGAAGAATCCCATTCATCAGACGAATCCTCAAAAGACTATTATACCGATGATAACGAGGAAGAGCAACATGTCCCATTCATATTGACTATAAACGTTCCATATTAATTGATTTCTTTGCGAGGTTTTGACCTCTATATGAGACGTTTTTAAAAGACTGCATTCGTTTTTAAAACAAACCATAACCTTTATTTTATCGACAAGGTTAAAAGGACACCACCTAGATTATCAGAAATGATAATCTATAAATATCACACTACACACTACCAATACATATTGGTTTACAATAGTAATATGTTACAACAAAGTAAATCTCGAATGCAGTTTTAAACAATATTATACAAGCATGCTGACACCAAGTCTTGTCCATATATTAGCATGCAACAGTGGAAGCTCTTAATAATCACCTGAGAATAAACATGCTTTAAATGTCAACAAAACTGTTGGTGAGTTATAGGTTTAACCTATATATTATCAAATTAATATAATAGACCACAAGATTTCATTTATTCAATAATCCTACACTCGCAAGTGTATAAAAATCATTTTATGATGAACACCTGGTAACCGACATTAACATAATGCATATAGAATATTCCCCGCATACTCGCAAGTATGTCATAAATTGGCAATCGCAATCACCATATAAATCAAAGTATTAAAGCATTCCAAATTCTAGAATGGAGTTTGTTAGGCCCATAGATCTATCTTTAGGATTCACATCAATTAGGGGCCATTTCCCTAATTCTTAGGTTACCAGACTTGAAGGGGCGATATTCGGTATAATAATCCAACCATAGAATGTAGTTTTAAGTACTTGTGTCTATTTCATCAACCATTTATAAAATCAGCGCATGTATTCTCAGTCCCAAAAATATTAGATTTTAAAAGTGGGAGTATAAGTCACTTTCACAGATTTTTACTTCGTCGGGAAGTAAGACTTGGCCACTGGTCAATTCATGAACCTATAACAAATATGTACATATATATCAAAGTATGTTCAAAATATAATTACAACATTTTAATACGTTTTAATGTTTTAAGTTTATTAAGTCAGATGTCCTCGTTAGTAACCTACAACTAGTTGTCCACAGTTAGATGTACAGAAATAAATCGATATATATTATCTTGAATCAATCCACGACCCAGTGTATACACATCTTAGGCTAGATCACAACTTAAAGTATATATATTTTTGGAATCAACCTCAACCCTGTATAGCTAACTCTAACATTACTACATATAGAGTGTCTATGGTTGTTCCAAATAATATATATACATGGGTCGATATGATATGTCAAAACATTTGCATACGTGTCTATGGTATCCCAAGATTACAAAATATATTAGAATACATGTATAATACAATATGAGTTAGCTAGGATTTGATTAATATAGATTTGTTACCAATTTTCACGTAGTTACAACAAGTAAAAATATCCAATCTTGTTTTACCCATAACTTCTTCGTTTTAAATCCGTTTTGAGTGATTCAAGTTGCTATGGTTTCATATTGAACTTAAGTTTATGAATCCAAACAGAAAAAGTATAAGTTTATAATCGGAAATATAGGTTACAAGTCATTTTTGTAAAGGTAGTCATTTCAGTCGAAAGAACGACGTCTAGATGGCCATTTTGGAAAACATACTTCCACTTTGAGTTTAACCATGATTTTTGGATATAGTTTCATGTTCATAAGAAAAATCATTTTCCCAGAAGAACAACTTTTAAATCAAAGTTTATCATAGTTTTTAATTAACTAACCCAAAACAGCCCGCGGTGTTACTACGACGGCGTATATCCGATTTTAAGGTGTTTTTCGTGTTTTCAGGTTTTAAATCATTAAGTTAGCATAACATATAGATATAGAAAATGTGTTTAGTTGATTTTAAAAGTCAACTTATAAGGATTAACTTTTGTTTGCGAACAAGTTTAGAATTAACTAAACTATGTTCTAGTGATTACAAGTTTAAACCTTCGAATAAGGTAGTTTTATATGTATGAATCGAATGATGTTATGAACATCATTACTACCTCAAGTTTTGTGGATAAACCTACTGGAAATGAGAAAAAATAACTTGAGCTTCAAAGGATCTTTGATGGCTTGAAAGTTCTTGAAATAGAATCATGACACAAAAACAAGTTCAAGTAAGATTATTACTCGAATTAAGATAGTTATAGTTATAGAAATTGAATCAAAGCTTGAATATGAATATTACCTTGATTTAAAAAGATAACCTACTGTAAATAATAAAAGTTTCTTGATCTTAGATGATTGCTTGGAATGGATTAGGAAACTTGGAAGTAAACTTGTAAACTTGGAAGTGTTCTTGATGTGTTCTTGAGTAATTGTTTTTATGATGATTATAGGTAATAACCAAAGCTTGTATTTGATGATTTTTTCTGGAAAAATAGTAACTTAGACGTTCATGGAAGAGTGTGTGTGTGTTTTGAGAGAGAATTGGGAAGAAAATTGGAAGTGAAATGGAGTAGGTGGTGAGTGGTGAAGGTGAGTGGGGTTAAAAGGAGTTCTTGTTTTTGTTTCCTTGCTCATAATTCATGATAATTGTCTAATTGTTGGTTCCACATGTTTGTTGACTATCCAGGGCTGCTAAGATCTGAATTATTATGTGTATATACCAATAGTGTATACGTTTAGGAGCTGGGTATTGTACGAGTACGAATACTGTTGCATACGAGTAGAATTGCTGATGAAAATGAATGAGAATGCAATTGTAAGCATTTTTGTTAAGTAGAAGTATTTTGATATGTGTCTTGAAGTCTTTCAAAAGTTTACTAATACATCTAAATACACTACATGCATATACATTTTAACTGAGTCGTTAAGTCATCGTTAGTCGTTACATGTAAGTGTTGTTTTGAAACCTTTAAGTTAACGATCTCATTTAATGTTGTTAACCCATTGTTTATTATATCTAATGAGATGTTACATTATTACATTATTATGATATTATGATGTATGAATATATCTTAATATGATATATATACATTAAAATGTCGTTACAACGATAATCGTTACATATATGCCTCGTTTCAAAATTCTTAAGTTAGTAGTCTTGTTTTACATATGTAGTTCATTGTTAACATACTTAATGGTATATATAATTATCATTTTATCATGTTATATATAGTGTAACAATATCTTAAAATGATACATATGTATTTAGTAAGACGTTGTAATAACGATAATCGTTATATATATCGTTTCGAGTTTCTTAACTTAGTAGTCTCATTTTTATGTATATAACTCATTGTTATTATACTTATGGAGATAATTGCTTATCATAATCTCATTTTAACTATATGTATATCCATATATATATCGTCATGTCGTTTTTACAAGTTTTAACATTCGTGAATCGCCGGTCAACTTGGGTGGTCAATTGTCTACATGAAACTCATTTCAAATAATCAAGTCTTAACAAGTTTGATTGCTTAACATGTTGGAAACACTTAATCATGTAAATATCAATTTCATTTAATATATATAAACATGGAAAAGTTCGGGTCACTACAGTACCTACCCGTTAAATAAATTTCGTCCCGAAATTTTAAGCAGTTGGAGGTGTTGACGTATCTTCCGGAAATAGGTGTGGGTATTTCTACTTCATCTGATCTTCTCATTCCCAGGTGAACTCGGTGAAATGTCCCGTTCTTATTGATTAAAAACGTTCCATATTAATTGATTTCGTTGCGAGGTTTTGACCTCTATATGAGACGTTTTTCAAAGACTGCATTCATTTTAAAACAAACCATAACCTTTATTTCATCAATAAAGGTTTAAAAAGCTTTACGTAGATTATCAAATAATGATAATCTAAAATATCATGTTTACACACGACCATTACATAATGGTTTACAATACAAATATGTTACAACAAAATAAGTTTCTTGAATGCAGTTTTTACACAATATCATACAAGCATGGACTCCAAATCTCGTCCTTATTTAAGTATGCGACAGCGGAAGCTCTTAATAATCACCTGAGAATAAACATGCTTAAAACGTCAACAAAAATGTTGGTGAGTTATAGGTTTAACCTATATATATCAAATCATAATAATAGACCACAAGATTTCATATTTCAATACACATCCCATACATAGAGATAAAAACATTCATATAGTGAACACCTGGTAACCGACATTAACAAGATGCATATATAAGAATATCCCCATCATTCCGGGACACCCTTCGGATATGATATAAATTTCGAAGTACTAAAGCATACGGTACTTTGGATGGGGTTTGTTAGGCCCAATAGATCTATCTTTAGGATTCGCGTCAATTAGGGTGTCTGTTCCCTAATTCTTAGATTACCAGACTTAATAAAAAGGGGCATATTCGATTTCAATAATTCAACCATAGAATGTAGTTTCATGTACTTGTGTCTATTTTGTAAATCATTTATAAAACCTGCATGTATTCTCATCCCAAAAATATAAGATTTTAAAAGTGGTACTATAACTCACTTTCACAGATTTTTACTTTGTCGGGAAGTAAGACTTGGCCACTGGTTGATTTACTAACCTATAACAATATATACATATATATCAAAGTATGTTCAAAATATATTTACAACACTTTTAATATATTTTGATGTTTTAAGTTTATTAAGTCAGCTGTCCTCGTTAGTAACCTACAACTAGTTGTCCACAGTTAGATGTACAGAAATAAATTGATAAATATTATCTTGAATCAATCCACGACCCAGTGTATACGTATCTCAGTATTGATCACAACTCAAACTATATATGTTTTGGAATCAACCTCAACCCTGTATAGCTAACTCCAACATTCACATATAGAGTGTCTATGGTTGTTCCGAAATATATATAGATGTGTCGACATGATAGGTCGAAACATTGTATACGTGTCTATTGTATCTCAAGATTACATAATATACAATACAAGTTGATTAAGTTATGGTTGGAATAGATTTGTTACAAATTTTCACGTAGCTAAAATGAGAAAAATCATCCAATCTTGTTTTACCCATAACTTCTTCATTTTAAATCCGTTTTGAGTGAATCAAATTGCTATGGTTTCATATTGAACTCTATTTTATGAATCTAAATAGAAAAAGTATAGGTTTATAGTCAGAAAAATAAGTTACAAGTCATTTTTGTAAAGGTAGTCATTTCAGTCGAAAGAACGACGTCTAGATGACCATTTTAGAAAACATACTTCCACTTTGAGTTTAACCATAATTTTTGGATATAGTTTCATGTTCATAATAAAAATCATTTTCTCAGAATAACAACTTTTAAATCAAAGTTTATCATAGTTTTTAATTAACTAACCCAAAACAGCCCGCGGTGTTACTACGACGGCGTAAATCCGGTTTTACGGTGTTTTTCGTGTTTCCAGGTTTTAAATCATTAAGTTAGCATATCATATAGATATAGAACATGTGTTTAGTTGATTTTAAAAGTCAAATTAGAAGGATTAACTTTTGTTTGCGAACAAGTTTAGAATTAACTAAACTATGTTCTAGTGATTACAAGTTTAAACCTTCGAATAAGATAGCTTTATATGTATGAATTGAATGATGTTATGAACATCATTACTACCTTAAGTTCCTTGGATAAACCTACTGGAAAAGAGAAAAATGGATCTAGCTTCAACGGATCCTTGGATGGCTCGAAGTTCTTGAAGCAGAATCATGACACGAAAACAAGTTCAAGTAAGATCATCACTTGAAATAAGATTGTTATAGTTATAGAAAATGAACCAAAGTTGGAATATGATTATTACCTTGTATTAAAATGATAACCTACTGTAAGAAACAAAGATTTCTTGAGGTTGGATGATCACCTTACAAGATTGGAAGTGAGCAAGCAAACTTGAAAGTATTCTTGATTTTATGTAACTAGTACTGTAAGAAACAAAGATTTCTTGAGGTTGGATGATCACCTTACAAGATTGGAAGTGAGCTAGCAAACTTGAAAGTATTCTTGATTTTATGAAACTAGAACTTGTAGAATAAATGAAGAACACTTAGAACTTGAAGATAGAACTTGAGAGAGATCAATTAGATGAAGAAAATTGAAGAATTAAAGTGTTTGTAGGTGTTTTTGGTCGTTGGTGTATGGATTAGATATAAAGGACATGTAATTTTGTTTTCATGTAAATAAGTCATGAATGATTACTCATATTTTTGTAATTTTATGAGATATTTCATGCTAGTTGCCAAATGATGGTTCCCACATATGTTAGGTGACTCACATGGGCTGCTAAGAGCTGATCATTGGAGTGTATATACCAATAGTACATACATCTAAAAGCTGTGTATTGTACGAGTACGAATACGGGTGCATACGAGTAGAATTGTTGATGAAACTGAACGAGGATGTAATTGTAAGCATTTTTGTTAAGTAGAAGTATTTTGATAAGTGTATTGAAGTCTTTCAAAAGTGTATAAATACATATTAAAACACTACATGTATATACATTTTAACTGAGTCGTTAAGTCATCGTTAGTCGTTACATGTAAGTGTTGTTTTGAAACCTTTAGGTTAATGATCTTGTTAAATGTTGTTAACCCAATGTTTATAATATCAAATGAGATTTTAAATTATTATATTATCATGATATTATTATGTATGAATATCATTAAATGTCTTTACAACGATAATCGTTACATATATGTCTCGTTTAAAAATCATTAAGTTAGTAGTCTTGTTTTTACATATGTAGTTCATTGTTAATATACTTAATGATATGTTTACTTATCATAGTATCATGTTAACTATATATATATCCATATATATGTCATCATATAGTTTTTACAAGTTTTAACGTTCGTGAATCACCGGTCAACTTGGGTGGTCAATTGTCTATATGAAACATATTTCAATTAATCAAGTCTTAACAAGTTTGATTGCTTAACATGTTGGAAACATTTAATCATGTAAATATCAATCTCAATTAATATATATAAACATGGAAAAGTTCGGGTCACTACAGTACCTACCCGTTAAATAAATTTCGTCCCGAAATTTTAAGCTGTTGAAGGTGTTGACGAATCTTCTGGAAATAGATGCGGGTATTTCTTCTTCATCTGATCTTCATGCTCCCAGGTGAACTCGGGTCCTCTACGAGCATTCCATCGAACCTTAACAATTGGTATCTTGTTTTGCTTAAGTCTTTTAACCTCACGATCCATTATTTCGACGGGTTCTTCGATGAATTGAAGTTTTTCGTTGATTTGGATTTCATCTAACGGAATAGTGAGATCTTCTTTAGCAAAACATTTCTTCAAATTCGAGACGTGGAAAGTGTTATGTACAGCCGCGAGTTGTTGAGGTAACTCAAGTCGGTAAGCTACTGGTCCGACACGATCAATAATCTTGAATGGTCCAATATACCTTGGATTTAATTTCCCTCGTTTACCAAATCGAACAACGCCTTTCCAAGGTGCAACTTTAAGCATGACCATCTCTCCAATTTCAAATTCGATATCTTTTCTTTTAATGTCAGCGTAGCTCTTTTGTCGACTTTGGGCTGTTTTCAACCGTTGTTGAATTTGGATGATCTTCTCGGTAGTTTCTTGTATAATCTCCGGACCCGTAATCTGTCTATCCCCCACTTCACTCCAACAAATCGGAGACCTGCACTTTCTACCATAAAGTGCTTCAAACGGCGCCATCTCAATGCTTGAATGGTAGCTGTTGTTGTAGGAAAATTCTGCTAACGGTAGATGTCGATCCCAACTGTTTCCGAAATCAATAACACATGCTCGTAGCATGACTTCAAGCGTTTGTATCGTCCTTTTGCTCTGCCCATCAGTTTGTGGATGATAGGCAGTACTCATGTCTAGACGAGTTCCTAATGCTTGATGTAATGTCTGCCAGAATCTTGAAATAAATCTGCCATCCCTATCAGAGATAATAGAGATTGGTATTCCATGTCTGGAGACGACTTCCTTCAAATACAGTCGTGCTAAGTTCTCCATCTTGTCATCTTCTCTTATTGGCAGGAAGTGTGCTGATTTGGTGAGACGATCAACTATTACCCAAATAGTATCAAAACCACTTGCAGTCCTTGGCAATTTAGTGATGAAATCCATGGTAATGTTTTCCCATTTCCATTCCGGGATTTCGGGTGTTGAAGTAGACCTGATGGTTTCTGATGCTCAGCTTTGACCTTAGAACACGTCAAACATTCTCCTACGTATTTAGCAACATCGACTTTCATACCCGGCCACCAAAAATATTTCTTGAGATCCTTGTACATCTTCCCCGTTCCAGGATGTATTGAGTATCTGGTTTTATGAGCTTCTCTAAGTACCATTTCTCTCATATCTCCAAATTTTGGTACCCAAATCCTTTCAGCCCTATACCGGGTTCCGTCTTCCCGAATATTAAGATGCTTCTCCGATCCTTTGGGTATTTCATCCTTTAAATTTCCCTCTTTTAAAACTCCTTGTTGCGCCTCCTTTATTTGAGTAGTAAGGTTATTATGAATCATTATATTCATAGATTTTACTCGAATGGGTTCTCTGTCCTTCCTGCTCAAGGCATCGGCTACCACATTTGCCTTCCCCGGGTGGTAACGAATCTCAAAGTCGTAATCATTCAATAATTCAATCCACCTACGCTGCCTCATATTCAGTTGTTTCTGATTAAATATGTGTTGAAGACTTTTGTGGTCGGTATATATAATACTTTTGACCCCATATAAGTAGTGCCTCCAAGTCTTTAATGCAAAAACAACCGCGCCTAATTCCAAATCATGCGTCGTATAATTTTGTTCGTGAATCTTCAATTGTCTAGACGCATAAGCAATCACCTTCGTTCGTTGCATTAATACACAACCGAGACCTTGCTTTGATGCGTCACAATAAATCACAAAATCATCATTCCCTTCAGGCAATGACAATATAGGTGCCGTAGTTAGCTTTTTCTTCAATAACTGAAACGCTTTCTCTTGTTCATCCTTCCATTCAAATTTCTTCCCTTTATGCGTTAATGCAGTTAAGGGTTTTGCTATTCTGGAAAAGTGTTGGATGAACCTTCTGTAGTAACCAGCTAGTCCTAAAAACTGGCGTATGTGTTTCGGAGTTTTCGGGGTTTCCCACTTTTCAACAGTTTCTATCTTTGCTGGATCCACCTTAATACCTTTTTTGTTCACTATGTGACCGAGGAATTGAACTTCTTCCAACCAAAATGCACACTTTGAAAACTTAGCGTACAATTCTTCCTTCCTCAATACTTCTAACACCTTTCTCAAATGTTCACCGTGTTCTTGGTCATTCTTTGAGTAAATAAGTATGTCATCAATGAAAACAATGACAAACTTGTCAAGGTATGGTCCACACACTCGGTTCATAAGGTCCATGAACACAGCTGGTGCATTAGTTAAACCAAACGGCATGACCATAAACTCGTAATGACCGTAACGTGTTATGAAAGCAGTCTTTGGAATATCATATTCTTTCACCCGCATTTGATGATACCCGGAACGTAAGTCAATCTTTGAATAAACAGACGAGCCTTGTAGTTGATCAAATAAGTCGTCGATTCTCGGTAGTGGGTAGCGGTTCTTGATGGTAAGTTTGTTCAACTCTCGGTAGTCGATACACAACCTGAATGTACCATCTTTCTTTTTGACAAACAAAACAGGAGCTCCCCACGGTGATGTGCTTGGTCGAATGAAACCACGTTCTAAAAGTTCTTGTAATTGGCTTTGCAGTTCTTTCATCTCACTGGGTGCGAGTCTGTAAGGAGCACGAGCTATTGGTGCAGCTCCTGGTACAAGATCTATTTGAAATTCAACGGATCGATGTGGGGGTAATCCCGGTAATTCTTTCGAAAATACATCGGGAAATTCTTTTGCAATGGGAACATCATTGATGCTCTTTTCTTCAGTTTGTACTTTCTCAACGTGTGCTAGAACAGCATAGCAACCTTTTCTTATTAGTTTTTGTGCCTTCAAATTACTAATAAGATGTAGCTTCGTGTTGCCCTTTTCTCCGTACACCATTAAGGGTTTTCCTTTTTCTCGTATAATGCGAATTGCATTTTTGTAACAAACGATCTCTCCTTTCACTTCTTTCAACCAGTCCGTACCGATTATCACATCAAAACTCCCTAACTCTACTGGTATCAAATCAATCTTAAATGTTTCGCTAACCAGTTTAATTTCTCGATTCCGACATATATTATCTGCTGAAATTAATTTACCATTTGCTAATTCGAGTAAAAATTTACTATCCAAAGGCGTCAATGGACAACTTAATTTAGCACAAAAATCTCTACTCATATAGCTTCTATCCGCACCCGAATCAAATAAAACGTAAGAAGATTTATTATCAATAAGAAACGTACCCGTAACAAGCTCCGGGTCTTCCTGTGCCTCTGTCGCATTAATATTGAAAACTCTTCCGCGG
Organism: Rutidosis leptorrhynchoides; assembly: GCF_046630445.1. Classification (NCBI taxonomy): domain Eukaryota; kingdom Viridiplantae; phylum Streptophyta; class Magnoliopsida; order Asterales; family Asteraceae; genus Rutidosis; species Rutidosis leptorrhynchoides. Next base: position 650,221,638 of record NC_092333.1, read on the forward strand.
ACTTGTCCATTCGTGTTCTCCTGGTTCGGGCAATTTCTAATAATGTGACCCGGTTTTCCACATTTATAACAAACTACATTGGCATAACTTGCTCCGACACTACTTGCTCCGCCATTACTCGTTCCGACACCATTTGTTCCTTTCGTTCTATTAACCCCTAGTCCGTAGACCTCACACTTCGCTGCGCTATGACCATTTCTTTTACACTTGTTGCAAAATTTGGTGCAGAACCCCGAGTGATACTTTTCACACCTTTGACATAGCTGCTTCTGATTGTTGTTGTTGTTGCGGTTATTATTGTTGTTTGGATGATTGTTGTAGTTGTTGTTGTTGTTGTTGTTGTTGTTGTTGTTGTTGTTGGGCCGTTTGTTGTAGTTGCGATTGATGTTGCGATTGTTGGGATAATTGTTGCGATTATTGTTGTAATTGCTGTTGTTGTTGTATTGGTGATTCTTATCACCGTTTTCCTCCCACTTTCTTTTGACTTGCTTCACATTGGCCTCTTCAGCAGTCTGTTCTTTAATTCTTTCTTCAATCTGGTTCACTAGTTTGTGAGCCATTCTACATGCCTGTTGTATGGAGGCGGGCTCGTGTGAACTTATATCTTCTTGGATTCTTTCCGGTAATCCTTTCACAAACGCGTCGATCTTCTCTTCCTCATCTTCGAATGCTCCCGGACACAATAGGCATAATTCTATGAATCGTCTTTCGTACGTGGTAATATCAAATCCTTGGGTTCGTAACCCTCTAAGTTCTGTCTTGAGCTTATTGACCTCGGTTCTGGGACGGTACTTCTCGTTCATCAAGTGCTTGAATGCTGACCACGGTAGTGCGTACGCATCGTCTTGTCCCACTTGCTCTAGATAGGTATTCCACCATGTTAACGCAGAACCTGTGAAGGTATGCGTAGCGTACTTCACTTTGTCCTCTTCAGTACACTTACTTATGGCAAACACCGATTCGACCTTCTCGGTCCACCGTTTCAATCCAATCGGTCCTTCGGTTCCATCAAATTCCAAAGGTTTGCAGGCAGTGAATTCTTTGTAGGTGCATCCTACACGATTTCCTGTACTGCTAGATCCAAGGTTATTGTTGGTATGTAGCGCAGCCTGTACTGCGGCTATGTTTGAAGCTAGAAAAGTACGGAATTCCTCTTCATTCATATTCACGGTGTGTCGAGTAGTCGGTGCTATTTCCTTCAAAATAGTCAAATGGAACAAGTTAATCATACAGAATATTAAGAGTAGTTAATAGTATTTCGTAGCATAATATGAACTAATTTATAAAAGCTTTTTCTTCATATTAGCGTTTTATAAGTTTAAATTCGGGTAGTACCTACCCGTTAAGTTCATACTTAGTAGCTAATATACAATTCAACTACTACAATTCTATATGAAAAACTGGTTATAATAATATTTCGCGTCCAAACTTTTACACAATATTTTACAAACTTACAATACCGCTTATTTTACATATAGCATGAAATATAGCACACAATAAATTTGATACAAGATGGTTGTGAAGATAATTCTAGCTAGTACACAAGTCGTTCAGCAAAGGTAATAAAGACACGTAATTCATACGTCCAGAAACAAGTCATGCATTCTGGTTTTACTAGGATTACTTCCCATCCTTGGTCTTGTGGAACATAACCGTTATGGCCGTTGATAAGACAGCGTGTTGTAACATCGTCAAAGGGACGAGGGTTACGTAATGTCCAACAGTCCCGTAACAATCTAAAAACCTCATTTCTTACCCCAATTACCGACTCCGTCACTTGTGGGAACGTTTTGTTTAATAGTTGTAGCCCGATGTTCTTGTTCTCACTTTGGTGAGAAGCGAACATTACTAATCCGTAAGCATAACATGCTTCTTTATGTTGCATGTTAGCCGCTTTTTCTAAATCACGAAGTCCAATATTCGGATATATTGAGTCAAAATAATTTCTTAACCCATTGCGTAAAATAGCATTTGGGTTCCCCGCAATATATGCGTCAAAGTAAACACATCGTAACTTATGGATTTCCCAATGTGATATCCCCCATCTTTCGAACGAAAGCCTTTTATAAACCAAGGCATTCTTGGAACGTTCTTCGAATGTCTTACAAACTGATCTCGCCTTAAATAGTTGTGCCGAAGAATTCTAACCGACTCTAGACAAGATTTCATCAATCATGTCTCCGGGTAGGTCTCTTAAAATATTGGGTTGTCTATCCATTTTGTGTTTTTATACTGTAAAATAGACAAGAGTTAGATTCATAAAAAAATACTTATTAATACAAGCAATTTTTACATATATCATAAAGCATAAGCACACTATATTACATATATTACACCACACGAATACAACTATCTTATTCCGACTCGCTTGTTTCTTCTTCTTCGGTTTTGGTTCGTTTTGCCAAGTTTCTAGGGATATATGATGTTCCCCTAATACGAACCGTCGTTTTCCACATTGGTTTAGAAAAACCTGGTGGTTTAGAGGTTCCCGGGTCATTGTTACAACTTAAGGACTTCGGGGGTTGACGATACATATAAAGTTCATCGGGGTTGGAATTAGATTTCTCTATTTTTATGCCCTTTCCCTTATTATTTTCTTTCGCCTTTTTAAATTCAGTTGGGGTAATTTCTATAACATCATCGGAATTCTCGTCGGAATCCGATTCATCGGAGAATTGGTAATCCTTCCAATATTTTGCTTCCTTGGCGGAAACACCATTGACCATAATTAACCTTGGTCGGTTGGTTGAGGATTTTCTTTTACTTAACCGTTTTATTATTTCCCCCACCGGTTCTATTTCTTCATCCAGTTCCGATTCTTCTTCCGGTTCCGATTCTTCTTCCGGTTCCGACTCTTCTTCCGGTTCCTCTTCGGGAACTTGTGAATCAGTCCACGAATCATTCTAATTTACATTTGACTCTTCATTATTATTAGGTGAGTCAATGGGACTTGTTCTAGAGGTAGACATCTATCACATAATATCAAACGCGTTAAGAGATTAATATATCACATAATATTCACATGTTAAAAATATATAGTTTCCAACAAAATTTGTTAAGCAATCATTTTTCAAGTAAACACGGTCGAAGTCCAGACTCACTAATGCATCCTAACAAACTCGATAAGACACACTAATGCAAAATTCTGGTTCTCTAAGACCAACGCTCGGATACCAACTGAAATGTCCCGTTCTTATTGATTAAAAACGTTCCATATTAATTGATTTCGTTGCGAGGTTTTGACCTCTATATGAGACGTTTTTCAAAGACTGCATTCATTTTAAAACAAACCATAACCTTTATTTCATCAATAAAGGTTTAAAAATCTTTACGTAGATTATCAAATAATGATAATCTAAAATATCATGTTTACACACGACCATTACATAATGGTTTACAATACAAATATGTTACAACAAAATAAGTTTCTTGAATGCAGTTTTTACACAATATCATACAAGCATGGACTCCAAATCTCGTCCTTATTTAAGTATGCGACAGCGGAAGCTCTTAATAATCACCTGAGAATAAACATGCTTAAAACGTCAACAAAAATGTTGGTGAGTTATAGGTTTAACCTATATATATCAAATCATAATAATAGACCACAATATTTCATATTTCAATACACATCCCATACATAGAGATAAAAATCATTCATATGGTGAACACCTGGTAACCGACATTAACAAGATGCATATATAAGAATATCCCCATCATTCTGGGACACCCTTCGGATATGATATAAATTTCGAAGTACTAAAGCATCCGGTACTTTGGATGGGGTTTGTTAGGCCCAATAGATCTATCTTTAGGATTCGCGTCAATTAGGGTGTCTGTTCCCTAATTCTTAGATTACCAGACTTAATAAAAAGGGGCATATTCGATTTCAATAATTCAACCATAGAATGTAGTTTCATGTACTTGTGTCTATTTTGTAAATCATTTATAAAACCTGCATGTATTCTCATCCCAAAAATATTAGATTTTAAAAGTGGGACTATAACTCACTTTCACAGATTTTTACTTCGTCGGGAAGTAAGACTTGGCCACTGGTTGATTCACGAACCTATAACAATATATACATATATATCAAAGTATGTTCAAAATATATTTACAACACTTTTAATATATTTTGATGTTTTAAGTTTATTAAGTCAGCTGTCCTCGTTAGTAACCTACAACTAGTTGTCCACAGTTAGATGTACAGAAATAAATTGATAAATATTATCTTGAATCAATCCACGACCCAGTGTATATGTATCTCAGTATTGATCACAACTCAAACTATATATGTTTTGGAATCAACCTCAACCCTGTATAGCTAACTCCAACATTCACATATAGAGTGTCTATGGTTGTTCCGAAATATATATAGATGTGTCGACATGATAGGTCGAAACAAAGTATACGTGTCTATGGTATCTCAAGATTACATAATATACAATACAAGTTGATTAAGTTATGGTTGGAATAGATTTGTTACCAATTTTCACGTAGCTAAAATGAGAAAAATCATCCAATCTTGTTTTACCCATAACTTCTTCATTTTAAATCCGTTTTGAGTGAATCAAATTGCTATGGTTTCATATTGAACTCTATTTTATGAATCTAAACAGAAAAAGTATAGGTTTATAGTCAGAAAAATAAGTTACAAGTCATTTTTGTAAAGGTAGTCATTTCAGTCGAAAGAACGACGTCTAGATGACCATTTTAGAAAACATACTTCCACTTTGAGTTTAACCATAATTTTTGGATATAGTTTCATGTTCATAATAAAAATCATTTTCTCAGAATAACAACTTTTAAATCAAAGTTTATCATAGTTTTTAATTAACTAACCCAAAACAGCCCGCGGTGTTACTACGACGGCGTAAATCCGGTTTTACGGTGTTTTTCGTGTTTCCAGGTTTTAAATCATTAAGTTAGCATATCATATAGATATAGAACATGTGTTTAGTTGATTTTAAAAGTCAAGTTAGAAGGATTAACTTTTGTTTGCGAACAAGTTTAGAATTAACTAAACTATGTTCTAGTGATTACAAGTTTAAACCTTCGAATAAGATAGCTTTATATGTATGAATTGAATGATGTTATGAACATCATTACTACCTTAAGTTCCTTGGATAAACCTACTGGAAAAGAGAAAAATGGATCTAGCTTCAACGGATCCTTGGATGGCTCGAAGTTCTTGAAGCAGAATCATGACACGAAAACAAGTTCAAGTAAGATCATCACTTGAAATAAGATTGTTATAGTTATAGAAATTGAACCAAAGTTTGAATATGATTATTACCTTGTATTAAAATGATAACCTACTGTAAGAAACAAAGATTTCTTGAGGTTGGATGATCACCTTACAAGATTGGAAGTGAGCTAGCAAACTTGAAAGTATTCTTGATTTTATGTAACTAGTACTGTAAGAAACAAAGATTTCTTGAGGTTGGATGATCACCTTACAAGATTGGAAGTGAGCTAGCAAACTTGAAAGTATTCTTGATTTTATGTAACTAGAACTTGTAGAATAAATGAAGAACACTTAGAACTTGAAGATAGAACTTGAGAGAGATCAATTAGATGAAGAAAATTGAAGAATTAAAGTGTTTGTAGGTGTTTTTAGTCGTTGGTGTATGGATTAGATATAAAGGACATGTAATTTTGTTTTCATGTAAATAAGTCATGAATGATTACTCATATTTTTGTAATTTTATGAGATATTTCATGCTAGTTGCCAAATGATGGTTCCCACATATGTTAGGTGACTCACATGGGCTGCTAAGAGCTGATCATTAGAGTGTATATACCAATAGTACATACATCTAAAAGCTGTGTATTGTACGAGTACGAATACGGGTGCATACTAGTAGAATTGTTGATGAAACTGAACGAGGATGTAATTGTAAGCATTTTTGTTAAGTAGAAGTATTTTGATAAGTGTATTGAAGTCTTTCAAAAGTGTATAAATACATATTAAAACACTACATGTATATACATTTTAACTGAGTCGTTAAGTCATCGTTAGTCGTTACATGTAAGTGTTGTTTTGAAACCTTTAGGTTAATGATCTTGTTAAATGTTGTTAACCCAATGTTTATAATATCAAATGAGATTTTAAATTATTATATTATCATGATATTATTATGTATGAATATCATTAAATGTCTTTACAACGATAATCGTTACATATATGTCTCGTTTAAAAATCATTAAGTTAGTAGTCTTGTTTTTACATATGTAGTTCATTGTTAATATACTTAATGATATGTTTACTTATCATAGTATCATGTTAACTATATATATATCCATATATATGTCATCATATAGTTTTTACAAGTTTTAACGTTCGTGAATCACCGGTTAACTTGGGTGGTCAATTGTCTATATGAAACATATTTCAATTAATCAAGTCTTAACAAGTTTGATTGCTTAACATGTTGGAAACATTTAATCATGTAAATATCAATCTCAATTAATATATATAAACATGGAAAAGTTCGGGTCACTACACTCGGGTCCTCTACAAGCATTCCATCGAACCTTAACAATTGGTATCTTGTTTTGCTTAAGTCTTTTAACCTCACGATCCATTATTTCGACGGGTTCTTCGATGATTTGAAGTTTTTCGTTGATTTGGATTTCGTCTAATGGAATCATGAGATCTTCTTTAGCAAAACATTTCTGCAAATTCGAGACGTGGAAAGTGTTATGTACAACTGCGAGTTGTTGAGGTAACTCAAGTCGGTAAGCTACTGGTCCGACACGATCAATAATCTTGAATGGTCCAATATACCTTGGATTTAATTTCCCTCGTTTACCAAATCGAACAACACCTTTCCAAGGTGCAACTTTAAGCATGACCATCTCTCTAATTTCAAATTCTATATCTTTTCTTTTAATGTCAGCGTAGCTCTTTTGTCGACTTTGGGTGGTTTTCAACCGTTGTTGAATTTGGATGATCTTTTCGGTAGTTTCTTGTATTATCTCCGGACCCGTAATCTGTCTATCCCCCACTTCACTCCAAAAAATCGGAGACCTACACTTTCTACCATAAAGTGCTTCAAACGGTGCCATCTCAATGCTTGAATGGCAACTGTTGTTGTAGGAAAATTCTTCTAACGGTAGGTGTCGATCCCAACTGTTACCGAAATCGATAACACATGCTTGTAGCATGTCTTTAAGGGTCTGTATCGTCCTTTCACTTTGCCCATCAGTTTGTGGATGGTAAGCAGTACTCATGTCTAGACGAGTCCCCAATGCTTGTTGCAATGTCTGCCAAAATCTTGAAACAATTCTGCCATCCCTATCTGAGATAATAGAGACTGGTATTCCATGTCTGGAGACAACTTCCTTCAAGTATAATCGCGCCAACTTCTCTATTTTATCATCTTCTCTCATTGGCAGAAAGTGTGCTGATTGGTAAGACGATCGACTATTACCCAAATTGTATCATAACCACTTGCAGTCCTTGGCAATTTAGTAATGAAATCCATGGTAATGGTTTCCCATTTCCATTCCGGGAATTCAGGTTGTTGAAGTAGACCTGATGGTTTCTAATGTTCAGCTTTGACCTTAGAACACGTCAAACATTCTCCTACGTATTTAGCAATATCGACTTTCATACCCGGCCACCAAAAGTGTTTCTTGAGATCTTTGTACATCTTCCCCGCTCCGAGATGTATTGAATATCTGGTTTTATGTGCTTCCTTAAGTACCATTTCTCTCATATCTCCAAACTTTGGTACCCAAATTCTTTCAGCCCTATACCGGGTTCCGTCTTCCCGAATATTAAGATGTTTCTCCGATCCTTTGGGTATTTCATTCTTCAACTTTCCTTCTTTTACAACTCCCTGCTGCGCCTCTTTTATTTGAGTAGTAAGGTTAGTACGAATAATTATATTCATAGCTTTTACCCGTATAGGTTCTCTGTCCTTTCTACTCAAAGCGTCGGCTGCCACATTCGCCTTCCCCGGGTGGTAACGAATCTCAAAGTCGTAATCATTCAACAATTCAATCCACCTACGCTGCCTCATGTTCTGTTGTTTCTGATTAAATATGTGTTGGAGACTTTTGTGGTCGGTATATATAATACTTTTGACCCCATATAAGTAGTGCCTCCAAGTCTTTAATGCAAAAACAATAGCGCCCAATTCCAAATCGTGAGTCGTATAATTTTGCTCGTGAATCTTCAATTATCTGGACGCATAAGCAATTACCTTCATTTGTTGCATTAATACATAACCGAGGCCTTGCTTTGAGGTATCACAATATATCACAAAATCATTATTCCCTTCAGGCAATGACAATATAGGTGTCGTAGTTAAATTTTTCTTCAACAATTGAAACACTTTCTCCTGCTCATCCTTCCATTCAAATTTCTTCCCTTTATGTGTTAATGCAGTCAAGGGTTTTGCTATTTTGGAAAAATCTTGGATGAACCTTCTGTAGTAACCAGCCAGTCCTAAAAATTGGCGTATTTGCTTCGGAGTTTTCGGGGTTTCCTACTTTTCAACGGTTTCAATCTTTGCTGGATCCACCTGAATACCTTCTTTGTTCACTATGTGTCCAAGGAATTGAACTTCTTCCAACCAAAATTCACACTTTGAAAACTTAGCGTACAGTTTTTATTTCATCAACAACTCTAGCACTTTTCTCAAATGTTCTTCGTGCTCTTGATTATTCTTTGAGTAAATAAGTATGTCATCGATTAAAACAATGACAAACTTGTCAAGGTATGGTCCACACACTCGGTTCATGAGGTCCATGAACACAGCTGGTGCGTTAGTCAACCCAAACGGCATAACCATAAACTCGTAATGACCGTAACGCGTTCTGAAAGCAGTCTTCAGAATATCATCCTCCTTCAACCGCATTTGATCATACCCAGAACGTAAATCAATCTTTGAATAAACTGACGAGCCTTGTAGTTGATCAAATAAGTCATCGATTCTCGGTAGTAGATAACGGTTCTTGATGGTAAGTTTGTTCAACTCTCGGTAGTCGATACACAACCTGAATGTACCATCCTTCTTTTTGACAAACAAAACAGGAGCTCCCCATGGTGATGTACTTGGTCGTATAAAACCACGCTCTAAAAGTTTTTGTAGTTGGTTTTGGAGTTCCTTCATTTCACTGGGTGCGAGTCTGTATGGAGCACGAGCTATTGGTGCAGCTCCTGGTACAAGGTCTATTTGAAATTCAACGGATCGATGTGGGGGTAATCCCGGTAATTCTTTCAAAAATACATCGGGGAATTATTTTGCGACAGGAACATCACTGATGTTCTTTTCTTCAGGTTTAACTTCCTCGATGTGTGCTAGAATGACGTAACAACCTTTTCTTATTAGTTTTTGCGCCTTCAAATTACTAATAAGATTTAACTTCGCGTTGCTCTTTTCTCCATACACCATTAAGGGTTTTCCTTCTTTTCGTACAATGTGAATTGCATTTTTGTAACATACGATCTCTGCTCTCTCCTTTTTCAACCAGTCCATGCCAATTATCACATCAAAACTCCCTAACTCTACTGGTATCAAATCAATCTTAAACGTTTCGCTAACCAGTTTAATTTCTCAATTCCGACATATTTTATCTGTCGAAATTAATTTACCGTTTGCTAATTCGAGTAAATTTTATTATGCATAGGCGTCAATGGACCACTTAATTTAGCACAAAAATCTCTACTCATATAGCTTCTATCCGCACCCGAATCAAATAAAACATAAGCAGGTTTTCATCAATAAGAAACATACCCGTAACAAGCTCCGGGTCTTCTTGCGCTTCTGCCGTATAAATATTGAAAACTCTTCCATGACCCTGTCCATTAGTATTCCCCTGATTTGGGCATTCGTTTCTGATATGACCCGGCTTCCCACATCCATAACAAATAATGGCGGTATTATTTGTTCCGACATTATTTGTTCCTTTATTCTTGTTAGCCATTGGTCCGTAAACTTCACACTTCGTTGTACCATGACCCTTTCTATTACACTTTCTACACGATGTTGTACAAAGCCCAGTCAGATGGTATCCTTCACACCTCTGGCATGGTTTCTGCCTCTGGTTGTTATTGTTGGGATTGTTGTTGTTGCGGTTATTGTTATTGTTGGAACAGTTATTATAGTTGTTGTAGTTGTTGTTGGGATTGTTATTGTTGTTGCGGTTAAAGTTGCGGTTCTGGTGGTAGTTATTGCGTTTGTAATTGCGATTATTGTTGTTGTTGTTGTATTGGTGACTCTTGTCACTGTTTTCTTCCCACTTCCTCTTGACTTGTTTCGTGTTGGCTTCTTCGGTTGCTTGCTCTTTAATTCTCCCCTTAATCTGATTTATGAGTTTATGAGCCATTCGACTTGCCTTCTGTATGGAAGTGGGCTCGTGTGAACTCACATCTTCTTGAATCCTTACTGGTAACCCTTTTACAAACGCGTCGATCTTCTCTTCTTCATCTTCGAACACTCCCGGACACAATAGGCACAACTCTGTGAATCGTCGTTCATATGTGGTAATGTCGAACCCTTGTGTTCGTAACTCTCTAAGTTCTACCTTGAGCTTATTGACTTCGTTTCTAGGATGGTACTGCTCGTTCATCAATTGCTTGAATGCCGACCACGGTAGTGCGTAAGCAGCATTTTGTCCTACCTGTTCAAGATAGGTGTTCCACCACGTTAACGCAGTACCTGTGAAGGTATGTGTAGCATAATTAACTTTGTCCTCTTCAGTACACTTACTTATGGCAAACACCGATTCGACTTTCTCGGTCCACCGTTTCAATCCAATTGGTCCTTCGGTTCCATCAAATTCCAAAGGTTTGCAGGCAGTGAATTCTTTGTAGGAGCATCCTACATGATTTCTTGTGGAATTAGTTCCACTGCTAGATCCAGAGTTATTGTTATTTTGCATCGCAACCTGTACTGCGGCTATGTTTGCTGCAAGGAAAACATGAAAGTCTTCCTCTCTCATGTTCAAATTCTGACGAGTCGTCGGTGCCATTTCCTTCAAAAATAGCCCAAAAGAATTAAGTTAATCATATAGAATATTAAGAGTAGTCAATAGTATTTCGTAGCATAATATGAACTCATTTATAAAAGCTTTTTCTTCATATTAGCGTTTTATAGTTTTAATTCGGGTAGTACCTACCCGTTAAGTTCATACTTAGTAGCTAATATACAATTCAACTACTACGATTCTATATGAAAAACTTATTACAATAATATTTCGCGTTCAAACTTTTATAAAATATTTTACAAACATACAATACCACTATTATACATATAGGATAAAATATAGCACATAATATCTTTGCTACTCGGCAGCTATAAAGGCAATTCTAGTTAATACGCAAGTTGTTCAGCAAAAGAAATAAAGACACGTAATTCATAAGTCCGGAAACAAGTCATGCATTCTGGTTTTACTAAGACGACTTCCCATCCTTGGTCTTATGGAAAGTAACCGTTATGACCATTGGCTAGGCAGCATGTTGTAATGTCGTCAAAAGGACGAGGGTTTCGTAATGTCCAACAGCCTCGTAATAATATAAAAACCTTGTTTCTCACCCCAACTACTGAATCCGTCACTTGTGGGAATGTTTCATTTAATAGTTGTAATCCGATGTTCTTTTTCTCACTTTGGTGAGAAGCGAACATCACTAACCTGTAAGTATAACATGCTTCTTTATGTTGCATGTTAGAAGCTCTTTCTAACTCACGAAATCCTATGTTGGGATATGTTGAGTCAAAATAGGTTCTTAACCCGTAGCGTAAAATTGCATTTGGGTTCCCCGCATTTAATGCTTTAAAGAAAACACGGTGTAACTTACGGTCTCCCCAATGCGATATACCCCACCTATCAAAGGAAAACCTTTTGTAAACTAAGGCATTTCTGGAAAGTCTTTCAAATGTTTGACAAGTTAATTTCGCCATAACTAAATATGCTGATGAATTCTGACCGACTCTAGACAAGATTTCCTCAATCATATCCTCTGGTAGGTCTTCTAAAATATTCGGTTGTCTACCCTTAACGTCCATTTTGTTTTTATACTGTAAAATAGACAAGGATTAGATTCGTAAAAAATAATTGACAAACAATACAAACAATTTTTACATAGAACATAAAAGTACAAGCACACTACAATACATATAATACACAACATAATTGTAGTGACCCGAACTTTTCCATGTTTATATATATTAATTGAGATTGATATTTACATGATTAAATGTTTCCAACATGTTAAGCAATCAAACTTGTTAAGACTTGATTAATTGAAATATGTTTCATATAGACAATTGACCACCCAAGTTGACCGGTGATTCACGAACGTTAAAACTTGTAAAAACTATATGATGACATATATATGGATATATATATATATAGTTAACATGATACTATGATAAGTAAACATATCATTAAGTATATTAACAATGAACTACATATGTAAAAACAAGACTACTAACTTAATGATTTTTAAACGAGACATATATGTAACGATTATCGTTGTAAAGACATTTAATGTATATATATCATATTAAGAGATATTCATACATGATAATATCATGATAATATAATAATTTAAAATCTCATTTGATATTATAAACATTGGGTTAACAACATTTAACAAGATCGTTAACCTAAAGGTTTCAAAACAACACTTACATGTAACGACTAACGATGACTTAACGACTCAGTTAAAATGTATATACATGTAGTGTTTTAATATGTATTTATACACTTTTGAAAGACTTCAATACACTTATCAAAATACTTCTACTTAACAAAAATGCTTACAATTACATCCTCGTTCAGTTTCATCAACAATTCTACTCGTATGCACCCGTATTCGTACTCGTACAATACACAGCTTTTAGATGTATGTACTATTGGTATATACACTCCAATGATCAGATCTTAGCAGCCCATGTGAGTCACCTAACACATGTGGGAACCTTTATTTGGAAACTAGCATGAAATATCTCATAAAATTACAAAAATATGAGTAATCATTCATGACTTATTTACATGAAAACAAAATTACATATCCTTTATATCTAATCCATACACCAACGACCAAAAACACCTACAAACACTTTCATTCTTCAATTTTCTTCATCTAATTGATCTCTCTCAAGTTCTATCTTCAAGTTCTAAGTGTTCTTCATATATTCTACAAGTTCTAGTTACATAAAATCAAGAATACTTTCAAGTTTGCTAGCTCACTTCCAATCTTGTAAGGTGATCATCCAACCTCAAGAAATCTTTGTTTCTTACAGTAGGTTATCATTTTAATACAAGGTAATAATCATATTCAAACTTTGGTTCAATTTCTATAACTATAACAATCTTATTTCAAGTGATGATCTTACTTGAACTTGTTTTCGTGTCATGATTCTGCTTCAAGAACTTTGAGCCATCCAAGGATCCGTTGAAGCTAGATCCATTTTTCTATTTTCCAGTAGGTTTATCCAAGGAACTTAAGGTAGTAATTATGTTCATAACATCATTCGATTCATACATATAAAGCTATCTTATTCGAAGATTTAAACTTGTAATCACTAGAACATAGTTTAGTTAATTCTAAACTTGTTCGCAAACAAAAGTTAATCCTTCTAACTTGACTTTTAAAATCAACTAAACACATGTTCTATATCTATATGATATGCTAACTTAATGATTTAAAACCTGGAAACACGAAAAACACCGTAAAACCGGATTTACGCCGTCGTAGTAACACCGCGGGCTGTTTTGGGTTAGTTAATTAAAAACTATGATAAACTTTGATTTAAAAGTTGTTATTCTGAGAAAATGATTTTTATTATGAACATGAAACTATATCCAAAAATTATGGTTAAACTCAAAGTGGAAGTATGTTTTTTAAAATGGTCATCTAGACGTCGTTCTTTCGACTGAAATGACTACCTTTACAAAAACGACTTGTAACTTATTTTTATGACTATAAACCTATACTTTTTCTGTTTAGATTCATAAAATAGAGTTCAATATGAAACCATAGCAATTTGATTCACTCAAAACGGATTTAAAATGAAGAAGTTATGGGTAAAACAAGATTGGATAATTTTTCTCATTTTAGCTACGTGAAAATTGGTAACAAATCTATTCCAACCATAACTTAATCAACTTGTATTGTATATTATGTAATCTTGAGATACCATAGACACGTATACAATGTTTCAACCTATCATGTCGACACATCTATATATATTTCGGAACAACCATAGACACTCTATATGTGAATGTTGGAGTTAGCTATACAGGGTTGAGGTTGATTCCAAAATATATATAGTTTGAGTTGTGATCAATACTGAGATACGTATACACTGGGTCGTGGATTGATTCAAGATAATATTTATCGATTTATTTCTGTACATCTAACTGTGGACAACTAGTTGTAGGTTACTAACGAGGACAGCTGACTTAATAAACTTAAAACATCAAAATATATTAAAAGTGTTGTAAATATATTTTGAACATACTTTGATATATATGTATATATTGTTATAGGTTCGTGAATCAACCAGTGGCCAAGTCTTACTTCCCGACGAAGTAAAAATCTGTGAAAGTGAGTTATAGTCCCACTTTTAAAATCTAATATTTTTGGGATGAGAATACATGCAGGTTTTATAAATGATTTACAAAATAGACACAAGTACGTGAAACTACATTCTATGGTTGAATTATCAAAATCGAATATGCCCCTTTTTATTAAGTCTGGTAATCTAAGAATTAGGGAACAGACACCCTAATTGACGCGAATCCTAAAGATAGATCTATTGGGCCTCACAAACCCCATCCAAAGTACCGGATGCTTTAGTACTTCGAAATTTATATCATATCCGAAGGGTGTCCCGGAATGATGGGGATATTCTTATATATGCATCTTGTTAATGTCAGTTACCAGGTGTTCACCATATGAATGATTTTTATCTCTATGTATGGGATGTGTATTGAAATATGAAATCTTGTGGTCTATTGTTATGATTTGATATATATAGGTTAAACCTATAACTCACCAACATTTTTGTTGACGTTTAAAGCATGTTTATTCTCAGGTGAATATTAAGAGCTTCCGCTGTTGCATACTAAAATAAGGACAACATTTGGAGTCCATGTTTGTATGATATTGTGTAAAAACTGCATTCAAGAAACTGATTTCGATGTAACATATTTGTATTGTAAACCATTATGTAATGGTCGTGTGTAAACAGGATATTTTAGATTATCATTATTTGATAATCTACGTAAAGCTTTTTAAACCTTTATTTATGAAATAAAGGTTATGCTTTGTTTTAAAATGAATGCAGTCTTTGAAAAACGTCTCATATAGAGGTCAAAACCTCGCAACGAAATCAATTAATATGGAACGTTTTTAATCAATAAGAACGGGACATTTCAGTTGGTATCCGAGCGTTGGTCTTAGAGAACCAGAATTTTGCATTAGTGTGTCTTATCGAGTTTGTTAGGATGTATTAGTGAGTCTGGACTTCGACCGTGTTTACTTGAAAAATGATTGCTTAACAAATTTTGTTGGAAACTATATATTTTTAACATGTGAATATTATGTGATATATTAATCTCTTAACGCGTTTGATATTATGTGATAGATGTCTACCTCTAGAACAAGTCCCATTGACTCACCTAATAATAATGAAGAGTCAAATGTAAATTGGAATGATTCGTGGACTGATTCACAAGTTCCCAAAGAGGAATCGGAAGAAGAGTCGGAACCGGAAGAAGAGTCGGAACCGGAAAAGAATCGGAACCGGAAGAAGAATCGGAACCGGATGAAGAAATAGAACCGGTGGGGGAAATAATAAAACGGTTAAGTAAAAGAAAATCCTCAACCAACCGACCAAGGTTAATTATGGTCAATGGTGTTTCCGCCAAGGAAGCAAAATATTGGGAGGATTACCAATTCTCCGATGAATCGGATTCCGACGAGAATTCCGATGATGTTATAGAAATTACCCCAACTGAATTTAAAAAGGCAAAAGAAAATAATAAGGGAAAGGGCATAAAAATAGAGAAATCTAATTCCAACCCCGATGAACTTTATATGTATCGTCAACCCCCGAAGTCCTTAAGTTGTAACAATGACCCGGGAACCTCTAAACCACCTGGTTTTTCTAAACCAATGTGGAAAACGACGGCTCGTATTAGGGGAACATCATATATCCCTAGAAACTTGGCAAAACGAACCAAAACCAAAGAAGAAAAAACAAGCGAGTCGGAATAAGATAGTTGTATTTGTGTGGTGTAATATATGTAATATAGTGTGCTTATGCTTTATGATATATGTAAAAATTGCTTGTATTAATAAGTATTTTTTTTATGAATCTAACTCTTGTCTATTTTACAGTATAAAAACACAAAATGGATAGACAACCCAATATTTTAAGAGACCTACCCGGAGACATGATTGATGAAATCGTGTCTAGAGTCGGTCAGAATTCTTCGGCACAACTATTTAAGGCGAGATCAGTTTGTAAGACATTCGAAGAACGTTCCAAGAATGCCTTGGTTTATAAAAGGCTTTCGTTCGAAAGATGGGGGATATCACATTGGGAAATCCATAAGTTACGATGTGTTTACTTTGACGCATATATTGCGGGGAACCCAAATGCTATTTTACGCAATGGGTTAAAAAATTATTTTGACTCAATATATCCGAATATTGGACTTCGTGATTTAGAAAAAGCGGCTAACATGCAACATAAAGAAGCATGTTATGCTTACGGATTAGTAATGTTCGCTTCTCACCAAAGTGAGAACAAGAACATCGGGCTACAACTATTAAACAAAACGTTCCCACAAGTGACGGAGTCGGTAATTGGGGTAAGAAATGAGGTTTTTAGATTGTTACGGGACTGTTGGACATTACGTAACCCTCGTCCCTTTGACGACGTTACAACACGCTGTCTTACCAATGGCCATAATGGTTATGTTCCACAAGACCAAGGATGGGAAGTAATCCTAGTAAAACCAGAATGCATGACTTGTTTCTGAACGTATGAATTACGTGTCTTTATTGCCTTTGCTGAACGACTTGTGTACTAGCTAGAATTATCTTCACAACCATCTTGTATCAAATTTATTGTGTGCTATATTTCATGCTATATGTAAAATAAGCGGTATTGTAAGTTTGTAAAATATTGTGTAAAAGTTTGAACGCGAAATATTATTATAATCAGTTTTTCATATAGAATTGTAGTAGTTTAATTGTATATTAGCTACAAGTATGAACTTAACGGGTAGGTACTACCCGAATTTAAACTTATAAAACGCTAATATGAAGAAAAAGCTTTTATAAATGAGTTCATATTATGCTACGAAATACTATTAACTACTCTTAATATTCTGTATGATTAACTTGTTCCATTTGACTATTTTGAAGGAAATGGCACCGACTACTCGACACACAGTGAATATGAATGAAGAGGAATTCCGTACTTTTCTAGCTTCAAACATAGCCGCAGTACAGGCTGCGCTACATACCAACAATAACCTTGGATCTAGCAGTACAGGAAATCGTGTAGGATGCACCTACAAAGAATTCACTGCCTGCAAACCTTTGGAATTTGATGGAACCGAAGGACCGATCGGATTGAAACGGTGGACCGAGAAGGTCGAATCGGTGTTTGCCATAAGTAAGTGTACTGAAGAGGACAAAGTGAAGTACGCTATGCATACCTTCACAGGTTCTGCGTTAACATGGTGGAATACCTATCTAGAGCAAGTGGGACAAGACGATGCGTACGCACTACCGTGGTCAGCATTCAAGCACTTGATGAACGAGAAGTACCGTCCCAGAACCGAGGTTAATAAGCTCAAGACAGAACTTAGAGGGTTACGAACCCAAGGATTTGATATTACCACGTACGAAAGACGATTCACAGAATTGTGCCTATTGTGTCCGGGAGCATTCGAAGATGAGGAAGAGAAGATCGACGCATTTGTGAAAGGATTACCGGAAAGAATCCAAGAAGATATAAGTTCACACGAGCCCGCCTCCATACAACAGGCATGTAGAATGGCTCACAAACTAGTGAACCAGATTGAAGAAAGAATTAAAGAACAGACTGCTGAAGAGGCCAATGTGAAGCAAGTCAAAAGAAAGTGGGAGGAAAATGGTGATAAGAATCACCAATACAACAACAACAGCAATTACAACAATAATCGCAATAATTATCCCAACAATCACAACATCAATCGCAACTACAACAAACGGCCCAACAACAACAACAACAACAACAGCAACTACAACAATCATCCCAACAACAATAATAACCGCAACAACAACAACAATCAGAAGCAGCTATGCTAAAGGTGTGAAAAGTATCACTCGGGGTTCTGCACCAAATTTTGCAACAAGTGTAAAAGAAATGGTCATAGCACGGCGAAGTGTGAGGTCTACGGACCAGGGGTTAATAGAACGAAAGGAACAAATGGTGTCGGAACGAGTAATGGCGGAGCAAGTAGTGTCGGAGCAAGCTATGCCAATGTAGTTTGTTATAAATGTGGAAAACCGGGCCACATTATTAGAAATTGCCCGAACCAGGAGAACACGAATGGACAAGGCCGCGGAAGAGTTTTCAATATTAATGCGGCAGAGGCACAGGAAGACCCGGAGCTTGTTACGGGTACGTTTCTTATTGACAATAAATCTGCTTACGTTTTATTTGATTCGGGTGCGGATAGAAGCTATATGAGTAGAGATTTTTGTGCTAAATTAAGTTGCCCATTGACGCCTTTGGATAGTAAATTTTTACTCGAATTAGCAAATGGTAAATTAATTTCAGCAGATAATATATGTCGGAATCGAGAAATTAAACTGGTTAGCGAAACATTTAAGATTGATTTGATACCAGTAGAGTTAGGGAGTTTTGATGTAATAATCGGTATGGACTGGTTGAAAGAAGTGAAACCAGAGATCGTTTGTTACAAAAATGCAATTCGCATTATACGAGAAAAAGGAAAACCCTTAATGGTGTACGGAGAAAAGGGCAACACGAAGCTACATCTTATTAGTAATTTGAAGGCACAAAAACTAATAAGAAAAGGTTGCTATGCTGTTCTAGCACACATCGAGAAAGTACAAACTGAAGAAAAGAGCATCAATGATGTTCCCATTGCAAAAGAATTTCCCGATGTATTTCCGAAAGAATTATCGGGATTACCCCCACATCGATCCGTTGAATTTCAAATAGATCTTGTACCAGGAGCTGCACCAATAGCTCGTGCTCCTTACAGACTCGCACCCAGCGAGATGAAAGAAATGCAAAGCCAATTACAAGAACTTTTAGAGCGTGGTTTCATTCGACCAAGCACATCACCGTGGGGAGCTCCTGTTTTGTTTGTCAAGAAGAAAGATGGTACATTCAAGTTGTGTATCGACTACCGAGAGTTGAACAAACTTACCATCAAGAACCGCTACCCACTACCGAGAATCGACGACTTATTTGATCAACTACAAGGCTCGTCTGTTTATTCAAAGATTGACTTACGTTCCGGGTATCATCAAATGCGGGTGAAAGAAGATGATATTCCAAAGACTGCTTTCAGAACACGTTACGGTCATTACGAGTTTATGGTCATGCCGTTTGGTTTAACTAATGCACCAGCTGTGTTCATGGACCTTATGAACCGAGTGTGTGGACCATACCTTGACAAGTTTGTCATTGTTTTCATTGATGACATACTTATTTACTCAAAGAATGACCAAGAACACGGTGAACATTTGAGAAAGGTGTTAGAAGTATTGAGGAAGGAAGAATTGTACGCTAAGTTTTCAAAGTGTGCATTTTGGTTGGAAGAAGTTCAATTCCTCGGTCACATAGTGAAAAAAGAAGGTATTAAGGTGGATCCGGCAAAGATAGAAACTGTTGAAAAGTGGGAAACCCCGAAAACTCCGAAACACATACGCCAGTTTTTAGGACTAGCTGGTTACTACAGAAGGTTCATCCAAGACTTTTCCAGAATAGCAAAACCCTTGACTGCATTAACGCATAAAGGGAAGAAATTTGAATGGAATGATGAACAAGAGAAAGCGTTTCAGTTATTGAAGAAAAAGCTAACTACGGCACCTATATTGTCATTGCCTGAAGGGAATGATGATTTTGTGATTTATTGTGACGCATCAAAGCAAGGTCTCGGTTGTGTATTAATGCAACGAACGAAGGTGATTGCTTATGCGTCTAGACAATTGAAGATTCACGAACAAAATTATACGACGCATGATTTGGAATTAGGCGCGGTTGTTTTTGCATTAAAGACTTGGAGGCACTACTTATATGGGGTCAAAAGTATTATATATACTGACCACAAAAGTCTTCAACACATATTTAATCAGAAACAACTGAATATGAGGCAGCGTAGGTGGATTGAATTATTGAATGATTACGACTTTGAGATTCGTTACCACCCGGGGAAGGCAAATGTGGTAGCCGATGCCTTGAGTAGGAAGGACAGAGAACCCATTCGAGTAAAATCTATGAATATAATGATTCATAATAACCTTACTATTCAAATAAAGGAGGCGCAACAAGGAGTTTTAAAAGAGGGAAATTTAAAGGATGAAATACCCAAAGGATCGGAGAAGCATCTTAATATTCGGGAAGACGGAACCCGGTATAGGGCTGAAAGGATTTGGGTACCAAAATTTGGAGATATGAGAGAAATGGTACTTAGAAAAGCTCATAAAACCATATACTCAATACATCCTGGAACGGAGAAGATGTACAAGGATCTCAAGAAACATTTTTGGTGGTCGGGTATGAAAGCCGATGTTGCTAAATATGTAGGAGAATGTTTGACGTGTTCTAAGGTCAAAGCTGAGCATCAGAAACCATCAGGTCTACTTCAACAACCCGAAATCCCGGAATGGAAATGGGAAAACATTACCATGGATTTCATCACTAAATTGCCAAGGACTGCAAGTGGTTTTGAAACTATTTGGGTAATAGTTGATCGTCTCACCAAATCAGCACACTTCCTACCAATAAGAGAAGATGACAAGATGGAGAAGTTAGCACGACTGTATTTGAAGGAAGTCGTCTCCAGACATGGAATACCAATCTCTATTATCTCTGATAGGGATGGCAGATTTATTTCAAGATTCTGGCAGACATTACAGCAAGCATTAGGAACTCGTCTAGACATGAGTACTGCCTATCATCCACAAACTGATGGGCAGAGCAAAAGGATGATACAAACGCTTGAAGACATGCTACGAGCATGTGTTATTGATTTCGGAAACAGTTGGGATCGACATCTACCGTTAGCAGAATTTTCCTACAACAACAGCTACCATTCAAGCATTGAGATGGTGCCGTTTGAAGCACTTTATGGTAGAAAGTGCAGGTCTCCGATTTGTTGGAGTGAAGTGGGGAATAGACAGATTACGGGTCCGGAGATTATACAAGAAACTACCGAGAAGATCATCCAAATTCAACAACGGTTGAAAACCGCCCAAAGTTGACAAAAGAGCTACGCTGACATTAAAAGAAAAGATATAGAATTTGAAATTGGAGAGATGGTCATGCTTAAAGTTGCACTTGGAAAGGCGTTGTTCGATTTGGTAAACGAGGGAAATTAAATCCAAGGTATATTGGACCATTCAAGATTATTGATCGTGTCGGACCAGTAGCTTACCGACTTGAGTTACCTCAACAACTCGTAACTATACATAACGCTTTCCACGTCTCGAATTTGAAGAAATGTTTTGCTAAAGAAGATCTCACTATTCCATTAGATGAAATCCAAATCAACGAAAAACTCCAATTCATCGAAGAACCCGTCGAAATAATGGATCGTGAGGTTAAAAGACTTAAGCAAAACAAGATACCAATTGTTAAGGTTCGATGGAATGCTCGCAGAGGACCCGAGTTCACCTGGGAGCGTGAAGATCAGATGAAGAAGAAATACCCGCATCTATTTCCAGAAGATTCGTCAACACCTTCAACAGCTTAAAATTTCAGGACGAAATTTATTTAACGGGTAGGTACTGTAGTGACCCGAACTTTTCCATGTTTATATATATTAATTGAGATTGATATTTACATGATTAAATGTTTCCAACATGTTAAGCAATCAAACTTGTTAAGACTTGATTAATTGAAATATGTTTCATATAGACAATTGACCACCCAAGTTGACCGGTGATTCACGAACGTTAAAACTTGTAAAAACTATATGATGACATATATATGGATATATATATAGTTAACATGATACTATGATAAGTAAACATATCATTAAGTATATTAACAATGAACTACATATGTAAAAACAAGACTACTAACTTAATGATTTTTAAACGAGACATATATGTAACGATTATAGTTGTAAAGACATTTAATGTATATATATCATATTAAGAGATATTCATACATGATAATATCATGATAATATAATAATTTAAAATCTCATTTGATATTATAAACATTGGGTTAACAACATTTAACAAGATCGTTAACCTAAAGGTTTCAAAACAACACTTACATGTAACGACTAACGATGACTTAACGACTCAGTTAAAATGTATATACATGTAGTGTTTTAATATGTATTTATACACTTTTGAAAGACTTCAATACACTTATCAAAATACTTCTACTTAACAAAAATGCTTACAATTACATCCTCGTTCAGTTTCATCAACAATTCTACTCGTATGCACCCGTATTCGTACTCGTACAATACACAGCTTTTAGATGTATGTACTATTGGTATATACACTCCAATGATCAGCTCTTAGCAGCCCATGTGAGTCACCTAACACATGTGGGAACCTTTATTTGGAAACTAGCATGAAATATCCCATAAAATTACAAAAATATGAGTAATCATTCATGACTTATTTACATGAAAACAAAATTACATATCCTTTATATCTAATCCATACACCAACGACCAAAAACACCTACAAACACTTTCATTCTTCAATTTTCTTCATCTAATTGATCTCTCTCAAGTTCTATCTTCAAGTTCTAAGTGTTCTTCATATATTCTACAAGTTCTAGTTACATAAAATCAAGAATACTTTCAAGTTTGCTAGCTCACTTCCAATCTTGTAAGGTGATCATCCAACCTCAAGAAATCTTTGTTTCTTACAGTAGGTTATCATTTTAATACAAGGTAATAATCATATTCAAACTTTGGTTCAATTTCTATAACTATAACAATCTTATTTCAAGTGATGATCTTACTTGAACTTGTTTTCGTGTCATGATTCTGCTTCAAGAACTTTGAGCCATCCAAGGATCCGTTGAAGCTAGATCCATTTTTCTATTTTCCAGTAGGTTTATCCAAGGAACTTAAGGTAGTAATTATGTTCATAACATCATTCGATTCATACATATAAAGCTATCTTATTCGAAGGTTTAAACTTGTAATCACTAGAACATAGTTTAGATAATTCTAAACTTGTTCGCAAACAAAAGTCAATCCTTCTAACTTGACTTTTAAAATCAACTAAACACATGTTCTATATCTATATGATATGCTAACTTAATGATTTAAAACCTGGAAACACGAAAAACACCGTAAAACCGGATTTACGCCGTCGTAGTAACACCGCGGGCTGTTTTGGGTTAGTTAAATAAAAACTATGATAAACTTTGATTTAAAAGTTGTTATTCTGAGAAAATGATTTTTATTATGAACATGAAACTATATCCAAAAATTATGGTTAAACTCAAAGTGGAAGTATGTTTTTTAAAATGGTCATCTAGACGTCGTTCTTTCGACTGAAATGACTACCTTTACAAAAACGACTTGTAACTTATTTTTACAACTATAAACCTATACTTTTTCTGTTTAGATTCATAAAATAGAGTTCAATATGAAACCATAGCAATTTGATTCACTCAAAACGGATTTAAAATGAAGAAGTTATGGGTAAAACAAGATTGGATAATTTTTCTCATTTTAGCTACGTGAAAATTGGTAACAAATCTATTCCAACCATAACTTAATCAACTTGTATTGTATATTATGTAATCTTGAGATACCATAGACACGTATACAATGTTTCAACCTATCATGTCGACACATCTATATATATTTCGGAACAACCATAGACACTCTATATGTGAATGTTGGAGTTAGCTATACAGGGTTGAGGTTGATTCCAAAATATATATAGTTTGAGTTGTGATCAATACTGAGATACGTATACACTGGGTCGTGGATTGATTCAAGATAATATTTATCGATTTATTTCTGTACATCTAACTGTGGACAACTAGTTGTAGGTTACTAACGAGGACAGCTGACTTAATAAACTTAAAACATCAAAATATATTAAAAGTGTTGTAAATATATTTTGAACATACTTTGATATATATGTATATATTGTTATAGGTTCGTGAATCAACCAGTGGCCAAGTCTTACTTCCCGACGAAGTAAAAATCTGTGAAAGTGAGTTATAGTCCCACTTTTAAAATCTAATATTTTTGGGATGAGAATACATGCAGGTTTTATAAATGATTTACAAAATAGACACAAGTACGTGAAACTAAATTCTATGGTTGAATTATCAAAATCGAATATGCCCCTTTTTATTAAGTCTGGTAATCTAAGAATTAGGGAACAGACACCCTAATTGACGCGAATCCTAAAGATAGATCTATTGGGCCTCACAAACCCCATCCAAAGTACCGGATGCTTTAGTACTTCGAAATTTATATCATATCCGAAGGGTGTCCCGGAATGATGGGGATATTCTTATATATGCATCTTGTTAATGTCGGTTACCAGGTGTTCACCATATGAATGATTTTTATCTCTATGTATGGGATGTGTATTGAAATATGAAATCTTGTGGTCTATTGTTATGATTTGATATATATAGGTTAAACCTATAACTCACCAACATTTTTGTTGACGTTTAAAGCATGTTTATTCTCAGGTGAATATTAAGAGCTTCCGCTGTTGCATACTAAAATAAGGACAAGATTTGGAGTCCATGTTTGTATGATATTGTGTAAAAACTGCATTCAAGAAACTGATTTCGATGTAACATATTTGTATTGTAAACCATTATGTAATGGTCGTGTGTAAACAGGATATTTTAGATTATCATTATTTGATAATCTACGTAAAGCTTTTTAAACCTTTATTTATGAAATAAAGGTTATGGTTTGTTTTAAAATGAATGCAGTCTTTGAAAAACGTCTCATATAGAGGTCAAAACCTCGCAACGAAATCAATTAATATGGAACGTTTTTAATCAATAAGAACGGGACATTTCAATAATTACAACCGTCTAATCTGAATCACTGGTTTCTTCTTCTTCGAACTTTGTGACGATCGCTCCAAATCCATATGGACGAACACGTCATTCATCGATTTCATTGCGAGGTATTTGACCTCTATATGATACGTTGTGTAAATATTGCATTCTTTTGAAAAGGCACACCATAAATGAATATTTAAATCAAAGGTTTTCGACATCTTATGATTTCTACATATAGACAATCACCGTAATATAATAGTTTACAATAGTACTTCCGTTGACAATGCAGTCAAAATAAGATACATGGTGATGATTTGGTGAATGCAACGTTTCCTTGAAAAATATGCCATGTAAGACTCCATGCACATAGCTTTTATTTAACATATAAGCAAACAGCGGAAGACTTCTAGGGAACCTGAGAATAAACATGCTAACAAGTGTCAACACAAAGGTTGGTGAGTTCATAGTTTTAATGTTTTGCATAATCTGTACATAAAGGTGGATCACAAGATTTTAGTTGTTTCATCCAGAAATGTTTATCAAAATATTCTACAAGATTGAGCACCCTGGTAACTAAACTTAACGTATATATAATAAGTACCCATGTTTTAACATACATGTGATGCCCCGTAGAAAACCATCGTGTACGAATCATCAACAACAGGATCATTACAAGGTTAAGTACTATATGCTGTAATTAAAGAAGTTGCATTCACGATAAAAAGGTGATGTAATAACCGACATCAAATGTTTTACATTTCGAAAGCATACTTCACTAAGTAGAAGCAAATAATAAGTGTATGTGACCACAATGGTCGTTACAAGTCATAGTTCAAAAGTACGAATGTTTGAATGCAAAGTAAAGTAGTTCATGCGTGGATAACTCTAAGCAGCGGGTTCTACAGCACGACTAGTACACTGCGGAAGCAACCTCAAGCACCTGAGAAATACATGCTTAAAAACGTCAACACAAAGGTTGGTGAGCTATAGTTTAAGTATAACAGTATGTAAGGTAGGCCACGAGATTTCAGTGCTACAAAGAGCATTTCAAAACAGTATAATAAAGTATATGTTAACCGTGGGCACTTGGTAACTAACTTAACGTTTATACCCCCTGAAAGTACACTTGGAAAGTGCGTATGTTTACGAAGTATTAAATACTCGTTAAATGCTAGCGCGACTAGCCCGAGTGGGGATGTCAAACCCTATGGATCCATATCTAAGATTCGCGTTCACGGTTCAAAAACCAATGATTAAACGTTACCGAGCTAAAGGGAATGTTTATGCCGTTGTATAACCCACACATATATAAGTTTAAGTACTCGTGCCTAGTATGTAAAACATAAAATCCGCATGTATTCTCAGTTCCCAAAATAAGTTAAAGTAAAAAGGGAATGCTATAACTCACAATGATATGTAGCGGTAAGGTAGTAGTCGGGAAAGGTGTGCAAGTAAATGGTCCGAAGGTCCTCAACCTAAGGCAAATAATACTAAGTCAGTAAATCGTCTTAATAGGTTTAAAAGTATGTATTTAAGGTCTTAAGGGTCATCATCAATCATCATCAAACAAAAGGCGTAAAGTAGGTTTCGTTTATGAAAGTAGTTTAAAATAAAGTCTGACTTCAGTCAGTCACCACGGCCTCTACCCTTACTGAATTAAGGTGAGACCAGTGGACATGGCTCCGCCTATGAGTCCCTTAAGTGTGGTAAAATTTACAGAAGCAAACTCATCTTGGTTTGACCGTGGCGACGGTCTAAGTGCGAGTAGCTCAGAAATTTCTGCACAACGTTAAAGGACATAGTGACGATCGGAGGGCCATAAATCCTAAACCGTAACTCGGATTAAGAAGAGTCCTATATGAAAAGTTATCTACTCGAAAAGTTCTATCTAAAAATCAAGGTTAGAACAGCCCAGGTCTACTGGTATGTTACAGAAACATCAGGTCAGTAGGTTTTGGACAGAAACAGTAAGTTTTAAGTGGGTTCCGGTGGTCTTGGTGCTTGATGTTCATCATGGTTCTCGTCCTTGATGCATATAGCTTCAAGTGTACAACTCATTGATGTATCTACATCATCTTAACCAAGTCTTGACCATCATAACCCTAGTGCAAGTCTAAGACATGAAGCACAACTCACTTAAGAGTTGTATGAAGTTTGATGAACCAAAGTTACATCAAAGTCTTAGATCTAACACCTACATGAACTTTAAAGCCAATAACAAGTTACAAACTTGAAAGTAAACTAACTAATCAAGATCTTAAGATGTAGAACATAGTTCTTTAGTTAGATCTTGAAGATCCAAGACCCAAAAGTCTAGATCAAGCATAAGTATACAAAGTTATTTTTAAAGGAAACTCATTTATATGTTCTTGAACTTTTAAGTTAACTTTAAGTTCCAAGAGATATGAGATCAAGACTAACTTGTAGTACTTGACCAACAACAACCAAAATCATAAAATTAAAGTGCAAGTAAAACTAAATAATCAAGTAAATAAGTTCATGAGTTTCATACTTTAAAGATTTAGAAAGTAAACATTAAGTTCACTTCATGTACTTCAAGTATAAGTTACAACACAAGAACTTTAAATCTTTTGACATAATGTATGTAGAACATAACTAGGTAGTTTGTTCTTGTATGTTCTTGAAAATACAAGATATTATGAAGAATTGAACTAGTAAGTTTGATTCTTGAAAGCTAGTAATTAAGTAACAAGTAACTTCAAAGTAAGTAATTAATAACAACTAATAAGTAACTAACAAGACAAGTATCAAACAACAACAAATGATGATGATGATTAAGAGTGCTTTAGGTTTGGTTTTGTAAAGAAAAGAAGAA
Source organism: Rutidosis leptorrhynchoides (assembly GCF_046630445.1). Classification (NCBI taxonomy): domain Eukaryota; kingdom Viridiplantae; phylum Streptophyta; class Magnoliopsida; order Asterales; family Asteraceae; genus Rutidosis; species Rutidosis leptorrhynchoides. Next base: position 650,249,718 of record NC_092333.1, read on the forward strand.
GAGAAAAGAACTTCATAATACTTACAAGTATGAAGAGAAAAGAGAGAAAGTAAAGAGAGAAAATAAGATACAAGTAATGTGTGTGTGAAGTGTAAATGAAACTAGTGAATGAAGTAGTCAAAAAAAAGATTTGAATCCCTCTTGAGCTCACACCAAATCACGGCTGCAGCATATTTTTGGGGGGAGGGAGAAGTGTTCAATGGTTACTTAGATGCTAAAGCTTAAAAGTGTGGATATTAAGGGTGCATGCATGGGGAAGGTGTGCAACTAGATTCCTTCAAGTATTAAACTAAGTAGTCTCCATCTAATTGATACTTACAAGTGTAGGACATGGGCTAACTAAGTCCATTAATAATGTAGGGTGGGCTTGGAAGTCCAATAACATGAGTCCATTACACTAACAAAGCCCAAGTTCAAATAAATCACAAGTTAAACCAATTAAAGCCCAAGTAACTAACTAATAGCCTTAGTTAATTAAAATGATTAATAAATTTACTCATGAATGTAAATAATATCTAAAAATATTATTCGTGAAAGTTCCGGGTGTCACAAAGACGTTTCGGGCCATTAAAGTCAAGTTCGGGCAATCATGGCAACATGTAAATGTAATAACGTACATTCGTTTAATCACACGTATTAATAATAATAATTATTAATAAATAAATGTTGAAAATTCCAGGGTCGTTACATTACCCACCTGTTAAAGAAAATTTCGTCCCGAAATTTAAGCTGAGGTAGATGGAGGAGTCGGGAAAAGGTGAGGATACTTTCGCATCATTTGATCCTCTCATTCCCAAGTAAACTCAGGTCCTCGTTTGGCATTCCATCGTACCCGTACAATCGGAATCTTGTTGCGTTTCAAAGTTTTGATCTCACGATCCATAATTTCAACAGGTTCCTCCACAAAGTGGAGTTTTTCGTCAATAGTAAGTTCTTCCAATGGTATGATAAGTTCGGGTGCCGCAAGACACTTCTTCAAGTTCGATACATGGAAGGTAGGATGAACTGAGCTCAATTGTGCTGGTAGATCCAAACGGTATGCAACTGGTCCAACACGTTCCAAGATCACGAAAGGACCAATGTATCGTGGGTTCAACTTTCCACGTTTTCCAAAACGGATCACACCTTTCCAAGGTGCAAATTTCAACATTACACGATCACCAACATTAAATTCAAAGTCTTTACATTTAAGATCGGCATAACTCTTTTGGCGGTCACGGGCAGTCTTAAGTCTAGCTTGAATCTGAGCAATCTTCTCCGTCGTTTCGTGGACTACCTCGGGTCCGGTGATTTGCTTTTCGCCTACTTCGGCCCAACAAATAGGAGATCGGCACTTACGGCCATACAATGCTTCAAAAGGTGCAGCATTAATGCTAGAGTGATAACTGTTGTTGTACGAGAATTCGGCAAGTGGCAAATGCCTTTCCCAGGCCTTTCCAAAATCAATGACACATGCACGCAGCATGTCCTCCAAGGTCTGAATCGTTCGTTCACTTTGCCCGTCAGTCTGAGGATGATAAGCAGTATTCATGTCAAGACGAGTTCCCATGGCTTCTTGCAAAGAACGCCAAAATCTAGAAGCAAAACGGGGATCGCGATCGGAGATGATCGATAAAGGTACACCATGATGAGATACAACCTCTTTGATGTATAACTGAGCAAGTCTCTCCATTGTATCAGTTTCCTTCATCGCTAGAAAGTGTGCAGATTTGGTAAGGCGGTCAACAATAACCCAAATAGTATCATATCCGCCCACCGTCTTTGGTAGCTTAGTAATGAAATCCATTATTATCCTTTCCCACTTCCATTGTGGGATCTCCGGTTGCTGAAGTAAACCATAAGGTCTCTGATGCTCGGCTTTAACCTTCGAGCAAGTCAAACACTTACCAACATAAGTCGCAACGTCCTTCTTAAGATTCGGCCACCAATACTGTTCTTTAAGGTCGTGGTTGAAATGTCCCGTTCTTATTGATTAAAAACGTTCCATATTAATTGATTTCGTTGCGAGGTTTTGACCTCTATATGAGACGTTTTTCAAAGACTGCATTCATTTTTAAACAAACCATAACCTTTATTTCATCAATAAAGGTTTAAAAAGCTTTACGTAGATTATCAAATAATGATAATCTAAAATATCCTGTTTATACACGACCATTACATAATGGTTTACAATACAAATATGTTACATCGAAATCAGTTTCTTGAATGCAGTTTTTACACAATATCATACAAACATGGACTCCAAATCTTGTCCTTATTTTAGTATGCAACAGCGGAAGCTCTTAATATTCACCTGAGAATAAACATGCTTTAAACGTCAACAAAAATGTTGGTGAGTTATAGGTTTATCCTATATATATCAAATCGTAACAATAGACCACAAGATTTCATATTTCAATACACATCCCATACATAGAGATAAAAATCATTCATATGGTGAACACCTGGTAACCGACAATAACAAGATGCATATATAAGAATATCCCCATCATTCCGGGACACCCTTCGGATATGATATAAATTTCGAAGTACTAAAGCATCCGGTACTTTGGATGGGGTTTGTTAGGCCCAATAGATCTATCTTTAGGATTCGCGTCAATTAGGGTGTCTGTTCCCTAATTCTTAGATTACCAGACTTAATAAAAAGGGGCATATTCGATTTCGATAATTCAACCATAGAATGTAGTTTCACGTACTTGTGTCTATTTTGTAAATCATTTATAAAACCTGCATGTATTCTCATCCCAAAAATATTAGATTTTAAAAGTGGGACTATAACTCACTTTCACAGATTTTTACTTCATCGGGAAGTAAGACTTGGCCACTGGTTGATTCACGAACCTATAACAATATATACATATATATCAAAGTATGTTCAAAATATATTTACAAAACTTTTAATATATTTTGATGTTTTAAGTTTATTAAGTCAGCTGTCCTCGTTAGTAACCTATAACTAGTTGTCCACAGTTAGATATACAGAAATAAATCGATAAATATTATCTTGAATCAATCCACGACCCAGTGTATACGTATCTCAGTATTGATCACAACTCAAACTATACATATTTTGGAATCAACCTCAACCCTGTATAGCTAACTCCAACATTCACATATAGAGTGTCTATGGTTGTTCCGAAATATATATAGATGTGTCGACATGATAGGTCGAAACATTGTATACGTGTCTATGGTATCTCAAGATTACATAATATACAATACAAGTTGATTAAGTTATGGTTGGAATATATTTGTTACCAATTTTCACGTAGCTAAAATGAGAAAAATTATCCAATCTTGTTTTACCCATAACTTCTTCATTTTAAATCCGTTTTGAGTGAATCAAATTGCTATGGTTTCATATTGAACTCTATTTTATGAATCTAAACAGAAAAAGTATAGGTTTATAGTCAGAAAAATAAGTTACAAGTCATTTTTGTAAAGGTAGTCATTTCAGTCGAAAGAACGACGTCTAGATGACCATTTTAGAAAACATACTTCCACTTTGAGTTTAACCATAATTTTTGGATATAGTTTCATGTTCATAATAAAAATCATTTTCTCAGAATAACAACTTTTAAATCAAAGTTTATCATAGTTTTTAATTAACTAACCCAAAACAGCCCGCGGTGTTACTACGACGGCGTAAATCCGGTTTTACGGTGTTTTTCGTGTTTCCAGGTTTTAAATCATTAAGTTAGCATATCATATAGATATAGAACATGTGTTTAGTTTATTTTAAAAGTCAAGTTAGAAGGATTAACTTTTGTTTGCGAACAAGTTTAGAATTAACTAAACTATGTTCTAGTGATTACAAGTTTAAACCTTCGAATAAGATAGCTTTATATGTATGAATCGAATGATGTTATGAACATCATTACTACCTTAAGTTCCTTGGATAAACCTACTGGAAAAGAGAAAAATGGATCTAGCTTCAATGGATCCTTGGATGGCTCGAAGTTCTTGAAGCAGAATCATGACACGAAAACAAGTTCAAGTAAGATCATCACTTAAAATAAGATTGTTATAGTTATAGAAATTGAACCAAAGTTTGAATATGATTATTACCTTGTATTAGAATGATAACCTACTGTAAGAAACAAAGATTTCTTGAGGTTGGATGATCACCTTACAAGATTGGAAGTGAGCTAGCAAACTTGAAAGTATTCTTGATTTTATGAAACTAGAACTTTTGGAATTTATGAAGAACACTTAGAACTTGAAGATAGAACTTGAGAGAGATCAATTAGATGAAGAAAATTGAAGAATAAAAGTGTTTGTAGGTGTTTTTGGTCGTTGGTGTATGGATTAGATATAAAGGATATGTTATTTTGTTTTCATGTAAATAAGTCATGAATGATTACTCATATTTTTGTAATTTTATGAGATATTTCATGCTAGTTGCCAAATGATGGTTCCCACATGTGTTAGGTGACTCACATGGGCTGCTAAGAGCTGATCATTGGAGTGTATATACCAATAGTACATACATCTAAAAGCTGTGTATTGTACGAGTACGAATACGGGTGCATACGAGTAGAATTGTTGATGAAACTGAACGAGGATGTAATTGTAAGCATTTTTGTTAAGTAGAAGTATTTTGATAAATGTATTGAAGTCTTTCAAAAGTGTATAAATACATATTAAAACACTACATGTATATACATTTTAACTGAGTCGTTAAGTCATTGTTAGTCGTTACATGTAAGTGTTGTTTTGAAACTTTTAGGTTAACGATCTTGTTAAATGTTGTTAACCCAATGTTTATAATATCAAATGAGATTTTAAATTATTATATTATCATGATATTATCATGTATGAATATCTCTTAATATGATATATATACATTAAATGTCTTTACAACGATAATCGTTACATATATGTCTCGTTTAAAAATCATTAAGTTAGTAGTCTTGTTTTTACATATGTAGTTCATTGTTAATATACTTAATGATATGTTTAATTATCATAGTATCATGTTAACTATATATATATCCATATATATGTCATCATATAGTTTTTACAAGTTTTAACGTTCGTGAATCACCGGTCAACTTGGGTGGTCAATTGTCTATATGAAACATATTTCAATTAATCAAGTCTTAACAAGTTTGATTGCTTAACATGTTGGAAACATTTAATCATGTAAATATCAATCTCAATTAATATATATAAACATGGAAAAGTTCGGGTCACTACAGTACCTACCCGTTAAATAAATTTCGTCCCGAAATTTTAAGCTGTTGAAGGTGTTGATGAATCTTCTGGAAATAGATGCGGGTATTTCTTCTTCATCTGATCTTCACGCTCCCAGGTGAACTCGGGTCCTCTACGAGCATTCCATCGAACCTTAACAATTGGTATCTTGTTTTGCTTAAGTCTTTTAACCTCACGATCCATTATTTCGACGGGTTCTTCGATGAATTGAAGTTTTTCGTTGATTTGGATTTCATCTAACGGAATAGTGAGATCTTCTTTAGCAAAACATTTCTTCAAATTCGAGACGTGGAAAGTGTTATGTACAGCCGCGAGTTGTTGAGGTAACTCAAGTCGGTAAGCTACTGGTCCGACACGATCAATAATCTTGAATGGTCCAATATACCTTGGATTTAATTTCCCTCGTTTACCAAATCGAACAACGCCTTTCCAAGGTGCAACTTTAAGCATGACCATCTCTCCAATTTCAAATTCTATATCTTTTCTTTTAATGTCAGCGTAGCTCTTTTGTCGACTTTGGGCAGTTTTCAACCGTTGTTGAATTTGGATGATCTTCTCGGTAGTTTCTTGTATAATCTCCGGACCCGTAATCTGTCTATCCCCCACTTCACTCCAACAAATCGGAGACCTGCACTTTCTACCATAAAGTGCTTCAAACGGCGCCATCTCAATGCTTGAATGGTAGCTGTTGTTGTAGGAAAATTCTGCTAACGGTAGATGTCGATCCCAACTGTTTCCGAAATCAATAACACATGCTCGTAGCATGTCTTCAAGCGTTTGTATCGTCCTTTCGCTCTGCCCATCATTTTGTGGATGATAGGCAGTACTCATGTCTAGACGAGTTCCTAATGCTTGCTGTAATGTCTGCCAGAATCTTGAAATAAATCTGCCATCCCTATCAGAGATAATAGAGATTGGTATTCCATGTCTGGAGACGACTTCCTTCAAATACAGTCGTGCTAACTTCTCCATCTTGTCATCTTCTCTTATTGGTAGGAAGTGTGCTGATTTGGTGAGACGATCAACTATTACCCAAATAGTATCAAAACCACTTGCAGTCCTTGGCAATTTAGTGATGAAATCCATGGTAATGTTTTCCCATTTCCATTCCGGGATTTCGGGTTGTTGAAGTAGACCTGATGGTTTCTGATGCTCAGCTTTGACCTTAGAACACGTCAAACATTCTCCTACGTATTTAGCAACATCGGCTTTCATACCCGGCCACCAAAAATGTTTCTTGAGATCCTTGTACATCTTCCCCGTTCCAGGATGTATTGAATATCTGGTTTTATGAGCTTCTCTAAGTACCATTTCTCTCATATCTCCAAATTTTGGTACCCAAATCATTTCAGCCCTATACCGGGTTCCGTCTTCCCGAATATTAAGATGCTTCTCCGATCCTTTGGGTATTTCATCCTTTAAATTTCCCTCTTTTAAAACTCCTTGTTGCGCCTCCTTTATTTGAGTAGTAAGGCTATTATGAATCATTATATTCATAGATTTTACTCGAATGGGTTCTCTGTCCTTCCTGCTCAAGGCATCGGCTACCACATTTGCCTTCCCCGGGTGGTAACGAATCTCAAAGTCGTAATCATTCAATAATTCAATCCACCTACGCTGCCTCATATTCAGTTGTTTCTGATTAAATATGTGTTGAAGACTTTTGTGGTCGGTATATATATAATACTTTTGACCCCATATAAGTAGTGCCTCCAAGTCTTTAATGCAAAAACAACTGCGCCTAATTCCAAATCATGCGTCGTATAATTTTGTTCGTGAATCTTCAATTGTCTAGACGCATAAGCAATCACCTTCGTTCGTTGCATTAATACACAACCGAGACCTTGCTTTGATGCATCACAATAAATCACAAAATCATCATTCCCTTCAGGCAATGACAATATAGGTGACGTAGTTAGCTTTTTCTTCAATAACTGAAACGCTTTCTCTTGTTCATCATTCCATTCAAATTTCTTCCCTTTATGCGTTAATGCAGTCAAGGGTTTTGCTATTCTGGAAAAGTCTTGGATGAACCTTCTGTAGTAACCAGCTAGTCCTAAAAACTGGCGTATGTGTTTCGGAGTTTTCGGGGTTTTCCACTTTTCAACAGTTTCTATCTTTGCCGGATCCACCTTAATACCTTCTTTGTTCACTATGTGACCGAGGAATTGAACTTCTTCCAACCAAAATGCACACTTTGAAAACTTAGCGTACAATTCTTCCTTTCTCAATGCTTCTAACACCTTTCTCAAATGTTCATCGTGTTCTTGGTCATTCTTTGAGTAAATAAGTATGTCATCAATGAAAACAATGACAAACTTGTCAAGGTATGGTCCACACACTCGGTTCATAAGGTCCATGAACACAGCTGGTGCATTAGTTAAACCAAACGGCATGACCATAAACTCGTAATGACCATAACGTGTTCTGAAAGCAGTCTTTGGAATATCATCTTCTTTCACCCGCATTTGATGATACCCGGAACGTAAGTCAATCTTTGAATAAACAGACGAGCCTTGTAGTTGATCAAATAAGTCGTCGATTCTCGGTAGTGGGTAGTGGTTCTTGATGGTAAGTTTGTTCAACTCTCGGTAGTCGATACACAACCTGAATGTACCATCTTTCTTCTTGACAAACAAAACAGGAGCTCCCCACGGTGATGTGCTTGGTCGAATGAAACCACGCTCTAAAAGTTCTTGTAATTGGCTTTGCAGTTCTTTCATCTCGCTGGGTGCGAGTCTGTAAGGAGCACGAGCTATTGGTGCAGCTCCTGGTACAAGATCTATTTGAAATTCAACGGATCGATGTGGGGGTAATCCCGGTAATTCTTTCGGAAATACATCGGGAAATTCTTTTGCAATGGGAACATCATTGATGCTCTTTTCTTCAGTTTGTACTTTCTCGACGTGTGCTAAAATAGCATAGCAACCTTTTCTTATTAGTTTTTGTGCCTTCAAATTACTAATAAGATGTAGCTTCGTGTTGCCCTTTTCTCCGTACACCATTAAGGGCTTTCCTTTTTCTCGTATAATGCGAATTGCATTTTTGTAACAAACGATCTCTGCTTTCACTTCTTTCAACCAGTCCATACCGATTATCACATCAAAACTCCCTAACTCTACTGGTATCAAATCAATCTTAAATGTTTCGCTAACCAGTTTAATTTCTCGATTCCGACATATATTATCTGCTGAAATTAATTTACCATTTGCTAATTCGAGTAAAAATTTACTATCCAAAGGCGTCAATGGACAACTTAATTTAGCACAAAAATCTCTACTCATATAGCTTCTATCCGCACCCGAATCAAATAAAACGTAAGCAGATTTATTGTCAATAAGAAACGTACCCGTAACAAGCTCTGGGTCTTCTTGTGCCTCTGCCGCATTAATATTGAAAACTCTTCCGCGGCCTTGTCCATTCGTGTTCTCCTGGTTCGGGCAATTTCTAATAATGTGGCCCGGTTTTCCACATTTATAACAAACTACATTGGCATAACTTGCTCCGACACTACTTGCTCCGCCATTACTCGTTCCGACACCATTTGTTCCTTTCGTTCTATTAACCCCTGGTCCGTAGACCTCACACTTCGCCGCGCTATGACCATTTCTTTTACACTTGTTGCAAAATTTGGTGCAGAACCCCGAGTGATTCTTTTCACACCTTTGGCATAGCTGCTTCTGATTGTTGTTGTTGTTGCGGTTATTATTGTTGTTGGGATGATTGTTGTAGTTGCTGTTGTTGTTGTTGTTGTTGTTGTTGTTGTTGTTGGGCCGTTTGTTGTAGTTACGATTGATGTTGCGATTGTTGGGATAATTGTTGCGATTATTGTTGTAATTGCTGTTGTTGTTGTATTGGTGATTCTTATCACCATTTTCCTCCCACTTTCTTTTGACTTGCTTCACATTGGCCTCTTCAGCAGTCTGTTCTTTAATTCTTTCTTCAATCTGGTTCACTAGTTTGTGAGCCATTCTACATGCCTGTTGTATGGAGGCGGGCTCGTGTGAACTTATATCTTCTTGGATTCTTTCCAGTAATCCTTTCACAAACGCGTCGATCTTCTCTTCCTCATCTTCGAATGCTCCCGGACACAATAGGCACAATTCTGTGAATCGTCTTTCATACGTGGTAATATCAAATCCTTGGGTTCGTAACCCTCTAAGTTATGTCTTGAGCTTATTGACCTCGGTTCTGGGACGGTACTTCTCGTTCATCAAGTGCTTGAATGCTGACCACGGTAGTGCGTACGCATCGTCTTGTCCCACTTGCTCTAGATAGGTATTCCACCATGTTAACGCAGAACCTGTGAAGGTATGCGTAGCGTACTTTACTTTATCCTCTTCAGTACACTTACTTATGGCAAACACCGATTCGACCTTCTCGGTCCACCGTTTCAATCCGATCGGTCCTTCGGTTCCATCAAATTCCAAAGGTTTGCAGGCAGTGAATTCTTTGTAGGTACATCCTACATGATTTCCTGAACTGCTAGATCCAAGGTTATTGTTGGTATGTAGCGCAGCCTGTACTGCGGCTATGTTTGAAGCTAGAAAAGTACGGAATTCCTCTTCATTCATATTCACTGTGTGTCGAGTAGTCGGTGCCATTTCCTTCAAAATAGTCAAATGGAACAAGTTAATCATACAGAATATTAAGAGTAGTTAATAGTATTTCGTAGCATAATATGAACTCATTTATAAAAGCTTTTTCTTCATATTAGCGTTTTATAAGTTTAAATTCGGGTAGTACCTACCCGTTAAGTTCATACTTAGTAGCTAATATACAATTCAACTACTACAATTCTATATGAAAAACTGATTATAATAATATTTCGCGTTCAAACTTTTATACAATATTTTACAAACTTACAATACCGCTTATTTTACATAAAGCTTGAAATATAGCACACAATAACTTTGATACAAGATAGTTGTGAAGATAATTCTAGCTAGTACACAAGTCGTTCAGCAAAGGCAATAAAGACACGTAATTCATACGTCCAGAAACAAATCATGCATTCTGGTTTTACTAGGACTACTTCCCATCCTTGGTCTTGTGCAACATAACCGTTATGGCCGTTGATAAGACAGCGTGTTGTAACGTCATCAAAGGGACGAGGGTTACGTAATGTCCAACAGTCCCGTAATAATCTAAAAACCTCATTTCTTACCCCAATTACCGACTCCGTCACTTGTGGAAACGTTTTGTTTAATAGTTGTAGCCCGATGTTCTTGTTCTCACTTTGGTGAGAAGCGAACATTACTAATCCGTAAGCATAACATATGTTGCATGTTAGCTGCTTTTTCTAAATCACGAAGTCCAATATTCGGATATATTGAGTCAAAATAATTTCCTAACCCGTTGCGTAAAATAGCATTTGGGTTCCCCGCAATATATGCGTCAAAGTAAACACATCGTAACTTATGGGTTTCCCAATGTGATATCCCCCATCTTTCAAACGAAAGTCTCTTATAAACCAAGACATTCTTGGAACGTTCTTCGAATGTCTTACAAACTGATCTCGCCTTAAATAGTTGTGCCGAAGAATTCTGGCCGACTCTAGACAAGATTTCATCAATCATGTCTCCGGGTAGGTCTCTTAAAATATTGGGTTGTCTATCCATTTTGTGTTTTTAAACTGTAAAATAGACAAGAGTTAGTTTCATAAAAAAATACTTATTAATACAAGCAATTTTTACATATATCATAAAGCATAAGAACACTATATTACATATATTACACCACACGAATACAACTATCTTATTCCGACTCGCTCGTTTCTTCTTCTTTGGTTTTGGTTCGTTTTTCCAAGTTTCTAGGGATATATGATGTTCCCCTAATACGAGCCGTCGTTGTCCACATTGGTTTAGAAAAACCTGGTGGTTTAGAGGTTCCCGGGTCATTGTTACAACTTAAGGACTTCGGGGGTTGACGATACATATAAAGTTCATCGGGGTTGGAATTAGATTTCTCTATTTTTATGCCCTTTCCCTTATTATTTTCTTTTGCCTTTTTAAATTCAGTTGGGGTAATTTCTATAACATCATCGGAATTCTCGTCGGAATCCGATTCATCGGAGAATTGGTAATCCTCCCAATATTTTGCTTCCTTGGCGGAAACACCATTGACCATAATTAACCTTGGTCGGTTGGTTGAGGATTTTCTTTTACTTAACCATTTTATTATTTCCCCCACCGGTTCTATTTCTTCATCCGGTTCCGATTCTTCTTCCGATTCCGATTCTTCTTCCGGTTCCGACTCTTCTTCCGGTTCCTCTTCGGGAACTTGTGAATCAGTCCACAAATCATTCCAATTTACATTTGACTCTTCATTATTATTAGGTGAGTCAATGGGACTTGTTCTAGAGGTAGACATCTATCACATAATATCAAACACGTTAAGAGATTAATATATCACATAATATTCATATGTTAAAAATATATAGTTTCCAACAAAAATGTTAAGCAATCATTTTTAAAGAAAACACGGTCGAAGTCCAGACTCACTAATGCATCCTAACAAACTCGATAAGACACACTAATGCAAAATTCTGGTTCTCTAAGACCAACGCTCTGATACCAACTGAAATGTCCCGTTCTTATTGATTAAAAACGTTCCATATTAATTGATTTCGTTGCGAGGTTTTGACCTCTATATGAGACGTTTTTCAAAGACTGCATTCATTTTTAAACAAACCATAACCTTTATTTCATCAATAAAGGTTTAAAAAGCTTTACGTAGATTATCAAATAATGATAATCTAAAATATCCTGTTTACACACGACCATTACATAATGGTTTACAATACAAATATGTTACATCGAAATCAGTTTCTTGAATGCAGTTTTTACACAATATCATACAAACATGGACTCCAAATCTTGTCCTTATTTTAGTATGCAACAGCGGAAGCTCTTAATATTCACCTGAGAATAAACATGCTTTAAACGTCAACAAAAATGTTGGTGAGTTATAGGTTTAACCTATATATATCAAATCGTAACAATAGACCACAAGATTTCATATTTCAATACACATCCCATACATAGAGATAAAAATCATTCATATGGTGAACACCTGGTAACCGACAATAACAAGATGCATATATAAGAATATCCCCATCATTCCGGGACACCCTTCGGATATGATATAAATTTCGAAGTACTAAAGCATCCGGTACTTTGGATGGGGTTTGTTAGGCCCAATAGATCTATCTTTAGGATTCGCGTCAATTAGGGTGTCTGTTCCCTAATTCTTAGATTACCAGACTTAATAAAAAGGGGCATATTCGATTTCGATAATTCCACCATAGAATGTAGTTTCACGTACTTGTGTCTATTTTGTAAATCATTTATAAAACCTGCATGTATTCTCATCCCAAAAATATTAGATTTTAAAAGTGGGACTATAACTCACTTCCACAGATTTTTACTTCGTCGGAAAGTAAGACTTGGCCACTGGTTGATTCACGAACCTATAACAATATATACATATATATCAAAGTATGTTCAAAATATATTTACAACACTTTTAATATATTTTGATGTTTTAAGTTTATTAAGTCAGCTGTCCTCGTTAGTAACCTATAACTAGTTGTCCACGGTTAGATATACAGAAATAAATCGATAAATATTATCTTGAATCAATCCACGACCCAGTGTATACGTATCTCAGTATTGATCACAACTCAAACTATACATATTTTGGAATCAACCTCAATCCTGTATAGCTAACTCCAACATTCACATATAGAGTGTCTATGGTTGTTCCGAAATATATATAGATGTGTCGACATGATAGGTCAAAACATTGTATACGTGTCTATGGTATCTCAAGATTACATAATATACAATACAAGTTGATTAAGTTATGGTTGGAATATATTTGTTACCAATTTTCACGTAGCTAAAATGGGAAAAATTATCCAATCTTGTTTTACCCATAACTTCTTCATTTTAAATCCGTTTTGAGTGAATCAAATTGCTATGGTTTCATATTGAACTCTATTTTATGAATCTAAACAGAAAAAGTATAGGTTTATAGTCGGAAAAATAAGTTACAAGTCATTTTTGTAAAGGTAGTCATTTCAGTCGAAAGAACGACGTCTAGATGACCATTTTAGAAAACATACTTCCACTTTGAGTTTAACCATAATTTTTGGATATAGTTTCATGTTCATAATAAAAATCATTTTCTCAGAATAACAACTTTTAAATCAAAGTTTATCATAGTTTTTAATTAACTAACCCAAAACAGCCCGCGGTGTTACTACGACGGCGTAAATCCGGTTTTACGGTGTTTTTCGTGTTTCCAGGTTTTAAATCATTAAGTTAGCATATCATATAGATATAGAACATGTGTTTAGTTTATTTTAAAAGTCAATTTAGAAGGATTAACTTTTGTTTGCGAACAAGTTTAGAATTAACTAAACTATGTTCTAGTGATTACAAGTTTAAACCTTCGAATAAGATAGCTTTATATGTATGAATCGAATGATGTTATGAACATAATTACTACCTTAAGTTCCTTGGATAAACCTACTGGAAAAGAGAAAAATGGATCTAGCTTCAATGGATCCTTGGATGGCTCGAAGTTCTTGAAGCAGAATCATGACACGAAAACAAGTTCAAGTAAGATCATCACTTAAAATAAGATTGTTATAGTTATAGAAATTGAACCAAAGTTTGAATATGATTATTACCTTGTATTAGAATGATAACCTACTGTAAGAAACAAAGATTTCTTGAGGTTGGATGATCACCTTACAAGATTGGAAGTGAGCTAGCAAACTTGAAAGTATTCTTGATTTTATGAAACTAGAACCTTTGGAATTTATGAAGAACACTTAGAACTTGAAGATAGAACTTGAGAGAGATCAATTAGATGAAGAAAATTGAAGAATGAAAGTGTTTGTAGGTGTTTTTGGTCGTTGGTGTATGGATTAGATATAAAGGATATGTTATTTTGTTTTCATGTAAATAAGTGATGAATGATTACTCATATTTTTGTAATTTTATGAGATATTTCATGCTAGTTGCCAAATGATGGTTCCCATATGTGTTAGGTGACTCACATGGGCTGCTAACAGCTGATCATTGGAGTGTATATACCAATAGTACATACATCTAAAAGCTGTGTATTGTACGAGTACGAATACGGGTGCATACGAGTAGAATTGTTGATGAAACTGAACGAGGATGTAATTGTAAGCATTTTTGTTAAGTAGAAGTATTTTGATAAATGTATTGAAGTCTTTCAAAAGTGTATAAATACATATTAAAACACTACATGTATATACATTTTAACTGAGTCGTTAAGTCATCGTTAGTCGTTACATGTAAGTGTTGTTTTGAAACTTTTAGGTTAACGATCTTGTTAAATGTTGTTAACCCAATGTTTATAATATCAAATGAGATTTTAAATTATTATATTATCATGATATTATCATGTATGAATATCTCTTAATATGATATATATACATTAAATGTCTTTACAACGATAATCGTTACATATATGTCTCGTTTAAAAATCATTAAGTTAGTAGTCTTGTTTTTACATATGTAGTTCATTGTTAATATACTTAATGATATGTTTAATTATCATAGTATCATGTTAACTATATATATATCCATATATATGTCATCATATAGTTTTTACAAGTTTTAACGTTCGTGAATCACCGGTCAACTTGGGTGGTCAATTGTCTATATGAAACATATTTCAATTAATCAAGTCTTAACAAGTTTGATTGCTTAACATGTTGGAAACATTTAATCATGTAAATATCAATCTCAATTAATATATATAAACATGGAAAAGTTCGGGTCACTACAGTGGTACATCTTGCCCGCACCGGGGTGAATTGAATATCTCGATTTGTGTGCTTCATCAAGTATCAGGTTTCGTAGATCTCCATAATAAGGTACCTAAATTCTTCCGGCATAACATCGGAGTCCAGACTCCCTAACCTCAAATCGAGAGACAAGTATGTTCAAATGTTCGTGAGATATATTCTCCTCCTTGAGAGCCTCAACTTGGGCTACTCTGATCTGGCTGTTGAGGTTCGAATGGATGGATGTTCAGAGCCCTAACACGGAGAGGTGCCGTCCTCTCCTTTCGGCTTAAAGCATCAGCTACAACATTGGCTTTGCCAAGGTGATAACGGAATTCACAATCGTAGTCGTTGAGCATCTCGATCCATCGACGCTGTCTCATATTTAGTTGCTTCTGATCAAAGATGTGCTGGAGACTCTTGTGATCGGTGAAAATAGTGCTCTTAGTTCCATACAAATAATGTCTCCACAATTTGAGCGCAAAGACAATGGCTCCAAGTTCAAGATCATGCGTAGTGTAGTTCCGCTCGTGAATCTTCAATTGGCAGGAGGCATAGGCAATAACCTTTGATCGTTGCATCAGTACACAACCAAAACCACTCTTCGATGCATCACAATAAACAACGAAATCGTCACTGCCTTCGGGAAGTGATAGAATAGGTGCGGAGGTTAACTTCTTCTTCAAAGTTTGGAATGCTGATTCGTGTGCGGGTTCCCAAATGAACTTCTTCCCTTTGTGAGTCAGCGCGGTCAAAGGACGCGCAATCAGAGAAAATCCTTCGATAAACCTTCGATAATAACCTGCGAGACCTAGGAATTGGTGAATATGCGTTGGAGTAGTGGGGGTCTCCCACTTACTGATGGCTTCAATCTTGGCGGGATCAACTTTGATACCCTGGTCGCTCACAACATGACCCAAAAACTGTACTTCCTTCAACCAAAATTCGCACTTGGAGAATTTGGCGTAAAGTTGCTCTTGTCTTAAGAGTTCAAACACTAATCGGAGGTGTTGCTCATGTTCTTCTTCGCTCTTTGAGTAGATGAGGATATCATCTATGAAGACGATAACAAACTTATCCAAGTAAGGCTTGCAGACACGATTCATGAGGTCCATGAACACGGCAGGTGCATTTGTTAAGCCGAATGGCATCACGAGAAACTCATAATGACCATAACGGGTCCTGAATGCAGTTTTCATCACGTCACTTTCCTTCACCCTCAGCTGGTGATATCTGGATCGCAAATCGATCTTTGAATAAACGCTCGATCCTTGTAGTTGATCAAAAAGATCGTCAATTCGTGGAAGAGGATACCGATTCTTGATAGTCAATTTGTTGAGTTCACGGTAGTCGATACACATACGGAAGGATCCATCCTTCTTCTTCACAAACAACACAGGTGCGCCCCAAGGCGAGAAGCTTGGTTGGATAAACCCTCGATCTAATAGCTCTTGTAGTTGACTCTGTAATTCTTGCATCTCGGAAGGTGCGAGTCTATAAGGTGCGCGAGCTACAGGTGCAGCTCCTGGCACTAAGTCAATCTGAAACTCTACTGCTCTCTGCGGTGGTAATCCAGGCAATTCCTCTGGGAAGACATCGGAAAATTCGTTCACAATTCGAACGTCGTTCACGCTCTTCACCTCAGTTTCTACCGCTTTCACATGTGCTAGGACAGCAAAACGTCCCTTCTTCATAATCTTTTGCGCTTTCACGCAACTAATGAGGTTCAACTTCGAGGTACATCTCTCTCCATAGATAACCAGTGGTTCGCCATCTCCTTGTGGTATGCGAAGTGCTTTATCTCCACAGATAATATCGGCCTTTATCTTGCTCAACCAATCCATACCGACGATCACGTCAAAACTTCCAAGTTTGATATGTATCAAGTCAATTTCGAAATCTGCACCAGCTATGTTGATAACAGCTCTACGACTAATATGGTCAACCTTTTCAAGTTTTCCATTTGCGACCTCGACAAGCATACTCTCTTTTAACGGGACTAATGACCAATTAATCTTATCGCAAAAATGTCTACATACATAACTTCTATCCGCACCAGTATCAAACAAGACAGAAGCTAAAATATTGTTGATTTTGAATATACCTGTCACCAAGTCGGGGTTATCGCGTGCATCCCTTGCATTAACATTGAAGGCTCTACCACGGGGTGGTCCTCCGTCTTTTCGCTTGTTTGGGCACGCGTTTCTGAAATGGCCCGTCTGTCCACATTCGTAGCACTTCTTCAGTCCATTGGTGTTCGGTTTCCCATTCAAAGTGGTGACCTTGCAGTCCTTTCCGATATGCCCAGCCCGTTGGCACTTCTCACAGACAACATTGCAATATCCAGTATGGTGCTTGTAGCACCGCTTGCATTGTGGTAAGGTTCCTTTGTAGTTCGGGTTGGTGTTGGTGTTGTTGTTGGGATTAGGGTTTCCACCATTGTTGTGCCTCTTGGCGAGGGTTTGATCGTAGTTTCTCCCCCTGTTGTTGTTGTTGTTGTTGTTGTTGTTGTGGTTGTTGTGGTTGTTGTGGTTGTTGTCCCATTTCCTTTTTTCACTACTACCGGCTTCAAACTTAGCCTTCTCTGGCTCGTCAAGGATGATTTGATTCAGGAGAGTATGCGCCATGCGCATTGCTTCGGGGACATTCGGTGGCTTGGATGAGGTGACATTACCCTTGATGGACTTAGGAAGTCTCAAGAAGTATTTCTCCATGCGCTTGAATTCGGGGGTGACCATGGTCGGACACATTAATGCTAACTCCAAAAACCTACGATTGTAACTGTTAAGGTCGTTCCCTACGGCCTTCAACTGCATGAATTCAATTTCCATCTTCTGAATTTCGGTTCTCGGACAATACTCATCAATCATAGCCGCCTTGAATTCCTCCCATGGCGTAGCATACGCCTCATCGATACCTTTCGCTTGAGCTAACGTTTTCCACCACGTTAGCGCGCCGTCAGATAGCGTGCAAGATGCAAACTTGGTCTTATTGTCCTCCGAACATTTGCTAACTCGGAATACTGATTCAAGTTTCTCGAACCATCTGGTGAGACCAACTGGTCCCTCGGTGCCGCTGAAGTTATGCGGTTTGCAGCTCTGGAATTCCTTGTATGTACACCCATTTCGAATGGGTGGAATAACCGGTGGTGGTGGCGGTGGAGCTTCGAGATTTCTTTCTGCTAGGGCTGCAGCGACCCGTTCGTTGATCATGTCCTCAATCTGGGCGGCGGTAGGTGTGGATCTTCCGTTAGCCATGGTATTCTAAACAAAAATTTTGACTCAAGTCAAAATCCAGTATGCAAGTAGTAATAATACAGTATATAGTGACCAACATGGAATCAAAACATCACATGTTATTAAATAATGCATCTAGGTACAAATACCACAGAATCATCATACAGCAATGTAAATAGAACATCGTGCAAGAATTAAATAACGCAAAGTTCCATTTATTAATAATAATAAGTTTCATACATCTGAATAAGTTCGTACAATACATATGAAATACATGAAACTATATCTAGATTACATCATGAAATCTAAATACAAGGTCCTACGGTGAAGGCGGGTGAACTGCTCCTCGAGCCAACTGCTCCTCGAGCTCAGTGACTCGAGCTCGAAGAGTCTCAATCTCCCTCATCAGTTCCTCGTTAGAGGGAGCTGGTGGGGCAGGCGGTGCAGGTGGGGCGGGTGGTGCGGGTGGTGCCAGTGGTGCTGATGTAGATGGTCCGGCTCCGGATGTAGACGGTACGTCCCTAGATGTAAGTGATCCGTATCTAAATCTAGGTGGTACGGTTCCAGGAATAGTCAATACGTAATGGGGAACCTTACGTATCTGTGGGTCGGCAGGGTATGGCACAACTCGTTTACGAGCAGTAACCCTACGACGATGGCCAAATGCGTCAGTAAAAGCACGACCTCCATTCACCCCTGGAATGACGGTGCTGTCGAAACGGTACCGCCTCCTCGGCGGGGTGGAGGGTGCCTGAATAGGTCTATCAGCAGGATCCTCATCATCGCTGGAGTCATCTGATGATGAAGAATCGGCGGATGATGAGTCATCCGAATCGTGTGGTGGTGACACTGGTGGCTGAGCTGGTAACCCGAAGCGTCCGAAGGCGGCCAACATCTGTCTGTGTCTGCCTGGCGGAATCACGACTAAACGTCCGTCGGGAGTGCGTCGGCAAGGCGTGCGCATGTGGTTACGAAACGGTCCTTCCCCGAACTCCGCGGGGATCTCAATACCACCAATGCGGGGCTGTGACCTCGAGGGTCCGGGAGCAGACACTGGGGCAGGTGTACTAGTACCAGCTCCGGAAGTAGAAGCGCCGGGATCACTAGTGGGTGTCGGGGCCGGTGTATCGGCAGTAGCAGCAGCAGGTGTAGCAGTAGGTAGGGTGTCGGGGTCTGAGTCTGTACTGCCCGAAATGCCAGCAGGTGGAACATCCAACATCTGAACAAGGAAAAATAAATTTTCCATTCAGTATGTCATAAAGCAAGCAAATAATAGGCCAACAGTTTAAATAATGTATAACGGTAACTAGCATGGCAATAACAGTAATTCGTATGAAGGTAGCATACAATCAAAAGCAAGTAGCATCATGCAGTAGTGAAATCATGTAGTAGCATACGGCATATAGCAGAAAAAGTAAGCATTAGCATGTAGTAAGCTCAGCGGAAACAAGTAAACTAGCAAGTTGTAGATTAGTCCTATTAGTGAATCCTACTCGGGTCGGTCTTAGACTCACTAATGCAACCTAATTCCCTACAACCAATGCTCTGATACCAAATGTAATGCCCCGTACAAAACCATCGTGTACGAATCATCAACAACAGGATCATTACAAGGTTAAGTACTATATGCTGTAATTAAAGAAGTTGCATTCACGATAAAAAGGTGATGTCATAACCGACATCAAATGTTTTACATTTCGAAAGCATACTTCACTAAGTAGAAGCATATAATAAGTGTATGTGACCACAATGGTCGTTACAAGTCATAGTTCAAAAGTACGAATGTTTGAATGCAAAGTAAAGTAGTTCATGCGTGGACAACTCTAAGCAGCGGGTTCTACAGCACGACTAGTACACAGCGGAAGCAACCTCAAGCACCTGAGAAATACATGCTTAAAAACGTCAACACAAAGGTTGGTGAGCTATAGTTTAAGTATAACAGTATGTAAGGTAGGCCACGAGATTTCAGTGCTACAAAGAGCATTTCAAAACAGTATGATAAAGTATATGTTAACTGTGGGCACTTGGTAACTAACTTAACGTTTATACCCCCTGAAAGTACACTTGGAAAGTGCGTATATTTACGAAGTATTAAACACTCATTAAATGCTAGCGCGACTAGCCCGAGTGGGGATGTCAAACCCTATGGATCCATATCTAAGATTCGCGTTCACGGTTCAAAAACCAATGATTAAACGTTACCGAGCTAAAGGGAATGTTTATGCCGTTGTATAATCCACACATATATAAGTTTAAGTACTCGTGCCTAGTATGTAAAACATAAAATCCGCATGTATTCTCAGTTCCCAAAATAAGTTAAAGTAAAAAGGGAATGCTATAACTCACAATGATATGTAGCGGTAAGGTAGTAGTCGGGAAAGGTGTGCAAGTAAATGGTCCGAAGGTCCTCAACCTAAGGCAAATAATACTAAGTCGGTAAATCGTCTTAATAGGTTTAAAAGTATGTATTTAAGGTCTTAAGGGTCATCATCAATCATCATCAAACAAAAGGCGTAAAGTAGGTTTCGTTTATGAAAGTAGTTTAAAATAAAGTCTGACTTCAGTCAGTCACCACGGCCTCTACCCTTACTGAATTAAGGTGAGACCAGTGGCCATGGCTCCGTATATGAGTCCCTTAAGTGTGGTAAAATTTACAGAAGCAAACTCGTCTTGGTTTGACCGTGGCGACGGTCTAAGTGCGAGTAGGTCAGAAATTTCTGCACAACGTTAAAGGACATAGTGACGATCGGAGGGCCATAAATCCTAAACCGTAACTCGGATTAAGACGAGTCCTATATGAAAAGTTATCTACTCGAAAAGTTCTATCTAAAAATCAAGGTTAGAACAGCCCAGGTCTACTGGTATGTTACAGAAACATCAGGTCAGTAGGTTTTGGACAGAAACAGTAAGTTTTAAGTGGGTTCCGGTGGTCTTGGTGCTTGATGTTCATCATGGTTCTCGTCCTTGATGCATATAGCTTCAAGTGTACAACTCATTGATGTATCTACATCATCTTAACCAAGTCTTGACCATCATAACCCTAGTGCAAGTCTAAGACATGAAGCACAACTCACTTAAGAGTTGTATGAAGTTTGATGAACCAAAGTTACATCAAAGTCTTAGATCTAACACCTACATGAACTTTAAAGCCAATAACAAGTTACAAACTTGAAAGTAAACTAACTAATCAAGATCTTAAGATGTAGAACATAGTTCTTTAGTTAGATCTTAAAGATCCAAGACCCAAAAGTCTAGATCAAGCATAAGTATACAAAGTTATTTTTAAAGGAAACTCATTTATATGTTCTTGAACTTTTAAGTTAACTTTAAGTTCCAAGAGATATGAGATCAAGACTAACTTGTAGTACTTGACCAACAACAACCAAAATCATAAAATTAAAGTGCAAGTAAAACTAAATAATCAAGTTAATAAGTTCATGAGTTTCATACTTTAAAGATTCAGAAAGTAAACATTAAGTTCACTTCATGTACTTCAAGTATAAGTTACAACACAAGAACTTTAAATCTTTTGACATAATGTATGTAGAACATAACTAGGTAGTTTGTTCTTGTATGTTCTTGAAAATACAAGATATTATGAAGAATCAAACTAGTAAGTTTGATTCTTGAAAGCTAGTAATTAAGTAACAAGTAACTTCAAAGTAAGTAATTAATAACAACTAATAAGTAACTAACAAGACAAGTATCAAACAACAACAAATGATGATGATGATTAAGAGTGCTTTAGGTTTGGTTTTGTAAAGAAAAGAAGAAGAGAAAAGAACTTCATAATACTTACAAGTATGAAGAGAAAAGAGAGAAAGTAAAGAGAGAAAATAAGATGCAAGTAATGTGTGTGTGAAGTGTAAATGAAACTAGTGAATGAGGTAGTCAAAAACAAGATTTGAATCCCTCTTGAGCTCACACCAAATCACGGCTGCAGCAGATTTTTGGGGGGAGGGAGAAGTGTTCAATGGTTACTTAGATGCTAAAGCTTAAAAATGTGGATATTAAGGGTGCATGCATGGGGAAGGTGTGCAACTAGATTCCTTCAAGTATTAAACTAAGTAGTCTCCATCTAATTGATACTTACAAGTGTAGACATGGGCTAACTAAGTCCATTAATAATGAAGGGTGGGCTTGGAAGTCCAATAACATGAGTCCATTACACTAACAAAGCCCAAGTTCAAATAAATCACAAGTTAAACCAATTAAAGCCCAAGTAACTAACTAATAGCCTTAGTTAATTAAAATGATTAATAAATTTACTCATGAATGTAAATAATATCTAAAAATATTATTCGTGAAAGTTCCGGGTGTCACAAAGACGTTTCGGGCCATTAAAGTCAAATTCGGGCAATCATGGCAACATGTAAATGTAATAACGTACATTCGTTTAATCACACGTATTAATAATAATAATTATTAATAAATAAATGTTGGAAATTCCAGGGTCGTTACAATACATGCAACCAACATGTACAATACACGCAAATCAACGTGTACTAAACTCAAATAGCATATGTTTGTTTAATAGTTCAGGCTAGGGTTTCTAAACCTAGAATAGACGGGGATGTCAAGCCCTATGGATCCATATATAACTACTCGCGCCCACCAGTTCTTGTAACCGGCAGTTACTAGTTACCAAAGCTAAGGGATTTTCGGTTCAAAATTGGTGTAGAATTTAGTATGTACTTGTATCCATTGCGTATAAAATAAAGTGGATGTATTCTCAGCCCAAAAATATAGATTTCAAAAGCATTTAATAAGGGAGCAAATGAAACTCACCTTAGCAGCACATAAAGTCGTTCACCGAAACGTGACCGAAACTCGAAATACCAGTTAACCGTAGATCTCAACCTAGAGAACATATGTTGGTCAATAAATGACTATCAAGCTAGGTCTGGTCATAGTGTATCACAATCCTAATGCTCGAGATCGACATACAAAAGTTATCAAAAGTCATTTCAAAAAGTCAATTTGACTCAATACAATAGTTGAATGATCATGGCAATTGAAATATTTTAACATTTCACATAGTTTCCTAATTTTTGTAAAATTAAACTATAGTTTTTATAAGGCTTTAAAATATGATAAAACAATCAATTTTGACAATTGTTCAACAAAACGAGACGTGCCTTATATAAGAATTCATTTACTCCGCTGGTAATATTTAAAAATTCAATTTATCAATCTTATAAACAAGTTGTTTAAATATTAATTGCAGATTCAAAAGCAATTTCAATTAACGTCAATCATAATTCAGTTGATCATATCTTTTAATTCATTCATCGAAATCATACGATATCTAAATGAAAAGTTATTAATTTTTTGCCAGCTTTCCAAAAACATGCGTATCATATACCTTTTATTAATAATATATGTATTTAATTCGTGATTCAACATAAACTATTTAACGACTAAATTTAGCATAATAGCATGCATAAACATATATACTCGAGCACTAGACATGTATACACTATTAATATATAAAAGATAAGATATGAATCCTCACGTATCAATATTGTGATTCAATATTGCAGGAAAGTACGCAGACGCAAAGGAGATGATAAACACTAGGTTAGACTTGCGAATAATACCCATGAACATTACCCATAATCTCCATAGCTATAACCCATAGTGTGATGACCCGAAAATTTCTGACCAAATTTAAACTTAATCTTTAACGTTTCCGACACGATAAGCAAAGTCTATGAAGTTGAATCTCAAAATTTTAAACTATTCAAATACCCTTCGATTGTTCTCAACGATTCGCGAACAATTATATGTAAATAGATACATATATATACTATAACTTGAAAACGTAACAAAGTGTTATGAAAATGATACTGTGCATTAACCTTATTGGTTTGATTATCTGATTGATATTTAGATAAGTTAACTAAAACGTTTAAGATAAACCAGTAAAACACTAATTTGCTACAGTATTTTCGAATTGCTACAGTACCCGAAAAGCTACAGTGTTTTCAAAAATCACTATTTACTACAGTAAAAAATTTGGTCAGAAATTTCCGGATCGTCACAGACTTGGTTCGCTTTCCTAATTTTCTAGGGATATATGGTGTTCCTCTAATACGAGCCATTGTTTTTCATAATGGTTTAGAAAAACCTGGTGGTTTAGAGGTTCCTGGGTTATTGTTACATTTTAGGAAATACGGATGTTGCCGATTGATGTTTCGCGAGGTGTATATAAAATACTATTAAATTTTACAAGGAAATACTTATTAAATACGATACAATTTTACACAAGATATTTATTTATTTATAGAATGGATATACTTAAACCTTGCTACAACACTTATAGGCAGTGTACCTAATCGTACAGTAGTGTAGTTTTTAGTAAGTCCGGTTCATTCCACGGGGAATCTTTTTAAACAAAGCTTAACGCTATATTAGTTTACTTTTATAAAAATACAAATATATATATAAGTAATATTATTATTATAAAGGGGGGTTTTTACCGTTTAATGACAGGTTTGTCGATTTTAAAACTTTAGTCGCAGTTAAAACCAAATGTAAAATATTAAAAATAAATACAAGACTTAAATTAAAGCATAAAGTAAATAACGATAATGAAATTGCGAATAATAAAAGTGCGATAAAATAAACTTGCGATAATTAAAAAGTACGATAATTAAAAGTGCAATTAAATACAATAACAATAAAAATGCGATAATTAGAAGTGAAATTAAATATAAAATAAAGGAAATTAAATATAAAATAAAAGAATTATGCTTATTTAAACTTCCGTAATCATGATGTTTGACGTGTTGATTTTAGTTTTATGCCCATGGGTTAATTGTCCTTTGTCCTGGATTTTTTAATATGTCCGTCTGGTTTTTGTCCATAACAGTCCATCAGTCATAAATATAAAGTGCGAGTGTCCTCGTCAAATTATTCTTATACCCGAAGTTAAATATTCCAACTAATTGGGGACTTAAACTGTAACAAGATTTTAATACTTTGTTTAATAATTACACCAGGATGTCGACTGAGTGTAACCCAAGGTTTTAATATTTTGTTATCAATTATACCAAGTGTCCTTGTACATAATTTCACCCCTGTTTTAATTATTCTAGTGGTTATTAATCCATTCCCGTGTCCGGTTAAATGAACGATTATTCGTACATATAAATACCCCGCCCATCGTGTCCGATTGAGTGTATATGATAATTTATAGGGACACCCAATTGTAAATCTTTATATTAACATTAACAAACTATCATTTAGTTAAACAAATATAAAGCCCATTAATAGCCCATAGTCTAATTTCCACAAGTGTCGTTCTTTTGTCCAAACCCCAATTATGGTACAAAGCCCAATTACCCAATTTTAGTAATTAGCCCAACATCATGATTACTTCGTTTTAAATAAGCATAATAATAACTTAGCTACGAGACATTAATGGAAAAAGGTTGAACATAACTTACAATGATTAAAAATTGCGTAGTGTTACACGGACAGAATTTCGACTTACACCCTTACAACATTCGCTAACATACCCTTATTATTAGAATTATAATTAAAATTAAAATATAAATTAAAAATATATATATATATATTTTACGTATGAATGAGGAGAAGAAGAAAAAGATGATTTTTTACGATCAGAATGCGCGAGCTTTATAGGGAGTTTCTGAAATTGGGGTTCCGCGACTCGCGGCCATTTTGGCCTTCTAACTCCGCGAGTCGCGGAGTTTACTTTTACAGCTCACACAAGCTTGGCTCTTTATTTACCGACGGTTTTAAATATAAATATAATATATTAAATAATTATAAGAATTATTTAAATATTATATTATATTTATGTGCATAGTTGACTTGTAATTTTTAGTCCGTTGCGTCGAGCGTTGAGAGTTGACTCTGGTCCCGGTTCCGGATTTTCGAACGTCCTTGCGTACAATTTAATATCTTGTACTTTGCGTTTTGAATCTTGTACTCTTGTAATTTCGAGACGTTTCTTGTCAATAATTGGAACCTTTTTTTATTGTCTTTTGTACTTTTGAGCTTTTTGTTCGTTTGCGTCTTCAATTCGTCGAATATGTCTTTTGTCTTCACCTTTTATTATTTAAACGAATCTCACTTGTAAATAGAACAATTGCAACTAAAAGTTTGTCTTTCTTGAGGAATAATGCTATGAAATATATGTTCGTTTTTAGCATTATCAAATATTCCCACACTTAAGCGTTGCTTGTCCTCAAGCAATATCGTCTTGAAATACTAGAATCACTTCTTTATTCTTCACACTTTGTACATCAGTGATTTTCTATACGGCGGTATAAACAATGGTAGTAACGATATGGTTTACAGTCCCACATGACTATAAAAATTTAGATCCATTAAGAAAATTGGATCTTTATGAAAACATTTGATCTTTTGAAAATTAAATCTAGTTTTTACCCTAGATAAGTTTTCCGGAATAACCCTTCACCGGTGTTGCAAAATATTTTTGTGGGTTTGGTGGGTTTCAGATTTGAAAATTTTAGCTCAAAACTTATGGTTTTGTGTCACCCACTTGCTAACCTTGTATTTGGAAAGCAACACGTCCAGTTTACTTGTCCTGTATATTACCTTTCGGTAAACTACCGTCCGGTTGTAAAGGAAAGCGTTGAACAAGCAACTGTTAAGGCAATGTCTAATGACATGTATTTGATTATGGTCTATAACGTGTCGGACGCAATTACTATCCTTGGTAGGATCAATAGTAAAGATCACCCTTATGATTTTTCGGTCTGGCACAAGGTCATGTCTTTGACCACTATACAACCACCGTTCTTACGGTTGACACCCGATTTGGTTCAGGTGACCTAATGAATTCCAGGTGAATTCCTAGAATTTTACGTTCAAAGGTAATGAACGCATTGAAATTAGGGTTTTTTTTAAAATAAATCGGTTTGTAATTTTTGAT
Organism: Rutidosis leptorrhynchoides; assembly: GCF_046630445.1. Taxonomy (NCBI): domain Eukaryota; kingdom Viridiplantae; phylum Streptophyta; class Magnoliopsida; order Asterales; family Asteraceae; genus Rutidosis; species Rutidosis leptorrhynchoides. The sequence goes on from NC_092333.1 coordinate 650,276,929, forward strand.
CAAAATATTTTCTCGTTCAAGCTCGAGTTTAGATATCATTGAATTCCATGAGTTTGTAATTCTCAATCTTTAAGGTCAATCTCTAGGATTGAGTAATATCAGGCTTAAAAGCTTATTTTTGATCTTTTAAGGAGATTATCCTTTCTGGGGATCTGATTCATTAGTCTTATCCAGCTAATTTGCATGGTGCCCCCCCATTGTACAAGATAAATCCTTCTCATGGTTAGGATAAATCTGACCACTTGGCGACCCTGTTTAATGCTGAGGTCCGTGGATTTCCTGCTGATTTTAGTGATGACTTTTCTAGATTTTTCGTCAACCTACAGCTGGTCTGGACGACAACATCCTGACCTAAATCAAGAAGCGCGTGTCTTTTTCGAAAGACTTCACTTCCTTTTAATGATGGAATTGATTCATCGTGTAGATCCATCTTTCTTTTCTTTCATCGGGTAAAACAGTTTAGTTTAGTCCAAAGCAAAAGTATTTTCAGTTATTTGTTACAGATATATGTGACATATGTTTAAGATAACTTGGTAAATTTTCCCACACTTGACTTTTATTTTTCTTTTTATCGTCCTTTCCGAGGTAACAATAATTTTGGTGTTAAAACCTAGTTTTATCATTCATAAATATGTATAAACATGATTTTGAGTTCATTTAATTGAAAATTTTGAAAAATTTTACTAGAATTGGGTAGTCAGTATATAAGACTAGGGCTGTTCTTTTTTATCAGAGAGCGCTAGATTCTAATACAACTACTGCTTTACTAGTATTTTTAATGGTAACCAAGTGTATAAAGTAAAAAATTTTAAAATCCGAAAGAATTTAACCCCTTCCCACACTTAAGATCTTGCAATGCCCTCATTTGCAAGAAATCAGTAATAATTTAAATTATTGAGGGTGATTTGTGTGAAAATGATTAAATTTTTACCAAAGTTTCCAAATATATTGGCTTTTGTTTGCTGAATGATAAATGGTGCACATCATTTGTTCATTCCGTCTTGTTGTTATTTCACATATATTTTGCATCTTGTCGTCAAAATTAGTTGCTTTTGCTGAACTTAATGCCATTCTTTGAAAATGCGTTGTTTTACCCTGTTGTGTACATAAGATAAACTGCAAACATATATACATATTTTTGAAGTTTGGTATATTACCTCACATTCAAAAATTATTAAAATCTAAGAATAAAAGTTAGACAATTATAAAAACTATTACAATATTAACAAAAGTATTAAACGTATCAATCATTACAAATTACAAAATAAATAAAACTAAGTATACTAGGGATGATACTGGTACCAATAGGGGTTCCAAGCATAACCATAGGTACTATAGAATGCTTCGGTAGGGTTATACGTAGGATAAGGTGGTTGCATCTCTATAGACCAGGGAGGGAAGATGGGTTTCGGTGTAGGAATATAGTTTCTACCTATATGTTGGCAATGAGCTATGATTTGGTTCTGATGAACTTGCCAATCTTCAAATGCTCTCTGTCTAGCATTTTCGTACTCCTGTGAAGCTATAAACCTTTGCATTTCTTGCATCTCATTTCCCCCTCCTACATTACCTTGCTGTTGGTTTCTCTCAACCTGTGGATGTCTACCATGGTATGGTACTGCGGCGTTATTTCGCCTCTTCAAAACTTTCGCACCATGGTATACATTTAAACCTATAGTATCTCGGGGTTCTGGTTCTTCTACTAATAATCCCCCCCGACTTATATTCACACCGAGATATTCACCAATCAAAGTAATAAAAAATACCACCTCCTATTATGCTATGCGGTCTCATCCCCCGAACCATAGCTGATAAATAATAACCCACACAATACGGTATACTTACAGCGCTTTGTGGGTCTCGAATACACATATGGTAAAACAAATCCTGTTCATTTACCTTTTCCTTGTTCTTACCCCTTTGTGTAATCGAATTAGCTAAAAACCTATGAATCACTCTTAATTCGGCTCTATCTATATCCAAATAAGAGTAATTTCCCCCTTTGAAACGGTGATGGCTTGTCATTTGACTCCACACACCGTGTGTATCAAAATTTTCATCTATCTTTCTACCGTTTAGTATCAACCCTCTACAATCGGCAGATGCTAACTCCTCAGGCGTATATATACGTAAAGCCTGAGCCATGTCCAGTAAAGACATGTGGCGCATCGAACCGCCTAACAAAAATCTAATAAAAGATCGATCGGTTAAACTAGTTACCCGATCATTCAACTCTATACTACACAATAATTCTTCACACCATACTTTATATACAGGTCTACGCATGGTGAATAAACGTACCCAGTCATTAAAAGTAGAATTACCATACCTCTGTACAAGTAATTCTCTAATTGGCCCGGCCAATTCTACAGCTTCTAAGGGTCCCCATTCTATGACCCTCGGTACCTCAACAACCTTAGAATGAAGAGTATGCAAACCCCTTTGGTATTTTGGATAATCTATCCAAAGTCTGTCAAATCTCAGGTTCGGGTGCAACTCTTCCAAGTGCATATCAGAAAAGGTCATGACTGGATGAGGTATATCCTGCTTGTAGTAGTTATCCACCTCCTATTGTTCCGCATTCTCAGCAGGAGCATTGCGAGCTTGGGATGAAGATTCACCCCTTTCAGTCTGCAAAACACATCAAACACAATTTTTGTGCATCCAAATATGCATTAGTGTCAGCAAAATCATCAATCAAAATAATTACAATGACATGATCAATTTATATCAAACTTAAGCTCATTTTCACATTTTTATCAAATCTACACTTTTTCAAATAAGCATATATGAAAATGTTCGCCAAGTTCATAAGCATTTAACTCAAATAACATGTCAAAATAATCATTACTAGCAATTAAACAAGTCTCAAATGACATTATCTCTCAAAAATCAAGTTCATGAATTTTAGACTTTGAAAAAGTCCACTTTAATTCTCAAAATCATTTTTAAGCTCAAAGTTTGGATCATTTAACTACCTAAACATGTTACACTACTTAATTTAGCAACAATTCATGACAAAAATCAGCCATAACCTGTTTATATCAAAAAGCCCCAAATTTGCTCAAGAACACAAACCCTAGATTACTCAAATTTTGAAGTTTAAGGCTTCTAATCATGTTAAATAGCATCAATCTAGGTTATACAAGCATAATACATAAACAATTTAAGCATAATTAAACTAAAAAGCATCAAAATCAAATTGGAAAAAAAATGGCTCAAGAACACTAATTTCGGATTAAATGGTGTTTAGGTGTAGAAATTTACCGTTTTTCTTGAGTAATTCCTAGATAGCATCCTTCTCAACATGATTTTAGTAAACGATTTGATGATTAACGGTTAAAAATTGTGATTTTTGGGGGTGTTTTTCGTGTATTTTCGAGCAGTATTTCGCAGTATGTGTTTTGTGTTGTGGGTTGGACTGATCAGTTCTTGCGTTATATTTTTTTCTGTAAATTGGTCCTCCCGCGACTCGCGGGGATTAAATCTCCAAACTCCGCGAGTCGCGGAGTTTGCTATTTTTTTTTTTTTTCTTATAATCATTAACTTATAAAACAATTAAGTACTTAATTTTAAAATTTTGTTTCCCTTGTTATTTAGGACGAGGTCGTTTCGGATCGATGTCCTAGTCCGTCCTTCGACAAAATTTTAAAATTTGTCTTTTTGTAGCGATTGTTTTAAAAGCTAAGATTTTTGGGTTTTTTAATGTTTTTGGAATACTTTAATTCAATAAGATTAAAAATAATGATAATAAAAGTTCTCGTCCCTCCCTCGGGTAAAGCAATTTCGGTTCAAAAACCTAGTCTTCAACTTACGACGAATTTTAAAAATCATATTTTTAACTTAATGAGATAAAGTAAATTTTTGTTTTTAAATTCACACAATTTAATTATAAAATTCAAAATTAATATTAAAAATTCACACCAAACTTAAAATTTGAAATGCATAAAATTAAAAGTTCATATTTTAAAAATTAAAAATTCATATCATAAATTCACACCAAACTTATTTTAATTTTTCAAATATTTACAATTTTAAAAATATTGATTTTACAAAGTTTACAATATTTATAAAGGGTTCAAATATTAATTTTAAAAACATGGTAAAAACAAAATTAAAAATCTTTTTGGCTTTTTATCCCACTTTAATCAATCAAATATTATCAAAAATATGCGCCCCTCTTTTCGGTAAAGTAATTTCGATTCCAAAACCTAATTTAACTCATGACGAATTTTTGAAATATTTTGGGTTGATTGATTAAAGATATTTATACCTTAAGAATAAACGTTAAATTTCGCAATGATGTAATAAATTTTTGAATGATATCAATAATTTCGGTCGCCAAACCTAATTTTATTCAATACCAATTTAATACTTTTTAGCGAACAAATTAGCGTTTATTATCAAAAGGTTAAAAATAAAAAAACTGTACAGACTTACCTGTGAAATAGATTTCTTAGTTATATGATCTATCACATTCATAAGATAGTCGGTTTAATTGGTTTTCCATAGCTACATAGGCGTAACCTCGAGCATTCAGTGTCTTTTCTTCTAAACATATGAACGGTCCGTCTCTGCATAAAGTAACAAATTCGGTATTTGAATAGGTTTGATTATTTGAACATTTACCTCCATGTGACTATTTTCCGCATTTGTGACATCTTTCTAGGTGTCGTGCTCTTCTTTTCGCTGCGGATTTTGATTTTCCTTTACCAAATTGTAACTTATTATCTTCGCATCTGGATTCTTTTCTAACTCCGTCCATTCTTTCTCTGATTACTGATACTAGTTTACTCGGTAGTATGTCATTATTACGTTTAGTGATCAAAGCGTGTAGCATTAGACCATGGTTTAGTTCACAGGCAGTCTTCATTTTGTAAAAACCTAAAAAAATAAAAATTCAGAATGGGGGAAGAAGACTAGTTCTTTAGGGTCTGCTAGGGAAAGACTATTCGGGTTCCATTTTCAAGAACTACACGAAAACAGATAATCTAACTCTAACAGAAATACATATTATCCTTTAAAGACTTGATTCTCCCCACACTTAGTTAGCTGTGGTGTCGAAATTGTGATTAACTTCGTTGTCAACTTCCATCGGACCATGTATGTAATGTTTAACTCTGTGACCATTAACTTTAAATTCAATCCCTTTTGAATTTATTAATTCTATCGTTCCGTATGGAAAAACTCTTTTGACTATGAATGGTCCAGACCATCTTGATTTCAATTTTCCAGGAAATAGCTTGAATCGTGAATTGAAAAGAAGAACTCTGTCTCCTTCTTTAAATTCTTTTGAACTTCTGATTCTTTTATCATGCCATTTCTTCGTTCTTTCTTTATAGATTAACGAATTTTCGTATGCTTCATGTCTTAATTCTTCTAATTCGTTTAGTTGACTTAATCGAAGACGTCCAGCTTCATGTAAATCAAGATTACATGTTTTCAAAGCCCAAAATGCTTTGTGTTCAATTTCTACTGGAAGATGACATGCTTTTCCATAAACAAGTCTAAAAGGTGTGGTTCCAATTGGAGTTTTGTAGGCTGTTCTAAAAGCCCAGAGTGCATCCTCCAATTTAATGGACCATTCCTTCGGATTTGATCCTACGGTTTTCTCTAGAATACGTTTTAAGGCTCGGTTGGTATTTTCAACTTGTCCACTTGTTTGTGGATGATATGCGGTGGAGATTTTATGAGTTACACCATATCTTTTAAGAACTTTCTCAAGTTGATTATTACAGAAATGAGTACCCCGATCACTTATTAAAGCTTTCGGTGTTCCAAACCTTGCAAAAAGACGTTTTAAAAAGTTGACTACAACTCGTGCATCGTTAGTTGGGAGAGCTTGTGCTTCCGCCCATTTAGATACATAATCAATGGCTACGAGTATATATAGATTATTATGAGATTTTGGAAATGGATCCATAAAGTCAATACCCCAAATGTCAAATACTTCACATACTTGGATGACATTTTGTGGCATTTCATCACGTTGACTTATTTTTCTGGCCCTTTGACAAGCATCACAGGATTTGCAAAGAAGGTGTGCATCTTTGTAAATTGTAGGCCAATAGAATCCAGCATCATAAGCTTTTCTTGCTGTTAGTTGAGGCTCATAATGCCCTCCAGTTGGTCCTGTGTGACAATGGTTTAAAATTTTACTAGCTTCATCTCCAAATACACATCGGCGTATTATTCCATCTGGACAACTTTTAAACAGATGTGGATCTTCCCAAAAATAGTGTTTTATATCACTGAAGAATTTCTTTCGTCTTTGGTACGATAATCCTTTTTCAAGGAATCCACATACTAAATAGTTTGCATAGTCTGCAAACCATGGTATTTCTTTATAATCTATCTTTAATAGATATTCATCAGGAAAGTTGTCTTGTATGGCTGATTCATTTAGAACTTCTAATTCGGGATTTTCAAGACGAGAAAGATGATCAGCGGCGAGATTTTCTGCTCCTCTTTTATCTCGGATTTCAATATCAAACTCTTGTAAGAGTAAGATCCAACGGATTAATCTTGGTTTAGCATCTTGTTTTGAAAATAGGTATCTAAGAGCAGAATGGTCGGTATAGACCACCGTTTTTGTTAGAACGAGATATGAACGAAATTTGTCAAAAGCAAAGACAATAGCAAGGAGTTCTTTTTCAGTAGTTGTATAGTTCGTTTGTGCTCCTTGTAACGTCTTACTAGCATAATATATAGGTTGAAATCGTTTTTCAATCCTTTGTCCTAAAACGGCTCCCATTGCAAAATCACTTGCATCGCACATTAGTTCAAATGGTAGATTCCAATTTGGTGTTATCATGATCGGCGCATTAGTGAGTTTCTCTTTAAGAATATTAAAAGACTTGATACACTCATCTGAAAAGATGAATGGAGCATCCTTTTCTAGGAGTTTATTCATAGGAGTGGCAATTTTAAAAAAATCTTTTATGAAACGTCGGTAAAAACCGGCATGTCCTAGAAAACTCCTAACTCCTCTAACATTGGTGGGATGTGGAAGTTTAGCAATTACATCTACTTTAGCTCTATCCACTTCAATTCCTTCTTTTGAAATTTTATGTCCAAGAACGATGCCTTCTTTAACCATGAAATGGCATTTCTCCCAATTAAGTACTAGATTTGATTTTTCGCATCTAATTAGCATTCGTTCCAGATTAACTAGACATGATTCAAATGTATCACCGAAGACTGAAAAGTCATCCATGAAAACTTCCATGCATTCTTCTATCATGTCGTGAAAAATCGCCATCATGCACCTTTGGAAGGTTGATGGGGCGTTGCAAAGTCCAAATGGCATGCGTTTGTAAGCAAAAGTACCATAAGGGCACGTGAATGTGGTTTTCTCTTGATCTTCGGGTGCTATTGGAATTTGAAAATATCCGGAAAATCCATCTAGAAAACAATAGTAACTATTTCCGGCTAATCTTTCCAACATTTGATCTATGAAAGGTAAGGGAAAGTGATCTTTTCTGGTGGCGTCATTTAATTTTCTATAATCAATACATACACGCCATCCTGTTACAGTCCTAGTAGGAATAAGCTCATTTTTCTCATTTGTAATGACAGTCATGCCACCCTTCTTAGGCACGCATTGAACTGGGCTTACCCATGGACTATCAGAAATTGGATAAATTAAACCTGCATCTAGCAGTTTAATAATCTCTTTTTTTACTACATCTTGCATATTAGGATTTAGTCTTCGTTGGCGTTGCACATACGTTTTATGACCTTCTTCCATAAGGATTTTATGTGCGCAATACGAAGGACTTATTCCTTTAATATCATGAATCTTCCATGCAATGGCTGATTTATGAGCTTTCAACACAGAAATGAGTTGTGATTTCTCATTTTCAGTAAGAGAAGACGATATTATTACAGGTAATTCAGATTCACCATGTAAATAAGCGTATTCCAAATGGTTTGGAAGTGGCTTTAACTCTAATTTCGGAGGTTCTTCTATCGATGATTTGTATCGATATCTGTCTTCTTCTTTTAGCATTTGAATTCCTTCTGTTGTTGGTTCATATCCATTAGCTATAAGTGTAGCTAACATTTCAGCTTCATCAATTGGTTCATTACCTTCTCCTAAAGAACATTCTCCTGTTCCTTGTAATTCTGGAAATTCTTCTAATAATGCTGCATGTGCATCTATAGTTTGAATATAATAACATGTATCATCTGCAGATTGTGGTTGTTGCATTGCTCTATCAACTGAAAAGGTAACACTCTCATCCTCTATACTTAGGGTCAGTTTCTTACCGAACACGTCTATCATTGCTTTAGCCGTGTTTAAGAATGGTCTTCCTAATATGAGAGGAACTTGAGAATCTTCTTCCATGTCCAGAACAACAAAATCTACTGGAAATACTAAAGTACCAACTTTAACTAGCATGTTCTCCATTATCCCTCTAGGATATTTTATTGATCTATCGGCTAGTTGTATGCTTATTCTTGTTGGTTTCAATTCTCCAAGGTCTAGTTTAGTGTATAGTGAATATGGCATTAGATTTATACTAGCACCTAAGTCTGCCAATGCTTCTATTGAACTAAGACTTCCCAGAAAACATGGAATTGTGAAACTTCCTGGATCAGATAGTTTTTCTGGCATCTTATTCAACAGCACTGCTGAACAATTAGCATTCATAGTAACAGCCGAGAGTTCTTCCATTTTCTTTCTATTTGAAATTAGATCTTTCAAGAATTTAGCATATCTAGGCATTCCTGAAATCACATCAATGAAAGGAAGATTTACATTTATCTATTTAAACATATCCAAGAATTTGGATTGCTCGACTTCAAGTTTCTCTTTCTTCATTTTACTCGGGTAAGGAAGTGGTGGTTGGTATGGTTTAACATAAGGTTTAGCCTTAACTGTGTTATTTTCATTAACCTTTTCAACTACCGGTTCTTTTTCCTTATCTTGATCAGGTTGTGGTTCTTGTGGAGTAGGAATAGCTTCATCAGAAGTTACAGGTATTTCAGGTGGTTTAAGTGTTGTACCACTTCTTGTGGTAATGGCTTTAGCTGTTTCATTTTGGGGGTTAGCATTTGTATCACTAGGTAGACTTCCCGGTTTTCTTTCACCTATTAACCTTGCTAGGTTACTTACTTCTTGTTCCAGATTTTGAATAGAAGCTTGTTGATTTCTAAATGCTTGAGCATTTTGTTCATTAGTTTGTTTCTGAGATGTGAAAAACTGCGTTTGAGTTTCAACTAGCTTCGTCATCATATCTTCTAAATTCGGCTTTTTATCATCGGTTTGTTGTGTTGGTTTGTTTTGAAAATTAGGTCTTTGCTGGTTGTAAGTATTATTGGATACTTGTTGATTGCTAGGACCTTGTTGGTTGTTGTATGGAATATTTCTGTTATAATTCTGGTTTTGATTGTAAATCGGTCTTGGCGGTTGATAATTATTCTGATAATTATTTCCAGGCCTTTGGTTTATGTATGAAATATTCTCTCTTTGTTCCATTGTTAATTCAATACTGAGACAATCTTTTGTCAAATGTGGTCCTCCACACTGCTCACAACTAATTCGTATTGAGTGAATATCTTTAGTCATCTTTTTCATTCGTCTCTCCACAGCATCTATCTTTGCGGAAATGGAATCTAAGTTATGGCTAGAATCGGCTCTAGCTGCTTTAGATGATCTAACGATGTCTTTTTCTTGGTGCCACTCATGTGAGTGGGAAGCAGTGTTATCAATAATTTTGTAAGCATCAGTTTCGGTTTTCTTCATAATAGAACCACCAGCTGCTATATATATGTCTTTCCTTGTAGTGATGTCGCATCCTTGGTAGAATATTTATACTATTTGACAGGTGTCTAAACCATGTTGCGGACATCCTCTTAACAACTTTCCATATCTTGTCCACGCCTCATATAGAGTTTCATTTGGTTTCTGTGTGAACGTGTAACACCCCAGGTAAACGTTCCCCGTAGCATGATATTGTCCGCTTTGCAGAGATAGGGACGTACCCTTGTCTCCCCCGTAGGTTGCGCACGGATTTTTCTTGGCGACCAAACACGACGAGCACTTTCCCAGGAGGTCACCCATCCTGGTAGTGCTCTCGCCTGAGCACGCTTAACTGCAGAGTTCTCATGGGATCTGCTGCGCTTGTGGTCCCAAAACGTGTCATGCTAGGAAAGGTCTCCACACCCTTATAAGGCATGTTTCGTTCCCCTCTCCAACCGATGTGGGATGGATGTAACACGGATGTTACAATCCTCCCCCCTAATGGGACACAGCGTCCTCGCTGTGCACGTTTGGTCCGGGGCCTGGCTCTGATACCATTCTGTAACACCCCAGGTAAACGTTCCCCGTAGCATGATATTGTTCGCTTTGCAGAGATAGGGACGTACCCTTGTCTCCCCCGTAGGTTGCGCACGGATTTTTCTTGGCGACCAAACACGACGAGCACTTTCCCAGGAGGTCACCCATCCTGGTAGTGCTCTCGCCTGAGCACGCTTAACTGCAGAGTTCTCATGGGATCTGCTGCGCTTGTGGTCCCAAAACGCGTCATGCTAGGAAAGGTCTCCACACCCTTATAAGGCATGCTTCGTTCCCCTCTCCAACCGATGTGGGACGGATGTAACACGGATGTTACAATACTGTGACGACCCGGAAATTTCCGACTAAATTTAAACTTTATCTTTATATTATTCTGACACGATAAGCAATGTTTGTTAAGTTAAATCTCAAGGATTTTAAACTATGTTTATACATTCATTTAAACCTCGACCAAATTCCAATGATTCACGAACCATTAAATGAACATATATGAATATGTATGTATATGTGTATATGTTATAAATTGAAAATGTCAACAAAGTATTTAAAAGTATAATGCTTTATATGAATGTATCTGTTTCAATATTATTATCGACGAAATTAAAAAAAAATATATTAAATGATTGAATTATCAGAAACATTGAATTATGATTACAAGTCTCTCTTGAGAGGTCCACTATGATTTGAGAAATCTATTCCTCTTAACGATATTCGGAATAATTTGTAAAGCTATTTATAAATAAAAATAAAAAGTGTCATTTACGAAAGTTAGACAAAAGCTATTGGAGAATTGGTTTCCATAATATTCTATTAATCTATTTTCAAACGTACAAAAACGTTTTCAGTTTAAAAAGAACTTTATTATTAAAACGTATATAACTTTTATAAATATCTAGAATCACTTTTGACAACTCATTACTTAACCAGTATAATAAATATAACGATATTTATATTTTATTTCATTAAATATATATAACGATTTAAATTAATATTATATATATTTATACACGTATTATACATACATAGTTTTTATATTTTTACTATACTTTAACTTTACCTTTACTTTACTTTACCTTTACTTTAACTTTAATAATTCACTTTAATAATTCATACTTTAATAATTCATACTCTAATAATTCACTTTAATAATTCATACTTTAATAATTTACTTTAATAATTCATACTTTTATAATTCACTTTAATAATTCATACTTTAATAATTCACTTTAATAATTCATACTTTAATAATTCACTTTAATAATTCATGCTTTAATATTTCACTTTAATAATTCAAAAATCTATTATAAATAGAATTCAATAGGTTTTATTATTTCATAGAAACTTGAAAATATATTTCTCTAAACTCTCTCAATCGATTTATATATATATATATATATATATATATATATATATATATATATATATATATATATATATATATATATATTTGCTCTATATTATTTCAAGATATTATTAGTATACATAAAATATTACGACGGAGTGATGTCCGAGTGATTTCAAAATAGTTTTTTGAATGAGTCGAAGCTAAGGAAATTATGGGTTATAGCTATGGAGGTGATGGGTATGGTTCATGGGTATGCTCGTGAGGTCAATCTAGTTTTTATCATCTCCGTTGCGTCTACGTACTTTCCTGCAATATTGAATCTCAATATTGATACGTGAGCACTCATAACTTAACTTTTATATATCAATAGTGTATCCCTGACTAGTGCTCGAGTATATAGGATTATGCATGCTTGTACATTCGATATTGTCCTTAGATAGGTTTGTGGAATCCTGAATTAGATACATATGCTACTGAGATAGGGTATATGATATGCATGTCATTGGAAAGCTAGCGAAAAATTAAGAACTTTTCATTTAGATATCGAATAGTTTCGATGAACGGATTTGAAGTTATAGTCAACTGAATTTTAGTATTATTGTTAAAATGATTATTGTTACTATCGTCGTTATTATTTTAATAGAAATATCATTGTTATTATAAAATCTCATTATTACTATTATGTTAGTATTATCATTTTATCATAATAACATTTTTAGTAAATATAAATATTGTTAATTTTTTTATAGAATAATAATAATTATTATTACAAAATAATACAACTTTTACTTATTATTATTATGATCAATATTATTTTATCAAATAAATAGGGGATACAAAGATATTTTTCACCACGCGTAATATAATTACATTAATAATACTTACCACTATAGTTTTACGATATTAAGTGAACTTTATAAATTTTACTACTTAAGATATATAAAAGTATATTTTATCATATATAAACGTTAATATAAATTTTTATTAATAAATGACTTTTATTATTATAAAATCTAATAAATATATTTAAATATATAAAACGACTATAGCTAAGTTATATAATAAACACGTATAAATTTTAGAAGTCATTTTGGGTCAAGTTGACTTTTGCATATTAGTCTTGAGCATTAGGATTGTGGTACACTATGACTTGACCAAAAATTGTTAGACAAATATTGACCAACATATAAATATATATAATTAATATAGGTTCGTGAATCCGAGGCCAACCTTGCACTTGTTAAATGACGTTATATGTATTTTTACTACGAAATACAGTATGGTGAGTTTCATTTGCTCCCTTTTATATATATTTTTGGGACTGAGAATACATGCGCTGTTTTTATAAATGTTTTACGAAATAGGCACAAGTACTAAAACTAATTCTACGTGGGTTTAAACCAGAAATATACCCTTAGCTTGGTAACATTAAACTACTTGTCTATGTACGGTAGGCGCGAATCCTAAAGATAGATCTATTGGGCCTGACAAACCCCATCCTGACTATGGGATGCTTTAGTACTTCGAGGTTATTTTAAACACACCTGATCTGGTGTACTTCAGAGGGTAAAACATGAACGTTAAGGCTTGTTACCGGGTGCCTACAACTTATAGAATACTTTTATACACTTGCGAGTGTACATATATTTATAAACGGAAATCTTGTGGTCTATTAATATATTGAAATGATTATTATGATAAACCTATGAACTCACCAACCTTTTGGTTGACACTTTAAAGCATGTTTATTCTCAGGTATTAAAGAAATCTTCCGCTGTGCATTAGCTCATTTTAAGGATATTACTTGGAGTCATTCATGGCATATTTTGAAAGACGTTGCATTCGAGTCATTGAGTTCATCAAGATTATTATTATGTCAATTATAGTTGGATGTATTATGAAATGGTGTGCATTCCGTCAACTTTCGTTGTAAAGAAAGTTTGTCTTTTAAAAACGAATGCAATGTTTGTAAAATGTATCATATAGAGGTCAAAATACCTCGCGATGTAATCAACTATTGTGAATCGTTTATTGATGTGTGCGATCGAGACCTTTATTTATGAACGGATTTGAGTTATTTTGTTACACGAATTGATTTATTGTATATGTGGTATTTTATTGATTTCAGGTTGATTTCACACATATATATAGGCAACTAGTCCTATCCGTGTAGTTTAGTTTGTTGGTAAATCCGATTCGTTCCACAGGGAGATGGAGTGTTTAATGGTTTTTTAATAGTCTTTGATGTCAAACTTAATTAAAGAGGGTTTTGGATTAGGCAATTTATAGTATAACAGTAAAAGAAAATAACTTAACTAATTTACTAAATAAAATTACAAGATTACAATAATTAACTTAAAAAGGAACTAAATGAAATTATACTAATTATGATGCGACAATTATGTTACTAAATGGTAATTAGTAAAATAGTAAATTTTAATAAAACTATATATTTAGATTTTTGTTTTAAGCAATTATTATATAAACTTATTTAAATTAACTAAATGACATTTTTAATTAAACTAATACAAATTAAAAGGAAATTAATTAATTTACTAACTATAAACTAGATACAATTTATAAAACTATAATAAATAATAATTTTTAAGATTAAAACATGTATTTTAGTATTTTATACTAATTAAAACTAATTATATAATAAAAATAACTAATAACCTAATTATATAATATTAATTAATTAAAAACCCTAATTTTTGACCTACTGGTACTGTAGCCGCGTCCAGGTCTTACACGATTCGTGTGAGGCTACACGATTCGTGTACGGCTAAAATTATGTGACAATTAACTGTTCGAAAAAAGAAATATTTTTATGGTTTCTTTTTATATTTTAAAAATAGTATTCGTAAATAAAAATGATAAAACTTTTATAAGAAGTATAAATGAGGTAAATGGGAGTGTTTACTTAATTGTGTCACCCCTAGGTCCATGGATTGTTTTAAGTTTTACGCCCTATTAAAATGTTCTAGTATCAAACTTTACATTTTTCTCTCGAATAAATATAAAGTTACAACTTAACTAAATAAAATCTAATTTTCATTGGATTCTTTTTAGAAAGCTACTATTCCCTAAGCATTTAAATTGAGACCTAGCCTAGTTTTGACCTTCGCCAACACCCAAATTATAACGGTTTCCCTTTTTATAATTTCACCTTCATATAATTTATTGATATCACCCAAACCACCGAAGTTTATTTCTAAATTGGTGTCAATAACTTATCCATAAATTCGTCTAGATCATTTTTAATGTTGAAGCTTAATTTAGGTAAATAAATATAGCTCTCGTTATTTAAATTTACTAAATTAAGTGGCAAGGGTTAAATACCTAATTACATAAAAATGGTTCTTTTAACTAGGCTCAATATTAAAAATACTAAAGTTACATTTTAACTTTACTAATGGTAACAATCCATTTCACTAGGGGCTCTACATTTAAGCAAACACTAGGGAAATTTAGCTATCCATTACACTAGGGGAGACATAAAAATATAGATATGCAAGCATAATAATAACACTAATTTTAACAGAGTAAACTTACTAAAATATCTTCACTTGCATTAACTTCAAATGGTAGAAAAATTACAATAATAACACCCCTTTCACGCGTATAATAACACCCTTTATCACGAACAATTCCCCCTTAATAACTGAAACTATTTTTACAGCGTAATAAAATTAACAATAATTTTAACTATAGTAATTGAAATATAAATTTGTGTTGTAATATCTCTTCTCTGGTTGTAACTCTCTGAACGTACTCCTTTTATAATTGAAGTTTGAAGTAGTTGGTGAAGTCTGCAACTTTGTTGAAATCCTGCTGTCTCTCCATTTGAGAAAAGAAGTGTTTTAAAAATCATAAAGTCAGCCGACCTTCTGGATAACCGAACAGTGCTTTTGGCCTAACATTACACGAATCGTGTATGGTCACACGATTCGTGTAAGACCAGTTATATTACACGATTCGTGTAACACCACACGATTCGTGTAAGAGTAAATGTCAGTTTTCTTGATTTTTCTTCTTCATTTGTTCTTTGTTGATCTCGTGTTGACGTGTACTGTCTTGGTACTATACATTTGAACTCTTTTCTTCATCAATCTTGTACTTTCATTCAGATAAACGTTTCTTGATATAAATCTGGTTAAAATTATCGTTTTATCGTCGTTTCTTCTAACTTCACTCTTTTGTCGTTTTTCTCGTGAAATGCGCATTGAATGTCTTTGTAGATGATAAAAACCTATGAAATATGAGTGATATTGCGTCGAATAATATGTATGTTTAGAGCAATATCAAAATACCCCACACTAGAACGTTGCTTGTCCTCAAGCAATTACATCTTTTAACAGAGTTAGAACATTATATATCTTTCTTATCGAACATTTAGATCACACAACACACACTACACGAAATGAAACACACGCTATATGAAATAAATTACACAACACAGTATTTATTGGATCACACGCACACCACACGAAATGAAATTCTGACAACAGAAACAAACATGAAACTCGTGATTAGGGTTTAAAAATTTGGATCCTTAGGGAAAATTGGACCTTGTGAAAACGTTTTATGATTTTTATAAAATGTCATGCTAGTTTTTACACTAGACACGTTTTCCGGTTTTAACCTCAAATTCCGGTTGAGGGTAACTGAAAACCGAAGTCTCAGTCGGCGATTAGCAAGCTATTCGCCCCCATGATTGTAGTATCATGGAACTTGAAGCCAAATGTCCAAAAATAGTTTTACACAAATATAATTCATAAAATAGCATAAGTTTTAGAACAAAATTATATCGTGTCCAAATATCATCGGTGAACCATGAGTTTGCACACCTCAATTTGTTATGGCATATGTATGTTGACCGCGGTCAAACATAGATGCAGTTGATCTTTACGGAGATCATCCATCTGGGGATTAGATTCATTAGTCTTAAAAGCTAATTTGCATTGTGCCCCCCCATTGTACGAGACAGATCCATCTCATGGTTAGGATAAGTCTGACCACCAAAAACCCTGTTTGATGCTGAGGTTAGGTGGATTTCCAGCCGATTTTAGGGATGACTTTTCAAGATTTTTCGTCAACCTACAGCTGTTCTGGACTACATCTTCTAACATAATTTAGCAAGTGTGTCAATTCGGAAGACTTTACTTCCTTACGGGATGGATTTGATTCATCCTCTATTACTCGTGATAATGGAATATTCAGGTTTATACATTCTGTAGCAATGATATCTGCAATAAACTTCAAAGAAACATGTGATAAATGGTTCTCAATATAAGGATTTATAAATTCTTGTTATAAATGGTTTTCTTTTATAAGTTTTAAACAAATAAACTTATGTATTTTTAATGTATGGAGACAACAATTTCGGTTTTTACACCTGATCTTTAATTGCTCGTAATTACCTTAAAAATTGATTAGATACATTTGTTTAAAAAATTTTAAATTTTCATAAAAACCAATAACTTATTAGTTCTCGAGAATTTATATATTCCCACCCCACACTTAAGATTATGTAATGCCCTCATTACATAAAATCAGATAATAATGTATAAATTTGAGAGGACAAAAAGTGTAGAGTATTTGGAACTTCCTTTGTTAACCTATTTGGATATTCTTAAATTGTTTTACGTATGATCATATCCAACGTTTGTATCACAAATCATATCGGTGTTTCGTTTCGTCTAATTGCATTTTCGTCTGTACCTGTCAAAATCATGTTAAAAACACACAAAATATGGGGTTTTAATTCAATCGTACAACACATTTTTTTACCCCACACTATATTTTCTTGCTAATATATAAAAAAATAAAAACATAATAAGTTTCAATACACACCAAAAAAATTATGTTATAACAAACTAAAATTTTTTTTTTCTTTTTATATATTTTTTTTTTATATATAACTTATAATCAATTAAATTTAAAATATCTTTTATAAATTTATATTTGTAACGGAAATTCGGTTGTTATACCTGATCTTAATCCGTTTATAAATTTTTAAATTCAATTTATAAAATTTAATCCATTAAAAGTTAAAGTTTTTAATGTTTTTCGAAAACAAATTTAAAATAAAATAAAAACACTCTATTTTTGTGTTAAAAAGGTTAACATTTTTAAATTTTAAAACAAGTATATGAGAAATACAAATAAAAAGGAATTTAAAATAAAAACGAGACACACGAATGGGACTATTTACAATGTGTGAAGTTTATTAGCGAGTCGTTCACGCGACTCCACCCTAATTTTAACTAACGTCGGGGTGATAAACATCACCCTTCTTTACTCCAATAGAACCATTACTGCAACCATTCTTACCACTAATTTTTGATAATAACCAAGAGTCCGAAAATCTTGACTCTTTAACTAAATTTTTTAACTTATCTTTCTCAAATTTTGATAAGTTTGACACCAATCTCTCTCTCAAAGGTTCATCTTTTTTCGACATAGCATTTCTAACCCTACCATATAACTTTTTCATGGTTTTCTCAACAACACTATCATTGGGCGGTTTACTATCTAGTTTCTCCTCATCACCCTCCCCACACTTAGCTTGTTGACTAATGGGTTTGACATTGTCAACAATATTCACTGAAACTATCGGTGTGGGTGGTGGGTTCATACTAAACTCAGTTTGATAGGTTGCACTCTTGCCTCTATCCTTCAAAACTAGTTTTCCTGTTTTCCAATCTGTTAAAGCACATGCAGTTGCTAAGAATGGTCTACCTAAAATAATAGGTACAAACTTATCTTCCTTCATGTCTACAACTACAAAGTCAGCTAGAAACTCAAGTTCACCTGTTTTTACTACTAAGTTTTCAGCAATCCCTATAGGTTTATTAACCGACTGATCAATGAATCTAATGCCTGAATTGGTGGGTTTAAGTTCACCTAAGTTCAAATGCGAGTAAATGGAATAAGGCATGAGATTTATACTTGCACCTGAGTCAGCTAATGATCTAAGAGTTTTAGATTCATTAAGCTTACAAGGTACTATGAACGGTCCAGGATCACCTAACTTAGGTGGCAATTCATTCTTTTTCACAATAGCAGCACATTCTGCTTTAAGAAACGCAGATGATGCCTGCTCACACACTCCTTCTTTTGCCATCAAATCATTCAAGAATTTCCCATAGTTTGGCATACCTGCAACAACATCAACCAAAGGTACATTTACACATATATTATCCGTATTTAAAGGCTTACAATGATTCTCCTTTGGTTTTTCGGATGCAAGTGCTTGTGGGTATGGAATGGGTTCTTTATAGTCTTCCACTTTAGGTGCTTGCTTCACCGTATCTTCCGCTTCTTCTTTGATCATCTTCAAATTATCATCAACCCTAAATTCGGAAGGCTCGGTGATTTCCATTTTCTTTACTTCCACATGATTTCCCGACATCAACCTCATCAAATAGTCACCATACTCGGGAGTTATTGCACCAACTCGGATCTCTTCATCTTCACATGTTATACTTTTCACACTTTCAACTCGGGTATCATCCATCTCTTGATAAGGAGTGTAATCCGCCATATTGGATAAATCAGAAAATATAAACTCATCACACTCTTCATCGTCATCTTCACACCCAAGAGTAAAAATAGGACTATGCTCCGGTGTTTTGAAACTTGCTTCATCCTCACAGAAACTATAAATAGCATTCACTTGTGAATATGCTGGGGCTTGAGGATCATTCTTCTTTAGTATAAACGGAGGGTTACTTGCAATTGGTGGTCTCTCTGCTAGTAACTGTGAGATCCTTCCAACATCTCTTTCTAAAATCTGAATCGTGGCTTGTTGATTTCGAATTTGCTGAGTTTGGAGCTCTGCATTTTGCTCATGCTTAACCATAAAATCTCTTAAGAGATCTTCTAAACCAGATTTCTTCTCGGGTTGAGGTTGCATAATTGCTAATGGTTGTGGTTGCATAAGTGCTAGAGGTTGTGGTTGATTATGTTGGAAATTATTTTGATAATTTCGTTGAGGTTGATTTCGGTTATTATAACCTGGTGGCGGATTTCTTTGATTTTGATTTGGGAAATTCCGGTTGTTTTGGTAACCTGGATTTCCTCCTTGATAGTTATTATTATTTTGATAGTTATTATTATTTGATCCTGAAGGTCCTCCTACTTGATAGCTGTTTATAGGAGGATATTTTCGGTTGTTTGCTTCTATAGCTGGAAAATCACTGAAGTTCATTTCACCTTTTCGTAAGTATCCTAAGAAATTTGCTTGTTCTTCCATTGTACTTTGATCACAATCTCTAGTAAGATGGGGACCTTGGCACAGTTCACATCCTACTCTGATAGAATGCATTTCCTTGGTTACTTTCTCGATTTGTCTTGCTTGATTTGCTATTTGAACTTTTAAAGAAGCAATTTCATCATTGCTTTCAATACTAGCAACATTTGATGATCTAGAAAATTCTATTTCTTGATGCCAATTATGAGAATGGGAAGCTAAATCAGCAATGATTGTGTGAGCGTCTTCAGGTGTTTTCTTCATGATCGAACCTCCAGCTGCAACATCTATATCTTTTCTAGTTGTCACATTGACTCCTTTATAGAATATTTGGACCTTTTGGAATGTATTTAACCCGTGTTGAGGACATATTCGAAGCATTTTATTGAATCGAGTCCAAGCTTCATAAAGAGTTTCATTAGGCTTTTGTTTAAAGTGATTTATATCACTTTGTAATTTTGCTGCTTTTGAAGCAGGAAAGAATTCTGACAAAAATTTATCCATCATATCATTCCAGTTTTCAATATAACCTTCTGGTAATGAGTCTAGCCAATCCCTTGCATCATCTTTTAATGACCATGGAAAGATTTTTAAACATGCAACTTCATCGGTGACATCTTTGATTTTGAAAAGCTTGCAAATGCTTACAAACTTACGAAGATGCTCGTTAGCATCCTCATTTGGGGCTCCACCGAATTGACATGTATTAGTTACCATGTGTAAAAATTGACCTTTTATTTCAAAACCATCAGTCATCGGGGGTTGGATGATTGCGTGGCCTTGACCTTTTCTTGTGGCCTTCATTAATGCTTCCATCGTTTGATTTGTATCAGCCATTTCTTCTTCTTCTTTAATAATCGGCTCTATGATTGGTTGAATTATTGGTTCAGAGTCGGATTCTAAGAAAAGTGACTCTAAATTTTTAGCAAGAGATTCTACTTCTTGAGTTCTTAAGCGTTCGTGGAATCTTCTTTCGGGTTCAGGATGTGAAGGAGTTAATTCAGCGTTGGAGGAACGTAAGTTCATACATTAATTTCTATTATGAGATCACTTCACTAAAGGTTTATCTAGGGTTACCTATTTGTTTCTCTTTTTTTAGTGTTTTTCGGTGTTTTAAAATTACTAGTACTTCCTATTTCTTTTTGTTGTTTTTGTCCTTTATAAATTCTTTGAGGTTCTGGATTAAGTTTAACGAGTTTAGGATTGAACGGATCATACAATTTGGGAAATTGTACAAAGAATTAAAGGATTTATTCAAAAACTTTGAACTTTCTTGGAAATGAATTTCCTCGAGAGGATCGAATAACATAAAAACAATGATAAAAACCTTTAAACAAACATATTATCCTTCTGATTTTTGCCCACGTTTCGAATAGCCAAAAGATGCAGCAGAGGGGCAGGATCCTTCAAAGACCAATAAAATTGGTGATCCAACAACCCGGTCCACGTACAAATCCAACTATTACTACGAACCAGAAAAATTATCTATTTATTTACTGCCAAGTCCCCGGCAGCGGCGCCAAAAAGTTGATGTGTGCGATCGAGACCTTTATTTATGAACGGATTTGAGTTATTTTGTTACACGAATTGATTTATTGTATATGTGGTATTTTATTGATTTCAGGTTGATTTCACACATATATATAGGCAACTAGTCCTATCCGTGTAGTTTAGTTTGTTGGTAAATCCGATTCGTTCCACAGGGAGATGGAGTGTTTAATGGTTTTTTAATAGTCTTTGATGTCAAACTTAATTAAAGAGGGTTTTGGATTAGGCAATTTATAGTATAACAGTAAAAGAAAATAACTTAACTAATTTACTAAATAAAATTACAAGATTACAATAATTAACTTAAAAAGGAACTAAATGAAATTATACTAATTATGATGCGACAATTATGTTACTAAATGGTAATTAGTAAAATAGTAAATTTTAATAAAACTATATATTTAGATTTTTGTTTTAAGCAATTATTATATAAACTTATTTAAATTAACTAAATGACATTTTTAATTAAACTAATACAAATTAAAAGGAAATTAATTAATTTACTAACTATAAACTAGATACAATTTATAAAACTATAATAAATAATAATTTTTAAGATTAAAACATGTATTTTAGTATTTTATACTAATTAAAACTAATTATATAATAAAAATAACTAATAACCTAATTATATAATATTAATTAATTAAAAACCCTAATTTTTGACCTACTGGTACTGTAGCCGCGTCCAGGTCTTACACGATTCGTGTGAGGCTACACGATTCGTGTACGGCTAAAATTATGTGACAATTAACTGTTCGAAAAAAGAAATATTTTTATGGTTTCTTTTTATATTTTAAAAATAGTATTCGTAAATAAAAATGATAAAACTTTTATAAGAAGTATAAATGAGGTAAATGGGAGTGTTTACTTAATTGTGTCACCCCTAGGTCCATGGATTGTTTTAAGTTTTACGCCCTATTAAAATGTTCTAGTATCAAACTTTACATTTTTCTCTCGAATAAATATAAAGTTACAACTTAACTAAATAAAATCTAATTTTCATTGGATTCTTTTTAGAAAGCTACTATTCCCTAAGCATTTAAATTGAGACCTAGCCTAGTTTTGACCTTCGCCAACACCCAAATTATAACGGTTTCCCTTTTTATAATTTCACCTTCATATAATTTATTGATATCACCCAAACCACCGAAGTTTATTTCTAAATTGGTGTCAATAACTTATCCATAAATTCGTCTAGATCATTTTTAATGTTGAAGCTTAATTTAGGTAAATAAATATAGCTCTCGTTATTTAAATTTACTAAATTAAGTGGCAAGGGTTAAATACCTAATTACATAAAAATGGTTCTTTTAACTAGGCTCAATATTAAAAATACTAAAGTTACATTTTAACTTTACTAATGGTAACAATCCATTTCACTAGGGGCTCTACATTTAAGCAAACACTAGGGAAATTTAGCTATCCATTACACTAGGGGAGACATAAAAATATAGATATGCAAGCATAATAATAACACTAATTTTAACAGAGTAAACTTACTAAAATATCTTCACTTGCATTAACTTCAAATGGTAGAAAAATTACAATAATAACACCCCTTTCACGCGTATAATAACACCCTTTATCACGAACAATTCCCCCTTAATAACTGAAACTATTTTTACAGCGTAATAAAATTAACAATAATTTTAACTATAGTAATTGAAATATAAATTTGTGTTGTAATATCTCTTCTCTGGTTGTAACTCTCTGAACGTACTCCTTTTATAATTGAAGTTTGAAGTAGTTGGTGAAGTCTGCAACTTTGTTGAAATCCTGCTGTCTCTCCATTTGAGAAAAGAAGTGTTTTAAAAATCATAAAGTCAGCCGACCTTCTGGATAACCGAACAGTGCTTTTGGCCTAACATTACACGAATCGTGTATGGTCACACGATTCGTGTAAGACCAGTTATATTACACGATTCGTGTAACACCACACGATTCGTGTAAGAGTAAATGTCAGTTTTCTTGATTTTTCTTCTTCATTTGTTCTTTGTTGATCTCGTGTTGACGTGTACTGTCTTGGTACTATACATTTGAACTCTTTTCTTCATCAATCTTGTACTTTCATTCAGATAAACGTTTCTTGATATAAATCTGGTTAAAATTATCGTTTTATCGTCGTTTCTTCTAACTTCACTCTTTTGTCGTTTTTCTCGTGAAATGCGCATTGAATGTCTTTGTAGATGATAAAAACCTATGAAATATGAGTGATATTGCGTCGAATAATATGTATGTTTAGAGCAATATCATTTATAATGTATAAGAACGGGTCCTTTCAGTTGGTATCAGAGCTGGTTTAATGCCGTTTATTAGCGGGTTAATCGTAGAGGGGGTTCTCACAGTGTTACCTGTGACGAAGCATTGGCTCTTACTCCTCGCGGTCCCTATTAGGGTTGGCTGTACTGCCGAGAGGCGGGCCGTAAAATCAGTGTCTGAGGTACGCTCAGTGGTCACAGGCGGTTAGCTGAGAAGGCACTAAGTGGGATACGTCCCCAACTTTCAGTTGGTATCAGAGCGGTGGTCTTAGCGAACCAGGTCTGCATTAGTGTGTCTAACTGATAGTCGTTAGGATGCATTAATGAGCCTGGACTTCGACCGTGTCTGCATGTCAAAAGTTTTGCTTATCATTTTTGTCGGAAATTGCCTGCTTATCATTCTTAGTCTAGACACGTCTTACTGCATTGATTGCATGAATAGTGTATAGACAAAATTCATATCTTAGCGTATCTGCTAATCCATATCTTAGCGTATCTGTTACTGTAATCTTTGCCTGACATATCCCGTAATTTCCTCCGTAATCTACGAAATCTTTTGCGCTATATATATAGATATTCTATGCAATTAGAATACCACCCGATAGCCGAAAAATCATTTCATATCGAAAAATTCTTTATTCAATCGAACAAAATGGAATTCGTCATTAGTTCAAGTCCCTCGAATTCCGATATGGAATCCCACTCAAGCTCCGAAAGCAGTGTGACCGGAATGGATCAACCAATTAGCCATCATCTATTCTGGATGAATTGGGGATAGGTTCGTAGCCTCCTTAATAATTGGAGACAAGAAGAAGGTGATCCCTTCCATCCACCACATTGCCCTCTTGGCGATGAACCTGAAGCACTTACCGGCGAACCGGTCCGAAACACCATTTTCTCTCTCATTTTCAGAGTATCTCGTCACGATTATATACTACATCAAATTCTAGATTTTATTTATCCGTTCGTCCGAACCAACAATCACCCCGGTGTAATAGAAGAAGTCAACGAGCTTCGCGCTCGAGTAGTGGCTTTAGAGAATATGGTGCAAGGGTTACAAACACCAACAAATAACGAAGTATTAATTCATAATTTCAATTTTATTGAATAAATACTCCGTAAAAGTTATGTAATTTCTAAAGTCTTTAGGGATTATTCAGTTCTAGTTTCAACCGTAAATCAAATGAGTTTAATTTAATATTAACTCATTAAATCTATGTTACATCTGAAGAAAATATGCACATATATATTTTCATAAAGACTGTAATAAAATTCTGTTGTACAAAATATTAATTGTGAATTTTTTTTTTAACGGGTAGGTAATACCCGAGAGATATATAAATTCACAATTAATATATTACATTTTTCGAATCTGATTAAGCAAATCATCAACTATACTCCCAAAATCTCACAACAATATACATTCTTGTATAGAAATCAAAGCAACCATTCTCACCCAAATTTGATTACGCATTCTGATTTTGACAAATCAAAATCCAAGTCATGATTTAACAGAAGACATCACTCTTAGATTCCTACATCTTTCAAAGCTATACTTTGACTTCAAAACCGTTTTAGAACATCATATGTATATTAACGATTACAAACTGTGTTCAAACTCTCCGAAGTTTTCGAAGACACTTCAAACAATGAACAATCGAGATGATGATCCAACCACATGTTACCCACATTTATGTACCTAAAAAGCTCTCGAAGCCAAAGTCATAGTTCGACGCGTATCCGTGTCAGACCCTTTGGCATTTATTAGCTAAAATGACTTTTCAATTCCTTTTCAAAGTAGACAGTTTTGTCACAGCTCCAGCAAGTCAACTTCGACTTTTCAGTCGGACTAGTCTTATTATAACCTCGATAGATGCGTTGCCCTTTCGTCATCGTTACTGGGGACCTTTCATATCTCGCCACCTTAGCAATAAACTTACTAACAACTTCAATTATCTTTGACTTTTCGAAAAATCATTATATTTATTGAAATCACATCATTTACTCATTCGCATCTTGTAACGAGAATTGTCATACGAATCATCAAAAAAAACAGTAACCAGTATTTTGAAATCTCGCAGCATGTCTACGCCAACAGTTATATGTGTACGTAAAATGTCTATCTCCTGGACTTACATACTTTGAATGTGAAGTTCTGAAAAATATTTTGAACTGCAAACTAGTTCTTGAAATGCTGACGAAGCATCAAAAACTGTAAACGATCTTAACAGTAAAAAGTTTGATGACAAAGAATAGTAAGGTGGAAAAGCTGAGAAAAAGAGAAGGTTTGGAACTGGAAAACGGATTGAACAGACTATGAAGGAGGCTGTGGACAAATCACAAAGACTAAATCTGCCTTCAAAGAATCCAAATGATTCAGTGCCTGCTAAAGTCATTAACGAATACCTTACTCTTTATTCTAAACCTTTACAGACAAATCTTCATCATCATCCATCAATATTAGAAATTCTAAGATATTATCATATCTTTCATTATAAATATCCGCGATATTTCTGAAGATATTTTCACAACTAATCTTATCTGAAGTCATTTATCTCTTTGCGCTATCAGTGTTACATCATATAAGAAACTATTAGTTTCTATATTCTATAAACTTTCGAGTTTAAATTATGAATGTTTTGAAGTAGTGTTGGGAACTGAAGCATGAGTTAGTATAATATAATGACACTTGATCAACGTGATTATATTACAGTAAGTCATGCTGAGTTTCTAATGGGACATGACGATTCACAGACCATGCCGTCATCATGTTCCATGTTACACGACTCTTGTATTCTATTTAATCTCTAAAAATATCAAGAATATATTTTCTTGATGATTCGGTCTTTTCAGGGTATTCTGGTAAATTAACAAATCAAGATCGTGCCATTACCATTTCCTTCTTAGAACATTAACTATGTTCATTCTAAAATTCATATCTGCGAATACTGGACCATTACAAACGTTGCTTAATCGCAAGAAGAAGAAACGAAAGGACAAAACTCCAAAATAGAAATTGGAGTATAAATCGCAGCAAATAGAAGGAAGCATTAACTGTGGATGTCAATGATTATAGAAGACAAAAGCAGGGGCTTTGAAATATAAGGGAAGATATAAAACCCAACAACCACCCAAAAATTATAAACCGTATATATCGATGCATATAGCAATATAAAGACACGGAAGAACTAAAAACACTATAAAACCGAGAGTATAGTAGAATGTAACACCCCGTTTTTCCCCGTACACGATTTATAGGTGAATTGGGTATGTACGATAGGCGTATGAAGGGTTCGGGACATTTTCTAGTATTAAAGCTTTGAGTGCGAAAGGTTATGTCAGATCACGCCTTGGGTCGCGGCGCGACACAGAAGGTCGCGGCGCGACATTACACTAGAATCAGGATCAGAAAGCTTGTAAACAAAGCCACCAGTTCGAGGCAATCGTCGCGGCGCGACGAATAGGGTCGCGGCGCGACCATGCTTGCAAGGGCATTTTGGTCTTTTCGCGTTTGAACCAGATTGAGATCTTAAATCTCATCCACTCCTTTCATTTGCTAATTTCTTTTCCCTTTTCATTTCATTTTCCTCTCAAAAACTCAAACACCCAATTGGATTCAAACGGATTTTTGGAAAGGAAGAATCGGGAATTGATCTTTGGCGTAGTTGACAAGTGTGTTCTCCTCGTTCTTAGCTACACGGTGATACTAGTGGTAAGCTCTAACTCCGAAATTCATTTTCGTGTTCATCATTCAAATTTGGGGCTTTTGATTGTATGATTCATAGGTGAAACCCATTTAGTTGCTAATTGGAGATTAACACCAAGATTCGGGTATATAAGTGTTAAAGGCGGGTTTTGGGTTGGTTAATGATTTAACCATGTTTAAGACTTGAGAATGGTGTATAATCATTAGCATTAGTGATTATTGGTGTTTTGAAGACTTTTAGGGTTTTCATGGTTGACTAATTTTGACTAGAGTCAAAATTAGGGTTTGTTGAGGATTATGACCCGATTGTTGATTTATTAAGGTTTATAAACTTAAAATGGATTAAGTTGAAGTATAAAACCGAGTTAAACATGTTTTGGTGTCAAAACTTGTAAATGGTGAGATTTTGACCTTATGGGTCAAAATTAGGGTTTGTGGGCGATTTTGAGAACGATAAGTGTTTAACACTTGTATTCGGGTTTAATTGGCATATTAGGACCATTATCACTTGTGTTAGTCATTATTGGTTAGTTTGGACGCGGTTTGTCCTTGGAAGTGCATTTGGGTCGAATTTGCACTAAGTGTCAAATTGGGTTGGTTTGTAAATCCAATCTAAGTGTGTTGTTGAATTTGTGATAATGGATTAGGTACTTTCCATTGAAGAGTTGCAGATTACTTGGAAGCATTTCTTCAAGGCGACAAGGTGAGTGTTAATATCCTATATGCATATGTATGTGTAGGATGGGTGCGGGTCGGGTGAAGTGGTTCTCGGTTATAGAGCTCACTTCACATATAGGTGGATTGATGGACTTGTGTGTAGGTCCGATTGGCACGGTTGTGCGTTTTGGTTGACCATCTTTGACTAGGTGCACACCTTGCGTGTGCTCTATCACATGGGCGTGTGATGTGGATTATATAACCCCAATGGCGAAGGGTTAATATTGTGAGTGGAATAATTATGCGTGTACGTATATGATGTATGTATTTGTGTAGTATGAATGTGGTATTGTCGCGGTGTTCAAGACACCACATTCTAAGTAACGAGTAGTAGTGTCGCGGTGTTTAAGACACTACTCATTGTTTGATTGGCATGTGGTATTGTCGCGGTGGTTAAGACACCACATTGTCATGGGAATGGAATTGTCGCGGTGTTCAAGACACCACTCATTATTTTGATTGGCGTGTGGATTCGTCGCGGTGTTTAAGACGCCACATTGTCATGGGGGTGAATTAGTCGCGGTGTTTAAAACATCACCCGTGGAATTAGTGATTACGCGGTGTTTAAGTAACGCTAATGGATGTTACGAACTCCGACGGTCTCTTACGAGTATCGTTCCCTTGTACGATTGGTTAACCATGGTTATTGTGTTGTAAGCGTAAGCAAATTATGTTATTCGAGAGATATATACATATATATACATATATATTGTATACATATAATGTTGTATTGTTGTGTTGTAGCTAACCCTCCGGGTGTAGCTTATTGGCATTGTTCACATCGTTGTTGGCGAACTTATATTTTGTTGATGTATCTTAAGCTCATTGCTTAGTGATCTTACGGTATGCTTAGACTAGCTTGCCTTTATGCTTGGATGCTCCGGTATGCGGTATTTGCTATTTTGTGGCGTGTTCATTTTATGCATATATATGTATGTAGTATATTCTCACTCACTAAGCGTTAGCTTACCCTCTCGTTGTTGATATTTTTATAGGTTCGCATGCTTGGCGGCTCGGGTAAGCTTGGGAATTAGAGATCTCGGCTAGGTTGCTTTAGAAGATCTTGCTTTTGGACTCGATTAGGATTTGGGTAGCGCAGTCCCAAATCACCATGCTCGGTTTTGTGTAAACATAACTAGTCGGGTCATAATGATTATAACCGGTTTACAATTTAATTAATGAACCATTGTATTAAGGAGTTTAAATCATTAATGTATGTTTTAAGTTCGATGAACTTACTTTGATAACAAATACATTTTGGAATATGTGTAACGGGACCTAAAGTATTATTTAAAGCATATTAAAAGGAAAAAATTTTATGGGCCGGTTTTAATACGGGTTGGGTTGTTTCAAGTGGTATCAGAGCATGGTCTAAGGGATTTAGGTGACTTGAGATAGGTGCCTAGACTTAGACTTTTGTGTGTGCTTAATTTGTTGCGGGACTTGTAGGAGTACGGGTCGGAATGGGTTCTAGCTAGTGCCTTGGTTATAGGTTGACTAACGTTTATATTAGTAATGCGAATATTATTAATATGCTATTGTGATGTGATAATAATTCTCGCGTGTGTTTATATCGTGTAGGAATTTTGTTGTGTTGGTTATTATCATCGAGCGAGGCGGTCGTTGTACTAACGACTCGATACGGCGTGTGTGCGTAATAAGAACTTGCAAACCTTATTACGGGTGCAAATCGTGTCTAACAAGTGATGTACGACGAGTGTTTAGCAAGATGGGGTGGTGTTGTGCGTGTCGTTTTATACGTGCGTGGACTAATCGTTTTGCATTCCTTAGAATGACGACGCGAAACGAGATCGAGACGAACGACGCGGAGTTTAACGCTAGAATTGTGGCCTCCGTTGCGGAGCAAGTGGGTGCGTTACGAGAAGAAATGGATAGGAAGTATTCCGAATTCCAAAATAGGGGTGAAATGGAGCGTTGTCTTAAGAGCTTCATGAGGACTAGACCCCGATGTATGATGGGAAACCGGATCCTTTGGTAAGCACAACTTGGATCTCGGATGTCGAAGGGTGTTTTCGTACTATGGAATGCCCTCCCGAGAAAAAGACGAGACTCGCTACTAGTTTGTTGCGGGGTAGGGCGAAGGATTGGTTGGATGGCAAGATTGATCTTGTCGGTGGTGAGACGTTTATGGGGTTACCATGGGACGAATTTAAGGAGGAATTCTTCGAGGAGTTCCGGACTTCGGCCGATTTATCGGAAATGCGTAATGAGTTGCGAAATTTGCAACAGGGTTCTATGGATTTGAATACTCTCAAGACGACCTTTATGGCGAAGGCTCGTTTTTGCCCGGAGTATTTGGGGAATGATAATTTGTTGATGCAAGATTTCTATCGAACCTTGAATGATGACTTGAAGAATAAGATTAGCCGGGGTCACGCGAAATCGTTTGCGGAATTATTCGCCGTGGCTAGAGGTTTCGAGTCGTATTCACGATCAAAGAAGGGTGAACCTTCGAGTGAGAGAAGGGTTGTTTCGCATGGTGCTCCGAGTAAGAGGACTTAGGGTCCGAGTGTGAGCACGGGTGGTACACGGACGGGTATATTGGATTCTAGTGCGTCTAGATGTTACAATTGTGGCATAAGGGGTCACAAGTCGTGGGAATGTTCGGTACCAAAAGGCGATGGCATGGTGTGCTTCAATTGCCAAGAAGAAGGACATCGTAAGTCGGAATGTCCCAAGTTAGCGGGGACGGGGCCGGCAAGGAGACGTTAAGGTACGTTTCGTTTTAATAAATATGTCTTTTGATTATTTATTAAGTGCCGTTTGAAGTTGAGTTTATTAAATGCATTGTGTTGTGCATGTTATTGATATGGGTGACGTTCCTAATGGAAGTACCCTATGACGACGTTTTGATTGACGGGCGAAGGGCGTAAGACTTGGTGTAACCAAGCATTCCTTGATATTTGTAAAATGTTGCTACCAAGCCATGGAAATGGGTTGGTGTTCGGTTGTTAAGCGCGTGTTCGCTTTTGTGTTGAGTTCGATGAACCGTGAGGTTCGACGGGCGGGCTGAAACCCTTGAGATCGAGTGTTTTGAATCTCGATGTATGTTGGTAATGGAGTCTTTATGACGCGACATTAGGTGCCTCTTTTATACCTACTAGCGTGGTGTTCGACTCCGATTATGTTGCGGTTACATTGTACTTAGGGTACCGAAGTGAAATCCTTAGGTACATGAGTGACTAGGTGTAATTTGACAAACTAAAGCAATTGGATGATTGCGAAGGTATGGTTTGTGTAATCGTGGTACACTTTTTGCTCGAAGTGTTTAAGGATTGATTGAAATCCTTTGTGTGCTCAAGGCTGGAGCAAGATATGGTGACGGGTCGTGTGAGCCCAATCTTTGTAAAGTCTACCTTAGGTAGCATTGTACGGTTGTACGAGTTGTGGATATGGGACGTAGTTCCAAATGGGGGAGTTACACTCCCGCACGAGGAAGTTTTAGTGTGAGATTTCGGATGATGCTTTTGGTAGATCCGGAAAATGTTGTCGAGACCTGATTTTGGTCGATTTGTGGTAGATTACAATTTTGGATAAATTGTACTTATGGTTTGGATTTGAATTATCACCGAGGTGGTAATGGGGTAAATCTCGATTGAGAGATAATGGACGTGTTTGGCGAGCAAGGTGAAATCCTTCGGTTAAGGGAGGTGTGTGTCGGATTCTCTTCTAGAGAATAATTGTTTTGTGCCTATGTTTGATATAGGTGGTTCTTGCTCATGTATGTGAATGGTTAATGGTATCCGTTAGGATTCACTATGGCGTAGCAGAGCGCGATGTTACGCTACTCGTCGTTCGAGGCCAAAAGGGCGTTGATTGATGAAGCATGACTTTCGGGTCCGCTGACTTCATCATGGTATTGGTGATTGATGAAGCATGACCTTTAGGGTCCGCTGACTTCATCATGGGAGTATGCGATTGGTGGAGCATGACCTTCGGGGTCCGCTGATTTCATCATGAGCGAGGTGTTATATCGGTGAAGCATGACTTTCGGAGTCCGCTGACTTCATCCGGTGTTGAGATTGGTGAAGCATGACCTTCGGGGTCCGCTGACTTCATCATGGGATTATTGATTGGTGAAGCATGATATTCGGGTTCGCTGACTTCATCATGGTAGTGAATCGCGTGTAGTTCGGATTCACTAAGGCGCGTGTGTTTTCGGCCAGCCTTCGTGTTGTGTGATCTGTCGGTTGTTTTATACACCGATGGTGGGGTCGTAAGGACCGTGATGTTGATCTGTTGGTTGTTTTATACACCAATGGTGGGGTCGTAAGGACCGTGTTGTGTGATCGATCGGGTGTTTTTATACGCCGATGGTGGGGTCGCGAGGACCATGTGGTATGATTAGTGATGCGATAGCCGTGTTTCGCTCACGTGTTGTTACGGGTGTGACGATAGTCGATTTTGTACACCTTTGGATTAGCGTTGCCATAGTCATTTTGGGCGCTATCGGTTCTAGCCGTTTGTTTATGATGGTGCGGTAGTTGAGTATTGGTCTTATTGCGCACTACAAGGGATGTTAAGTGGTAAGTGTTATCCATAAGGATTCGTTTGGTTCGGTCTTCATTGTTTCAGGTTGTTGACCTTAGGTTGAGACTTGGTTGCTTTTAGCATTGTACTCGGTAAGGGTACGCTAAGGGATTGATATCTTTGTACGAGATTGATATCGTTTTCCCGATGTCAGGTAATGAGCATGGTTTTAGTGCTCGGATTGTGGATTTGATAAATCGCGGGTGACGATTTAGTTGTTAAAGGCAATTCGGTGGGAAGAATTGCTTAGGAAAGTCGGTTTGGACTTAAGTTTGAGGACCGTGAAGTGTGGGTCCGTTTGGGTTCGTGACTAGGATCACGAGGACGTGATTGAATTTAAGTGAGGGAGAGTTGTAACACCCCGTTTTTCCCCGTACATGATTTATAGGTGAATTGGGTATGTACGATAGGCGTATGAAGGGTTCGGGACATTTTCTAGTATTAAAGCTTTGAGTGCGAAAGGTTATGTCAGATCACGCCTTGGGTCGCGGCGCGACACAGAAGGTCGCGGCGCGGCATTACACTAGAATCAGGATCAGAAAGCTTGTAAACAAAGCCACCAGTTCGAGGCAATCGTCGCGGCGCGACGAATAGGGTCGCGGCGCGACCATGCTGGCAAACTGATTCCGGATTTTGTAATTTTAAGAGAATAATAAGGGCATTTTGATCTTTTCGCGTTTGAACCAGATTGAGATCTTAAATCTCATCCACTCCTTTCATTTGCTAATTTCTTTTCCCTTTTCATTTCATTTTCCTCTCAAAAACTCAAACACCCAATTGGATTCAAATGGATTTTTGGAAAGGAAGAATCGGGAATTGATCTTTGGCGTAGTTGACAAGTGTGTTCTCCTCGTTCTTAGCTACACGGTGATACTAGTGGTAAGCTCTAACTCCGAAATTCATTTTCGTGTTCATCATTCAAATTTGGGGCTTTTGATTGTATGATTCATAGGTGAAACCCATTTAGTTGCTAATTGGAGATTAACACCAAGATTCGGGTATATAAGTGTTAAAGGCGGGTTTTGGGTTGGTTAATGATTTAACCATGTTTAAGACTTGAGAATGGTGTATAATCATTAGCATTAGTGATTATTGGTGTTTTGAAGACTTTTAGGGTTTTCATGGTTGACTAATTTTGACTAGAGTCAAAATTAGGGTTTGTTGAGGATTATGACCCGATTGTTGATTTATTAAGGTTTATAAACTTAAAATGGATTAAGTTGAAGTATAAAACCGAGTTAAACATGTTTTGGTGTCAAAACTTGTAAATGGTGAGATTTTGACCTTATGGGTCAAAATTAGGGTTTGTGGGCGATTTTGAGAACGATAAGTGTTTAACACTTGTATTCTGGTTTAATTGACATATTAGGACCATTATCACTTGTGTTAGTCATTATTGGTTAGTTTGGACGCGGTTTGTCCTTGGAAGTGCATTTGGGTCGAATTTGCACTAAGTGTCAAATTGGGTTGGTTTGTAAATCCAATCTAAGTGTGTTGTTGAATTTGTGATAATGGATTAGGTACTTTCCATTGAAGAGTTGCGGATTACTTGGAAGCATTTCTTCAAGGCGACAAGGTGAGTGTTAATATCCTATATGCATATGTATGTGTAGGATGGGTGCGGGTCGGGTGAAGTGGTTCTCGGTTATAGAGCTCACTTCACATATAGGTGGATTGATGGACTTGTGTGTAGGTCCGATTGGCACGGTTGTGCGTTTTGGTTGACCATCTTTGACGAGGTGCACACCTTGCGTGTACTCTATTACATGGGCGTGTGATGTGGATTATATAACCCCAATGGCGAAGGGTTAATATTGTGAGTGGAATAATTATACGTGTACGTATATAATGTATGTATTTATGTAGTATGAATGTGGTATTGTCGCGGTGTTCAAGACACCACATTCTAAGTAACGAGTAGTAGTGTCGCGGTGTTTAAGACACTACTCATTGTTTGATTGGCATGTGGTATTGTCGCGGTGGTTAAGACACCACATTGTCATGGGAGTGGAATTGTCGCGGTGTTCAAGACACCACTCATTATTTTGATTGGCGTGTGGATTCGTCGCGGTGTTTAAGACGCCACATTGTCATGGGGGTGAATTAGTCGCGGTGTTTAAGACATCACCCGGGGGATTAGTGATTACGCGGTGTTTAAGTAACGCTAATGGATGTTACGAACTCCGACGGTCTCTTACGAGTATCGTTCCCTTGTACGATTGGTTAACCATGGTTATTGTGTTGTAAGCGTAAGCAAATTATGTTATTCGAGAGATATATACATATATATACATATATATTGTATACATATAATGTTGTATTGTCGTGTTGTAGCTAACCCTCCGGGTGTAGCTTATTGGCATTGTTCACATCGTTGTTGGCGAACTTATATTTTGTTGATGTATCTTAAGCTCATTGCTTAGTGATCTTACGGTATGCTTAGACTAGCTTGCCTTTATGCTTGGATGCTCCGGTATGCGGTATTTGCTATTTTGTGGCGTGTTCATTTTATGCATATATATGTATGTAGTATATTCTCACTCACTAAGCGTTAGCTTACCCTCTCGTTGTTGATATTTTTATAGGTTCGCATGCTTGGCGGCTCGGGTAAGCTTGGGAATTAGAGATCTCGGCTAGGTTGCTTTAGAAGATCTTGCTTTTGGACTCGATTAGGATTTGGGTAGCGCAGTCCCAAATCACCATGCTCGGTTTTGTGTAAACGTAACTAGTCGGGTCATAATGATTATAACCGGTTTACGATTTAATTAATGAACCATTGTATTAAGGAGTTTAAATCATTAATGTATGTTTTAAGTTCGATGAACTTACTTTGATAACAAATACGTTTTGGAATATGTGTAACGGGACCTAAAGTATTATTTAAAGCATATTAAAAGGAAAAATTTTTATGGGCCGGTTTTAATACGGGTTGCGCCTTCAAAGAATCCAAATGATTCAGTGCCTGCTAAAGTCATTAACGAATACCTTACTCTTTATTCTAAACCTTTACAGACAAATCTTCATCATCATCCATCAATATTAGAAATTCTAAGATATTATCATATCTTTCATTATAAATATCCGCGATATTTCTGAAGATATTTTCACAACTAATCTTATCTGAAGTCATTTATCTCTTTGCGCTATCAGTGTTACATCATATAAGAAACTATTAGTTTCTATATTCTATAAACTTTCGAGTTTAAATTATGAATGTTTTGAAGTAGTGTTGGGAACTGAAGCATGAGTTAGTATAATATAATGACACTTGATTAACGTGATTATATTACAGTAAGTCATGCTGAGTTTCTAATGGGACATGACGATTCACAGACCATGCCGTCATCATGTTCCATGTTACACGACTCTTGTATTCTATTTAATCTCTAAAAATATCAAGAATATATTTTCTTGATGATTCGGTCTTTTCAGGGTATTCTGGTAAATTAACAAATCAAGATCGTGCCATTACCATTTCCTTCTTAGAACATTAACTATGTTCATTCTGAAATTCATATCTGCGAATACTGGACCATTACAAACGTTGCTTAATCGCAAGAAGAAGAAACGAAAGGACAAAACTCCAAAATAGAAATTGGAGTATAAATCGCAGCAAATAGAAGGAAGCATTAACTGTGGATGTCAATGATTATAGAAGACAAAAGCAGGGGCTTTGAAATATAAGGGAAGATATAAAACCCAACAACCACCCAAAAATTATAAACCGTATATATCGATGCATATAGCAATATAAAGACACGGAAGAACTAAAAACACTATAAAACCGAGAGTATATTAGAAGTAAATAGATTCTTCCGGAGGCAGATGAAAAAGAAGAACGACAGATATGAAAGTGAGGAGTATATCGAGAATCAGTACTGGATGAAGCATATTGACAAATACTTTAAAATATGAGTTGAGGGAGAAAGAATAGAAGGTGTGAGTTATAAGGAAACGAAGGAGGTGGATTTATAGTGAAATACCCGACAGAGAAATCAAGATGGATTATCGTATTAATTCGAAGAGAATCATAATCTCCTTAATCACCGAAGCATCAAATCCAACATAGATTACAAAGATTTTCTTTAAATTCAGAGATCAATTGTGATGACGTCAAAAGATATGACGAATCACTATAATCTTATTTCCTTCATTTACGATAACTTCCCTCATACGCTTTGAGTAATCGAATTATTTTATCCATACTTCTTAGACATGATAAAACTTCATAATCGTCATAATAACATTCTCATTGTTAGCCATAATGACCTCTATCAAATTTCGGGGACGAAATTTCTTTAACGGGTAGGTACTGTGACGACCCGGAAATTTCCGACTAAATTTAAACTTTATCTTTATATTATTCTGACACGATAAGCAATGTTTGTTAAGTTAAATCTCAAGGATTTTAAACTATGTTTATACATTCATTTAAACCTCGACCAAATTCCAATGATTCACGAACCATTAAATGAACATATATGAATATGTATGTATATGTGTATATGTTATAAATTGAAAATGTCAACAAAGTATTTAAAAGTATAATGCTTTATATGAATGTATCTGTTTCAATATGATTATCGACGAAATTAAAAAAAATATATATATTAAATGATTGAATTATCAGAAACATTGAATTATAATTACAAGTCTCTCTTGAGAGGTCCACTATGATTTGAGAAATCTATTCCTCTTAACGATATTCGGAATAATTTGTAAAGCTATTTATAAATAAAAATAAAAAGTGTCATTTACGAAAGTTAGACAAAAGCTATTGGAGAATTGGTTTCCATAATATTCTATTAATCTATTTTCAAACGTACAAAAACGTTTTCAGTTTAAAAAGAACTTTATTATTAAAACGTATATAACTTTTATAAATATCTAGAATCACTTTTGACAACTCATTACTTAACCAGTATAATAAATATAACGATATTTATATTTTATTTCATTAAATATATATAACGATTTAAATTAATATTATATATATTTATACACGTATTATACATACATAGTTTTTATATTTTTACTATACTTTAACTTTACCTTTACTTTACTTTAACTTTACTTTAACTTTAATAATTCACTTTAATAATTCATACTTTAATAATTCATACTTTAATAATTCACTTTAATAATTCATACTTTAATAATTCACTTTAATAATTCATACTTTAATAATTCACTTTAATAATTCATACTTTAATAATTCACTTTAATAATTCATACTTTAATAATTCACTTTAATAATTCATGCTTTAACATTTCACTTTAATAATTCAAAAATCTATTATAAATAGAATTCAATATGTTTCATTATTTCATAGAAACTTGAAAATATATTTCTCTAAACTCTTTCAATCGATTTACATATATATATATATATATATATATATATATATATATATATATATATATATATATATATATATATATATATATATATATATATATATATATATATATATTTGCTCTATATTATTTCAAGATATTATTAGTATACATAAAATATTACGACGGAGTGATGTCCGAGTGATTTCAAAATAGTTTTTTGAATGAGTCGAAGCTAAGGAAATTATGGGTTATAGCTATGGAGGTGATGGGTATGGTTCATGGGTATGCTCGTGAGGTCAATCTAGTTTTTATCATCTCCGTTGCGTCTACGTACTTTCCTGCAATATTGAATCTCAATATTGATACGTGAGCACTCATAACTTAACTTTTATATATCAATAGTGTATCCCTGACTAGTGCTCGAGTATATAGGATTATGCATGCTTGTACATTCGATATTGTCCTTAGATAGGTTTGTTGAATCCTGAATTAGATACATATGCTACTGAGATAGGGTATATGATATGCATGTCATTGGAAAGCTAGCGAAAAATTAAGAACTTTTCATTTAGATATCGAATAGTTTCGATGAACGGATTTGAAGTTATAGTCAACTGAATTTTAGTATTATTGTTAAAATGATTATTATTACAATCGTCGTTATTATTTTAATAGAAATATCATTGTTATTATAAAATCTCATTATTACTATTATGTTAGTATTATCATTTTATCATAATAACATTTTTAGTAAATATAAATATTGTTATTTTTTTATAGAATAATAATAATTATTATTACAAAATAATACAACTTTTACTTATTATTATTATGATCAATATTATTTTATCAAATAAATAGGGGATACAAAGATATTTTTCACCACGCGTAATATAGTTACATTAATAATACTTACCACTATAGTTTTACGATATTAAGTGAACTTTATAAATTTTACTACTTAAGATATATAAAAGTATATTTTATCATATATAAACGTTAATATTAATTTTTATTAATAAATGACTTTTATTATTATAAAATCTAATAAATATATTTAAATATATAAAACGACTATAGCTAAGTTATATAATAAACACGTATAAATTTTAGAAGTCATTTTGGGTCAAGTTGACTTTTGCATATTAGTCTCGAGCATTAGGATTGTGGTACACTATGACTTGACCAAAAATTGTTAGACAAATATTGACCAACATATAAATATATATAATTAATATAGGTTCGTGAATCCG
The DNA here is from genome assembly GCF_046630445.1 of Rutidosis leptorrhynchoides. NCBI lineage: Eukaryota > Viridiplantae > Streptophyta > Magnoliopsida > Asterales > Asteraceae > Rutidosis > Rutidosis leptorrhynchoides. The sequence goes on from NC_092333.1 coordinate 650,316,210, forward strand.
AGGCCAACCTTGCACTTGTTAAATGACGTTATATGTATTTTTACTACGAAATACAGTATGGTGAGTTTCATTTGCTCCCTTTTATATATATTTTTGGGACTGAGAATACATGCACTGTTTTTATAAATGTTTTACGAAATAGGCACAAGTACTAAAACTAATTCTACGTGGGTTTAAACCAGAAACATACCCTTAGCTTGGTAACATTAAACTACTTGTCTATGTACGGTAGGCGCGAATCCTAAAGATAGATCTATTGGGCCTGACAAACCCCATCCTGACTATGGGATGCTTTAGTACTTTGAGGTTATTTTAAACACACCTGATCTGGTGTACTTCAGAGGGTAAAATGTAAAAACCCGTCCTTATCCTCCTGGACGAAATCTTCAACATTTGGTCCCATTGCGATGATCGACTCCAAGTATTGTCCTTAACATAAGCAAATACACAGCGGAAGACTTAATTCGTACCTGAGAATAATCATGCTTTAAAAAGTCAACATAAAGTTGGTGAGATATATAGGTTTGATGCTAGCAGCGTTATAACTATGGACCACAAGATTTCATATGTAAAAATAAAATACACTCGCAAGTGTATAAAATCATTCTGCTTATGTTGAGGCCTCAGTAACCAACCTTAACAATAATATAATAAGTCATCTTCGCAAAGATGGATATGTACACTCGCAAGTGTATAAATAATCCTCGAAGTACTAAACATCCGCCCACTAGTTCTTGTGTCTAGTGCAGCCTACTGGATGGGGGTGTTAAACCCGATAGATCTATCTTTAGGATTCGCGCTTACATGCTATTATAACATATAACTAAATTACCTAGCACATCAATCCGCAGAATATCATTTTTAATCACTTGTGTCCATAACGTAAATCATTTATAAAAAAAAACAGCGCATGTATTCTCAGCCCAAAATATTTAAAGTTTAAAAAGGACTATATACTCACCTAATGTATTTTGTAGTAAAAATGCATATAACACCATTGATCAATTATAAAGTTGGCCTTGGATTCACGAACCTATTATTCAATCATGTATATTAATACATGTAATGGTAATCGAACAAATATATATTTAATTAGTGTTTTTATTTATTATTTTATATCATGTGTTTTATTAATAACTTAAGTAAATATATCCATTTATTATAAAAGCATTAATATGACTAGGTTTTATGTTATAAATATATTTTTATATAAAAATTCTTCATTTGATATATTAATAGTACTAATAATAATAAAAAAAATAATACTAATTTTAATAATATTAATGAAAATACTACCTCAATATAATAGGCTTTCAACAATAAAACACCGCTACCCAGGCTCGAACCTATTACCTCTCGTTCAACGACCATCTAACCAATCATTGATCCATTTTGTTACTTCCTCAAATATTTTGTATTTGAAAATTATTTAACCAAGTTTACGTTTTTCTTCTTCTCTACAAACTTAATCGTGATCAACCCCCTTATCATCTACATCATCGTGACTTAATCATCATTATCATCATCATCCCTAATGTCATTGAATCATCATTATCACTATGATCATGTATATCACGATCATCATCTTCATCATAGAACTTTATCATCCTTAATCACGCCACTTTTTACCATTAGTAAACCATCACATTCAATAACTATCATAATCATATTTTTCCTACGGTTGTATCATGTTTATCATTATTACGCCAATCATTCTCCTTATCATAATCCCTATCATGCTTCTATCTTCTCGGCCCAATATTAAGATAGAATACATAATCCATTCGCGAGCCCAATTTGTTAAATTAAGAAATATTCGGTCCAAATAACAAAATTGTAATATGGCATCCCAATATGCATATTCGATTTTTTTTTATTTTTTTTTAAATATGCTTTAGTGGCATGCAGCTGGAAAGATACACCAGCCTGTTTCCTTTTTATCTTTATATTTTTTTTTTTTACGTATCGTATTCATCACCACAACCTTATCCTTCTTTTAACACTCACCTCACTGTTTTCAGTTGCAAGAATTCGAGTAGCAGGACTCATTTGCAGCAGCAGTATAGCAGTTTATATAGTAATTTTTCAGCGATTGGAGTAGGAACAACATGCGTAACAGATGGCTGTAACAAAACACACTGCGGCAGCAGTCCGTAACAGTAACAAAAAGAAATATATGTGGCGGTTTGAATGGAATTAAATAAAAACAGTTTAGCAGAATTGTTGTGTGTGTTGGATCACTAAAATAAGTAGCAACAAGCTGTTGCTTCGATAGAAACAGAAACCGTAGCAGTTGTAAGTTGTAGGGTGTTGGTGATGAGGTGGATTTCAAATGGGTGATGATCAACGATGGGTGATTACTAAGGTGGTGGTGATCGATGTGTTTTGAGTGTGGAGAGGGTGATGATGATTGGAAGTTCGCAGGCGTAAAGGAAGGGGAGAGAAAACAGGGTATTGTCGTGATTTCTAAAAAGGCAAGAGAGAGACGTAGAGAGATATCGTGATTCTTGGTGGTGGTGATTCAAGGTGGAGGTGGTGAGGTGGTGACGATTGATAAGGGTGGTGGTTCTTCATGGGTCTCGGTTACAAAATAATACGGCAATACTTTGATGATCTTGATGATATGGATTCGTTGGTGATGGTGGCTTATACGATGATGAAGGTTCAAGGTGGTGTAGGTGATGCAATAGTGGTGATTGAAAGTGGATTTTCACGATTTGTTAAACGAAAGGAGATTGTGTCGATGGTGGTTGAAGGTTGTGGTGACGGGTGATGGTTGATCAATGATCATGGATGGTGAAAATGGGTTTGTGTGTTGAGTTGCAAAGAAGAGCCACAAAATCAAATGTGGTTTGAGTTCTTTTTCTATTTATCTGTATGCTTAAGTGTATGTATATAATAAGAGAAAGAGAGCATGTGTTTATATAATATATAAATATAAATATAGGATTGATTCGGTGAAGAAAAATATCAAACACAGTATTAAACAGTAAAGCAGCCATAACATTGGCATTCATCTACCGACACTTTAGGTATTTTAGTTTGCGGAGTGCTATATCGTGTCCATTGCTAAACAGTTGACGTAAGAAAGTGTTCCTAAAAATCCTAAATTTTTAGACTAAATAAAATTAATTATTTCACTCATTTATTGTTTGAAACCTGATTAAAAAGGTTCGACAATTATTTATTTTCTGTCTCACCTAACGTGTATAGAGTACTAAAACTTAAACTAAAAGGGATAAAGACACTTTTATTGATCCCATAATAGTTTATTGATATAATTAATTTATTATTTATAATTATTTACACATATAATTATCTATACATATATTTCTGTTTACAATTAAGGTTCGTGAATCGTCAGGCATGGTCAAAGGGTAACGGATATCCGAATATAGTTTTCAAACTTTCTAAACTCAACATTACAGATTTTGCTTATCGTGTCGGAAACATATAAAGATTAAGATTTAAATTTGGTCGGAAATTTCCGGGTCGTTACAGTACCCACCCGTTAAAAAAAATTTCGTCCCCGAAATTTGATAGAGGTTGTCATGGATAACAATAAGAATGTTTTGCTGACGCATATGAGGTAATAATGAAGTTTTATCATTATTGAGAGATAAAGATAAAACGATTCGATCATGTGAAGTGTACGAGTGAAGCTATCACAAAAGAGTGAAATGAGTAGATCTATATATTCGTTTCGACTGATGACGTAGTTACTATTGATTTCCGGAATTTAAGGGATTTAAAGAAAATCTTACGTAATAAGATTTGGTTCTTCGGCGATCAAGATCTTCTTTGATTTATTGCGGCAATCTGTTTCGATTTCTTTGTCGAATATTTCACTATAAATCCATCCCTTTGTTTCCTTATTTTCCACCACTCACACCTTCTATTCTTTCTTCCTCAATTCATACCTTAAACGTTTTTCAATATGCTCCATCCCATCCTAATCCTTGATATTCTCCTAACTTTCATATCTATCGTTCTTCTTTTTCATCTCCCACCAGAAGAATCTATTTACCTCTACTATACTCTTGTGTTTATAGTGTTTCTAGTTCCCCCGTGTCTCTATATTGCTATCTGCATCGATATACACGGTTTGTAAATTCTGGGTGGTTGCTGGATTTTATAGCTTCATTATTTCTTGGAGCTTCATGCTTTTGTTTTCTCTTCCCGACTTCGAGTCAAGCGAGTAATGGTTCGGAATTCGTAGGTATAAGATTTGGAATGAACGTGACTATTGTTCTCAGAAAGGAATGGTAATGGCACGATTTTGATTTGTTAAATAACCAGAATACCCTGGAAAAGATAGAACTATCAAGACGATATGTTCCTAATACGTTTTGGGAATTGGACAGAATGTAAGAGCCGTGTAACATGGCACATGATGACGGTACTGTGAATCATCACATTCCATTAGAAACTTAATATGACTTGCTGTAATATAATGAAGTTGATCAAGTTTCATTATATTATACTAATTCATGTATCAGCTCCCAACACTACTTCAAAACATTCCTATTTTAAACTCGAAGGTTTTAGAATTTAGAAACTAACATAGCTTCTTTTATATTGTAATGCAGATATTACGGAGAGATAAATGATCGCAGATAGGAATAGTTGTGAAAATATCTCCAGAAATATGGAGAATATGTATAACAGAAGATATGAAGATATCTTATAATATCTAAGATAAGATAATGATGATGAATATCATCTGGAAAGGTTTAGAATAAGGATTAAGGTTCTTACTAACGGTTTCAGCAGGCACTGAATCGTTTGGATTCTTTGAAAACAGGTTCAGTTCTTGTGATTTATCCACATCCTCTTTCATATTTTGCTCAATCCATTTTCCAATTCCAACCCCTTATATTTTCCGAGCTTTACCAACACATTATACTTTATCATCAAATTTTTGACTGTTAAAGTCGTTTATGGTTTTTGCTGCTTTATCAACATTCCAAGAACTACTTCGCAGTTCAAGGTGTTTTTCAAAGACTTCACATTTGGAGTATGAAATTCTTAGGGATAGTCGTTATAGGTATGACGGGAGAAGTTCTGCGAGATTTTCAAAATACTGATTGCGGATTCCGCCAAAGAGATGACGATCTGCTGGTACATCTGATGATGATGTCGTGGAATATAAAAGGTTCTCCGGTAACGACGGCGAAAGGACAAGGTATAAATATCGAGGTTATAATAAGAGTAGTCTTTCTGGGAAGTCGAAGTGGAGCTGTGACAAAATTTGCTACTTGAAAAAGAATCGTATGATTGTTTTTGCTAATGAATGATAAGGAATTCGACGCGGATAGGTTTTAACTATAACTTTGGTTTCGAAAGTTTTTCAGGTGCATAACTGTATGCATGAATCTTTCTTCCATAGACGAGGTGCGGCTGGTTCAACTTCTCGTTCGAGATGTTTTCAAGAATCATGAAAGATTTGAATGAGGAGTATAATTGTCGAAGTACAAATGAGGTTTAGAATGAAATCAAGTGGCAAATTTGAAGAATTGTTTAGTTTCATATGTTATAATCAACATTTTAATTCATTTTAATTGACCAAAGTTAGCAGTCCAATAGTCCGATTGTCCAATGGTCCAATATATTCATATATAAATTAAATATATAATATTCGAATTACTTAATACGTATCGTGACCCGTGTACCGGTCTCGGTGTCGATCACAACTCAAAGTATATATATTTTGGAATCAACTCCGACCCTGTATAACCAACTCCCACCTTCACATATAGAGTGTCTACGGTTGTTCCGAAATATATATATAGATGGGTCAATATGATAAGTCGAAACCTTGTATACGTGTCCCGTTATTTAAAATGCGTAAAATAAATAAATATATATCATGACCCATTATACAACGTGTTGTCTCAGAATTAATCCGACGTATTGTTGTACATGTGTCCCGACGGTATGTAAAGTGCGGAAATTAAATAACAATAAATAAAATTGCGAGAATGTAAATTGCGATAAATTAAATGTTAATCAGTTAGCTGGGAACAGTTAGCTAGGAACAGTTAGCGTGAAATCTTAACAATATTTCAATTAGTTAATCCGTTTGTTTCTAACAAATTTTATTATATCCAATGTTTTCTTCATTATGCCACTTGTTGGATTCTGATAGGTCAAAATCCAAATATGAAATTTGAATGGAAATGGTTATTCTGTGGTGAACGGATACGTATATCGGTAGTTGTATGTAGGATAGTAAATGACCGTTGAATCGGATTCGAAGTATGTACAGTGTAACTTATTAATGTGAAATCTAAATATTCCTCGGGTACTACCTACCCGTTAAAATATTTTTCATCATTAACAGTTTGTACGAAAGAACTTTTAATTACAATCTTTATGAAAATATACTTGCATATATATTTTCTTCGGATGTAATTATGATTTTAATGAGTCAATAGGATATTAAACTCGTTTGATTTATTGTTAATACTAGATTACATAATCTCTAAAACTTTAGAAATTACATAATCGCCATGTCGAACGAAGATAAATGAGGTAGAACGATATGTAAAGCGAAGATAATCGATGTAAAACGATATGTAGAACGAAGATAAAGTAGATAGAACGATACGTAAAACGATGATTAGGCTCGAGGTACAGAATGAGATGTTGAGGCAGGTGATGTTGAAACTTGGGTTGTTGGTGGTACTGGTGTTGATGTTGGTGCCGATGATGTTGATGGAGCTGTTAAGTTTTGCACCATATTCTCCAAAACTACTACTCGAGCGCGAAGTTCGTTGACTTCTTCTACTAACCCTGGCCAATTATTAGTGTGAGATGGAGGTTGGATATCTTCTCTAGTTCCGTTAATGGTAGGTCAATACGAAAAATTCTTGCAACGAGGGTATAAACAGTATTGCGAACAGGTTCGCCGGTGAGCGGGTCGAGTACTCCGACATTAGGCGGTAGATTCGGCTCATGATATGGAGTACCTTCTTCATTTCTCCATAGAGTAAGTATTTCGCGAACCCATCCCCACTTTCTAAAGAATTCACGGTAGTTGATCGGTTGGTGCGCTCCCGTCACACTATCTTCGGAGTCAGAGGAACTTTGTCGATTCGTGGAGGCCATCGTACGCGATCACAAAAAGATTTTTGGTATGAAAAGCTTAGTGAGAGCAATGAGAGTTGGATGGTATACTCAATGCATAATATGCATAAATATATATAGTACCAGGATCCCTTAATACGGAGAAATTTACGGGAAATATTAGGCAAAGTTTACCGTAATAGATACGCTAGGATATGAATTTGTCTATACACTATCAATGCAGTAAATGCAATAAGACGTGTCTAGACTTGAGCAGGCAATTCCTAAAGATGATAAGCAGATAGTTTCCGACTAGGAATGATAAGCAAAACTTTTTGTCATGCAGACACGGTCAAAGTCCAGACTCACTAATGTATCCTAACAACTACCAGTTAGACACACTAATGCAAGGCCTGGTTCACTAAGACCACCGCTCTGATACCAAATGTAAAAACCCGTCCTTATCCTCCTGGACGAAATCTTCAACATTTGGTCCCATTGCGATGATCGACTCCAAGTATTGTCCTTAACATGAGCAAATACACAGCGGAAGACTTAATTCGTACCTGAGAATAATCATGCTTTAAAAAGTCAACATAAAGTTGGTGAGATATATAGGTTTGATGCTAGCAGCGTTATAACTATGGACCACAAGATTTCATATGTAAAAATAAAATACACTCGCAAGTGTATAAAATCATTCTGCTTATGTTGAGGCCTCAGTAACCAACCTTAACAATAATATAATAAGTCATCTTCGCAAAGATGGATATGTACACTCGCAAGTGTATAAATAATCCTCGAAGTACTAAACATCCGCCCACTAGTTCTTGTGTCTAGTGCAGCCTACTGGATGGGGGTGTTAAACCCGATAGATCTATCTTTAGGATTCGCGCTTACATGCTATTATAACATATAACTAAATTACCTAGCACATCAATCCGCAGAATATCATTTTTAATCACTTGTGTCCATAACGTAAATCATTTATAAAAAAAACAGCGCATGTATTCTCAGCCCAAAATATTTAAAGTTTAAAAAGGACTATATACTCACCTAATGTATTTTGTAGTAAAAATACATATAACACCATTGATCAATTATAAAGCTGGCCTTGGATTCACGAACCTATTATTCAATCATGTATATTAATACATGTAATGGTAATCGAACAAATATATATTTAATTAGTGTTTTTATTTATTATTTTATATCATGTGTTTTATTAATAACTTAAGTAAATATATCCATTTATTATAAAAGCATTAATATGACTAGGTTTTATGTTATAAATATATTTTTATATAAAAATTCTTCATTTGATATATTAATAGTACTAATAATAATAAAAAAAATAATACTAATTTTAATAATATTAATGAAAATACTACCTCAATATAATAGGCTTTCAACAATAAAACACCGCTACCCAGGCTCGAACCTATTACCTCTCGTTCAACGACCATCTAACCAATCATTGATCCATTTTGTTACTTCCTCAAATATTTTGTATTTGAAAATTATTTAACCAAGTTTACGTTTTTCTTCTTCTCTACAAACTTAATCGTGATCAACCCCCTTATCATCTACATCATCGTGACTTAATCATCATTATCATCATCATCCCTAATGTCATTGAATCATCATTATCACTATGATCATGTATATCACGATCATCATCTTCATCATAGAACTTTATCATCCTTAATCACGCCACTTTTTACCATTAGTAAACCATCACATTCAATAACTATCATAATCATATTTTTCCTACGGTTGTATCATGTTTATCATTATTACGCCAATCATTCTCCTTATCATAATCCCTATCATGCTTCTATCTTCTCGGCCCAATATTAAGATAGAATACATAATCCATTCGCGAGCCCAATTTGTTAAATTAAGAAATATTCGGTCCAAATAACAAAATTGTAATATGGCATCCCAATATGCATATTCGATTTTTTTTTATTTTATTTTAAATATGCTTTAGTGGCATGCAACTGGAAAGATACACCAGCCTGTTTCCTTTTTATCTTTATATTTTTTTTTTTTTACGTATCGTATTCATCACCACAACCTTATCCTTCTTTTAACACTCACCTCACTGTTTTCAGTTGCAAGAATTCGAGTAGCAGGACTCATTTGCAGCAGCAGTATAGCAGTTTATATAGTAATTTTTCAGCGATTGGAGTAGGAACAACATGCGTAACAGATGGCTGTAACAAAACACACTGCAGCAGCAGTCCGTAACAGTAACAAAAAGAAATATATGTGGCGGTTTGAATGGAATTAAATAAAAACAGTTTAGCAGAATTGTTGTGTGTGTTGGATCACTAAAATAAGTAGCAACAAGCTGTTGCTTCGATAGAAACAGAAACCGTAGCAGTTGTAAGTTGTAGGGTGTTGGTGATGAGGTGGATTTCAAATGGGTGATGATCAACGATGGGTGATTACTAAGGTGGTGGTGATCGATGTGTTTTGAGTGTGGAGAGGGTGATGATGATTGGAAGTTCGCAGGCGTAAAGGAAGGGGAGAGAAAACAGGGTATTGTCGTGATTTCTAAAAAGGCAAGAGAGAGACGTAGAGAGATATCGTGATTCTTGGTGGTGGTGATTCAAGGTGGAGGTGGTGAGGTGGTGACGATTGATAAGGGTGGTGGTTCTTCATGGGTCTCGGTTACAAAATAATACGGCAATACTTTGATGATCTTGATGATATGGATTCGTTGGTGATGGTGGCTTGTACGATGATGAAGGTTCAAGGTGGTGTAGGTGATGCAATAGTGGTGATTGAAAGTGGATTTTCACGATTTGTTAAACGAAAGGAGATTGTGTCGATGGTGGTTGAAGGTTGTGGTGACGGGTGATGGTTGATCAATGATCATGGATGGTGAAAATGGGTTTGTGTGTTGAGTTGCAAAGAAGAGCCACAAAATCAAATGTGGTTTGAGTTCTTTTTCTATTTATCTGTATGCTTAAGTGTATGTATATAATAAGAGAAAGAGAGCATGTGTTTATATAATATATAAATATAAATATAGGATTGATTCGGTGAAGAAAAATATCAAACACAGTATTAAACAGTAAAGCAGCCATAACATTGGCATTCATCTACCGACACTTTAGGTATTTTAGTTTGCGGAGTGCTATATCGTGTCCATTGCTAAACAGTTGACGTAAGAAAGTGTTCCTAAAAATCCTAAATTTTTAGACTAAATAAAATTAATTATTTCACTCATTTATTGTTTGAAACCTGATTAAAAAGGTTCGACAATTATTTATTTTCTGTCTCACCTAACGTGTATAGAGTACTAAAACTTAAACTAAAAGGGATAAAGACACTTTTATTGATCCCATAATAGTTTATTGATATAATTAATTTATTATTTATAATTATTTACACATATAATTATCTATACATATATTTCTGTTTACAATTAAGGTTCGTGAATCGTCAGGCATGGTCAAAGGGTAACGGATATCCGAATATAGTTTTCAAACTTTCTAAACTCAACATTACAGATTTTGCTTATCGTGTCAGAAACATATAAAGATTAAGATTTAAATTTGGTCGGAAATTTCCGGGTCGTTACATAAAACATGAACGTTAAGGCTTGTTACCGGGTGCCTACAACTTATAGAATACTTTTATACACTTGCGAGTGTACATATATTTATAAACGGAAATCTTGTGGTCTATTAATATATTGAAATGATTATTATGATAAACCTATGAACTCACCAACCTTTTGGTTGACACTTTAAAGCATGTTTATTCTCAGGTATTAAAGAAATCTTTCGCTGTGCATTAGCTCATTTTAAGGATATTACTTGGAGTCATTCATGGCATATTTTGAAAGACGTTGCATTCGAGTCATTGAGTTCATCAAGATTATTATTATGTCAATTATAGTTGGATGTATTATGAAATGGTGTGCATTCCGTCAACTTTCGTTGTAAAGAAAGTTTGTCTTTTAAAAACGAATGCAATGTTTGTAAAATGTATCATATAGAGGTCAAAATACCTCGCGATGTAATCAACTATTGTGAATCGTTTATAATGTATATGAAAGGGTCCTTTCAGAACGTAACAATTTCTGCTTGGAGTCTTACGGCTTTAGATGCAGGAAAGAATTGTTTAAGAAATTTGTCAACTAAAACATCCCATGTATCAATCGCCCCTTCAGGTAACGATTCCAACCAATCTTTGGCTTCTCCCTTTAAAGTCCAGGGAAATAAAATGAGATATATCTGTTCATCCTCCACTTCTCGAATTTTAAATAGTGTGCAGATCCTATTAAAAGTACGTAGATGTCCATTTGGATCTTCCTTCGGCGCACCACTAAATTGGCATTGATTAGTCACCATGTGTAGAATTTGTCCTTTGATTTCATAATCTGGCGCATTAATGTCTGGATGAGTAATTGCGTGACCTTGGCCAGTGCGTTTAGCTCTCATTCGGTCTTCCATACTTAAAGGTTCCAGATTCTCCATAATTGAATTTGTTGAATCGGAATCACTAGAGGATTCTGATTTAATAGTTCGTTCCTCAACAATCTCTGTTTGAATGATTGGTGGTTCCGGGGGAAAGTTTAGTGGTTCAGGATCTACGAATCGTTCCTGAATATTCTCCGGATTCTCAATTGTGAGGTCGGGTTCAAAAAATGGATTATCGGAAATTTGAACTGAAGTACTTGGTCGACTGGATGACGATTCTAAAGAAAAATCAACGGCAGTAATATTTGCTAAATGTCTTGATCTAGTTACAGGTGGTGAACGTACAAAAGGTGGTGAACGTCTTGCTCGGTGCATTCACTGAATATCCTATTAGTTTTTAAAAGGAAAGAAAAATTATAATAAGTTATCCAATTAATAGACTTTTCTGATTTTGCCCACGTTTCGAATAGCCAAAAGATGCAGCAGAGGGGCAGGATTCGTTTGGTCTCAATATAATTGAGGACTGTTTGGCTCCAATAACCCGGTCCACGTACAAATCCAACTATTACTACGAACCAGAAAATTTTGATGTCTATCAATTTAACCACTTAAAATAAATTTTCGTAATTTTAAGAAAATTTAGATAAGAAGTAGAATAAAAATCTATGTCCTAAAACTAGAATAGCGAGAAATAAGAAAGAAAAAGAGTTCATCGAAAAAGGTCGAAAAAGAAAAATGGTTGAAAAATAAAAGGTGACGGAAAAATAAAAGAAACTTATAAAAATTAAAAATACTTGACTAACCTAACCTTATTACTACAACTAACTTAAAATTATAATCGCAAATTGAGATAACTAATTGGAATGATAATTGGTACATAGTAAAAGGTGTCTAAAAATATTAAAGCTTACAGGAAAAACTATATCCCAAATGGAAATAACTTAAAAAGAAACTAAAACTTAAAAAGGCGTCGCAAAATTCTAAAGCACCTAAATCTTAGTCTAAACAAAAAGCACTTAAGGAATTCTACGGCAAAGCCTAAAAATCTAGAAGTAGAAATTACTATGGCAAAAACTGAGTTCAAAACTAAAAACTAGCTAAAAATACAAATATTACGCTACAACGATTAAAAAGGGACAAAATATAAAAATATACAAAAAGTTGTAAAAAGTACAATTTTTATAAAAATATTATTTTTTATATTATTTATTTAATAAAACTACTAATTTTACAATTTAATTAAACTAATTTAACTAAATAAAACAAATTAAATAAAAAGTAAAACTAATTATAATAATAATAATTAATTAGGGTTTAAAATAATAATTATTAATAATTACTCGTAATTAATACTGAATTAGGGTTTCTGTCAGCGTGTCAGGTTTACTCCGCGACTTGCGGTATTCAAAGCATCAAACCCCGCGAGTCGCGGGGTTCAGAAATTCAAACCTGGAACAGTTTAAAACTGACGCGTTTTTTTTTATGTAGCATTGCGCTTCCGGCTTTTAAGAGACTCCCCGGCAGCGGCGCTAAAAATACTTGATGTTTCGCGAGGTGTATATAAAATACTATTAAATTTTACAAGGAAATACTTATTAAATACGATACAATTTTACACAAGATATTTATTTATTTATAGAATGGATAAACTTAAACCTTGCTACAACACTTATAGGCAGTGTACCTAATCGTACAGTAGTGTAGTTTTTAGTAAGTCCGGTTCGTTCCACGGGGAATCTTTTTAAACAAAGCTTAACGCTATATTAGTTTACTTTTATAAAAATACAAATATATATATAAGTAATATTATTATTATAAATGGGGGTTTTTACCGTTTAATGACTGGTTTGTCGATTTTAAAACTTTAGTCGCAGTTAAAACCAAATGTAAAATATTAAAAATAAATACAAGACTTAAATTAAAGCATAAAGTAAATAACGATAATGAAATTGCGAATAATAAAAGTGCGATAAAATAAACTTGCGATAATTAAAAAGTACGATAATTAAAAGTGCAATTAAATACAATAACAATAAAAATGCGATAATTAGAAGTGCAATTAAATATAAAATAAAGGAAATTAAATATGAAATAAAAGAATTATGCTTATTTAAACTTCCGTAATCATGATGTTTGACGTGCTGATTTTAGTTTTATTCCCATGGGTTAATTGTCCTTTGTCCTGGATTTTTTAATATGTCCGTCTGGTTTTTGTCCATAACAGTCCATCAGTCATAAATATAAAGTGCGAGTGTCCTCGTCAAATTATTCTTATACCCGAAGTTAAATATTCCAACTAATTGGGGACTTAAACTGTAACAAGATTTTAATACTTTGTTTAATAATTACACCAGGATGTTGACTGAGTGTAACCCAAGGTTTTAATATTTTGTTATCAATTATACCAAGTGTCCTTGTACATAATTTCACCCCTGTTTTAATTATTCTAGTGGTTATTAATCCATTCCCGTGTCCGGTTAAATGAACGATTATTCGTACATATAAATACCCCGCCCATCGTGTCTGATTGAGTGTATATGGTAATTTATAGGGACACCCAATTGTAAATCTTTATATTAACATTAACAAACTATCATTTAGTTAAACAAATATAAAGCCCATTAATAGCCCATAGTCTAATTTCCACAAGTGTCGTTCTTTTGTCCAAACCCCAATTATGGTACAAAGCCCAATTACCCAATTTTAGTAATTAGCCCAACATCATGATTACTTCGTTTTAAATAAGCATAATAATAACTTAGCTACGAGACATTAATGTAAAAAGGTTGAACATAACTTACAATGATTAAAAATAGCGTAGTGTTACACGGACAGAATTTCGACTTACACCCTTACAACATTCGCTAACATACCCTTATTATTAGAATTATAATTAAAATTAAAATATAAATTAAAAATATATATATATATATATATTTTACGTATGAATGAGGAGAAGAAGAAAAAGATGATTTTTTACGATCAGAATGCGCGAGCTTTATAGGGAGTTTCTGAAATTGGGGTTCCGCGACTCGCGGCCATTTTGGCCTTCTAACTCCGCGAGTCGTGGAGTTTACTTTTACAGCTCACACAAGCTTGGCTCTTTGTTTACAGACGGTTTTAAATATAAATATAATATATTAAATAATTATAAGAATTATTTAAATATTATATTATATTTATGTGCATAGTTGACTTGTAATTTTTAGTCCGTTGCGTCGAGCGTTGAGAGTTGACTCTGGTCCCGGTTCCGGATTTTCGAACATCCTTGCGTACAATTTAATATCTTGTACTTTGCGTTTTGAATCTTGTACTCTTGTAATTTCGAGACGTTTCTTGTCAATAATTGGAACCTTTTTTTATTGTCTTTTGTACTTTTGAGCTTTTTGTTCATTTGCGTCTTCAATTCGTCGAATCTGTCTTTTGTCTTCACCTTTTATTATTTAAACGAATCTCACTTGTAAATAGAACAATTGTAACTAAAAGTTTGTCTTTCTTGAGGAATAATGCTATGAAATATATGTTCGTTTTTAGCATTATCAAATATTCTCACACTTAAGCATTGCTTGTCCTCAAGCAATATCGTCTTGAAATACTAGAATCACTTCTTTATTCTTCACACTTTGTACATCAGTGATTTTCTATACGGCGGTATAAACAATGGTAGTAACGATATGGTTTACAGTCCCACATGACTATAAAAATTTAGATCCATTAAGGAAATTGGATCTTTATGAAAACATTTGATCTTTTGAAAATTAAATCTAGTTTTTACCCTAGATAAGTTTTCCGGAATAACCCTTCACCGGTGTTGCAAAATATTTTTGTGGGTTTGGTGGGTTTCAGATTTGAAAATTTTAGCTCAAAACTTATGGTTTTGTGTCACCTACTTGCTAACCTTGTATTTGGAAAGCAACACGTCCAGTTTACTTGTCCCGTATATTACCTTTCGGTAAACTACCGTCCGGTTGTAAAGGAAAGCGTTGAACAAGCAACTGTTAAGGCAATGTCTAATGACATGTATTTGATTATGGTCTATAACGTGTCGGACGCAATTACTATCCTTGGTAGGAGCAATAGTAAAGCTCACCCTTATGATTTTTTGGTCTGGCACAAGGTCATGTCTTTGACCACTATACAACCACCGTTCTTACGGTTGACCCCCGATTTGGTTCAGGTGACCTAATGAATTCCAGGTGAATTCCTAGAATTTTACGTTCAAAGGTAATGAACGCATTGAAAATAGGGTTTTCAGAAAACAAATCGGTTTGTAATTTTTGATCAAAATATTTTCTCGTTCAAGCTCGAGTTTAGATATCATTGAATTCCATGAGTTTGTAATTCTCAATCTTTAAGGTCAATCTCTAGGATTGAGTAATATCAGGCTTAAAAGCTGATTTTTGATCTTTTAAGGAGATTATCCTTTCTGGGGATCTGATTCATTAGTCTTATCCAGCTAATTTGCATGGTGCCCCCCATTGTACAAGATAAATCCTTCTCATGGTTAGGATAAATCTGACCACTTGGCGACCCTGTTTAATGCTGAGGTCCGTGGATTTCCTGCTAATTTTAGTGATGACTTTTCTAGATTTTTTTTCAACCTACAGCTGGTCTGGACGACAACTTCCTGACCTAAATCAAGAAGCGCGTGTCTTTTTCGAAAGACTTTACTTCCTTTTGATGATGGAATTGATTCATCGTGTAGATCCATCTTTCTTTTCTTTCATCGGGTAAAACAGTTTAGTTTAGTCCAAAGTAAAAGTATTTTCAGTTATTTGTTACAGATATATGTGACATATGTTTAAGATAACTTGGTAAATTTTCCCACACTTGGCTTTTATTTTCCTTTTTATCGTCCTTTCCGAGGTAACAATAATTTTGGTGTTAAAACCTAGTTTTATCGTTCATAAATATGTATAAACATGATTTTGAGTTCATTTAATTGAAAATTTTGAAAAATTTTACTAGAATTGGGTAGTCAGTATATAAGACTAGGGCTGTTCTTTTTTATCAGAGAGCACTAGATTCTAATACAACTACTGCTTTACTAGTATTTTTAATGGTAACCAAGTGTATAAAGTAAAAAATTTTAAAATCCGAAAGAATTTAACCCCTTCCCACACTTAAGATCTTGCAATGCCCTCATTTGCAAGAAATCAGTAATAATTTAAATTATTGAGGGTGATTTGTGTGAAAATGATTAAATTTTTACCAAAGTTTCCAAATATATTGGCGTTTGTTTGCTGAATGATAAATGGTGCACATCATTTGTTCATTCCGTCTTGTTGTTATTTTACATATATTTTGCATCTTGTCGTCAAAATTAGTTGCTTTTGCTGAACTTAATGTCAGTCTTTGAAAATGCGTTGTTTTACCCTGTTGTGTACATAAGATAAACTGCAAACATATATACATATTTTTGAAGTTTGGTATATTACCCCACATTCAAAAATTATTAAAATCTAAGAATAAAAGTTAGACAATTATAAAAACTATTACAATATTAACAAAAGTATTAAACGTATCAATTATTACAAATTACAAAATAAATAAAACTAAGTATACTAGGGATGATACTGGTACCAATAGGGGTTCCAAGCATAACCATAGGTGCTATAGAATGCTTCGGCAGGGTTATACGTAGGATAAGGTGGTTGCATCTCTATAGACCAGGGAGGGAAGATGGGTTTCGGTGTAGGAATATAGTTTCTACCTATATGTTGGCAATGAGCTATGATTTGGTTCTGATGAACTTGCCAATCTTCAAATGCTCTCTGTCTAGCATTTTCGTTCTCCTGTGAAGCTATAAACCTTTGCATTTCTTGCATCTCATTTCCCCCTCCTACATTACCATGCTGTTGTTTTCTCTCAACCTGTGGATGTCTACCATGGTATGGTACTGAGGCGTTATTTCGCCTCTTCAAAACTTTCGCACCATGGTATACATTTAAACCTATAGTATCTCGGGGTTCTGGTTCTTCTACTAATAATCCCCCCCGACTTATATTCACACCGAGATATTCACCAATCAAAGTAATAAAAAAATACCACCTCCTATTATGCTATGCGGTCTCATCCCCCGAACCATAGCTGATAAATAATAACCCACACAATACGGTATACTTACAGCGCTTTGTGGGTCTCGAATACACATATGGTAAAACAAATCCTGTTCATTTACCTTTTCCTTGTTCTTACCCCTTTGTGTAATCGAATTAGCTAAAAACCTATGAATCACTCTTAATTCGGCTCTATCTATATCCAAATAAGAGTAATTTCCCCCTTTGAAACGGTGATGGCTTGTCATTTGACTCCACACACCGTGTGTATCAAAATTTTCATCTATCTTTATACCGTTTAGTATCAACCCTCTACAATCGGCAGATGCTAACTCCTCAGGCGTATATATACGTAAAGCCTGAGCCATGTCCAGTAAAGACATGTGGCGCATCGAACCGCCTAACAAAAATCTAATAAAAGATCGATCGGTTAAACTAGTTACCCGATCATTCAACTCTATACTACACAATAATTCTTCACACCATACTTTATATACAGGTCTACGCATGGTGAATAAACGTACCCAGTCATTAAAAGTAGAATTACCATACCTCTGTACAAGTAATTCTCTAATTGGCCCGGCCAATTCTACAGCTTCTAAGGGTCCCCATTCTATGACCCTCGGTACCTCAACAACCTTAGAATGAAGAGTATGCAAACCCCTTTGGTATTTTGGATAATCTATCCAAAGTCTGTCAAATCTCAGGTTCGGGTGCAACTCTTCCAAGTGCATATCAGAAAAGGTCATGACTGGATGAGGTATATCATACTTGTAGTAGTTATCCACCTCCTGTTGTTCCGCATTCTCAGCAGGAGCATTGCGAGCTTGGGATGAAGATTCACCCCTTTCAGTCTGCAAAACACATCAAACACAATTTTTGTGCATCCAAATATGCATTAGTGTCAGCAAAATCATCAATCAAAATAATTACAATGACATGATCAATTTATATCAAACTTAAGCTCATTTTCACATTTTTATCAAATCTACACTTTTTCAAATAAGCATATATGAAAATGTTCGCCAAGTTCATAAGCATTTAACTCAAATAACATGTCAAAATAATCATTACTAGCAATTAAACAAGTCTCAAATGGCATTATCTCTCAAAAATCAAGTTCATGAATTTTAGACTTTGAAAAAGTCCACTTTAATTCTCAAAATCATGTTTAGGCTCAAAGTTTGGATCATTTAACTACCTAAACATGTTACACTACTTAATTTAGCAACAATTCATGACAAAAATCGGCCATAACCTGTTTATATCAAAAAGCCCCAAATTTGCTCAAGAACACAAACCCTAGATTACTCAAATTTTGAAGTTTAAGGCTTCTAATCATGTTAAATAGCATCAATCTAGGTTATACAAGCATAATACATAAACAATTTAAGCTTAATTACACTAAAAAGCATCAAAATCAAATTGGAAAAAAAATGGCTCAAGAACACTAATTTCGGATTAAATGGTGTTTAGGTGTAGAAATTTACCGTTTTTCTTGAGTAATTCCTAGATAGCATCCTTCTCAACATGATTATAGTAAAAGATTTGATGATTAACGGTTAAAAATTGTGATTTTTAGGGGTGTTTTTCGTGTATTTTCGAGCAGTATTTCGCAGTATGTGTTTTGTGTTGTGGGTTGGACTGATCAGTTCTTGCGTTATATTTTTTTCTGTAAATTGGTCCTCTCGCGACTCGCGGGGATTAAACCTCCAAACTCCGCGAGTCACGGAGTTTGCTATTTTTTTTTTTTTTCTTATAATCATTAACTTATAAAACAATTAAGTACTTAATTTTAAAATTTTGTTTCCCTTGTTATTTAGGACAAGGTCGTTTCAGATCGATGTCCTAGTCCGTCCTTCGACAAAATTTTAAAATTTGTCTTTTTGTAGCGATTGTTTTAAAAGCTAAGATTTTTGGGTTTTTTAATGTTTTTGGCATACTTTAATTCAATAAGATTAAAAATAATGATAATAAAAGTTCTCGTCCCTCCCTCGGGTAAAGCAATTTCGGTTCAAAAACCTAGTCTTCAACTTACGACGAATTTTAAAAATCATATTTTTAACTTAATGAGATAAAGTAAATTTTTGTTTTTAAATTCACACAATTTAATTATAAAATTCAAAATTAATATTAAAAATTCACACCAAACTTAAAATTTGAAATGCATAAAATTAAAAGTTCATATTTTAAAAATTAAAAATTCATATCATAAATTCACACCAAACTTATTTTAATTTTTCAAATATTTACAATTTTAAAAATATTGATTTTACAAAGTTTACAATATTTATAAAGGGTTCAAATATTAATTTTAAAAACATGGTAAAAACAAAATTAAAAATCTTTTTGGCTTTTTATCCCACTTTAATCAATCAAATATTATCAAAAATATGCGCCCCTCTTTTCGGTAAAGTAATTTCGGTTCCAAAACCTAATTTAACTCATGACGAATTTTTGAAATATTTTGGGTTGATTGATTAAAGATATTTATACCTTAAGAATAAACGTTAAATTTCGCAGTGATGTAATAAATTTTTGAATGATATCAATAATTTCGGTCGCCAAACCTAATTTTATTCAATACCAATTTAATACTTTTTAGCGAACAAATTAGCGTTTATTATCAAAAGGTTAAAAATAAAAAAAAAAATAAAAACTGTACAGACTTACCTGTGAAATAGATTTCTTAGTTATATGATCTATTCCATTCATAAGATAGTAGGTTTAATTGGTTTTCCATAGCTACATAGGCGTAACCTCGAGCATTCAGTGTCTTTTCTTCTAAACATATGAACGGTCCGTCTCTGCATAAAGTAACAAATTCGGTATTTGAATAGGTTTGATTATTTGAACATTTACCTCCATGTGACTATTTTCCGCATTTGTGACATCTTTCTAGGTGTCGTGCTCTTCTTTTCGCTGCGGATTTTGATTTTCCTTTACCAAATTGTAACTTATTATCTTCGCATCTGGATTCTTTTCTAACTCCGTCCATTCTTTCTCTGATTACTGATACTAGTTCACTCGGTAGTATGTCATTATTACGTTTAGTGATCAAAGCGTGTAGCATTAGACCATGGTTTAGTTCACAGGCAGTCTTCATTTTGTAAAAACCTAAAAAAATAAAAATTCAGAATGGGGGAAGAAGACTAGTTCTTTAGGGTCTGCTAGGGAAAGACCATTCGGGTTCCATTTTCGAGAACTACACGAAAACAGATAATCTAACTCTAACAGAAATACATATTATCCTTTAAAGACTTGATTCTCCCCACACTTAGTTAGCTGTGGTGTCGAAATTGTGATTAACTTCGTTGTCAACTTCCATCGGACCATGTATGTAATGTTTAACTCTGTGACCATTAACTTTAAATTCAATCCCTTTTGAATTTATTAATTCTATCGTTCCGTATGGAAAAACTCTTTTGACTATGAATGGTCCAGACCATCTTGATTTCAATTTTTCAGGAAATAGCTTGAATCGTGAATTGAAAAGAAGAACTATGTCTCCTTCTTTAAATTCTTTTGAACTTCTGATTCTTTTATCATGCCATTTCTTCGTTCTTTATTTATAGATTAACGAATTTTCGTATGCTTCATGTCTTAATTCTTCTAATTCGTTTAGTTGACTTAATCGTAGACGTCCAGCTTCATGTAAATCAAGATTACATGTTTTCAAAGCCCAAAATGCTTTGTGTTCAATTTTTACTGGAAGATGACATGCTTTTCCATAAACAAGTCTAAAAGGTGTGGTTCCAATTGGAGTTTTGTAGGCTGTTCTAAAAGCCCAGAGTGCATCCTCCAATTTAATGGACCATTCCTTCGGATTTGATCCTACGGTTTTCTCTAGAATACGTTTTAAGGCTCGGTTGGTATTTTCAACTTGTCCACTTGTTTGTGGATGATATGCGGTGGAGATTTTATGAGTTACTCCATATCTTTTAAGAACTTTCTCAAGTTGATTATTACAGAAATGAGTACCCCGATCACTTATTAAAGCTTTCGGTGTTCCAAACCTTGCAAAAAGACGTTTTAAAAAGTTGACTACAACTCGTGCATCGTTAGTTGGGAGAGCTTATGCTTTCGCTCATTTAGATACATAATCAATGGCTACGAGTATATATAGATTATTATGAGATTTTGGAAATGGACCCATAAAGTCAATACCCCAAATGTCAAATACTTCACATACTTGGATGACATTTTGTGGCATTTCATCACGTCGACTTATTTTTCCGGCCCTTTGACAAGCATCACAGGATTTGCAAAGAAGGTGTGCGTCTTTGTAAATTGTAGGCCAATAGAATCCAGCATCATAAGCTTTTCTTGCTGTTAGTTGAGGCCCATAATGCCCTCCAGTTGGTCCTGTGTGACAATGGCTTAAAATTTTACTAGCTTCATCTCCAAATACACATCGGCGTATTATTCCATCTAGACAACTTTTAAGCAGATGTGGATCTTCCCAAAAATAGTGTTTTATATCACTGAAGAATTTCTTTCGTCTTTGGTACGATAATCCTTTTTCAAGGAATCCACATACTAAATAGTTTGCATAGTCTGCAAACTATGGTATTTCTTTATAATCTATCTTCAATAGATATTCATCAGGAAAGTTGTCTTGTATGGCTGATTCATTTAGAACTTCTAATTCGGGATTTTCAAGACGAGAAAGATGATCAGCGGCGAGATTTTCTGCTCCTCTTTTATCTAGGATTTCAATATCAAACTCTTGTAAGAGTAAGATCCAACGGATTAATCTTGGTTTAGCATCTTGTTTTGAAAATAGGTATCTAAGAGCAGAATGGTCGGTATAGACCACCGTTTTTGCTAGAACGAGATATGAACGAAATTTGTCAAAAGCAAAGACAATAGCAAGGAGTTCTTTTTCAGTAGTTGTATAGTTCGTTTGTGCTCCTTGTAACGTCTTAATAGCATAATATATAGGTTGAAATCGTTTTTCAATCCTTTGTCCTAAAACGGCTCCCATTGCAAAATCACTTGCATCGCACATTAGTTCAAATGGTAGATTCCAATTTGGTGTTATCATGATCGGCGCATTAGTGAGTTTCTCTTTAAGAATATTAAAAGACTTGATACACTCATCTGAAAAGATGAATGGAGCATCCTTTTCTAGGAGTTTATTCATAGGAGTGGCAATTTTAGAAAAATCTTTTATGAAACGTCGGTAAAAACCGGCATGCCCTAGAAAACTCCTACCTCCTCTAACATTGGTGGGATGTGGAAGTTTAGCAATTACATCTACTTTAGCTCTATCCACTTCAATTCCTTCTTTTGAAATTTTATGTCCAAGAACGATGCCTTCTTTAACCATGAAATGGCATTTCTCCCAATTAAGTACTAGATTTGATTTTTCGCATCTAATTAGCATTCGTTCCAGATTAACTAGACATGATTCAAATGTATCACCGAAGACTGAAAAGTCATCCATGAAAACTTCCATGCATTCTTCT
Source organism: Rutidosis leptorrhynchoides (assembly GCF_046630445.1). Classification (NCBI taxonomy): domain Eukaryota; kingdom Viridiplantae; phylum Streptophyta; class Magnoliopsida; order Asterales; family Asteraceae; genus Rutidosis; species Rutidosis leptorrhynchoides. The sequence continues at coordinate 650,339,247 of NC_092333.1, forward strand.
ATCATGTCGTGAAAAATCGCCATCATGCACCTTTGGAAGGTTGTTGGGGCGTTGCAAAGTCCAAATGGCATGCGTTTTTAAGCAAAAGTACCATAAGGGCACGTGAATGTGGTTTTCTCTTGATCTTCGGGTGCTATTGGAATTTGAAAATATCCGGAAAATCCATCTAGAAAACAATAGTAACTATTTTCGGCTAATCTTTCCAACATTTAATCTATGAAAGGTAAGGGAAAGTGATCTTTTCTGGTGGCGTCATTTAATTTTCTATAATCAATACATACACGCCATCCTGTTACAGTCCTAGTAGGAATAAGCTCATTTTTCTCATTTGTAATGACAGTCATGCCACCCTTCTTAGGCACGCATTGAACTGGGCTTACCCATGGACTATCAGAAATTGGATAAATTAAACCTGCATCTAGCAGTTTAATAATCTCTTTTTTTACTACATCTTGCATATTAGGATTTAGTCTTCGTTGGCGTTGCACATACGTTTTATGACCTTCTTCCATAAGGATTTTATGTGTGCAATACGAAGGACTTATTCCTTTAATATCATAAATCTTCCATGCAATGGCTGGTTTATGAGCTTTCAACACAGAAATGAGTTGTGATTTCTCATTTTCAGTAAGAGAAGACGATATTATTACAGGTAATTCAGATTCACCATGTAAATAAGCGTATTCCAAATGGTTTGGAAGTGGCTTTAACTCTAATTTCGGAGGTTCTTCTATCGATGATTTGTATCGATATCTGTCTTCTTCTTTTAGCATTTGAATTTCTTCTGTTGTTGGTTCATATCCATTAGCTATAAGTGTAGCTAACATTTCAGCTTCATCAATTGGTTCATTACCTTCTCCTAAAGAACATTCTCCTGTTCCTTGTAATTCTGGAAATTCTTCTAATAATGATGCATGTGCATCTATAGTTTGAATATAATAACATGTATCATCTGCAGATTGTGGTTGTTGCATTGCTCTATCAACTGAAAAGGTAACACTCTCATCCTCTATACTTAGGGTCAGTTTCTTACCAAACACGTCTATCATTGCTTTAGCCGTGTTTAAGAATGGTCTTCCTAATATGAGAGGAACTTGAGAATCTTCTTCCATGTCCAGAACAACAAAATCTACTGGAAATACTAAAGTACCAACTTTAACTAGCATGTTCTCCATTATCCCTCTAGGATATTTTATTGATCTATCGGCTAGTTGTATGCTTATTCTTGTTGGTTTCAATTCTCCAATGTCTAGTTTAGTGTATAGTGAATACGGCATTAGATTTATACTAGCACCTAAGTCTGCCAATGCTTCTATTGAACTAAGACTTCCCAGAAAACATGGAATTGTGAAACTTCCTGGATCAGATAGTTTTTCTGGTATCTTATTCAACAGCACTGCTGAACAATTAGCATTCATAGTAACAGCCGAGAGTTCTTCCATTTTTTTTCTATTTGAAATTAGATCTTTCAAGAATTTAGCATATCTAGGCATTCCTGAAATCACATCAATGAAAGGAAGATTTACATTTATCTGTTTAAACATATCCAAGAATTTGGATTGCTCGACTTCAAGTTTCTCTTTCTTCATTTTACTCGGGTAAGGAAGTGGTGGTTGGTATGGTTTAACATAAGGTTTAGCCTTAACTGTGTTATCTTCATTAACCTTTTCAACTACCGGTTCTTTTTCCTTATCTTGATCAGGTTGTGGTTCTTGTGGAGTAGGAATAGCTTCATCAGAAGTTACAGGTATTTCAGGTGGTTTAAGTGTTGTACCACTTCTTGTGGTAATGGCTTTAGCTGTTTCATTTCGGGGGTTAGCATTTGTATCACTAGGTAGACTTTTCGGTTTTCTTTCACCTATTAACCTTACTAGGTTACTTACTTCTTGTTCCAGATTTTGAATAGAAGCTTGTTGATTTCTAAATGCTTGAGCATTTTGTTCATTAGTTTGTTTCTGAGATGTGAAAAACTGCGTTTGAGTTTCAACTAGCTTCGTCATCATATCTTCTAAATTCGGCTTTTTATCATCGGTTTGTTGTGTTGGTTTATTTTGAAAATTAGGTCTTTGCTGGTTGTAAGTATTATTGGATACTTGTTGATTGCTAGGACCTTGTTGGTTGTTGTATGGAATATTTCTGTTATAATTCTGGTTTTGATTGTAAATCGGTCTTGGCGGTTGATAATTATTCTGATAATTATTTCCAGGCCTTTGGTTTATGTATGAAATATTCTCTCTTTGTTCCATTGTTAATTCAATACTGAGACAATCTTTTGTCAAATGTGGTCCTCCACACTGCTCACAACTAATTCGTATTGAGTGAATATCTTTAGTCATCTTTTCCATTCGTCTCTCCACGGCATCTATATTTGCGGAAATGGAATCTAAGTTATGGCTAGAATCGGCTCTAGCTGCTTTAGATGATCTAACGATGTCTTTTTCTTGGTGCCACTCATGTGAGTGGGAAGCAGTGTTATCAATAATTATGTAAGCATCAGTTTCGGTTTTCTTCATAATAGAACCACCAGCTGCTATATCTATGTCTTTCCTTGTAGTGATGTCGCATCCTTGGTAGAATATTTGTACTATTTGACAGGTGTCTAAACCATGTTGCGGACATCCTCTTAACAACTTTCCATATCTTGTCCACGCCTCATATAGAGTTTCATTTGGTTTCTGTGTGAACGTAACAATTTCTGCTTGAAGTCTTACGGCTTTAGATGCAGGAAAGAATTGTTTAAGAAATTTGTCAACTAAAACATCCCATGTATCAATCGCCCCTTCAGGTAACGATTCCAACCAATCTTTGGCTTCTCCCTTTAAAGTCCAGGGAAATAACATGAGATATATCTGTTCATCCTCCACTTCTCGGATTTTAAATAGTGTGCAGATCCTATTAAAGGTACGTAGATGTTCATTTGGATCTTCCTTCGGCGCACCACTAAATTGGCATTGATTAGTCACCATGTGTAGAATTTGTCCTTTGATTTCATAATCTGGCGCATTAATGTCTGGATGAATAATTGCGTGACCTTGGCCAGTGCGTTTAGCTCTCATTCGGTCTTCCATACTTAAAGGTTCCAGATTCTCCATAATTGAATTTGTTGAATCGGAATCACTAGAGGATTCTGATTTAATAGTTCGTTCCTCAACAATCTCTGTTTGAATGATTGGTGGTTCCGGGGGAAAGTTTAGTGGTTCAGGATCTACGAATCGTTCCTGAATATTCTCCGGATTCTCAATTGTGAGGTCGGGTTCAAAAAATGGATTATCGGAAATTTGAACTGAAGTACTTGGTCGACTGGATGACGATTCTAAAGAAAAATCAACGGCAGTAATATTTGCTAAATGTCTTGATCTTGTTACAGGTGGTGAACGTACAAAAGGTGTTGAACGTCTTGCTCGGTGCATTCACTGAATATCCTATTAGTTTTTAAAAGGAAAGAAAAATTATAATAAGTTATCCAATTAATAGACTTTTCTGATTTTGCCCACGTTTCGAATAGCCAAAAGATGCAGCAGAGGGGCAGGATTCGTTTGGTCTTAATATAATTGAGGACTGTTTGGCTCCAATAACCCGGTCCACGTACAAATCCAACTATTACTACGAACCAGAAAATTTTGATGTCTATCAATTTAACCACTTAAAATAAATTTTCGTAATTTTAAGAAAATTTAGATAAGAAGTAGAATAAAAATCTATGTCCTAAAACTAGAATAGCGAGAAATAAGAAAGAAAAAGAGTTCGTCGAAAAAGGTCGAAAAAGAAAAATGGTTGAAAAATAAAAGGTGACGGAAAAATAAAAGAAACTTATAAAAATTAAAAATACTTGACTAACCTAACCTTATTACTACAACTAACTTAAAATTATAATCGCAAATTGAGATAACTAATTGGAATGATAATTGGTACATAGTAAAAGGTGTCTAAAAATATTAAAGCTTACAGGAAAAACTATATCCCAAATGGAAATAACTTAAAAAGAAACTAAAATTTAAAAAGGCGTCGCAAAATTCTAAAGCACCTAAATCTTAGTCTAAACAAAAAGCACTTAAGGAATTCTACGGCAAAGCCTAAAAATCTAGAAGTAGAAATTACTATGGCAAAAACTGAGTTCAAAACTAAAAACTAGCTAAAAATACAAATATTACGCTACAACGATTAAAAAGGGACAAAATATAAAAATATACAAAAAGTTGTAAAAAGTACAATTTTTAAAAAATATTATTTTTTATATTATTTATTTAATAAAACTACTAATTTTACAATTTAATTAAACTAATTTAACTAAATAAAACAAATTAAATAAAAAGTAAAACTAATTATAATAAAACTAATTGTAATAATAATAATTAATTAGGGTTTAAAATAATAATTATTAATAATTACTCGTAATTAATACTGAATTAGGGTTTCTGTCAGCGTGTCAGGTTTACTCCGCGACTTGCGGTATTCAAAGCATCAAACCCCGCGAGTCGCGGGGTTCAGAAATTCAAACCTGGAACAGTTTAAAACTGACGCGTTTTTTTTTTATGTAGCGTTGTGCTTCCGGCTTTTAAGAGACTCCCCGGCAGCGGCGCTAAAAATACTTGATGTTTCGCGAGGTGTATATAAAATACTATTAAATTTTACAAGGAAATACTTATTAAATACGATACAATTTTACACAAGATATTTATTTATTTATAGAATGGATATACTTAAACCTTGCTACAACACTTATAGGCAGTGTACCTAATCGTACAGTAGTGTAGTTTTTAGTAAGTCCGGTTCGTTCCACGGGTAATCTTTTTAAACAATGTTTAACGCTATATTAGTTTACTTTTATAAAAATACAAATATATATATATAAGTAATATTATTATTATAAAGGGGGGTTTTTACCGTTTAATGACCGGTTTGTCGATTTTAAAACTTTAGTCGCAGTTAAAACCAAATGTAAAATATTAAAAATAAATACAAGACTTAAATTAAAGCATAAAGTAAATAACGATAATGAAATTGCGAATAATAAAAGTGCGATAAAATAAACTTGCGATAATTAAAAAGTACGATAATTAAAAGTGCAATTAAATACAATAACAATAAAAATGCGATAATTAGAAGTGCAATTAAATATAAAGTAAAGGAAATTAAATATGAAATAAAAGAATTATGCTTATTTAAACTTCCGTAATCATGATGTTTGACGTGTTGATTTTAGTTTTATGCCCATGGGTTAATTGTCCTTTGTCCTGGATTTTTTAATATGTCCGTCTGGTTTTTGTCCATAACAGTCCATCAGTCATAAATATAAAGTGCGAGTGTCCTCGTTAAATTATTCTTATACCCGAAGTTAAATATTCCAACTAATTGGGGACTTAAACTGTAACAAGATTTTAATACTTTGTTTAATAATTACACCAGGATGTCGACTGAGTGTAACCCAAGGTTTTAATATTTTGTTATCAATTATACCAAGTGTCTTTGTACATAATTTCACCCCTGTTTTAATTATTCTAGTGGTTATTAATCCATTCCCGTGTCCGGTTAAATGAACGATTATTCGTACATATAAATACCCCGCCCATCGTGTCCGATTGAGTGTATATGGTAATTTATAGGGACACCCAATTGTAAATCTTTATATTAACATTAACAAACTATCATTTAGTTAAACAAATATAAAGCCCATTAATAGCCCATAGTCTAATTTCCACAAGTGTCGTTCTTTTGTCCAAACCCCAATTATGGTACAAAGCCCAATTACCCAATTTTAGTAATTAGCCCAACATCATGATTACTTCGTTTTAAATAAGCATAATAATAACTTAGCTACGAGACATTAATGTAAAAAGGTTGAACATAACTTACAATGATTAAAAATAGCGTAGTGTTACACGGACAGAATTTCGACTTACACCCTTACAACATTCGCAAACATACCCTTATTATTAGAATTATAATTATAATTAAAATATAAATTAAATATATATATATATATATATATATATATATATATATATATATATATATATATTTTACGTATGAATGAGGAGAAGAAGAAAAAGATGATTTTTTACGATCAGAATGCGCGAGCTTTATAGGGAGTTTCTGAAATTGGGGTTCCGCGACTCGCGGCCATTTTGGCCTTCTAACTCCGCGAGTCGCGGAGTTTACTTTTACAGCTCACACAAGCATGGCTCTTTGTTTACCGACGGTTTTAAATATAAATATAATATATTAAATAATTATAAGAATTATTTAAATATTATATTATATTTATGTGCATAGTTGACTTGTAATTTTTAGTCCGTTGCGTCGAGCGTTGAGAGTTGACTCTGGTCCCGGTTCCGGATTTTCGAACGTCCTTGCGTACAATTTAATATCTTGTACTTTGCGTTTTAAATCTTGTACTCTTGTAATTTCGAGACGTTTCTTGTCAATAATTGGAACCTTTTTTATTGTCTTTTGTACTTTTGAGCTTTTTGTTCGTTTGCGTCTTCAATTCGTCGAATCTATCTTTTGTCTTCACCTTTTATTATTTAAACGAATCTCACTTGTAAATAGAACAATTGCAACTAAAAGTTTGTCTTTCTTGAGGAATAATGCTATGAAATATATGTTCGTTTTTAGCATTATCACCGATACATGTAAAGTTCATCGGGGTTGGAATCAGGTTTCTCTATTTTTATACCTTTTCCCCGATTATTTTCTTTTGCTTTATTAAATTGGGTCGAGGTAATTTCTATAACATCATCAGAATCCTCATCGGGATCCGATTCATCGAAAAATTGGTAATCTTCCCAATATTTTGCTTCCTTGGCGGAAACACCATTGACCATTTTTAACTTTGGTCCGTTGGTTGAGGATTTTATTTTATTTAATCGATTTACTGTAGGTATCAATATTTCTTCCTCCAGAACCTCTTCTTCTTCTGGTTCCTCCTCTTCCGGTTCCTCCTCTTCCGGTTCCTCTTCTTCCGGTTCCACCTCTTCCGGTTCCTCTTCGGGAATTTGTGAATCTTCCTAATATATATTCGACTCTTCATTGTTATTAGGTGAGTCGATGGGATTTGTACTAGAGGTAGACATCTATCACACAATATCAAACATGTTAAGAGATTAATTTATCACATAATATTTACATGTTACAATTTGTAGTTTCCAACAAAAAAAAATATTAAGAAATCATTTTTAAAGAAAACACGGTCGAAGTCCAGACTCACTAATGCATCCTAACAAACTCGATAAGACACACTAATGCAAATTTTCTGGTTCTCTAAGACCAACGCTCTGATACCAACTGAAATGTCCCGTTCATATTGATTATAAACGTTCCATATTAATTGATTTCTTTGCGAGGTTTTGACCTCTATATGAGACGTTTTTAAAAGACTGCATTCGTTTTTAAAACAAACCATAACCTTTATTTTATCGACAAGGTTAAAAGGACACCACCTAGATTATCAGAAATGATAATCTAAAAATATCACACTTACACACTACCAATACATATTGGTTTACAATATTAATATGTTACAACAAAGTAAATCTCGAATGCATTTTTAAACAATATTATACAAGCATGCTAACACCAAGTCTTGTCCATATATTAGCATGCAACAGCGGAATCTCTTAATAATCACCTGAGAATAAACATGCTTTAAACGTCAACAAAAATGTTGGTGAGTTATAGGTTTAACCTATATATTATCAAATTAATATAATATACCACAAGATTTCATTTATTCAATAATCCTACACTCGCAAGTATAGAAAAATCATTCTATGATGAACACCTGGTAACCGACATTAACATAATGCATATAGAATATTCCCCGCATACTCGCAAGTATGTCATAAATTGGCAATCGCAATCACCATATAAATCGAAGTATTAAAGCATTCCAAATTCCAGAATGGGGTTTGTTAGGCCCATAGATCTATCTTTAGGATTCGCGTCAATTAGGAGCCATTTCCCAAATTCATAGGTTACCTGACTTGAAGGGACGATATTCGGTATAATAATCCAACCATAGAATGTAGTTATAAGTACTTGTGTCTATTTCGTCAACCATTTATAAAATCAGCGCATGTATTCTCAGTCCCAAAAATATTAGATTTTAAAAGTAGGACTATAACTCACTTTCACAGATTTTTAATTCCTCGGGAAGTAAGACTTGGCCACTGGTCGATTCACGAACCTATAACAAATATGTACATATATATCAAAGTATGTTCAAAATATAATTACAACATTTTTAATACGTTTTAATGTTTTAAGTTTATTAAGTCAGCTGTCCTCATTAGTAACCTACAACTAGTTGTCCATAGTTAGATGTACAGAAATAAATCGATACATATTATCTTGAATCAATCCACGACCCAGTGTATACACGTCTCAGGCTAGATCACAAATCAAAGTATATATATTTTTAGAATCAACCTCAACCCTTGATAAGGCTAAAAAGGAACATATATTTCATAGCAATATCCCTCCTAAATAATAGGTTTTCATTTGTAATTGTATTATATTTTCATTGTAATTGTTTAAATAAATAAGTGCGAAGACAAAAGGCGAAAACGAAGATTTGAAGACACAAAGGTCCAAAAAGTTCAAAAGTACAAAATACAATTAAAAAGGTTCAAATTATTGATGAAGAACGTCTAAAAATGACAAGAGTACAAGTTACAAAACGCAAAGTACAAGATATTAAATTGTACGCAAGGACGTTTGAAAATCCGGAACCGGGACATGAGTCAACTATCAACGCCCGACGCAATGGACCAAAAATTACAAGTCTACTATGTACAAGAATATAATATAATATATAAATAATTATATTAATTATTTATATTTTATATTTATATATTTATTATGTCGACAAGCTAGGAGCCAGAAGTTTGTGAGCTGGATTTTCAAACTCCACGACTCGCGGAGTTTGAAGGCCAAAAACTCCACGACTCGCGGAGCAGCCAGATTCCAAAATGCCTATAAAAGGCCACGAGCTTCTGCAGTTTTAAAAATATATATAAAATAATAATAATAATACTCTATAATAAATAAATAATAAATATATATATATATATATATATATATATATATATATATATATATACACATATATATATATATATATAGTATAGATTAGTGTTATATTAGATTAGTTTGGATTATGTAAAAGTTATTTTTACGGGTTTTAAAGTCGGAGCTCTGTCCGTGTACTACTACGCGATAAATAATCAATGTAAGCTATATTCTCCTTTTTAAATTAATGTCTCGTACTTAAGTTATTATTATGCTTATTTGAGCCGAAGTAATCATGATGTTGAGCTAAATATTAAAGACGGGGTAATTGGGTTTTGTACCATAATTGGGGTTTGGACAAAAGAACGACACTTGTGGAAATTAGACTATGGGCTATTAATGGGCTTTATATTAAATTAACGATACCTCGTTAATTTAATATAAAGGTTTTGATTTGACGTATCTATATATAACCACATACGCTTAATCGGACACGATGAGCGGGATATTTATAAGTACGAATTATTGTTCATTTTACCGGACACGGGGATGGATTAATAGTCAATGGACTCATTAAAACAGGGGTGGATTACATTCAAGGGTAATTGGTGTAATTGTTAACAAAGTATTAAAACCTTGGTTTACACACAGTCGATAACCTGGTGTATTCATTAAGCAAAGTATTAAGACCTTGTTACAGTTCGAATCCCCAGTTAGTTGGAATATTTGACTTCGGGTATAAGGTTAAATTTGCCGAGCAGTTTATAATTATGACCGATGAACTATTATGGACAAAAACCAGATAGGTTTCAAATACATCCAGGACAAAGGACAATTAACCCATGGGCATAAAACTAAAATCAACACGTCAAATATCATGATTACGGAAGTTTAAATAAGCATAATACTTTTATTTCATATTTCATCGTACTTTTATTTTCTGTCATTTCATTTAATGCACTTTTAATTATCGCAACTTTAAATATTGTTATTTATTTTACGCACTTTAATTATTGTCATTTATCTTTACGCTTTATTTAAAATTGACAAACCGGTCATTAAACGGTAAACCCCCTTTTATTTATTATTATATATAATTATATATATTTTGTACAAATATAGTTGTTTAAAAATATAGTGTGCAATAAGCCCGCTCCCTGTGAAACGAACCGGACTTACTAAAAACTATACTACTCTACGATTAGGTACACTGCCTATAGTGTTGTAGCAAGGTTTAGGTATATCCCATTTGTAAATAAATAAATAAATATCTTGTGTAAAATTGTATCGTATTTAATAGTTTTTCCTAGTAAAAATAAAGCTATTTTATATACACCTCGCATAACATCAAGTTTTTGGCGCCGCTGCCGGGGACGTCGGCGAAACGCTATATTTTTAATTTATTTTTCTATAAATATATTTATATATCATTTTAGAAAAACAATATAAAATTTAAAAAAAAAAAACGTCTTTCAAACTCCATGACTCGCGGAGTTTGCAGGCTTAAAACTCCACGACTCGCGGAGCCGCCCTGACAGACGCACCCAGAACCCTAATTTGGCATTTATTACGAGTATAATTTAATTATTATTATTAAAACTTAATTAGGTTTATATTTAATATTAATATTTAGTTTTAGTTTTTAAATTAATTTGTATTTTAAATATTAATTAGTATTATTAAATATATATTTAAATTAATACTTTTATAAAATATAATATAAAAATAATATTTTTATAAAATTTGTATTTTTATCATTTTAATTATAATTTGTATTTTTATCGTTTATTATTCGTAGCTAGTTTTAAGTTCTAGTATTTTGCCGTAGCTTATTTTTATTTTTAGATTTTTAGGCTTTGGCGTAAAATCCCTTAAGTGCTTTTTCTTTAGACTAAGATTTAGGTGCTTTAGAATTTTGCGACGCCGTTTTTATATTTTAATACCTTTTTAAGTTATTACCATTTGAGATATAGTTTTTCTTTTAAGCTTTAATATTTTTAGACGCAACTTTTAATTCTTAGTTTTTAATTCCTTTTTAAGTTTCGACGCGCTACTTTCTTATTTTTATTTTTCGACGCCTATTATTTTTCGACACTTTTATTTTTCGATATTTTTCGACTCGCAATCTTTTTCTTTCTTATTTCTCGACACGCTAGTTTTTAGGACTTAGAAATTTTCTCTACTTCTTCTCTAATAATTCCAAACGAAAAATTATTTTAAGCGGTTAAATTGATAGACATCCAAATTTTCTGCTTCGTAGTAATAGTTGAATTTGTTAGTGGCTGAGTTGTGAGCTTCCGATTTAAAGGGTTCTGGCTCCCTGCTGCATCTATTGGCTATTCGAAACGTGGGCAAAAGCAGAAAAGTCTATATAATTGGACAACTTATATAAGTTTTTCTATTTTTATAACTAATAGGATAATTAGTAAATGCACCACATTGTAGCTAAAATTTGGCTATCGCAATAAAATGGAAAATTTTGAAAAAAAGGCTATGGAAACTCTTTTTGATATCCAAAATCAATTAAATCAATACTCTCAAACGGGTTTTGATGACAATTCGTTCGGTCAATCTTGGATCACGAATGACGAAACGATAACTGGTTGTGAAATCTGTGGAGATTATCACTCAACATGGGAATGTTACTATTACGTTCCTATGGAAAATTACGCACCCACGGAACCTGAATGGAACGATTACGAAGAATACAATTCAAATTGGGATTATTCCCAAGAATATTTCCAAACTCAACAACCAGTAGACGAGGAAAATTACGTGTCTGAAAATTTATTAGACAATATGAAAATCAAACTCGAAGAACTCGATGCTCAAAATGAACAAATGAGAGAGTTTGTAAATCGGCAAGCTGAAACTCTATCAGATTACACACCTGTTGATCTGAGGAGTATTGTGCAAGAAAATCTCATATCATCGAATTTTGATGAATTCGAGAGCTTCGAAATCACCAACTATCCCGATGATACTTTTTATTCAGCTTTACAACATATCGACACATTAGCCTCTACCGACGAAATCATCGATCCATCAATGGATGAAGAAGAAGTAAGGAAGACAAATTTGTACTCTTGGGAAAACGATAACGTTGAAAATTTTACCCCCGAGACCAAAATGGAGGGACTGATAAGGACCGTTAATGAAGAAGAATTTACTTCGATCCCGAAATTCACCATTCCACAACCTTCCAACCCAATATTTTCAATAGATGAGTCATCTACCGAAGATGAACTACGAGCTGTAATATATAATGACACTTCGGATTTCACCCAATTGGGTAATAGAGGTGAAAACTTTGATCTCGAGAATGAAGGAAAGGAAACGTTAGAAATTGTCCATCCTATAATATATATGTCGGTGTATATCGATCCATTTGACCAAGAACCAGAAAAGAGACATATCCATTTACTAAAAGCTACACTTAAAAAAGAATTAAGTAGTGACGATCGGGTGGGTCTAAACTTTAAACCCATTGATATATTTTATATCACCCGAGATGTAAATAACTGGCTCACTATTTTAATTCGTGGAACTTATTCTACCGAATTCACATGTCGTCAGCTAAGTATGGGGAAGTCTAACCCCACTTAACATTAAATTAGGGGTTCGGGTTAGTGCATAACTCGTTAAATAAACATGCATAATAAGTAAGGGTAAAAGACGCATTTTCAAATATTAGCAAACAGTTCAGAAAAGCAACCGTTTTTGAAAAAAAAAAGTATGTGTGATAAAACAAGAAGGAATGAACGATGAGGCGCGCCATCTATCATTCGACGAGCTTTGTAAGTACAAACTAGGTATTCTTAATCACTTTTCTACACTAATCACCCTCATGAATTTATAATTATAGTCTAATTCCATGCAAATGAGGGCATTGCATGATCTTAAGTGTGGGGAAGGATTATAAATTCTCTCGGGTTTACACTTGGTTTTATTTGCCAAATTTTGTGAAAATTTGAAAAATTTTAAACTAAATGAATTCAAAATCATGTTTATACATATTTATGAAAGATAAAAATTAGGTGTTAATACCGAAATTATCGTTACCTCGGAAAGGACATAAATGGAGAAACACCCTAAAAACGCTTGAATTCATTTAAAATGGAATAAAGGAAAATAAAAAGGCAAAGAAAGAAACTAAGTGTGGGGAGAATGTACCTAGTTATTCAATTAAAAACTATCTAGCATATGTTTCTGTAAAGTTTATTGCAGGTGCTTTTGTTTTGGACTAAATTAACTATTTTACCCGATGAAAGAAAAGAAAAGATGGATTTACACGATGAATCAATTCCATCATTAAAAGGAAGTAAAATCTTACGAAAAAGACACGCGCTTCTTGATTTAGGTCAAGAAGTTGTCGTCCAGACCAGCTGTAGGTTGACGAAAAATCTAGAAAAGTCATCTCTAAAATCAGCAGGAAATCCACGGACCTCAGCATCAAACAGGGTCGCCATGTGGTCAGACTTATCCTAACCATGAGAGGATCTATCTCGTAAAATGGGGAGGGCGCCGTGCAAATTAGCTTGATAAGACTAATGAATCAGACCCCCAGAAAGGATAATCTCCTTAAAGATTAAAAATCAGCTTTTAATCCTGATATTACTCGATCCTTGAGATTGACCTTAAAGATCGAGAATTACAAACTCATGGAATTCAATGATATCTAAACTCGAGCTTGAACGAGAAAATATTTTGATCAAAATTAAAACCGATTTATTTTCTGAAAACCTATTTTCAATGCATTCATTACCATTGAACGTAAAATCCTAGGAATTCACCTGGAATTCATTAGGTCACCTGAACCAAATCGGGTGTCAACCGTAAGAACGGTGGTTGCATAGCATGGTCAAAGACAGGACCTTGTGCCAGGCCGAAAAAATTATAGGATGATCTTTACTATTGCTCCTACAAAGGATAGTACTAGCATCCGACACGTTTGTGGACCATAATCAAATGCATGTCATTAGACATTGCCTTAATAGTTTCTTGTTCATCGCTTTCCTTTACAACCGGACGGTAGTTTGTCGAAAGGTAATATACGGGACAAGTAAACTGGACGTGTTGCTTTCCTAATACAAGGTTAGCAAATGGGTGACACAAAACCATAAGTTTTGAGCTAAAATTTTCAAATCTGAAACCCCAAAACCCACAAAAATATTTTGCAACACCGGTGAAGGGTTATTCCGGAAAACTTATCTAGGGTAAAAGCTAGATTGAATTTTCAAAAGATCAAATGTTTTCATAAAGATCCAATTTCCTTAAGGATCTAAATTTTCATAGTCATGTGGGACTGTAAACCGCCTTTCAAATGTGCACTTTGCTTTGGAAACCGAAAGTAAATCGGCTATTTGATTGCAAGTGTCGTTGACCTAAACCCGAGGCAACTGTGGATGACACACCCACCTTTAACCATGGTTCTATCGTTACTATCATTGTTTATACCACCATATCAAAATCACTGATGTACAAAGTGTGATGAATAAAAAAGTGATTCATGTATGTTTTTATTTCAAGTTCTGTATTGCTTGAGGACAAGCAACGTTCAAGTGTGGGGATATTTGATAAGGCTAAAAAGGAACATATATTTCATAGCAATATCCCTCCTAAATAATAGGTTTTCATTTGTAATTGTATTATATTTTCATTGTAATTGTTTAAATAAATAAGTGCGAAGACAAAAGGCGAAAACGAAGATTTGAAGACACAAAGGTCCAAAAAGTTCAAAAGTACAAAATACAATTAAAAAGGTTCAAATTATTGATGAAGAACGTCTAAAAATGACAAGAGTACAAGTTACAAAACGCAAAGTACAAGATATTAAATTGTACGCAAGGACGTTCGAAAATCCGGAACCGGGACATGAGTCAACTATCAACGCCCGACGCAATGGACCAAAAATTACAAGTCTACTATGCACAAGAATATAATATAATATATAAATAATTATATTAATTCTTTATATTTTATATTTATATATTTATTATGTCGACAAGCTAGGAGCCAGAAGTTTGTGAGCTGGATTTTCAAACTCCACGACTCGCGGAGTTTGAAGGCCAAAAACTCCACGACTCGCGGAGCAGCCAGATTCCAAAATGCCTATAAAAGGCCACGAGCTTCTGCAATTTTAAAAATATATATAAAATAATAATAATAATACTCTGTAATAAATAAATAATAAATAAATAAATATATATATATATATATATATATATATATATATATGTATATATATATATATGTATATATATATATATATATGTATATATATATATATATATATAGTATAGATTAGTGTTATATTAGATTAGTTTGGATTATGTAAAAGTTATTTTTACGGGTTTTAAAGTCGGAGCTCTGTCCGTGTACTACTACGCGATAAATAATCAATGTAAGCTATATTCTCCTTTTTAAATTAATGTCTCGTACTTAAGTTATTATTATGCTTATTTGAGCCGAAGTAATCATGATGTTGAGCTAAATATTAAAGACGGGGTAATTAGGTTTTGTACCATAATTGGGGTTTGGACAAAAGAACGACACTTGTGGAAATTAGACTATGGGCTATTAATGGGCTTTATATTAAATTAACGATACCTCGTTAATTTAATATAAAGGTTATGATTTGACGTATCTATATATAACCACATACGCTTAATCGGACACGATGAGCGGGATATTTATAAGTACGAATTATTGTTCATTTTACCGGACACGGGGATGGATTAATAGTCAATGGACTCATTAAAACAGGGGTGGATTACATTCAAGGGTAATTGGTGTAATTGTTAACAAAGTATTAAAACCTTGGTTTACACACAGTCGATAACCTGGTGTATTCATTAAGCAAAGTATTAAGACCTTGTTACAGTTCGAATCCCCAGTTAGTTGGAATATTTGACTTCGGGTATAAGGTTAAATTTGCCGAGCAGTTTATAATTATGACCGATGAACTATTATGGACAAAAACTAGATAGGTTTCAAATACATCCAGGACAAAGGACAATTAACCCATGGGCATAAAACTAAAATCAACACGTCAAATATCATGATTACGGAAGTTTAAATAAGCATAATACTTTTATTTCATATTTCATCGTACTTTTATTTTCTGTCATTTCATTTAATGCACTTTTAATTATCGCAACTTTAAATATTGTTATTTATTTTACGCACTTTAATTATTGTCATTTATCTTTACGCTTTATTTAAAATCGACAAACCGGTCATTAAACGGTAAACCCCCTTTTATATATTATTATATATAATTATATATATTTTGTACAAATATAGTTGTTTAAAAATATAGTGTGCAATAAGCCCGCTCCCTGTGGAATGAACCGGACTTACTAAAAACTATACTACTCTACGATTAGGTACACTGCCTATAGTGTTATAGCAAGGTTTAGGTATATCCCATTTGTAAATAAATAAATAAATAAATATCTTGTGTAAAATTGTATCGTATTTAATAGTTTTTCCTAGTAAAAATAAAGCTATTTTATATACACCTCGCATAACATCAACCCTGTATGGCTAACTCCAACATTACTGCATATAGAGTGTCTATGGTTGTTCCAAATAATATATATACATGGGTCGATATGATATGTCAAAACATTTGCATACGTGTCTATGGTATCCCAAGATTACATAATATATTAGAATACATGTATAATACAATATGAGTTAGCTAGGATATGATTAATATAGATTTGTTACCAATTTTCGCGTAGTTACAACACGTAAAAATATCCAATCTTGTTTTACCCATAACTTCTTCGTTTTAAATCCGTTTTGAGTTATTCAAGTTGCTATGGTTTCATATTGAACTTAAATTTATGAATCTAAATAGAAAAGTATAAGTTTATAGTCGGAAATACAGGTTACAAGTCATTTTTGTAAAGGTAGTCATTTCAGTCGAAAGAACGACGTCTAGATGACCATTTTGGAAAACATACTTTCACTTTGAGTTTAACCATGATTTTTGGATATAGTTTCATATTCATAATAAAAATCATTTTCCCATAAGAACAACTTTTAAATCAAATTTTATCATAGTTTTTAATTAACTAACCCAAAACAGTCCGCAGTGTGACTACGACGGCGTATATCCGATTTTACGGTGTTTTTCGTGTTTTTAGGTTTTAAATAATTAAGTTAGCATATCATATAGATATAGAACATGTGTTTAGTTTATTTTAAAAGTCAAGTTAGAAGGATTAACTTTTGTTTGCGAACAAGTTTAGAATTAACTAAACTATGTTCTAGTGATTACAAGTTTAAACCTTCGAATAAGGTAGTTTCATATACATGAATCGAATGATGTTATGAACATCATTACTACCTCAGGTTTTGTGGATAAACCTACTGGAAATGAAAAAAAATAACTTGAGCTTCAAAAGATCTTTAATGGCTTGGAAGTTCTTGAAATAGAATCATGACACAAAAACAAGTTCAAGTAAGATTATTACTCGAATTAAGATAGTTATAGTTATAGAAATTGAATCAAAGCTTGAATATGAATATTACCTTGATTTAGAAAGATAACCTACTGTAAATAACAAAGGTTTCATGATCTTAGATGATTGCTTGGAATGGATTAGGAAACTTGGAAGTAAACTTGTAAACTTGGAAGTGTTCATGATGTGTTCTTGAGTAATTGTTTTTATGATGATTATAGGTAATAACCAAAGCGTGTATTTGATGATTTTTGTTGGAAAAATAGTAACTTAGATGTTCATGGAAGAGTGTATGTGTTTTGACAGAGAATTGGGAAGAAAATTGGAAGTGAAATGGAGTAGGTGGTGAGTGGTGAAGGTGAGTGGGGTTAAAAAGAGTTCTTGTTTTTGTTTCCATGCTCATAAGTCATGCTAGTTGTCTAATTGTTGGTTCCACATGTTTGTTGACTATCTAGGGCTTCTAAGAGCTAAATTATTATGTGTATATACCAATAGTATATACGTTTAGGAGCTGGGTATTGTACGAGTACGAATACGGTTGCATACGAGTAGAATTGTTGATGAAAATGAATGAGAATGCAATTGTAAGAATTTTTGTTAAGTAGAAGTACTTTGATATGTGTCTTGAAGTCTTTCAAAAGTGTACTAATATATCTAAATACACTACATGTATATACATTTTAACTGAGTCGTTAAGTCATCGTTAGTCGTTACATGTAAGTGTTGTTTTGAAACCTTTAAGTTAACGATCTCATTTAATGTTGTTAACCCATTGTTTATTATATCTAATGAGATGTTAAATTATTACATTATCATGATATTATGATGTATGAATATATCTTAATATGATATATATACATTAAAATGTCGTTACAACGATAATCGTTACATATATGCCTCGTTTCAAAATTCTTAAGTTAGTAGTCTTGTTTTACATATGTAGTTAATTGTTAACATACTTAATGATATATATATAATTATCATTTTATCATGTTAAATATAGTGTAACAATATCTTAATATGATACATATGTATTTAGTAAGACGTTGTAATAATGATAATCGTTATATATATCGTTTCGAGTTTCTTAACTTAGTAGTCTCATTTTTATGTATATAACTCATTGTTAATATACTTATGGAGATACTTACTTATCATAATCTCATGTTAACTATATGTATATCCATATATATATCGTCATGTCTTTTTTACAAGTTTTAACGTTCGTGAATTGCCGGTCAACTTGGGTGGTCAATTGTCTACATGAAACTCATTTCAAATAATCAAGTCGTAACAAGTTTTATTGCTTAACATGTTGGAAACACTTAATCATGTAAATATCAATTTCATTTAATATATATAAACATGGAAAAGTTCAGGTCACTACACCGGACTCTTCTTCAGATCAAATTCCGGTCATATCTACTCACGCCGACATGATAACCTTCATCAATGACACCGATGAATTTGAAGATATTCTCAAAGCCATCCGTAAATCGACAATTGGTTTCACGCTACGTTTAACAGAACGAATAATGGCTATCAGAGACGCATTCAAGACTTTATCAATACCCTTCACGATCATATCTACCGCGAAGAAAGGCAAGGAGAGCACAATTCAGTGGTTCGCACTATTCTTGAGACAAGATTCTGTCGATATCAGAAGATCATTTACTATAAGGTTACAACGCCTTATCCGGATCTGCACTTCCGTTCTTAGCAAATCAACGAGCACTACTGACTCTCATCCGGAAGCATATGGGTCTTTCCACCGGACGCCGACTTATCACTCTGATTTGCAAATGATCAAGGGTATTCACAGCTTTTTCGCTCTCTTGGAAAGAGATAATTTCAAAAGCACATCAGAGAGGCTAGTGATTTACGTAACAATTGATCACCACGCTGATCTGATTATCAAAGAGTTACGAGACACAGTCACGGAAGAAGTAAGACGCAACAGTCCGTTTTCTCATCTTGAACCAGACCGAGTCAACATTACCACCTACGGTACGAAGCAGATAGAACATATCTTCCACGAGCCCACAGACCCTAGTTTCACATTCAAAGCTGGATGTCGGGAGATATACTCAAAGACGGTGACATTAATGCTTGGGTCAGGGCTGCTCTTCACCTCTTTTCAGCTTCGCCTCTTAACTAATCTGTGCAAGGCTACAGACTCCTACTGTGGAGACCACCGTTCAGAAGATTTTGAGATACTGAAGATACAATTTCTAATACTATTTGAAGATCTCCAAAATGAACATCCTACCAGAGAAGTAATCACCACCAGCACCGCCTCAATGATTGACGTTCATGGATCAATCAGCAGAGCAGTGGATCATATTCTTATCGGACTTCAAGATCTGTCACGAGCCAAAACCGCACATTATCTCTCTTTCAGAAGATCTTCAAGAGAAGCACCGGATCTGCTACCACTTTTAGTCCGACACTTTCTCAGAATTTATCCACCAAGACTCACATTCCCTCGAGAAGACCAAGATCACAACTACCAGAGGGGAATGTCTGCTTTTTAGGCATCATTACGATCGAGCTAACGACCTTAAACAAAAGCGCTTCGCGGGAGGCAACCCATGCAATAAAGTAGAGTAGAAGAATAAAGGATGACAAATGAGCCGATAAATAAAGGACGTAACTTCCAAGATTGCAAGCCAGCCAGTTTCTTCACAAGCAACCACATCTGCTGGGGGTACTCCTTTCTTCCCGTTACTAGCTTAAATTTTAAATTATGCCACATCCTAGCTTATCACTAAGTTTAGGATTCCAACCCAAATAAACACTAGACAAATACTC
The DNA here is from genome assembly GCF_046630445.1 of Rutidosis leptorrhynchoides. Lineage (NCBI taxonomy): Eukaryota > Viridiplantae > Streptophyta > Magnoliopsida > Asterales > Asteraceae > Rutidosis > Rutidosis leptorrhynchoides. The sequence continues at coordinate 650,359,541 of NC_092333.1, forward strand.
CCAAATTTTTAACTAAAACACCCAAGTGTGGGATACACTGGGAACATTGAGGACAATGTTCGTCTAAGTGTGGGATGTTGGTATAAACTTTTTATGTGATATTAAAATAACCCATTATGAAGATTCCAAGTTCTTAAGTCAAATTTCAAAATTTTTGACAAGAGAAAGCCTTTCCGAAAAAGTATTTTTGAAAACCTGAAGCATTTGTAAATAAAATTAAGGCTTAAGTAAGGTATAAATCTTGTTGGGATGAACCAAGTCTCTAATAGAGCATTGCATGACTAGGCATTATTGACCTAAATTGATTATGGTGAGGCACCCAAATAAGACCAGCATTCATCTTTAATGCTTCGCTATTTTCCGTTGAGAGTGCCGATGTCTATACTCAGAATCAGAACTTGCTCTAGATCTACATTTCCAAGTAACGAAATGCGATTCGGTTATGATCAAAAGAGCTAGCCATTTGTCAAAATAAGCCTTTCACACCTTCACCACTTCAACCACATCATCTTTACTATCACTCGAAAAACCAGAAAATTAGATTCCTTCCGAAAATCCGATGTTATAAACCTCTCAAGTATCATGGCAAAGGTCTTGAAATAGTTTACCGGTAAAAAGTTTCTCGAGATTAAATCTCCAAATATATATATATATATATATATATATATATATATATATATATATATATATATATATATATATATATATATATATATATATATAGTGGTAGGATCAAGAGGGAAGTAACCATTCGGGGGGAAGCGGGGGGAAGCAAAAACTTTTTTTTTTCATTTTTTGAAAAAACTTTGTTTACGAACATTATAGATGAGATGAAAATATGAACATTTAGTAGAGACACTTTGTGATAAATGTTTTTATTTTTGCGGGAAAACGCTCGAAGAAGTAATATATAACAATTATCGTATTTTTCGAGCGTATTTTGAGGTTTTAGCTATTGAGGTTTAGATATTAGGGTTTAGATATTAGGGTTTAGAAATTTAGGGTTTAGGGTTTAGATTTAGGGTTTAGATTTAGGATTTAGATTGAGTTTTTAACACGAACGGTTTAGAGTTTAGGGTTTAGGGTTTGGTGTTTTGGGTTTATGGAATAAACCCAAAACACCAAACCCTAAACCCTAAACCCTAAACTCTAAATTGGGCTAAATTTTACTTCACAAAACATAAAAAAAAAACGTTCATATTCTTCACGAACAATATTATCTTGAATGTTATTTTTGTCGATCATTTTCCCGCCTAAATAATAACATTCATCACGAAGTGTCTCTTCTAAATGTTCATATTTTCGTGTGATCTTGATGCCGGAAAAAAAATTCAAAAAAAACGAAGAAAAAAAATTTGCTTCCCCCCGATTGGTTACTTCCCCATTGATCCTGCCCCTATATATATATATATATATATATATATATATATATATATATATATATATATATATATATATATATATATATATATATATATATATATATATATATATATATATATATATATATATTTCAAAGTTCTGAAAAAAGGAGCATAACTTATAAAGAGAAATGCCGAAGAAGAACTTGACCACAAATGCTTATCACTCCTATCTATCTTAAATTTTCTGAAATTTCGAATAACAGTCTTTAAAAGACTATATTACCTTTTTCTCACCCCTTTAAAACAACTTCACCACCACTCCAAAATTCATTTCCATCATTGACAAATGACCTAGAAGCTATGGTTACTACCGTTTTCACATTAGTAGCAAGGATTGGAGTCTTTATCAAGCCTATGACGATGGGTGCAATATGACTGGCTATGAGTGAATTCGTTTCTTAGATCTATAGGGAACCCTAAACACTTGAGTGATTTGAGTGACCCGTGAAAGCTAGCTTAAGTATGTAACCTCCTCGCATGCTTGCAGAGATAGTTTTAACCCTAACATAGATGACTCACCTTATCTTTCGCTCTTATAATAAAAATTAAACCGCTTAGGCTATTAGAAAAAAAACTCCGAAAAGATTTCTTTAAGTAAAAACGAGAAGTTTGCTTGAGGACAAGCAAAGTCTAAGTGTGGGATATTTGATATCGGCTAAAAAGTCACATCTTCACCTCGGTATTAAGGCCCAAAAACAATAAAGTTCCAAACTTTATCACCAAAATACCTGCTTCGTCGGTTAAAATTGAAGAACAAGTGATTACGAAGATGGTGCAAAAAGAATCAAGAGAATCGGAGCTAAAACGAAGATTCTAGAGCGAAAACGGTGAAAGACAAGAAATCAAGTTACGATCCAGTGAATTCAGCAAACCAGGGCAGGCCAAACGGCTTGCCAAATGGCATGCCACTATGGCAAATGGCCTGCTACACGGGTCAAGCAAACGGGCAAGGCTGGAAAATAGGCACTGCAAACGGCTTGCCAAACGGCCTGCCAGCCGTTTGCAGGCAAATTTCAAGTCTATTTAAAGGGTCTTTGTCATCCATTTTTACACACACTTCAATTCACTTCTTTCTCTCTCTTTCTACAATATTAGTCATACTTTCAAGGTCTTCAACTCCATGCGGGAAACCTAGTACCCGGAGAAGAACGCCGAAGATTGTATTAAGAGCGGTCTGGAGTTTGAAGTTGTCACTTTTGTATTCGGAACTCATTTAATCTACTGGTACTTCAATCCTTTGTCTTTATATAATGTTTTCCATTATTATGCTTTGTGATATTGTTGCCACGATTAGCGAGTAGTTATCTTTAGTGTATGTTATGATGTAGTCAGTTATAATGTCGAAATAATATTATGGCTTGTGTAAGTTGTTGAGATGCTTTCTGATTATGCTTTAAACTCAATCGCTTTTCCAACTAATAGAACGTAGTTATTGGCTCTATTATTGGGAAGTCGTGAACCCCGATTCAGAGTACACTATCTGTGTCACCCCTTGGTAAGAGAAGTCTATCGGATACAACGTAAGTTTGACCGAGGCACACCAGTTGTAGTAAGTCCACCGAGCCTTGGATTCCAACTGAGGACTCTTTCATAGTGAAACATCTAACTAGACCCCTAGTACATTGTCGGTCCTAGACGATGCTAGTGTAGTCACCAAGCATATAAACTTCGTACGTGCGCGCTGAAGCACAGCGGTTATTGTAAGTTGTACCTCTGCTAAGTAAGTCATGGAACCCGATCAGTGCTGATTAATACACTTCACCATAACATGGTCTCAAGCATTGCACCCCGCTTGAGGGATTCTTGGTTAATTAAGGAACTGTTTGTATAAACACATAAAGGATTGGACCTTTAGGATAACCGAACGTGTTCATGGAAGTCAAACTTGACTTGGCCATGGTGTTCTTTATGGTTGAACTCTTTTTAAGGGCCTAACTATCTTTTAAACCCAATCATTAACGAAAGCATCAAAACACATCACGTCTCTCGGATACGACAAACCCTGTATCCTATTATGCTTAAGAAAGTTTAGACCTTTGTGGAATGTTAATACGTCACCCAACCGAGTCGCTCAATTGGATGAGCCGTCTGAACGTGTATGCCTGTAGTCAGACTGCACTGGCGTCGGGGGTAAGGGACGTTGCTGTCTATTCAGAATCTTCAAGCCTATCGCATTATCCAATGACATGTCTTATGACATGGGCGTTTAGGACAAGTGTAATGAATACAAGGTCACTGCCTATTCATGAGCCAGCATTCCATAATCCCGACAAAGTAACTGACGAAATCATAGCATGCGCTTGTTTTAACCTTATCTGAATTACAAATTTTATCGCATTTACTTTACTTTATCTTATAAACTAGAAAATCCAAAAATTAGGTAACAAGCCATTACTCCTGCACCTTAGGATTATCTTAAGCTTTAAATATAGGTTCGATTCTACTGATATCTCAAAAATACGACCCTAGGTCATACTTCCCTTACTCATAATAAGGAGTAGTATGATTTAGGCCCCGCTAAATATAAATATAAAACCATTACCCCCTGTTGGTGGTTAATTCTGACGCCTTGCAGCCTAATGACACCGCATAAATAAAACCGTCTGTTTTGGCCATATCACATGTTAATCCCAAAAGATTGGTATCGGCAACCTACTTCTTCCGTTTTTGTTCACCGCGAAGCTTCTTTGTTGCGGCCTCTCCTTCATCCGAATCTTCAGTGAATAGAACCCGCCTAACTGTTCTCTTGGATGTTCCTTGTTTTGTTTTTTCTTGTTGTTCCAACTGCTGTGGTGGCAGAGTCATTATGGTTTCCGAGCCTTTTTCTTGTTGTTCCAACTGTTGTGGTGGTGGAGTCATTATGGTTTCCGAGCCTGCGTTAAGCAAAATCATGACTTGCAATACGATAATTGTGTTACAAACACCAGGGCATAATTAGAACATGATACAAACCTTAAAACACAAACAGAGTTACATTGTTTGAGCATTTACTCTAGGTGTTTACAATATTCAAAGGGTCAGAAAATAAAAAATAATGTAAGTTTAGGATAAGCTGCTGGGCTACAATTGCTTGTGAGTTCACAATAATTGAGATCTAATTAGGATCTAAGAAAGAGTGAGTGTTCATTTTTTTGACAGCTTCAAATGATGGTTTAGAGACCCTCTGCAGGCGTTTATTTTTTTTTAGCCGGCAATCATACGGTAAGCAAAATATACCTCATAATATATAATAGCAATATTCAAATATTAGAGTGCTAAAAAGAATGAGTGTGGTGGTTTTAAGAGGCTAACCTGTTGCCTGAGCGATTGTCGGTATGTTAGATGGAGTTGTGTTCAGAACGGGTTCCGGAATTTCATCAAACAGCCTCACAACGATGAACTCTGGATAGTTTTTCCTTGATTGTGGGTTGTAGCAGAAATGAAACGTGTGTTTTTTCCTGCAATTGCCTGTATGGGTGGTGGTATTTCATGGGCCTGATCATATCCTTGGACTGTGATCAACTCGTTACATGTGTGGCCAACGATTTGGTTACCAGCATCCGAGAAGAATGTGAAGAATGCCGTGGATGACGTGTTGTTCACAATGGTCTTGAAACAGTAGCTGCTGATAGTGCTCCAAATGAACATATATTTAGTAGCAATATCCTCCCAATATGTAAATTATTTAGTTGTAATTGTCCTATTTTAAGTTGTAATCGTTTATAATAAATAAGTGCGAAGATAAAAGGCGAAAACGAAGATTTGAAGACACAAACGTCCAAAAAGCTCAAATGTTCAAGATACAATTCAAAAGGTTCAATTTATTGATGAAAAACGTCTAAAAATGACAAGAGTACAAGTTACAAAACGCAAAGTACAAGATATTAAATTGTACGCAAGGACGTTCGAAAATCCGGAACCGGTACCCGAGCCAACTATCAACGCCCGATGCAACGGACCAAAAATTACAAGTCTACTATGCACAAGGAATATAATATAATATATAAATAATTATATTAATTATTTATATTTTATATTTATATATAAAATATGTCGACAAGCAAGGTTCCAAAAGTATGTGAGCTGGATTTTCAAACTCCATGACTCGCGGAGTTTGAAGGCCAAAAACTCCACGACTCGCGGAGTTTGAAGGCCAAAAACTCCACGACTCGCGGAGCTGTCAGAAATCAAAACGCCTATAAAAGGCCATGCATTCGTTCGATAAAAAAAATAATAATAATAATACTCTGTAATAAATAAATAATAAATATATATATATATAATATATATATATATATATATATATATATATATATAGTATAGGATAGTTTTATATTAGATTAGTTCGGGTTATGTAAAGGTTATTTTACGGGTTTTTGAAGTCGAAATTCTGTCCGTGTAACACTACGTGATAAATACTCAATGTAAGTTATGTTCTCCTTTTTAAATTAATGTCTCGTACTTAAGTTATTATTATGCTTATTTGAGCTAAAGTAATCATGATGTTGGACTAAATATTAAAGACGGAGTAATTGGGCTTTGTACCATAATTGGGGTTTGGACAAAAGAACGACACTTGTGGAAATTAGACTATGGGCTATTAATGGGCTTTATATTTTTTTTAACTAAATGATAGTTTATTAATTTTAATATAAAGATTTACAATTAGACGTCCCTATAAATAACCATATACACTCGATCAGACACGATGGGCGGGGTATTTATATGTACGAATAATCGTTCATTTAACCGGACACGGGAATGGATTAATAGTCACTAGAATTATTAAAATAGGGGTGAAATTATGTACAAGGACACTTGAAATAATTGATAACAAAGTATTAAAACCTTGGGTTACACGCAGTCGATATCCTGGTGTAATTATTAAACAAAGTATTAAAATCTTGTTACAGTTTAAGTCCCCAATCAGTTGGAATATTTGACTTCGGACATAAGGATAATTTGACGAGGACACTCGCACTTTATATTTATGACTGATGGACCGTTATGGACAAAAACCAGATGGACTTATCAAATAATCCAGGACAAAGGACAATTAACCCAGGGTAATAAATAATCAAAACGTCAAACATCATGGTTACGGAAGCTTAAATAAGCATAATATATTTTATTTCATTTTTCCTCGTACTTTTATTTATTGTCATTTTAATTATTGTTATTTATTTTATATTGTTAGTTAAATATCATCATTTACTTTACGCTTCGCTTAAAAAATAAAATCGACAAACCGGTCATTAAACGGTAAACCCCTTTTTTATATATTATTATATATAATTATATATATTTTGTACAAATATAGTTATTTAAAATATAGTGTGAAATAAGCCATCTCCCTGTGGAACGAACCGGACTTACTAAAAACTATACTACTCTACGATTAGGTACACTGCCTATAGTGTTATAGCAAGGTTTAGGTATATCCCATCTGTAAATAAAATAATTAAAACTTGTGTAATCTGTATCGCTTTTCGTATCAAAAATATAAAGTATTTCACGTACACCTCGCACGACATCAGCTGCCATATGTAAAAACAATATAGTTACATGATGCAACTATGATGTGCAGGTAGTATTATTTTATTTTTTTTCCTTACGTAGGTTTAAAGGTTGCTTGGGTCTTGTGGGTCCTGCAAGTGAATTTGGTAGGGTCATCTACATCCTCTGTCACTTTTAATGAGCAATCATTGCAGTTTTATAGAACCAATCCCTGTTGCCACCCACTTGCTCGATAACAGCTTTGCAGGTGAATTCTACAGACTGTCTGTACGACATTTTAGATACATACGATGATGTAATGTGAATTATAATTTGAAAGTAGTAATACCTGCTGCTATTTCTGCGATGATAAAACATGGCTTTATGTAAATGTGGATAAAATGTTAATGTGTTTTGTATTCATCACAAGTTAGCATTGGTTTGTTTTGCATGTATATACATATATTTTTTTCGCTAATGTACATGTTTTACACATTGTATTCACATATGCACAAATATTTCTTAACATCACGCTTACCCGATAGTTGTTGAGGTTGTGTGTTAGCAGTTCTCTAATAGGAATCCTATTTCGGTATCGTTCAATTGATAAGTCAGTCAACCTAATTCGATTGATGTCCAAAGGTAGGTTTGCTAGGAACTGATTTGTGTGCTTGTGCATTCATATCGCAGGAAACTGTTGTGAGTGTTATTACAAAAGCACTAAAAAGATTAAGGGAAGAGAGGTGCCTACTTTTGAATTGAATCGAGAAATTCTGGTATCCGTGGGTTAAAGTAACAGTGGGTGTCCTGAGAAGTGCTGAGTTGGACATCTCCTTTACATCACACAAACCGTAATAAAAGTTAACGTTCGAGTATTTAGAAATGCATGAGTAAGTCGCACTATTTGTTAGTGACTATGAAAAGGATTTTGGATTTTGAGGCATACCACGATAGACCTTTGGTCGACATGAACTGACCGCTAAGATGACAGGTTTTTCCATAGAATCATACGTGTCTGCATCAAAAGCCATAGCTAGGTCATTCCAGAGGGTGAGCTGAACTATATCACCGCTGCAAAAATGTCACATTGTTTAGAAATGTTAAAGGTAAACAAAGTGGTATACAACTAATAGCAGTTACAAATGCATTTACAAAATTCAAGTAAGTAATTTAACATGTTGTTTGTAAACTGTAGGTACAACTCACTTCAGGTTTGTGAGGTCGATCATCCTTCGTATAACTTGATTACGGTTAACATCTCCCATCAATATCGGATCTTCGAGACGTTCAATGCACCTGATGTAGTCTGTTTGTGTAAATAACATATTAGTTGGTACGCAATTTATTTTAAACGTGGTTGTTATTACGTTGAACTTACCAGCAAACACGGTACTGTTTGGCAAGCGCGTACGCAACTGATTATAAGCCACAAACTGGAAATAATGCTTCGGAAACACTACCTCCGGCATAAGTTCAAAAGTTGTGTTCCTATCAAAAGAAAGGGTCTTTGGCCCGGGTAGTACCTTCTCTCACCAAGTTGTTGCGTGGTAAGAGAAATTCCTTATCACATAGTCTAAATTTAAATTCATTAGTTCATCCAGAATTTCCTTGTCAGGATAGCGCATGTTGACGAGCATAGGGTAGTGCTGCAAAATTATATACAAAATGTCAGGTACACTTTTTAAATGAGTAAAAAAAATATTGATGTAAAGGGTTGATGCAAGAATACCATCTCATCGATTAACATGCAGCAGTACCCGGTCGGTGCTTGAGTGTGAAAATTGTAAGTTACCCACTTTCGGTAAATCTCGCAGCAATAGTCCTATTTCTATCGCCTGGTGCAAGCTGTGCCAAGGCTGTAATTTGTGCCATACTGTGAAACCAAAAAAAAAATAACATTATAATTCCAATAAAAATATTTGCTATATACATAATGTTCCTACGGCCGTGTTATTTTAATCGATAGTATGAGCAACCGGGGTTGCATCGAAGTCAACTATTGTGGAAAGGAAATTTGTGTAGATGATATTTTTCATGACATTTGCCTCTTGGCCCTCATGCTGTCTAATCAGTATTTTTAAACCATCTGGTGATGTAGCCCTTGAGAGTGAAACATACAATTGGCCGTGGCCGAAAATTGGTTTAGGTAGATAAACGCCTATTTTGTTCAGCGACTGCCCCTGGCTCTTATTTATGGTCATGGCATACGAAATTTTTAGCGGGAACTGATGCCTTTTTAAAACGTAAGGTAATGTTGGGTCTTTGTGGATGAGGTTCATCCTCGGGAAGAAGACCTTTTCACCAACCCTTGTACCCGTGATAATCTCAGCTTCAACCGCTTTAGATAGGAGATGAGTGATTATCATCCTGGTACCATTACGAAGGCTGCCTGCGACATTAATATTCCGCAACAAAATAGCTGGTACCCCTTTTTTTAGCTCGAGAAGATGCGGTGGCAGGCCAGGGTAATTTAGCGTGTTCAAGTATTCTGTTGGATATAGTAGCTCCGACTCACCACCGTCATTCCCTTGTGTAGTATCATAACTTGCGTAGGTTGTAACCGGGCTATCAAACATATTGATGACGATCTTATTTATGGTATCTGCTGCATCGTTTTTCGGGCAAACAATCGCCTTTTGCTGTAATTCTGCAGCATTTGGATTCTGCAACGTTTCACGGGGGTAGATAAAAGAAATTATATTTGCCAATCCATTCTCATCATTAGGAACACAGTAGGTGTCAGGAATTCGTACAACAGTCCTAGGGAAAGGGTGGGTAAATGATGTCCATCAGGTGGGACAACTGATCCTCGAGCTCAGTTACCCAAGCACGGAGGACATGCACTTCCCTAGTCAGTTCCTCGACGACGGGGGATGCTGGTGGGGCAGGTGGTGCAGATGGTGCAGGTGGCACCGGTGGTGCAGATGGTCCAGATGATGCAGATGTAGATGGCACAGTGCGGGCGGTCTTACGCACGAATGGATCGGTAGGATATGGTACGACCCGCTTACAGGCTGTGACCCTAACCAACTGTCCATGTGCATCCACGAATGGTCTTCCTCAGTTAACCCCTGGAATAACAGTACCATCAAAACGGTACCGCTTCTTCGTTGGGGTAGAGGGCAGCTGCACGGGCTCCTCCTCAGGGTCCTCCTCAGAATCCTCCTCGGGATCCTCCTCGCTAGAGTCGTCGGATGATGAACCATCTGAATCGTCAGTAGGTAATGCAGGATCATCGCGGGCGGGAGAAAGCGTCTGGTCAGTGGTCATAAGTCGATATCTGCCTGGTGGAATCAGTACAACACATCCATCATCTGTGCGTCTAGCCCAATGTCCATGCTCGTTACGGAAAGGACCGTCTTCATTTCCCCCAGGAATCACAACATCACCGGAATGGCGTTGTGCTCCCGGGAACCCAGGGCTGGGTGGAGCTGGAATCTCCTCTGGATCCTCGTCTCCGTTCGAGATGTCCATCAGGTCAAGCGCGTATCTGCTATCTCCGAATGAAGAATCACCGGAGTCGCCAGAGGGTAGCTATGAATCATCAACAGTCGTAGGCAAGGTAGCAGACGTATCCGAGTCACTCTCGAAGTCAAAGGTCATGGGCAGCATGTTCGACATCTGAACAAGGAAAAATAACTTTTTCCATGTCAGTAAGACATATAGCAAGCACGTAATCAGGCACTACAGCAACCTAGATCGTCTACCGCAGTATATAGCATGGCAATAACAACAGTACTAAATAAAGGAACATGCAATCGAAAGCAGACAGTAGCATGCAGTAACGAGGATAAGCAATAGCATACAGCAAGTTCACATAGCAGTAAGGGTAAGTAGTAGCATGCAGCAAGATCATACGACAGTATAAGTAAGCGAAACATGCGGCAGTAGTAAGCAGTAACAAGTAAACGAACAAGTTGTAGATTAGTCCTATTAGTGAATCCTACTCGATCTGTTCTAGACTCACTAATGCAACCTAATTCCCTACAACCAATGCTTTGATACCAAATGTGACACCCCGTACAAAACCATCGTGTACGGTTCATCAACAACGGGATCATTACAAGGTCAAACACTACATGCTGTTTGAAAACCAATTTTACATTCATAAAAGATAGCGTTTTACAAAAGATAACGTGCTTCCTATGAATAGAAGCGTTAACATAAGTATGTGATCCAAAGGTCGTTACAAAGCCATTGTTTAAAATAACATAAGTTACGAATGAAAAATAAAAGTTTCATGATTGAGACATCTCTAAGTAATGCAGCGGAAATCTAACACAGCAGGTCCATAACAGTAAGTCTAACAGCAAAAGCAACATCGTCTAAGCACCTGAGAAATACACGCTTAAAAGTCAACACGAATGTTGGTGAGCTATAGTTTGTAATCAGTAAAGTAATGTAGACCACGAGATTTCAGTGCTTCAATTAGCAGTTTAAATCAGTATGAAAAGTATATGCTTAACCGTGGGCACCCGGTAACTAGACTTAACGTATGCATATCACCCCCTAAAAGTGCACTTGGCGAGTGCGTTTGTCCTCGAAGTATTAAACACCCGTTGAATGCTAGCGCGACTAGCCCGAGTGGGGATGTCAAACCCTATAGATCCATATCTAAGATTCGCGTTCACGGTTAGAAAACCAATGATTAAACGTTACCGAGCTAAGGGGAATCTTTGTGCTGTTTTGTAACCCACACATATATAAAGTTTAAGTACTCGTGTCTAGTATGTAAAACGTAAAAAGCGCATGTATTCTCAGTCCCAAAAATAGTAAAAGTAGTAAAGGGATGCTATAACACACAGTGAATAAGCAGTAAAAGTCGATATGAAACGTATGCAGGTAGTAAGTCGGTCCGAAAGGTCGTCAACCTAAGTCAAAGGTCACTAGGTCAGTATATTGTCCCCATAAGTTTAAAGTGCATAAATTAAGTTTAAGTGTCATCATCATCATTGATGTTGAAGCGTGAGGGTACGAAATAGTATTATTTTTACTAGGAAATACTACAAAATATGACACAAGTTTTATTAATTTACGGATGGGATATACCTAAACCTTGCTACAACACTATAGGCAGTGTACCTAATCGTAGAGTAGTGTAGTTTTTAGTAAGTCCGGTTCGTTCCACAGGGAGCTGGTGATACTTACTATATTTTTAACTATATTTATATAAAATATATATAATTATATAAGTAGTAATATTATTATAAAAGGGGGGTTTTACCGTTTAATGACTGGTTTGTCGATTCTATATTTTAAGCGTAAAGATAAATGACGATAATTAAAGTGCGTAAAGTAATGACAATAAATAAAATGACAGTAAATAAAATTGCGAGTAATAAAATGACAGTAAATAAAGATACGATGAGAAATACAATAAAAGAATTATGCTTATTTAAACTTCCGTAATCATGATGTTTGACGTGTTGATTTTAATTTATTACCATGGGTTAATTGTCCTTTGTCCTGGTTTATTTGATACGTCTATCTGGTTTTTGTCCATAACAGTCCATCAGTCATAAATATAAAGTGCGAGTATCCTCGTCAAATTACCCTTATACCCGAAGTCAAATATTCCAACTGATTAAGGATTTAAACTGTGACGCAGTTATCACTTCTGTCAACAATTACACCAGTTATTACTGTATGTAATCCACCCCTGTTTTAATTAGTTTATGAATATTAATTCATCCACTTGATCAGAATGAATAATCAATTACCCAACCCAAATGATTAATTAAATGATTATAACAGATTCCATATGAACGTCACTAAATAGGACAACCATAATCATTATTAATTATTAGGTTAATTAATTTGAAGATAGGTTCGACAGACTCCAATGAGTTGTCACTCAATTAGACAATACCCCCCATCTATTAATAGTCAATAGTCCAATTTCCACAAGTGTCGTTCTTTTGTCCAAACCCCAATTATGGTACAAAGCCCAATTACCCAATTTTAGTAATTAGCCCAACATCATGATTACTTCGTTTTAAATAAGCATAATAATAACTTAGCTACGAGACATTAATGTAAAAAGGTTGAACATAACTTACAATGATTAAAAATAGCGTAGCGTTACACGGACAGAATTTCGACTTACACACTCAAACAATCTCTATCATAAATCTTATTATTATCATAATTTAAAATTAAAATTAAGATTATTGTTATATCTTATTAAGTTAACATTATGATAGAGATATAGAATATAGATATTGATATTTGATATTAAGGGGAAAGATATAGAAATAGAAAGATAGATTTAGGATAGAAAAATGTTCGTCCCCTATCGATCGTAATACATCGCTTTTATAGCGAAATTAGAATTGAAATTTTCATTTACGACCCCTGAACTATGCTCAATTAACAACTTTTTATTATTTAATATTATTCTTATTATGAATTATTTAAATATTATATTTTATTCTTGTGCATAGTTGACTCGTAATTTTTACACCGTTGCGTCGAGCGCTGAAAGTTGGTTCATGCCTCGGTTCCGGATTTTCGAACGCCCTTTCGTACAATTTTATATCGTGTACTTTGCGTTTTGTAACTTGTACTCTTGTCATTTTTAGACGTTCTTCATCAATAATTTGAACCTTTTTGATTGTATCTTGTACTTTTGAGCTTTTTGGACCTTTGCGTCTTCAAATCTTCGTTTTCGCCTTTTGTCTTCTCACTTATTTAAAATAAACGAATATTACTCGAAAATGGAACAATTGCAACTAAAATCTTGTCTTTCTTGGGGGATTTTGCTATGAAATATATGTTCCTTTTTAGCCTTATCAATATCCCCACACTTGAGCATTGCTTGTCCTCAAGCAATACAGTCTTGAAATAATATAATACATCACACGAATCACTTCTTTATTCTTCACACTTTGTACATCAGTGATTTTGATAGAGCGGTATAAACAATGATATTAACAATAGAACCATGGTTAAAGGTGGGTGTGTCATCCACAGTTGCCTTGGGTTTAGGTCAACGACACTTGCAATCAAATAGCCGATTTACTTTCGGTTTCCAAAGCAAAGTGCACATTTGAAAGGCGGTTTACAGTCCCACATGACTATAAAAATGTAGATCCTTAAGGAAATTAGATCTTTATGAAAACATTTGATCTTTTGAAAATTCAATCTAGCTTTTAAGTTTTCTGATTTGATCCACCATTGGTGTTGCAAAATATATTTGTGGATCAATATTTTGGCTAAAAACATTTAGGTTCGTGTAATCCACTGCTATCCCGGTATCGGAAAGCACACATCCAGTTTACTTGTTCCGTATATTACCTTTTGGTAAACTACCGTCCGGTTGTAAAGGAAAGCGATGAACAAGAAACTGTTAAGGCAATGTCCCGTGACATGCATTTGATTATGGTCTAAAAACGTGTCGGATGCTAGTACTATCCTTGGTAGGAGCAATAGTAAAGATCATCCTATAATTTTTCGGTCTGGCACAAGGTCCTGTCTCCGACCATGCTATGCAACCACCGTTCTTACGGTTGACACCCGATTTGGTTCAGGTAACCTAATGAATTCTGTTGAATTCCCAGGATTTTACGCTCAATGGTAATGAACGCATTGAAAATGGGTTTTCAGAAAACAAATCGGTTTGTATTTTTGATCAAAATATTTTCTCGTTCAAGCTCGAGTTTAGATATCATTGAATTCCATGAGTTTGAATTCTCAATCTTTAAGGTCAATCTCAAGGATTGAGTAATATCAGTCTTAAAAGCTTATTTTTAATCTTTAAGGAGATTATCCTTTCTGGGGATCTGATTCATTAGTCTTATCAAGCTAATTTGCACGGTGCCTCCCCATTGTACGAGATAAATCCTTCTCATGGTTAGGATAAATCTGACCACTTGGCGACCCTGTTTGATGCTGAGGTCCGTGGATTTCCTGCTGATTTTAGAGATGACTTTTCTAGATTTTTCGTCAACCTACAGCTGGTCTGGACGACAACTTCTTGACCTAAATCAAGAAGCGCGTGTCTTTTTCGGAAGACTTTACTTCCTTTTAATGATGGAATTGATTCACCGTGTAGATCCATCTTTCTTTCAAATATATTACAGTAAACCGGGTAAAACTGATTAGTATCATCCAAAACAAAAGTACCTGCAATAATCTTGTACAAAGATATGTGATAGATAGTTTTTAATTGAATAACTTGGTACATTCTCCCCACACTTAGTTTCTTTCTTTGCCTTTTTATTCTCCTTTATTCCATTTTAAATGAATTCAAGCGTTTTAGGTTGTTTCTCAATTTATGTCCTTTCCGAGGTAACGATAATTTCGGTGTTAACACCTAGTTTTCACCGTTCATAAATATGTATAAACATGATTTTGACTTCATTTAATTGAAAATTTTTCAAATTTTCGCAAAATTTGGCAAATAAACCAAGTATAAACCCGAGAGAATTTATAACCCTTCCCCACACTTAAGATCATGCAATGCCCTCATTTGCATGAAATCAGACTATAATTTAAATTCATGAGGGTGATTAGCGTAGAAAAGTGATTAAAAATACCGAGTTTGTAATTACAAAGCTCGTCGAATGATAGATGGCGCCTCATCGTTCATTCCTTCATTTGTTATATCATATTTGTTGTTTTGCGTCTTGTCGTCAAAATTAGTACCTTTTGCTGAACTTTAATGACAGTCTTTGAAAGTGCGTTGTTTTACCCTGTTTTGTACATAAGATAAAATACAAACATATATATATATATATATATATATATATATATATATATATATATTTTTGAAGTTTGGTTTATAACCCCACTTTTCAAAAATTTATAAAGTATAATATTTTTGGCATACTTTAAATCAATAAAATTAAAAATAATGATAACAAAATTTTTCGTCCCGCCCTCGGGTAAAGCAATTTCGGTTCAACGACCTAATCTTCAACTCACGACGAATTTTAGAAATCATTTTTTTAACTTAATGAAATAAAGTACATTTTTGTTTTTAAAAAAAAACACACAAAACATAAATTTTAAAAAGCATATTAATTTAATATAAAACCTACAAAACAAAAATTCAGAATGGAGGGAGAAAACTAGTTCTTTAGTGTCTGCTAGCGGAAAAGACCAATCGGATTCCATTCTCGGAACTACACGAGAACAGAACAAATAACTTTAGACAGCATTATCTTTTTAGAACATTCGAATCTCCCCACACTTAGGTAGCTGTGGTGTTGAAATTGTGATTAACTTCATTGTCAATTTCTCTTGGTCCATAATCAACTTGCCTATCTGTGACTTTTTCTTTAAGCCAGTGTCCGGCTTCTTCCGTAATATCCCATAATTCAACTAGCTTCGCCATTTCTTTAGGCGACAGATTGGATACTAACCGGTTACATAACTTAAAGTTCCCCTTACTTCTAGCATTAATAGCCCGTTTAAAAAGTTTCTTCATTGAACTGTTAATAACGGGGTCATTTAATTTCGTATCAATAACGGGGTTCTTTGTTATCATGTCATCATTAGGTGTTACTTCATTTTCCCCACACTTAGGCGTTTCATTATTATTAAGCACTACCGTTGGAGTTGGTAAAACAACATGGTTCTTACCAATCGTTTTTACTGGTTCAACGGTTTTGGTTGGTGGAGATTTAGACTTTCGAATCATAAAGGTGATAGATTTGTCACCACTTTTAAGTATCATTCTTCCATTTCCTACATCAAATAACGCCCCGGTGGACGCTAAGAATGGTCGACCTAAAATTAGAGGAATGTTTGAGTCCTCTTCTATGTCAATGACAATGAATTCGACTAGAAAGGTTAAATTACCTACTTGAATGGGTAGGTTGTCAGCAATTCCAACTGGGTGCTTAATGGTTTGATCAAAGAGTCGAACACTCATATCCGTTGGACTTAACTTACCTACACCTAATCTCTTATATAAGGACAGAGGCATAACACTCACACTTGCACCTAAATCTGCTAGTGCATCATACATAACACAATCACTAAGTAGACAAGGAACAATAAATTCACCCGGATCACCTACTCTAGGTGGAGGTTTTGGTGGAACTGTATTCACCGGGTTTACTTCTACGGTTTTTGTTTCTTGTACTTTTTTATTCTTTTTCTTCTTATTCTTTCCAGAGGTATCACAATCTTTATTACCTATTACTTGCTCATACTCAACTCCTTTTCTTGGAAACGGGATGGGTGGTTTGTATGGTGCCACCACTGGCTTTACATACTCGGGTGGTGGTGGTGTAACTTCTTCATTGTTACTCTCATCTAAAACCTTCCCATCTTCTGGTGCTGGTTTTTCAGAATTCGTTGAAACCATATTAACATTCTCATTCCGAGGATTTACTTCAGTATTACTCGGTAGCTTTCCTTGTTCCCTCTCACTCATCATGCTAGCAAGAGTACCTAAGTGTTTTTCTAGATTCAAAATGGAAGCTTGTTGAGTTCTTAATGACTGATCAAACCTCTCATTCGTTTGGGTTTGAGATGTAATAAATTGTGTTTGAGATTCCATTAGCTTTGCCATCATTTCTTCTAGATTTGGCTTTTTCTCTTCGGTTTGATGTGGCGGTTTATACAAGCTAGGTCTTTGTTGATTGAAAGTGTTGTTTTGAGTTGGTTGGTTATTCGGACCTTGTTGGTTGTACGAGTTGTTGTTGGGTCCATTTGGATTGTAAAGAATGTTTTGATTTCGATTAAAGTTTAGCTTTGGCGGTTGATAATTATTTTGATAATTATTTCCCGGCCTTTGGTTCATATAGGAAACATTCTCTCGTTGTTCCATCGTTAGTTCAATGTGACAATCTTTCAATAAGTGTGGTCCACCGCATTGCTCACAAATGATTCGTATTGCGTGAATATCTTTATTCATCTTTTCCATTCGTCTTTCGAAAGCATCTATTTTTGCGGAAACGGAATCAAAGTCATGGCTAGAATCGGCTCTAGCCGCTTTAGATGATTGAAAGATATCTTTTTCTTGATGCCACTCATGAGAGTGGGAGGCTGTGTTATCAATAATTTTGTAAGCTTCAGTTGCGGTTTTCTTCATAATGGATCCACCAGCGGTTATGTCGATGTCTTTTCGTGTGGCGATGTCTACGCCTTTATAGAAGATTTGTACTATTTGAAAAGTATCTAATCCGTGTTGAGGACATCCTCTCAACATCCTTCCGAATCTTGTCCACGCCTCATATAATGTTTCATTTGGATTTTGCGCGAACGTAACAATTTCTCCTTGAAGTCTCACGGCTTTGGATGCCGGAAAGAATCGTTTAAGAAATTTTTCAACTAAAACATCCCATGTGTCAATCGCCCCTTCAGGTAACGATTCTAACCAATCTTTGGCTTCTCCCTTTAAAGTCCAGGGAAATAACATGAGATAGATCTGCTCATCTTCCACTTCTCGGATTTTGAATAGTGTACAAATTCTTTTAAACGTACGAAGGTGTTCGTTAGGATCTTCATTCGGTGCACCACTGAATTGGCATTGGTTAGTTACCATGTGTAGAATTTGTCCTTTAATTTCATAATCTGGAGCATTAACTTCTGGCTTAATAATGGCGTGACCTTGGCCCGTGCGTGTGGCTCTCATTTGATCTTCCATACTTAGAGGTTCCGTTACTTCCATAATTGAATTTGTTGAATACGAATCACTAAAGGATTCTGATTTAATGGTTTGTGGCTCAGGAGGAATAATTAGTGGTTCAGGATCTTGGAATTGTCCTTGAATATGCTCCGGGTTCTTAATTGTGAAGTCGGGTTCAAAAGATGGATTATCGGAAATTTGAGTTGGAGTTCTTGTTCGACTAGATGATGATTCTAAAGAAAAATCAACGGCGGCGATATTCGTTAAACGATGTCTTGATCGAGTTACAGGTGGTGAACGTATGAAAGGTGGTGAACGTTTTGCTCGGTGCATTCACAGGATATCCTATTAGTTATAAAAATAGAAAAACTTATATAAGTTGTCCAATTAATAGACTTTTCTGATTTTGCCCACGTTTCGAATAGCCAAAAGATGTAGCAGGTAGCCAGGACCCTTTAAATCGGAAGCCCACAACTAGCCACTAACAAATCCAACTATTACTACGAACCAGAAAAATGTCAACGTCTATTAATTTAACCGCTTAAATAATTTTTCTTTCCGTTTTAAGATTTAGATAAGAAGTATAGAAAATTCTATATCCTATAACTAGAGCGTCGAGAAATAAGAAAGAAAAAGATTGCGCGTCGAAAAGTGTCGAAAAATAAAAAGGTTGAAAAATAGGCGACGAAAAATAAAAATAAGAAAATAGCGCGAAAAACGGTGTCGTAAAATTCTAAAGCACCTAAAACTTAGTCTAAGGAATAAGCACTTAAGGGATTTTACGGCAAAGCCTAAAAATTCTAGAAGTAAAAATAACTATGGCAAAACTAAACTTAATACTAAAAGTTGCGAATATAGTCTAAAAATCTAAAGGTAATAAAATTAAAAAAACATTTTTTTTTATAGACAAAATCTAAAAATATATTTTTTTTTATAATTTTTTTTTTTTTACGTTTTTGTTTTTTTTTTACGTTTTTTTTTTTTTTTTTTTTTTGACTTTTTTTTTTAAATGTTTTTTTTTTTTTTTTTACAAATATAAATTAAAAATATAGTGTTTCGCCGAGTTCCCCGGCAGCGGCGCCAAAAACTTGATGTTGAAGCGTGAGGGTACGAAATAGTATTATTTTTACTAGGAAATACTACAAAATATGACACAAGTTTTATTAATTTACGGATGGGATATACCTAAACCTTGCTACAACACTATAGGCAGTGTACCTAATCGTAGAGTAGTGTAGTTTTTAGTAAGTCCGGTTCGTTCCACAGGGAGCTGGTGATACTTACTATATTTTTAACTATATTTATATAAAATATATATAATTATATAAGTAGTAATATTATTATAAAAGGGGGGTTTTACCGTTTAATGACTGGTTTGTCGATTCTATATTTTAAGCGTAAAGATAAATGACGATAATTAAAGTGCGTAAAGTAATGACAATAAATAAAATGACAGTAAATAAAATTGCGAGTAATAAAATGACAGTAAATAAAGATACGATGAGAAATACAATAAAAGAATTATGCTTATTTAAACTTCCGTAATCATGATGTTTGACGTGTTGATTTTAATTTATTACCATGGGTTAATTGTCCTTTGTCCTGGTTTATTTGATACGTCTATCTGGTTTTTGTCCATAACAGTCCATCAGTCATAAATATAAAGTGCGAGTATCCTCGTCAAATTACCCTTATACCCGAAGTCAAATATTCCAACTGATTAAGGATTTAAACTGTGACGCAGTTATCACTTCTGTCAACAATTACACCAGTTATTACTGTATGTAATCCACCCCTGTTTTAATTAGTTTATGAATATTAATTCATCCACTTGATCAGAATGAATAATCAATTACCCAACCCAAATGATTAATTAAATGATTATAACAGATTCCATATGAACGTCACTAAATAGGACAACCATAATCATTATTAATTATTAGGTTAATTAATTTGAAGATAGGTTCGACAGACTCCAATGAGTTGTCACTCAATTAGACAATACCCCCCATCTATTAATAGTCAATAGTCCAATTTCCACAAGTGTCGTTCTTTTGTCCAAACCCCAATTATGGTACAAAGCCCAATTACCCAATTTTAGTAATTAGCCCAACATCATGATTACTTCGTTTTAAATAAGCATAATAATAACTTAGCTACGAGACATTAATGTAAAAAGGTTGAACATAACTTACAATGATTAAAAATAGCGTAGCGTTACACGGACAGAATTTCGACTTACACACTCAAACAATCTCTATCATAAATCTTATTATTATCATAATTTAAAATTAAAATTAAGATTATTGTTATATCTTATTAAGTTAACATTATGATAGAGATATAGAATATAGATATTGATATTTGATATTAAGGGGAAAGATATAGAAATAGAAAGATAGATTTAGGATAGAAAAATGTTCGTCCCCTATCGATCGTAATACATCGCTTTTATAGCGAAATTAGAATTGAAATTTTCATTTACGACCCCTGAACTATGCTCAATTAACAACTTTTTATTATTTAATATTATTCTTATTATGAATTATTTAAATATTATATTTTATTCTTGTGCATAGTTGACTCGTAATTTTTACACCGTTGCGTCGAGCGCTGAAAGTTGGTTCATGCCTCGGTTCCGGATTTTCGAACGCCCTTTCGTACAATTTTATATCGTGTACTTTGCGTTTTGTAACTTGTACTCTTGTCATTTTTAGACGTTCTTCATCAATAATTTGAACCTTTTTGATTGTATCTTGTACTTTTGAGCTTTTTGGACCTTTGCGTCTTCAAATCTTCGTTTTCGCCTTTTGTCTTCTCACTTATTTAAAATAAACGAATATTACTCGAAAATGGAACAATTGCAACTAAAATCTTGTCTTTCTTGGGGGATTTTGCTATGAAATATATGTTCCTTTTTAGCCTTATCAATCATCATCATCATCATCATCATTATCATTCATCAAAGCTAAGGTAAGTTTAACAAGAATAGAGATCGAAACAAAAGGCTGACTTTGGACAGCTGTTACGACCTCTATACAAATCGAAAAGATGCATAGTCAGTGGATAAGGCTCCGTATGTGAGTTCTCTAACCGCTGACCAATTTTCAGAACCTAACTCATCTTCGTTTGACCGTGGCGACAGTTTAAGTGCGAGTAGTTCAGAAATTTCACCACAACGTTACAAAGGCGTAGTACTTTTCAGAAGGCTATAAATCCTAAACCGTATATCGGATTTAGGCGAGGCCTAAACAAAAAGTCATCTACTCAAAACGAACTATCTGAAAATCAACTTTCCAGAAGCCCAGAGAGTCTGATCAGACCTTAAAAAACAGTAAACAAGTGCTCTGGTGGGATTCTTGGTGCTTGATGCTCATCACGGTTCTCATCCTTGATGCTTGTAGCTTCAAGTGTACAACTCATTGATGTGTTAGCATCACTTTGACCAAGATTCAACCATCAACACATAATATGTTAAGACCAAGTAAGAATACAACTCACTTAAGAGTTTTAGAAGGATGATGAACCAAGGATACATCATATTCTTAGTCTTAACACAAATACAAGTTCTATTTACAACTAAAGCTACAAACTTTCCTTCAATCAAACAAGTATGAACACAAACTTGATCAAACAAAGTAATGGAACCCTAAGCTAGAGAGCTTGAATCCTTTTCACACAAGTTATGAGATTACAAAGCTAGAAAGCTTGAATCTTTGGTGTTCTTGAAGATCTTGAAGCATAAAGCTTGGATCTTCAAGTTACATGAAGATCATAAACACAAGTTTTGATCTTTATAACAAAATAATGAGATCATAAGTTAGAAAACTTAGATCCAATAAAAGAAATGAAGATTCAAAGCTAGAAAGCTTGAATCTTGGTTGTTCTTGAAGATCCTTGAAGCATGAAGCTAGATCTTCAAGTTACATGAAGATTACAAACACAAGTTTGAATCTTTACAATAAAATAAAGAGATTAAAAGCTACAAGATTTAGATCTAACAAAATAAGTGAATATTCAAACCTAGAAAGCTTGAATCTTCCATGTTCTTGAAGGATTCAAATCCAAGTTTGAATCTACAATATATAACAAGATCTAAAAGCTAAAGAGCTAGACCCTTTGATGATGATGATGTCGTGAATGATAAGGGAAGAAAAAGAAGAAGAAAGTTTAAAACTTACGCTTTTTAGAGTGAGAAAGACTAGAGAGAGAATTAGAGAGTAAGTGTGTGTAAATTGTGAATGAGATCAAGTGTGAAATGCATGGAATTAGCTTGGTATTTATAGGAGGTGAGGGTGTGGGGAGGTGGTGGTGACCGTGGGGTTGGGGAGGGGACAAGGGGAACAACTTTTGCTTTTTGGTTAATGGTTGTCTAAAGTTGGTGCTTATGTTGGGATCTCATGCAACAATTGTGATTATGGTTAACAAAAATGCTAGTATGTTCTCTCTAATAATTGGGCATTTATCTTACATTAATATGGGTAACTAACTTATTAAAATTGGGCTAATTAAATAGTCCACTAGCTAGAGTAGGGTGGGCTTAAGTCCAACAAGGTAGAAAGTCCAACAAGACTAACTAGTGTGTTCCAGTAAATTACTAAGCGTAATTAAGCATCCAAAAACCCAAGTAATTGTTATTATAAAATAACAATTAGTATTTCGTAGTCATAATATTCCGATTATGACCAAAGTTAAACGTGTACCGACAAATATAGCTCGTTCTAAATGTTAAGTGACACTAACGGTCGTAAAGGCTTTCGGGGATCAAGTTAAGTAACCTACGTACTTAAAGGCACGTTTTCACATATAAATGAAAGTAATCCACATGTAGTAAGATCCCAAAGTATATTATAGCTCAGTACGCACAAATACGCAGTTTCGTGAAAGCACAAAGCACAAAAGCAAGTCGAAAAAGTTGGGTCGTTACATTACCCACCTGTTAATGAAAATTTCGTCCCGAAATTTTAAGCTGAGGTAGATGGTAGATTTGTGAAGAGGTGAGGATATTTTTGTTTTCTGATCCTCTCGCTCCCAAGTAAACTCAGGTCCTCGTTTTGCATTCCATCGGACTCGAACGATCGGAATCTTGTTGCGTTTCAAGGTCTTGACGTCACGGTCCATAATTTCGACAGGTTCTTCCACGAAATGGAGTTTGTCGTCAATCGTAAACTCCTCGAGAGGTATGACGAGTTCTGGTTCGGCAAGACATTTCTTCAGATTCAACACGTGGAAAGTGGGGTGAACTGCGCTCAATTGAGTCAGAAGATCCAAACGGTAAACAACGGGTCCAACACGCTCCAAGACTTCAAAAAGACCAATACATCGCGGATTCAACTTCCCACGCTTTTCGAAACGGATTACACCTTTTCAAGGTGCGAATTTCAACATAAAGCGGTCGTCGATTTGAAATTCGCTATCTCTACGTTTAAGGTCGGCATAGCTCTTTTGACGATCACGGGCCGTCTTGAGCCTCGCTTGAATTTGGACAATCTTCTCAGTTGTTTCGTGGACGATTTTGGGACCGGTGAGTTGTTTTTCACCCAATTTGGCCCAACAGATAGGAGAACTACATTTACGGCCATATAATGCTTCAAAAGGTGCGGCCTTAATGCTTGCGTGATAGTTGTTGTTGTAAGAGAATTCGGCTAACGGCAAATTTCTCTCCCAAGCTTTCCCGAAATCAATAACACAAGCACGTAACATGTCCTCCAGGGTTTGGATCGTGCACTCGCTCTGTCCATCGGTTTGCGGGTGATACGCTGTACTCATATCTAGACGTGTTCCCAAGGTGTGACGACCCGGAAATTTCCGATCAAATTTATACTTAATTTTATATGGTTTCGACATTTTATATGATTTCGACATGATAAGCAAAGTCTATAGGGTTGAGTCTCAAAAAAAAATTTGAACTGTTTCATATATTCAATTGTCCTTCGACTGTTTTCGACGATTCACGAACCATTGTGTAAATAAATATGTGTATATATATATATATATATATATATATATATATATATATATATATATATATATATATATATATAAGTATATATATATTAATATGAATTAATAAAATACAAAATAAGCATTTGAATTGGAAATATAAAGTAATATACAAAATAATTAAACTATTATTAAAATGAATCAATATATATATGACTTTTATAAAGAATTAATATTATATGTAAATTGTAATATATAAATATATATATATATATATATATATATATATATATATATATATATATAAATATTCAAATAGATTATTATATAAATCAAGTAATACATAATTAATAAAAGGTAACGTTAATATATTAAATCTTATTACAACTAAAAATATATTTGTTACATTAATTACTTTCATTATTATTATTAATATTATAAAAATTAAGAATTTTTTTTTACTTTACCAAAGTTATGAGTTTTAACTTTCAAATTTATCTTTAGTAAATACCATTATTAATGATATCATTATTATTATTAGTATTACTTTGATGTTATTATTAATATTATTATTCAATATATAACATATAGATAAGAAATTTGATATATATATAAATTGTTATATTATTAATATTACTAATAAAATTGTTATCATTATTATAATTATTATTATTATTATCATTAATAAAATTTTAATTATCATTTTATTATTATTAAATGTCATTAATATTAATATCATTTTTAATCTTAATATTATTTTGATTATTATTATTATTATTATTTCTATTTCTATTATTATTATTATTATTATTATTATATTATTATTATTATTATTATTATTATTATTATTATTATTATTATTATTAGTATTTTTATTAATTCTAATATTAATAACTCTATTATTATTAGTAATATATTTATATTTATTTATTATTAATAATATTAAATATATAATAACATATATATTTTATTGAATTCTGTTAAAAACCACGATTGTACTTAATTAATTATTTATATATTTTTGTTTATGTCGGGTTTTTTTGTTACCAGTCGATGTCCATTCTCAATACATACAAAAATCAATCACCTCATAGTACTGCCTAAGATATTCGATTACCAGCTATATATACAATCCCAGGAACCCAACAAAATCTGTTATCAATCGATATCCCTTTTTTATTTTTTTTATTTTTTTTCTGATCGAATAATTTGACTATCGACAATTTGGGCTATAAAATCAATTGAATTATTTGTAATGTTGGTCATCTCATTGAGTTCTTTCATCACCATTATCAAATACAGTAACAATTAAAACAGCATCCATTTTTACGAATTTAACAGAAAATTTTTTAAAAACCGAAGCAAGTGCTCTGTACGTGTAATTTTTTACTCAACTTCTGATTTTGAATGAAATTGTCAAATCCTTAATTGCAGTTTTGTTAAGAATCTGTTACTCAAACTTTCTGCAAAATCTCATGTTCCAATTCTTTATACCGAACTTTAATTTTCGAGTCAAAGTTTAAAGATCAAAAAGTCAAAATATGTGTTCATCGTGAAATTCGAGTTCTTGTTGATATTTCTGAATCAATTAATGATTTGGAAAGTTTTTATGAGTGAATTGAAACATATTTTGTGTTATAACCTTCAGCTAAAACGATCTAAATTTTAAAATTAGCAATTGTATTTTTTTTCTTATTTCCTGTCGAACAGTAACTGCTGTTCTGAATGTTTTTTTTATTTTTCACGTTTATTAAATGAGTAATTCAACTTACAAATTGTTTATAAATCAATTTCACATTTTTAAAACAAACGAATTGTAGTTCTGTTTGTATAAAATGGATCCCTGGTCGATTTAAAAGTTTGGAGAAGAATAAGATATTAGAATATGGGTTATATATAAACGGGTTCTATTTAAATCAGAAAAGCATGACGGATCAGATGGTTGGGTATGATGTGGGTGAGCGAGAGGTCTCGGGTTCGAGCCCGGTCTCGGGCAATTCTTTTTACAGAAGTTTTTAAAGGGTATACACTTTTTATTTTTATTATTATTATTTTTATTATTATTATTATCATTTTTATTATTATTATGATTACTATTATTATGTTACTATTATTATTATTAATAATTGTTATTATTACAAGTATTATTATTATTATTATTATTATTGTTATTATTATTATTATAATTATTATTATTATTAGTATTATTAATGTTATTATGATTAATATTATTAGTAATATAGTTATTATTATTATTATTATTATTATTATTATTATTATCATTGTTATAAGTATTATAACTAATATTATTATTACTAATATAAGTATTACTAGTGTTAGTATCATTATTATTATTATAAAAATGATACAACTTATTATTATAAATATTAGTATTTGTATCATTCCATAAATAATAGAGTTATTATTATTACCATAGTTATAAATATCATAACCATTATTATTATTATCATCATTATAAGTATTATTATTAATATTATCATTATTATTATTAATATGATTATTAGTACTGCCATTATTAAACTTATTATCATGATTATCATTCTTACTAAAATTATCATATCACTAAAACTATTAACGTTATTACAAATAGATATTTTTATATAAAAATACATTACACTATATTTTATTATTAAAAAGATATTAATTAAACTATATGTAAAAAGATATCAATTAATATATATAAATATATATTAAACTTTAATATATAGTTTTATCATTTATGATAAATAATAGTTATACAAAATATATGAACTAAATATGTTAAATTCATCTAATTAACATATAGTATAACAAGTATAGAATTAATAACAATATATATATATATATATATATATATATATATATATATATATATATATATATATATATAATTACTCGATTACGATTATGGGTATTAATAAGTATACAAATGATATAGGTTCGTGAATCCGAGGCCAACCTTGCACTTGTTCAATGCCATCATATGCTTAATTACTACGAAATACAATATTGTGAGTTCATTTGATTCCCTTTTACTCTTTACATTTTTGGGACTGAGAATACATGCGCTGCTTTATAACTGATTTACAACTGTTTTATTAAATGCCTTTGAAATTTATATTTTTGATCTGAGAATACATGAATTGCTTTTATAAATGATTGACAAAATAGACACAAGTATTCAAAACTATATTCTATGATAGAATTATTTCGATTCAGAGGTTAGATTATATAAAGATTGTATTATCGACCATCGGTGAGATGATTTTGTCATTGCACTACACATTAGCTACCGAAATGGTTCGATTTAGTAGTTAGTAACGGTGAGATGATTTTGCATTGCACTACGCACTAGCTACTGTTTTAGCTACCATCGGTGAGATGATTTTGCATTGCACTACGCACTAGCTACCGATGTATTGTATTGTATTGTATTGTATTCGATTTTGTAGTTAGTAACGGTGAGATGATTTTGCATTGTACTATGCACTAGCTACCGTTTTAGCTCCCTCGGTGAGATGATTTCGCATTGCACTACGCGTTAGCTACCGTTGTAAAATTATAGTGTATTAACTACCACGGTGAGATTATTTTGTCATTGCACTACGCATTAGCTACCGTTGGTGAGTTGTTTTGAAAGGTTCCGGTGTTCTTCATATGAATGATTTTACAGCAGGAGTAGACCTGCACAGATTGTTTTCTAACTATAAGTATCTTGTGGTCTATTACAATATTGAAAATGATTGATTATGATAAACTAATGAACTCACCAACCTTTTGGTTGACACTTTTAAGCATATTTATTCTCAGGTATGAAAGAAATCTTTCGCTGTGCATTTGCTCATTTTAGAGATATTACTTGGAGTCATTCATGACATATTTCAAAAGACGTTGCATTCGAGTCGTTGAGTTCATCAAGATTATTATTAACTCAATTATAGTTGGATGTATTATGAAATGGTATGCATGCCGTCAACTTTCGATGTAAAGAAAGTTTGTCTTTTAAAAATGAATGCAATGTTTGTAAAATGTATCATATAGAGGTCAAATACCTCGCAATGAAATCAACTATTGTGAATCATTTATAATCGGTATGAACTGGTCCTTTCAGTTGGTATCAGAGCGGTGGTCTTAGCGAACCAGGTCTGCATTAGTGTATCTAACTGATAGTCGTTAGGATGCATTAGTGAGTCTGGACTTCGACCGTGTCTGCATGTCAAAAGTTTTGCTTATCATTTCGTGTCGAAAATCATCTGCTTATCATCCTTAGAAAATTTCTTGCTTATCATTCTTAGTATAGACACATGTTACTACATTAATTGCATGAATAGTGTATAGACAAGATTCGTATCTTAGCGTATCTACTAATTCATATCTTAGCGTATCTGTTACTGTAAACTTTGCCAGACATATTTCGTAAATCCTTCCGTAATCTACGAAATCTTTTGCTCTATATATGTAGATATTCTTTGTAATTAGAATACCATCTGATAGTCGAAAATCATTTCATACCGAAAAACCCTTTACTCAATAGTACGAAATGGAACTCGTCACTAGTTCATGTTCTCCGGAACCCGACCGCTATTCCGACATGGATGTTCACCTAAGCTTCGAAAGCAGCGTCACTAGAATGAATCAACCAATCAACCATCCCTAATTCATCTGATGGGTTCGTAGTCGACTTAATCAATGGATACGCAAAGAAGGCGATCCCTTCCACCAACCGAATTCACCTCTTGGTGAAGAACTTGAAGCACTTACCGGCGAACCTATCCGAAACACCATATTCACTCACATTGCCAGGATATCTCACAACGATTATGTTCTATCCACAATTCTAAACCTTATTCATCCGCTCGTTCCGACCGACAATCATTCCGGGATAATGGAAGAAGTCAACGAGCTTCGCGCTCGAATAATCAATTTGGAGAATATAGTGCAAAACGTATCAGCTTCAGCAACATCACCAGCACCAACAGTACCACCAACATCAATACCAGTACCACCAACAACCCAAGTTTCAACATCACACGCCTCAACATCTCATTATGTACCTCGAGCATAACCATCGTTCTACATGACGTTCTACACCATTCATCTTCGTTCGACATGCGATTATGTAATCTCTAATGTTTTAGAGATTATATATTCTAGTTCTAACGGTAAATCAAATGAGATTAATATCATATTGACTCATTAAATCCATGATTATATCTGAAGAAAATATATATGTATATATGTTTTCATAAAGATTGTAATTAAAAATTCTTTGTACAAACTGTTAATGGTGAAAATATTTTAACGGGTAGGTAATTCTCGAGGAATATTTAGATTTCACATTAATAAGTTACACTGTACATTCTTCGAATCTGATTCAACAGTCACACACACTTTCTCTCTTCACATTAATAAGTTACACTGTACATTCTTCGAATCTGATTCAACAGTCACACACACTTTCTCTCTAATTCTCTCTCTAGTCTTTCTCACACTAAAATTGTAAGTTCTTGAATTTTCTTCTTCTTCTTTTTCTTTATTGAATCACGACATCGTCATCATCATCAAAGGATCAAGCTTTTTAGCTTTTTGATCTTGTTACATCTTGTAGATTCAAACTTTGATTTGGAATCTTCAAGAACATGAAAGATTCAAGTTTTTTAGCTTTGAATCTTCATTTCTTTGTTGGATCTAAGTTTTATAGCTTAAGATCACTTTATTTTGTTAAAAGATCAAAACTTATGTTTATGATCTTCTTAAAACTTGTAGATCTAGCTTTATGCTTTAAGGATCTACAAGAATGTTAGAGATCCAAGCTTTCTAGCTTAGGGTTTCATTATTTTGTTTAGATCTAAGCTTTATAGCTTATGATCTCATTACTTTTACTAGATCTTAGCTTTCTAGCTTATGGTCTCATTAATCTTGTAAAAATCCAAGCTTTCTAGCTTAGAGTTTCTTAATACTTGATATCTAAGTTATTATTGTAGATCTCACTTACTTGGAACCTTTCTTTGATTTTTGTGGTGATAAAAATCAAGTCTCCATCATCTCATATGATGAAGATGCATAAACTTGTATCAAAATGACAAAGGTTGAAGCTTTATTGTGTTTATACAATAAAGAGGCAACTTTGATGTTCAAAACTTATAGAAAGTTAGCTTTTACTTTTAGTTGTGTGTTGATGGTTAAAACTTGGTCATGATGATGCTAAAACATCAAAGAGTTGTACACTTTTGGCTTATACGCATCAAGGATGAGAACCGTGATGAGCATCAAACACCAAGAAACCCATCGGAGCACTTGTTGCTGTTTTTCAGGGTCTGATCAGACTCCTGATACTTCTGGAAAGTTGATTTAACAGATAGTTCGGTTTGAGTAGATGACTTTTCGTTTAAGACTCACCTAAATCCGATATACGGTTTAGGATTTATAGCCTTCAGAAAATCACTACGCGAGCATTAATCAAGAAATAGAATACCAAATACCTTTGCTGGTAAACCGAAAACTGGAATCAACTGAAAATGGATTTTGGCTTGCAACACGAAAACTGGAATTAGAGTTGGAATTGGAGAAGATATTATTGGTAAATTGATAAAAGGAAACAAAAAAGTATGTTGTTCATGAAGACCCGATTGTCCAAGGCATGGAAAGTATGGCGCAACGGTACTTGTTTGTACAGATGATGAAGCAACCCCTTGTGCGGCCTTTTTTATAATATTTTCGGTCGGCGCCGACCCGGTTAATACTCCTCTCCCGGTTCGAAACTTGGCCGGTCGACATAGGGCAAACGGTGAACAGAGGACGTATGTGAGTTAGAGGGGTAAACGTGGACCAATGGGAGAGAAACAATCCCACTTGTATTTAATATGTGTTTAATTAAGTCTTGAAAAATATATAAATTTTTAAATAAAAAAAAAATATATAAATAAATAAACTTGTGTATCCTAATTTATAGGATCGTTAAAATGCGAACAAACCAAATTCATTTGCCATTGAATCGGTCCTTCTCCCTACAAATTTAAACAATACCAATAATAATAACTTTATTTCGTTCTCTGCGTTCTCGGAAAAAAGTACGAATCTTAATATTTTATTCGATTCGATACACATTTGATCCATGGATTAGGGTTTCATAGTTATAATCTTCGTTCATAATCGATATATATGATGTTTGTGCAGGTTATCCAGGTTGTTTCCAGTTGCAGTTTTCTTGAAAATGTAAGTTTCATTTGCTATTTTGATGCTGCTTTATCGTATACACACTTAAAATATATGCATACACGCTGATCTAAATCTAAATACCTAATTATAAAGAGTTATTAATTGACGAAATCAATTTTGTGCAGTAAACGTTAGTTGTAGTATATTGGTGTGTTAAATCGTTAGCCACTTAGTTATATAGCTTTGGATTTTTTCAATATGATTGAGTTTATGCATCTGAACATGTTACTTGCAATCTCAAATGCAAAAGGTTACAGTACTTTTTTTTTTTTTTTTTTTTTATTTCAAAAATCTGTTTACTGATTTTTTGCAACAAAGAGGATGAGAAAATCGATAATTACAATCTAAAAAGTTTCCAAAACGATGTAATTATTTGACAAAATATCGAAAAAGCTATTTGGATGTGAATTCTGTTGCTAGTATTTAGAAACTAGCAAAATAAAATTGTTGGCAAAAATAAGGCCCCGTTTGGCTCACGGAATCCAATGGGATCCCATGGGATCCCATTCCGCCGGAATCCCATTGTATTCCGTGAGCCAAACCGGGCCTAAGAGTCTAATCTGTGTCGTTTGTGAAAACGATTAAACGCTCCAAGATGTTTCGTTTCTGCCTTTTATCGGTTTCTTAATAGCAAAACAACTCCATTTTTTCTGACTTCTATGCAATTTCATATTGGAAGATGGTTGAAAAAATGTGTATATGTAATATGTATATACTTATATGCTGTACACTGTTACGAGAACATATATCCAAATGAAAAAAGCATGAGTAATTACACTCGATGTGATAACTAAACCAATTCCTGAACAATTTACATTTTCTTTATACATCTAAGCATTTTTTAGGCCAAGTTTTACAGTTTCTATTGGCTAATTGGCTGACTGTAAGTCGTCTTAGCTGAGTATCTTGTAGAAAGTGTCATGTTGTATTATCTTTGCAATAATTTGATTTTTGTGTGTGGGTAAATCCAAGTGGATATCTTGTGACTCTAATACCGATAATGAGGACTACTCAGTACCAACGTGTAGTATTTTATGCTACATTTTACAAATCTTACTGAGCTGCTAATATGGCTAATATCCACCTCTATTTCTATTAACGTTTTGTCACTCGTTTATATGTAACATTGTCTGCTAGCTTATGCCTTTGTGCCTTGCATTATGTTTTTGAAGGATTACTATATGCATAATGCATTTGATACTTTGATTTGTCATCTAATGAAATCATCTTCTACTAACCTATCATTTTGTTCTTATCATTAAAGGGGTGATGCAGAACCAGTTGACCAAAAAAGGTATCTAGAAGATTCATCCAAGCCCAAGTGTGTTAGACCTCTCATCGAGTATCAGGTGCTTTTAACTATCTGAAACTCAAGTGCCAATTTTTTACAATCGTAATATTTTTTGCAAGTTAACGTGCCTCCTGAAATAGTACTGTTTGATGAGACTGCACATATCGTATGGGTTGATGATAATGTCTCTATTATAATGCAACATGTATTACCTGTTGATCATATAAAAGATGTGTAATATAAACCACCCTGCTCGGGTATTACATATGGGTTTATATTGATTATAATTTTGATGTTAGGTGGGATAATTTTAGGTGGATGAAACGTCATAATTATTTCAGCGTGTCCTAATATAGCATCCTTGTAAATTTCATACGTAACTTCAGAGAAAAATCGTAGTCTTAAAACTCGGCAGTTTACGTTCTGTCCTTACCGAAGTTGAAACTTAATATGAGGTTAAGCAAGTCTCGGAGATCTATGGTGACTCCTTCAACGGTTTTAATGCGTCTCTCTTTAATCCCTTTATATATTATATAACACCCATATTAACTTTACAGATATGACAAAGAAAATAAGACCGTTAAACGAATATTTTATTGTTATTTATGAACAAACCGACAGTACAACTAAAACATTTCAGCACCTCACCCCCAAAGACCCGAAAAACTATGATGTGTTACATTTTATTTTTACCCTGAGTATAAATATAAACTAGTTTATTACCCCGCGAAATCGCGGGATTGTGTATGAAAATATGTTGTGCGAGATTATGTATGAAAATATGTTGTGCGGGATTATGTATGAAAATTTGTTATAGCAGAGTAATACATTTTCGAAAAGTAAAATTTATTTTTTATTTAGTTACATACTAGTATACAGTAGGCTTTCCTTTCTTATACCTTAGGTATTTTTCTGTGAATTGTACATAGACTGGGAAAAAAATTTATAAAGTGTTGACCATTTTCTATATGGGCTTAGACATTAGATCTGTGCTGTTTAAAATTCGTTTATTTTGAGTTGTTAGTTTAGGAGTTTCTAGGATAATGATTATTGACTGGACGTTTTGGTTGCAAATCCAGTAAATTGATGACATTAATACGTACAGCAGGTGACATGATACACAATTTTGTGTGTGATTATAATGATATGGCATTTTAACGCTTTAGGTGTAACTTTAGATTGCTGAATTACATGAACAAAAGTTTTACAAGGGTTAGAATGTTAGATGGCATAACACCAGATTTCATCAAATCATATATTACTTGAGACTCTTAGCTGTCTTTGTTTTACCTAATAGGTAATTCGTATGACATAGCAAGTTAATATGCTTGACATATAGGGCTCAAAGTATTCATCTGGAAGATCAAGAGTATTTTTGGAATTTGCTGTCAGTTAAATAGGTTTCCTCTATTTTTGTTTGGTTGTTTGAGTTACAGAGGTTTCTTTGCATGGTTCACATATCAATTTTAGGTTTTCATCCTAATTTATTTGTCGAAAACATGTTAAATGGGCCGAAGTATTCACATTTCTGAAATATTTATTAATTGTGCTATTGACAGGCATGCATAAAAAGGGTTGAAGGAGATGAGACTGGAGAAAAGCATTGCACTGGACAATACTTTGATTATTGGCATTGCATCGACCGAGCTGTATTCTTCTCTCCGTCTATCTCCTTTTCTTTATTTCCATATAACAAATAGTTTGTTAACTGATTTTTTTTTTTTTTTTTTTTTTTTTCTCTCTCGCTGCAGGTCGCACCAAAGCTATTTGACAAACTCAAGTAAGAAAAGAGGTTTACATCTTGCATTGTGGTTCTCGATTTGTTGACAGTAGATGTGTATGCATGGGCTTCTTGATAACATAGTCCTGTACTTTGAAATCAAATAAATAGCATCTATAATATACTCAAATGGATTTCATTTGGTTGAGTATTTTACTTCTGTTTCTAGAGCAATAATGTTACAGCAAATTGTTTATGCTATCATTTCTTTGTATAACGAATGAATAAACGTAGGTGGCGACTTTTACATGCTTACATTTGATTGTTTGCGCTCTTTTATATACATTTGTTGGCCATGTGTCTTTCTTTACCTCGAGTGGAGGGATGGTCGGGGTAAAGAAAGGACTTCCTATTTTACATTTATATATTTATATACATATAAATAAATAAATGATTTATGATTATTTACATCTTACTTCTTCTACACATAACAGTAACAGAAATGGATTGTATATTGTTTCTGTAAATTATTACGCGTACCATTTTCTGGGCAGTCAAGATTAGTGACCAAAGATGATGAGCCAAAGATGATGAGCCAGCTGTTACATATTCTCTCAGAAAGCATAAGAAACCCAGTTTACAAATACCACGAACCTTATATTATTAATTTTTGTAAGGGTGTTCCCAATGGTGAAGCTCCTCCCTGAGAGGACTAGCCGCCACATTAACACTTACTTCTCAAGACTAATCAAGGACTAAACACTACCAACAATGACATACTTCATCAAATAAATTGGAACCCACTATATTAATTAATTAATTAATTAATTAAATGTACAACTAGATAAGCAAAAGGTATCACACAATATAACATAATCCTCGGTCCATGAATATGATTGAAATAGACATAGATAAGGAATAAAAGCTGGACTAGAGGCTGGACTATTTGCTGCCAATGGTGTCCTCGAGGACTAAGAGGAGGACGGTTTGGAAAGCATAACCGTTCGGAGCACCCTAATAATATTATTATTTTTTTTTTTTTGAACGGCGATATCGACATCGAATGCTCTCATTTGTCACCCACACACGCGTTAGGAGGAAACCCAATTCGCGACGATGTTGGCAGTACCATCGAAGGTTGGGAAAACCCCCAAGAGACCTTCCCAAATCGCATTGATGTTGGTAGTACCATCAAAGGTTGAAAATTCCATGCTTGGAGTGAGGATTGAACATAGGTTGGCAGTACCCCAAGTTGAATCCCACCCCATACCACTCAAGCCAAGCTTCGGTGATACCCTAATAATATTATTATTTATTATGTTAACTGATAATAATTAAAATTTTTTTTTTTTTTTTTTGAAAGGCAATTTTATTGCAAACCAAAAAGAATACACGAAAGTTGCGAAGCGAGCAACTCAAAGACTAACACTAAGTTTAGCTCTATGCCTAAACTAAAAGCATAAACACGACATTTACAACGCGACACTTAATTATTTAGACACGATCTTGGATTGGTTAGCCATGTAAGCCAATCGACTTTTCTCCCTCTCGACCTATTTGAAATCCAATCAAAAGTCATCACTTGAATTTCGTTTAGCGCGACCGGACCGTTCCAACATTTCCCGTGGAAGACTTTATTATTTCGATTCTTCCATATTAGATAAGCGCATACCCACTTTACCGCTTGCCAAACCAATTTCCTTATACCGTTGACGAAATACCATTAGAATCATTGAGAGCCTCGGCCAAACTAAAGTCCGCAAAGTTACCAAGATTCCACCGTTTATACACACGATCCCAAATATCAATAGCATGAGAACAAAAAATAAGTGAGTGATCTACCGTTTTCAAGCCGTCGTCGCAAAGAGGGCACCGAACATTATCAAGATCAATGCCCCGCTTGTCAAGTTCGACACGTACCGGTAATCTTTTCTTTAATGCTCTCCAAATAAAAAATTTATATCTTTTTCGGAATTAATTTGTTGCGAGTTGTGAGCTGTTGCGAAGGATTGTCTCTAAGTACCTGTTCGTCGATTAAATTGGACAGCTTCTTTACTTCGAAAACACCATTATTGGCCAACTTCCAATGCCACGAGTCGCTGCTCCTGTAACTGAAAGAGAAAGAAGAAATTAAGTTATAAAGGCTATTCCATTCTCCCAGCGTTCGTCCAGTAGGTTCTCTTCGTCATTCCAATGAGGTTGTTGTGCTATTGTCGAAGTCAGATGGCTTGATACGGTCCCTGATCAATGCATCTGCATTGCATTCCAAACGGTACAGACGAGGGAAAATAGTGCTTAACTTTTCTTCTCCAATCCAAAGATCGTTCCAAAAAGACGTTGCTTCGCCGTCGCCAATCTTTCTAACAAATGAGTTCTTGAAAGGAATATGAATTTCCTCCAAATACGCACCTGCGAACACAATATTACGCCAAGTACCCAATGTCGACAAATGGATATTACCACTTTCCGACACAAGGCCCCCGCATACACCATAAATGATTCGAATTACTTTGACCCATAGGGAGTTGGTTTCGGTTTTGAACCTCCACCACCATTTCCCTAGTAAGGCAAGATTTTTACCACGTAAAGACCCAATATTTAACCCCAGTTCCCATAAGTATTAATGACGTTTTCCCATTTAACCCAAGATATTTTTGAATTTGAACCCGAGCCCCCAAAAAAAAAGATCTCCTCACACTCTCAAGTAGTTTTATCACACAAGACGGAGCACGAAATAGCGAGAAATAGTACAACGGGAGACTATTGAGAACCGATTTAATGAGAACTGATCTTCCTCCATTCGACAACGACCGCATTTTCCAACCCGAGAGACGACTATGAAATTTATCTATAACCGGGCGCCAATCTTTGAGTTTGTTCATTTTCGATCCAATTGGTAAACCAAGGTAGGTACAAGGAAACTTACCTACTTGGCAACCTAAGTGCCTTGCAATAATATTAACTTCATCCATTTCAACACCAACACCGAAAACACAACTTTTTTGAAAGTTTACTTTTAAACCCGAAGCGTGTTCAAAGCATTTGAGGAGTTTACCAAGGTACAGGAGCATTTCTTTATTTTATTTACTACGCTTTATCAGTCAATCATCACAAGCATTTCTTTATTTATACTATTAGTTTAATTCTCACATGAACAAGACCGTAAATGCTTTGAAAAAAGTATATAACTTTAGTTTGATGGTATTTTATATGTATTAAATATCTAATAAAAAATGAACACTAATTTTAAAGTTAACCACAATTAAGATTGTTTTTATTTATTTATTTATTTATTAAAGGCAAGAACCCAAAGTGAGGTTGGTGGGGATTGAACCTGAGTCTCGTTTGGAGATTCCCAAACACCCAACCACTCAACCACCCCTTTGGAGTTACAATCAATTTATTAGAACATTTATCAAATTATCTATTAGAGTTAACCATTTAGAGTTCAAATTATCTATTAACCATTAAAAGAATTAAACAATATACACCTCTAAAAATTTATTAGAACATTTATCAAACAATATATTTTTTATTTTATGTAATGATTTATATGATAATTTCATATTATTTATGACGTTTATTCATAATAATTACCAGTTAGTACTTTTAAATTATTAAAGTAAGAATCATTTAGCACTTAATTATTTTGTTTTATCAAACTATGAAAATTTTCACTTGTTAGTGTGAACATAGGGTGTGTTTGTAATATTACTATATTAGTATGGTCGAAAAATAATTAGTAAATCTAGTATACCTGGATTTCCCTAATTATGGTTCTGTTCTCAACCACTTTATTGGATATCTCACATTTCTTTTTTTGGGAGGTGATCCTTCCACCACTCCCATTTTACCATACACCACCAAATCATGTTGTTAGACATTTTTACCCTTTCCCCTAATTTGCCATATTACAACCTTTATTTTTAACACCACTTAAATTAAATCAATTCTCCTCACAACTTACTTATTAAATAAGTAGAAGAATTGTGTACGATTGATCGGAATCAATGGGATTAAACTGCCATGGCTATAAACTCCACTATTATAACTCATTCAACTTCCGTACAATAATTTGTGCTATCGCTCTCCAATCAAATTATTATAAAGTACATTAGCTAGAGGCAAATTAAAATATCTTTAGAAGATGCACAATAATTTTTAAGGGTTTTAACTCAAAGATGTGATTAGCAAACATTAATTTGATGTCAATTAACAGAACCCTAAGGCTCACAAACTTTTTGCACAAAAAAAAGAAGAAAACCTAAAAACAAAAGATAAACAAAAATAAGAAGCGAAATTGTGAAGTGGTTTAATTGAACACTTCGCTTGATGAGACAGTAGACGAGCAATGAAGTGGTAGAACCTTCAATTGAAAAATGATACGATGTTAAAGTCTGGAGGAAAGAGTTTTAATTGCAAAATTTAATTTTAGTTTTAATTAAAAAAAGGATGTGAATTGAGAAATAAGATAAAAGGGTAAAAATGTCCTAAAACATTTATTGGTGGTGGATGACAAAAATGAAGTGGTGTAGGGATCACTTCCCTTTTTTTATGAAAACCGGATCTCTCAAATCCGGGTTTAAAACTTTATGTGATCATATGTATTTTTTAAGTAAAAAAAAAAGTTACTGGCTCATACACACAAAGAAGGTAGCAGGAAATCACGACTACTTTTGGTATGCTTACTTTTTACTCTCCAAAAGCTAGCACGAAATCACGATTACTTTTGGTATGCTTTCACTCGAAGTTGCCTATCACGCCCCCGATCAGAAAACGTGTGAGGGACTTTGAAGGGAGAACTAAGACAAAGCCGGACTTCTCAAATTCGGTTTAGGGTGAAATGAACAAATCCGTATTTGAAATATCGGTATGCTAGATTTACAAAATTATTTTCCTGGCTCCGCCAAATTGTTCAAAAAAGGAGTGTGACTAGAGGGTGCGCATAATGCGCAATTCACTCGGTACCAGATCTAGCACTCAAGGGGCTTGACTACCCGAGGTTTTACCTTCTATGGGGAGCCAATGTGCTCGTTCATAGGAGAGTTCGTCGCTTACCCAAAAATTATTTTTTTTACCATATTAAGAGTACAAACCAAGGTTGTAAAAGTCGCGAGTCGGGGACGCATCGGTCGAGACCTAAAAAGGACATATCGGCCGAGTTGGGGACGCATCGGGGACGCATCGGTTGTTGACCAACGTTGACTTTATTAATAATTTCTTAAATATATATTTATATATGTATAAAATAGTTGATTATTTACCATAAATTTCTTAAATAAGAACTTGAATTTATATACAATCAAACTTCAAACTCAATTAATATTACCGAGTACATAATCAGTAAGGACAGAGAGAAAAGAGCGGCCCAAAAAATGAAAACAAACCCTAATTTTAAAACATATCACATCTTGACGAAAATTTGACTGATTTTGACCGTTGTTGACTAACTTTGACCGTCATTGACAGACTTTGACCGAACTTTTAGCTTTGACCGTCTTTTGAGTCGTTTTTAAAAAAAACGGGACGGAGAACCCAAAAAAAACGGCGCATCGGCCGACGCGTCGGGCAAGTCGGCCGACTTTTACAACATTGGTACAAACACACCCTAAACATGTTAAAGTTTTTTTGACCATACTCATCACACTATTCACGCTATCTAGTCAAAATTTTCATCTAACTATATGATAATTTTTTCGTGATACTAAAATAAGAATATAATGAAGCAGTTGTATATATATATAGCCCTAGCAATAATGAAATTGGGATCAGGAGTGAACATCGTCAATTCGTCGCCTCTATTTCGTTCAGCTGGTTAAGTTTTTTAATCAAGTCAATCAATTTCTCCCCAAAATCGATTCTTTATTTCTTTTGATCTGTTAATTTTAGGGTTTCTCAATGTATTGAGTTTTTTCATTGGCAGATTAGCTTAATTGCTTGATTGTATTTCCTTTGGTATACTAATGTAAGTAATTACTTGTTCAATCTTATTATTCTTATTCCAACTAACTATTTATCATCATATATTAAATAAATATTTTTATGTATTTATTTGTGTAATACTTTCATTTCTAAAGACTATGAATTTATGATCCAAACTACTTGCTACTGAAAGATAGATTTAGGTGTTGTCTGGCTAGCAGTCGGGTATCAGTATGGCCTCATGGGTTTGGCTATCATAGCAGGGTAGACTGAGAACGGGGATCAGTTTTAGAAACCTAATTTCCAGGATATGAATTTTTTATTATGAAACTATAATGCCGTTAAACCAAACACTATCTATCATTCTCGTTGATTTGGTTCCAAACTGTTAACAGTTTTAATTTTGGAATATTAGAGAAAAAATGTAGTCTTGGTATCCATTCTTGTAATTCGACTTGCTCGTTTACAACATTGAAGGATATGTGTAATTGGCTTCATATTTAGTGACAGTTTCTTAAGTACTGATTTATTGATAAATAAGCTTTTAGGAAAAGAACAATTTTTTCTTTTTTGGGAAAATCGTGATTTTATTAATGAATCTAGAATGTTCTATATCTACGTTAGTATGGAGTATGTTGTAGGTTTTCTTATAACTACATAACTTTCTCGATGTTTGTAGTAGAATAGTAGTTTTTGGTAGACAAGGCAAAGCGAATTTTACTGTTATTTGTTTCCACTGTTTTGTAATGTTATGTGCAAACTTTTTCCTTCAGATGACGTGTTCATAGTTTAAGACGGTTGCAACAAATTATAATTTGAGCTTAAACTTATGTGAATTTTTATTTTTGAAAACCAGGGCCGACGAAGAACCAGCTGACCAGAAGAAGTATTTTGAAGATTCATGCAAGCCCAAGTGTGTCAGAGCTTGGCTCGAGTATCAGGTTTTTTCTATTAGACCTTAAACCAGATACTTGATGTTTTAAAAACTTGATATCCATAAGCCACAGACGGCACTTTCATCCCAATGACTTATGAACACTTCTATCCAGATTATGTTGAATAATAAATGGTTCATTTAAAAGTAAATTAAAGGTAATTGGGTCAAATCAAATGGCTTGAAAGACCCTCCCCTGTTTTGAACAGTACATGTTAAACTTTAACCCATTCTAATCCGTTAACCAACCTACGCATATGTCCACACATATCCATTATTGAAGACAAAATTGCTTGCTCTTGTAAGTTGAGCCCTTTCATTATCTTGGTTAGACGCTGAAACCTTTTCCCTACTAATGCGGACCAAGATAGCTAGAATTACAAACGTGCTCGTAGTAGGAAAAAAATACTCACGCAAGAGTATACGTAAGAAACCAAAAAACGATTGTATTAATTCAAATCAAAAGTGTTCATAAAAGAAAATACGAGACTATTTATAAGGAAAATAAGGAAACGATACTAATCTTATTATAACTCAAACTTTAATTAATAGCTAAATCAAACTTAAAATAAAATAAAGATAACATCAGTTTCCTTGGTCTCCAAGACAAACTATTCGGCCCATTTCCTATCCTGGTTCCACATCAGTTTCCCCTACTTGAAATGAACTCGACCTCGAGTTATCCGGGTATAGCGACACCGACCTCATGATAGTGTGATAAGTCTTCCTTAGATTTCACCAAGTGGTAATTACAACAATCTTGCTACCAAAAGCAAGATCAATCAATAGAGAATTAAAATTGAAAGTGAAAAGCTGTGTTCTAATGTTAACACCCAATAACTTAGATGTAATAAATCAATAATGTTGAATCTTTTAACAAACCACCAAACCAATTGATCT
Source organism: Rutidosis leptorrhynchoides (assembly GCF_046630445.1). Lineage (NCBI taxonomy): Eukaryota > Viridiplantae > Streptophyta > Magnoliopsida > Asterales > Asteraceae > Rutidosis > Rutidosis leptorrhynchoides. The sequence continues at coordinate 650,401,949 of NC_092333.1, forward strand.
GAGCAATCATAGTAAAGGCCTCAAGTACAGTCTTCCCTTGTTTAAATAAGTAGCAAACAGTGAAGAATGGATAAACAAAACATACAATCTCTCTCTATTTAGGGAATTCTGGTTGATTTAATGAAAAAAAAAAAAAATTTGTTAGTGAGATCCCTTTTGTTGAAATAGTGGCCAACAACATTTCGGATCAAGCGTTGGTAGTGAAGCTGCGAAACAATGCCAGTTTTACTCTTTTCTAGATCACGAAGCTTTTATAAATAGTAAATTTCATATCATAAAGCTTTTATCAACAATAAAGTTTCATCAAATTTCAGATCATAAAGCTTTTATTTATCAACGGTAAATTTCAGATCAACCATAATGGTATCTAAGAGATCATAAAAGTTTCTATCAAAATTAAATATTAACCATCTACTAAATCTCTAATTCAATTACATCATCACACTTCTATCAACTACTCCAGTTGCATCATAAAGTCAACAACTTTAGATTTTGTTGTTTCTTGGTGATTCTAAAGAGATATATCAAGAATAAGATGTACACAATGCCAAAAGTCACTTTCTTAAACTGAGTTGAAAGCAATACATAGGCACTTGCATATTTGGGATGTCTCACAACAACTATCAACACGGGATTTAGTAGTGCCTTTGTCATGTTTTTTAGATAATCCCCGAGGAGTGCACTGTTAAGTTGGTTTAAACCCTCATTGGAGGTTGCCAAATGATATAGAGAGAAAATCGAGATATATATATAATTTTTTTTTTTTTTTTGAGGGTGAACCCTGCTATATAACAAAACAAACTAATAATTAGTCTGTAACAAATAACCCGGATCAAATAACAAATTAAACAAGATATGAATATTTGGAATGCAATTTTATATAAAACCTCGTGTTCCAACATTTTCGGATATCTTTTTTTCAGCATCTTTTAACACCTCATTTTCAATCACTACATATCCTTTATTGATTGGAGGTATGTTAATAGCTTTCGCCGTACTAAATTCCTATTAGTCAATAAGTGAAATCGCATACTAACATTTCCGGAGCTTTTCCTGAGCTGTTAACAAACGCTAGTATTTGATTTCACATGATAACAAACAAAGGAAATTTTGTAGGGTGAGAGTTATCAACATACATTCAAGCAATAAAGGATATGTAGTAATTGAAAAAAAAAGGTGTTAGATGATGCTGAAAAAGAGATATCCTAAGCTGAAAGTGTTGGAATAGTATGTTTTAGATAAAATTACATTCCAAAATCCGAATATTCACATCTTGTTTAATTTGTTATTTAATCTAAGTTGTTTGTTTGGGACTTATTTTTTGTTTGTTTTACCTTAAAATAGAAGAAAAATCATATCTCAGTTTTCTCTCAAGTATTATTTGGCAACGTTTAACGAGTATTTAAACCAACTTAAGAGTGCCCTTCTTGGAATTATCTAATAAACCTGGCAAAAACTCTACCAAGTCCCGTGCTGGTAGATGTCGTGAGACATCCCAAGTATCTAAGTGCTTACGGATAACTTTCGACTCAATTTAAGAAACTTAGTGTGCATGTTATTCTTGATATATCCCTTTGGAATCAGTAAGAAGGCAACACTAAGAAAGTGGTCGAAGTTGTTGACTTTATGATGTAAATAAAGTATGTTCAACCTCAAGATGCCGGTGATGATCTCCGGTTGATCCCTATGAGTTGTAAAATATTTTCTTTGAAGTTACCGCCCATTTCATGGGCCTCAGAGGTCGTGGACGTCTTGCGTTCGAGTCTCACCCGAGGGGTTTCACCATACGCGATGCCCGTATGGATTTGCCGTGGGAGTTTCCTTCTAAGGGGCCGTATGATTGTAATGGTCGTCCCAGGAAATGATCGGGTGGGTGGTTTTGACATTGCGTTCGGACCCCGTCATTGACTCTAACCACGTTCCAAAAAAACTAATGTAATTGAATTAGAGATTTACTAGATTGTCGAAATTATTTTTGATATAAGTTTTATGATTTGTTAGATACCATCGTGGTTGATCTTGAAAGGTTTATCATCTGATGATAATACAAGCTTTATAAGGAAAATAAGAAAACAATATTAACCCTATTATAACTCAAACTTTTAATTAATAACTAAATCAAACTTAATAATAAAATATAGATAGACTATTTAGCCCATCTCGCCCGGTTCCACATCACATACTATACCTTAAACCGTCCAATTTTGCTTTATAGTATAAAGTTTAAGTTCATATTATATATGGCGTGATGAAGGCTATAGTACCACAAGCTTTCATTATTAATTTTTGTCTGTGTTTTATGTTAGTCGCAATAATGAAGTTAAGCTTATCATCTTAGAGTGGACAATAAATCATCGAATTGATTCAATGTCTGTCGTAGATTTTTTTCCCAATATTGAAGTGTGCTGAAACAATTTGTTTCAGGGGGTTTCTGAAATTGTGTTTCGGAATTATTGTCTGATAACTAATCCTAGCTTCCAATGCAAGTGTAAACGTTTTATGTTTCTGCTTATTAGAGGTTAATAAGTACTCAGAAGAACAATCTCATTATTTGACTATTACAACTTCAAACAGAAGCACATCCAAACTCGATTTGATATCGTCAGTATCACATATGATTATCCCAGACCTTTAAAGTAATATTCAAACACCCCATGAAATTGCAGGACCCATGAAACACCTGTTATATAATCTAAGCTAACCGCCCACCCCTTAAAAAGAAAAATCGTGTTTTCTATGTGTTTGATGTTTACTTTAGTCATCATCTACAGGGATGTGTGAAAAGGGTTGAAACAGATGAAACTGGGCACAAGCATTGCACAGGACAGTATTTTGATTATTGGCAATGTGTTGACAAATGTGTAAGCTTTAATATTTCCCTTACTTATATCTTGAATCATTCTGCATGCAAGTTTTTCATTCTTGTAATACGTCGGGTTGCAGGTTGCCCCTAAGCTATTTGAGAGACTCAAGTAACAGGAGCAGAAATCGTACGAGGATCACAAAGACTGTATCTTGATATTTACGGTTCCCATTTTGTTTTCAAATTGTATTGGAAATTTAAGACCGAGGTGAACTATATAATGAAAAATGTATCCGTTGGATGAATTCCATGATTTTTTGCAATTATGCTGCTTGCTTTGAAGTGGTTCCGGGGAGTCATTTTTGTGGCCTCAAATCACAAACTTTGGTGCAATAATGAATTTGGTAATTTTATCAGAGATAATGACTTCTCTAGCAGTTTTATTTAAAGAACGAGGTCCGGTCCAGCCCGCGCGTTGCGGCGGGATAGTCGGTCTTGCACCATTTGAACATAAGCGGGTACAATATTTAAACGTAGCGGTCGATATTTATTTGCACTCTCTCTATCAAAGATTCTATTAAAAATTGATGGCAAGGAGTATTATTTTTACTTTTTACAAATGCAAGAATCAAATAAAAGCAATATTAAGATAGACTTACATAAATTAGTGAAGACAGAGACCTTACATATTCAATTGACCCAGAATTAAACGGAAAGGCTGACCTTTACAAACCTGTTAATCGTACAAGTCTTCTTGATTAGTTACCTTGGTCTTTGTTTGCAGTTCAGGATGCTCCTGTTTTTGCTATGAATCTGCCCTTGTTTCACTGTGCATGTACCTCGAGTTAATGGGATTGGTGTTACTGGAGTTAAGGGTTCAGATGACGGATTTATGTCAATAGTAGTGTTATGATGAATGTTTGATCTAGAATGAACCTTGATATCTTGCCATTGTTGCTTTGATTGCTACCTCTATAAATTAGCACTTTTGAATGAAGAAAATAACCTGCTACTGAGGTACAGTTTATCATGGATGGCCTCATCAACTCCTTCAAGCATTATTTAATCGAGCTGAATACCGTATGCAACTATCTGTAAGCTATATGTTTGAGACCATTAAGACACTGCATTAAGAAACCATATATTATCACCAACAGTTGACCTTATATGTAAATAACTACAAACTACCCATCTTAACTATCAATACCAACACTAATTATTACCATTTTTGATCAGAGGCCTTACATCTTATAAGAGCATATTTCAATGATACACTAATGTAAAATTAACCGTAGTTAATAGTACTAAATACATGTAAGAAATATAACAAAACTGTAAACAATTAGCCTTTACCAACATGATATAGTAATTGTAATAACATCTATGTGCGGTGCAAAACTCGACACAACCTGGTTAACCTATTTAGGTAAATGGGTCATTTGTGTCGACTCCTCGTTAATGGTATCTACCCAAGGGTTGTAATACCCAACTCAATTAATTTTATCATGTACTGGAATATCAAGACGAAACATCACAAATTCCCATCATTAAATATTTATATATGCCCCAAGTGACTCATAACTTTCCTTGTGTTTCTTTAGAAACGGCAAGCATCCGTTTACTTCCAGATCAGGAACTCCATAAATATAGACACCATCAAATAGTAGATAATCAGTAACAAAAAATGTATACCTATGTGCACAAAAAGTGTTAAGGTGAGAAATATAATTATAGATGAAATCTTATACCTATCACTAAATACTGGTTGCAACATTTCACAGACACCAGCAACTATAAACATTATCGTATTACGTTAAAGAATGAAAAAGGTAAGTAAGTGTTAATCAGTTTAGAAAAACTGAAACTGATTCAGTTTTTTTTTTTTTCCAGTGGTGAAAGGCAGAAGGGAGTATATAAAGATGAGTAAAACGACGTAGGGTGTAGCGTAAAACGACACATTCCTGCGAGACCTCTTTATTCACAAAAAATTAGATTAAATTATTTAATAAAATTTGGACACACGTATTCCGGGTCAATCCAACATGACAAAAGTTACCCATTTTGACCCATTACCCAATCCCAACCAAACATATCATCTTTTGCCACCTTTAAATAAGATAAATGAGATGAGATGCTTTTCTGATACGAAACTTACTTTGTAAATTTGATGCCAATCATGGAATCATCTTTGTTATTCCCTCCGATAAGTGACTGAAAGTCTGCTGATTTTGACTTTTTCCATGATTTAAAAAGACCATCCTCATCTTCTGGGTCATTAGAACGTCCAGTGCCAAATTCATCAGTAAAACGACCAATATGGTCTACATTAACCTAGCGAAACCAAAAAAATAAAAAACATATAAAAAAGAAAACAGTGACATAATTTTCTATTTAATCCATCACAAACTTGCTAGACTATAAATTTTGCAATTACCTTATTCCCTGAAGGGGTCAACTGAATTACTTCTCTTTTTTTTGTAGAGTTTAGCGTTTTCGTTTGAGGACCCCGGTTCATCGTATCCCGTGTTCCTCACCAGGCTTGGCATTCTGTCTAAACTATTTGGTCTGCAGCTGATGTTAAAAGATGAATGATGTTGTTGCTGAGGTGTCCGAAATTAACGCTTTAAGTTGTAGCTGCATTGGAGGAATTTGTTAGGCAAGTGTATTTAGGATGATTATGAGAAAAATCTAATTTATTCAACTTCTACTTTAGAAAAGCATCTTTTATGAAAATTCAACTACTTTAAATATATGGTGCCCGAATGGGTCCTCCGCATTTTAATTCTACTAATTTTGAAAATAATATAAGTCAAAGTCCACAGTTCACACCGTCGTTTAAAAATCAGTCCATTTTATCACAAAAAGGATTATAAGAATGATAGTAAAACTTTTAGTTTTAGCTATAGAGTTTTTAGTATACTATTTGTATTCCAAATGAAATAGCAAGTAGAATCTGTGGTCGGGATGATGGCGGTGATCAACACATTCTAGTATTGGCACGCCTCCTGTTGATTTCTTACTGCATTCCTTGCAAGTGTTGCAGCAAAGTTTCTAGATGTAACGTGCATATATATATAGAAGTAAAAGCAGCTGCTGCACTGTTTCCCTTTCTACTTTTATGAAAACCTAGCCACCCTCACAGTACATTTGATATCGAGGTTATTTCGAATGAGATTTCAACCACTCTTCAAACCATATTTTTTTTGTTAGGTGTTACCATTTCACCACATCAAACCGGTTGTATACGTTTCTTACCTATTACAACTATATTTATTTTGTTAGGTGTTAGTAACACATAATAGTAGTAGCACAACAAAATGATCAAGTAAATTACAACACAAATCCTAAAGTCATAATACAGCAACAAATAGAACAGCCATTACCTTACGGAAGATAAAACCAAAGCTGCAGATACATACTAAGTTGAAACAAAAACCTAAAATAAACCTATAAATATTAGATTTAAACAATCTGACAATGACTAATTGTAATGTGAAGAACAAAACAACATGGATACCAATGGCGCCGGTGACTAATTGCGTGAATATGTTTCGAAATCGTAAATTCAGGTAGGAAGACTAATTAATTAAGAAGAAGCATCAAATTAATAGTCAGCAAAGAACCCATACCATAGACCGATTGGAACAACCTGGATACCAATTGAAACGACTCGTCCATATTACTATAAACGTGGTACGTTATTCATTGGTCCCATAGCGAGGTATTTGACCTCTATATGATACGTTTTAGAAAATATTGCATTCGTTTCATAAAAAACACACTATTATTATACATAATGCATGTTTTAAACAATTGGGCGATTATTTAAGGAATAATCCCCATAATACATCGATTTTCAAATACTACACACGTGACATAACAGTCAAATATAATACATGACAAAGGTTTTATTGAATGCAACACTTTATTTAATTAAAAGCATGAGACTCTATGCACAGCTTGCTCGGATAATGCAACAGCGGAAGACTTTCTTAAGGACCTGAGAATAAACATGCTTAAACAGTCAACACTAAGGTTGGTGAGATATATAGGTTTAGCATCGATATAAATATAGACCACAAGATTTCATAGTTATAAATATATGTACACTCGCAAGTGTATAAAAATATTCTATAAGTTGTTGAGCGCTTCGGTAATCATACTTAACCATTAATGTAGCATATTCCCTTTATTATGAAATCTCTCTACACCGTACCAAGTGTAGTAAAAACGAAGTACTATGTAACCGTTTACGATACTAGAGCGACTAGCCCGGTTGGGGTTGTCAAACCCGATAGATCTATCAATAGGATTCGCGCTTACATGCTCTTACAACATGTAAATATTAGTTACCAAGCTATTAGGGAAAAATATGCAAAGTGGTACAACTCAACGTAGAATATATTTTAAGTACTTGTGTCCATGGCATAAAACATAAAATGCCTATTCTCATCCCAAAATATTTTTAGAGTTTAAAAATGGGACTATATACTCACGGTAGTAAAAGTATATTAATAATAAGTTTTCAACTTATTAAAAATATGGCCGTCGTCCTTGAATTTACGAACCTGTAACAAATATATATGTATATCAAAATGTAATACAACTATTATTCATTCAATCACGTGTGATTGTTTAAGTTTATATTTTCAATCACGTGTGATTGTTTAAGTTTATATTTTCAATCACGTGTGATTGTTTAAGTTGTCAAGTTAGCAGTCCAACGTTAGTAGTCCACAATTAGTAGTCCATAGTTAGTAGTCCACAGTTAGTAGTCCACAATTAGTAGTACATAGTATACACGTGTTGTATAAGACTCAATCATGACCCACAATACCGCTATTGTAGTTACACGTATTGTGTATGTGGTGTCTTTTGATTTATCCGACGTATTGTGTAACCATGACATGTTATAATACATGTTTAATACAAGAAAAGTTAGCTAGGATATGGTTAGTATAGCTTTTAATGAATTAATCCCGTAATCAAATTATCCATTTCTAACCAGTATTGTTTTGCCCATAATTTCTTCGTTATAAATCCGTTTTGAGTGAATCAAATTGCTATGGTTTCATAACGAACTGTAATTTGTGAAACTAAACTGAAAAACTGGTGGTTTATAGTCGGAGTTACAAGTTATAATCCATATTTGAAAGAGGTAGTCATTTTCGTCGAAAGAACGACATCTTGATAACCATTTTGAAAAACATACTTCAATTTTAAGTTTAACCATGATTTTTGGATATAGTATCATGTTCATATGAAATATCATTTTCCCAGAAAAACAAATTTTAAATCGAATTTTATGATAGTTTTTAATTATCCAACCCAAAACAGCCCCCGGTTTTACTACGACGGCGTATGTCCGGTTTTACGGTGTTCTTCGTGTTTCCAAGTTTTAACTCATTAAGTTAGTATATCATATAGATATAGAACATGTGTTAATTTGTTTTTAAAAGTCAAGTTAGAAGGATTAACTTTGTTTGCGAACAAGTTTAGAATTAACTAAACTATGTTCTAGTTTATAAACTCTTATATAGATAGCCATAGACATATGAATTGAACAAGAGTTGAAGTAGAGTTTTTACCTCAAGTTTAGAATGTAATGTTGCTGGAAAAAAGTAGTATAACAAAACTTGAGAGAGTTCTTGCAAGTGTGTGTGAAAGTTGGAAGTAAAATTTGGAAAATGAATGTGTAAAAATGAGTTAGAAATGGTGCTTATTTATAGGCTTGAAAATTTAGTTTTTAGTGAAAATATCTAAGATAAGTTAAAATGTATTAAGTCATGGATGACATATTAAATTGATTAGGTCATGGATGACATATTACACAAATAATTGCATATTTCTATTGGTATATACCAATAGTAAATACTTCTAGAAGCTGTGTATAATACGGGTAAAAATGTCGTATGAATGCGAGTAGAATTCTTGAGGAAATTGAACGAAAATACGAGTATAGCTATCCTTTATATGTATTGGTATATTATAAAGTGTATTTAATACTTGTAAGGATGTATTTACACCCGTAATACATTATATGTAAATACATTTTAACATAAGTTAATTACGTCGTTTAAATAGTAACATATATATTGTTCAGAAACTCTTTAAATTAGTAGTATGAAAATATATATATAATACTTTGTTAATATACTTAATGAGATATTTAATTATCATATTTTCAAGTTAAATATATATAAATCCATATATATACACAATAATTAAACAATTAAACAATTAAATCAAGTTATGACGTTCGTGAATCGTCGGAATAAAAGGGTGACCAAAAGCTTGTGTAAAACTCTTTCCGGAGGTTCAAGACTTATTAAAATTCATTGCTTATCAAGTCGGAATTATATAAAGATTAAGTTTAAATTTGGTCGGAAATTTTCGGGTCGTCACAGTACCTACCCGTTAAAGAAATTTCGTCTCGAAATTTGATCAAGGTCGTCATGGCTAACAATAAGAATGTTATTATGACGATTATAAGTTGATTCATATGGTTTTATCATAATTGAGAAATATGGATAAAATAATTCTATTACTCTAAACGTATGAGTGAAGCTATCGTAAAAGAGTGAAATGAGAAAATAGGGATTCGTCTTATCTTTTGACGTCATCACAGTTGATCTCCGGATTAAAGAAAATCTTTGTAATATATATAAGATTTGATTCTTCGGCGATTAAGGAAATTATGATCCTCTTCCATTTAATGCAATAATCTGTCTCGATTTCTCTTTCAGATATTTTACTATAAATCAACCTCCTACGTTTCCTTATTTCCACATCTCCCATCTTTTATACTTTCTTCCTTTCTTCGTAATTCCAAAACATTCGTCAATATGCTCCATCCAGTTTTAATTCTTGATATATTCTTGACTATCACATCTGTCATTCTTCTTTTTCATCTTCCACCGAATGAATCTGTTAATTTCTACTATGCTCTTGGGTTTATAGTGTTCTTAGTTTTTCCGTGTCTTTATATTGCTATACGCATCGATATACACGGTTTGTAATTTCTGCTTCTCGACTTCAAGTCAAGCGAATAATGGTCTAGAATTCATAGATATGAAATTCGAAATGAACATAGCTAATGCTCTAAGAGAGAAATTGTAATAGCACAATTTGACTTGTGAAATTACCAGAATCCAAAGGAAAAGATAGAACTATCAAGAGAATATGTTTTTGATATGTTTAGAGATTAGATTGAATGTAAGAGTCGTGTAACATGACACATGATGACGTTATGGTCTGTGAATCATCATGTTTCATTAAAAACTCAGCATGACTTACTGTAATATAATCGCGTTGATCAAGTATCATTATATTATACTAACTCATTCTTCAGTTCCCAACATTACTTCAAAAACATTCATACTTTACACTCAGAGGTTTCAGATGTTTAGAAACTAAAACAGTTTCCTTTATGATGTGCTACAGATAACGCGAGGGGATAAATGATTTTAGATAAGAATGGTTATGAAAATATCTTCAGAAATATGGAGGATATTTATAATGGAACATACGGTGATATCTTAGAATATTTAAGATAAGAGGATGATGAAGAATATTGTCCGCAAGGGTTTCAGAGTAAAGAGCAAGGTATTTGCTAAGGATTTCAGCTGACACTGAATCATTTGGATTCTTTGAAGGTAGATTTCGTCTTTGTGATTTGTCCACAGCCTCCTTCATAGTTTGCTCAATCCGTTTTCCAGTTCCAAACCTTCTCTTTTTCTGAGCTTTGCCAACATACTATTCTTTATCATCAAACTTTTGACTGTTAAGGTCGTTTACAGTTTTTGCTGCTTCATCAGCATTTTTCCAAAATTCGGAGAACTAGTTCGCAGTTTAGGGTGTTTTTCGGAAACTTCACATTCGAAGTCTGTAAGTCTTGGAGGTAGACGTTATATGTATATATATAACTGTTGGTGTAAAATTGCTACAAAATTCAAAATACTGATTGCTAATTCCCAGTAGTTGGTATGATAATTATTGTTACAAGTTGTAGATAAGTACTTGATAAAGTTTCAATGAATAAGTATCGTGATTTTTCGGAGAGGCTTAAAGATCAATGATGTAACATCCCGCCAAAATCGCCATTGACGCGGATGTTAACTCTGGTCCGAGTGCTCGGCTTGACTTCTAAGTAACAGCAGAGTTTTATAGCGAAAGCAAAGTATCTAAGTACCTGAGACAAAACATGCTTAAAGTGTCAACCAAAATGGTTGAGTGAACAACATAGGTTTAATAAGTATAACAAGTTTTTAGACCACAAGAATTAAATAAGCAGTTTAATCAGTTCGGTAGTAGTGCTGGTGTATATGATATCGATACTAACCATAAGTTACCCTAAACACATCACGTTCGTGTCGTTCATCGTTATTATATATCCATTGACCAGCGGTCATCCGGATAGAGACGTCACCCTCAATAGCGCTATCACAATAACTAAGCTTACCAAATTCCAGTAATTAACGATATCATGGTAGGGATTAAGCATGAATCAAAGCATGTTAGCAACAGTTTGAACTTGATCAAAATAAAGTTTGAGTACTTGTGTCTAAGCGTAAAACAGTTTAAAAGCAAGCATGTGTCTCACTCCAAAGTTATAAAATAAGTAATAGAGAAAGTTAAAAAGCGGGGCTATGAAGTTCACCTTAATAGCAGATAGATTTTCCACGCAAGTTATATGATCGGAGTGTTGAACACGGAGATCTCAACCTAGAGATATTATGTTCGATTAGTTAATGTCTAATAGACATAAACCTTGTTTATTAATATAGTAAACTATATTAACAGTGACCGTTTTCGAGAAAGTTATATTTATATAAGTAATAATAATATACTTAGTGTTATTAAGTGTTACTATATAAGTATGTGTATAGGTTATACCAATAATCTTAATAATAGTATTATTATTTACCTTAATTAATTACTATGTATATCTATCATTATATGTTACATCTATAAATATGCCTCTATGCTGATACATACATATACATATATTATTTATTATTATTATACATGTATGTGTTCATAACTGTATGATATATATATTTATTAGGTGTAGGTGTTACATATACATAAGTGTATGATGATACATATTTATATATACTTATCACTTTTTATTATTAAGTTTACTAACTTATATAACTTACACGATACACATTCATACATACACACACGTACATATACATACATATATACACATACATATACACGTATGCATATATTTACATATACACACACATATACATACAGTGTATACATACACATACATACGTTTGTGATGATGTAGCGTGAGGGTACGAAATAGTATTATTTTTAATACAAAATACTACAAAATATGACACAAGTTTTATTAATTTACGGATGGGATATACCTAAACCTTGCTACAACACTATAGGCAGTGTACCTAATCGTAGAGTAGTGTAGTTTTTAGTAAGTCCGGTTCGTTCCACAGGGAGCTGGTGAAGTTAACGCTATATTATTAAGTTTATTTGTAAAAATATATATATAAATAAGTAGTAGTATTATTATAAAATGGGGGTTTTACCGTTTAATGACCGGTTTGTCGATTTTAAGCGTAAAAATAAATGACAAAAATTAAAGTGCGTAAAATAAATTGCGATAAATAAAATGACAGAAAATAAAATTGCGAGTAATAAAATGACAGTAAATAAAGATACGATGAGAAATATAATAAAAGAATTATGCTTATTTAAACTTCCGTAATCATGATGTTTGACGTGTTGATTTTAATTTATTACCATGGGTTAATTGTCCTTTGTCCTGGTTTATTTGATACATCTATCTGGTTTTTGTCCATAATAGTCCATCGGTCATAAATATAAAGTGCGAGTATCCTCGTCAAATTACCCTTATACCCGAAGTCAAATATTCCAACTGATTAAGGATTTAAACTGTGACGCAGTTATCACTTCTGTCAACAATTACACCAGTTATCACTGTATGTAATCCACCCCTGTTTTAATTAGTTTATGAATATTAATTCATCCACTTGATCAGAATGAATAATCAATTACCCAACCCAATTGATTAATTAAATGATTATAACAGATTCCATATGAACATCACTAAATAGGACAACCATAATCATTATTAATTATTAGGTTAATTAATTTGAAGATAGGTTCGACAGACTCCAATGAGTTGTCACTCAATTAGACAATACCCCCATCTATTAATAGTCAATAGTTCAATTTCCACAAGTGTCGGTCTTTTGCCCAAACCTTAATTATGGTACAAAGCCCAATTACCCAATTTTAGTAATTAGCCCAACATCATGATTACTTCGTTTTAAATAAGCATAATAATAACTTAGCTACGAGACATTAATGTAAAAAGGTTGAACATAACTTACAATGATTAAAAATAGCGTAGCGTTACACGGACAGAATTTCAACTTACACACTCAAACGATCTCTATCATAAATCTTATTATTATCATAATTTAAAATTAAAATTAAGATTATTGTTATATCTTATTAAGTTAACATTATGATAGAGATATAGAATATAGATATTGATATTTGATATTAAGGATAGAAAAAAAAGATCGAATAGAAAAAGGTCTCCCTTATTTCATCGATTTACATAGCCTTTTATAGGCGAATTGTAAATTGAAATTTTCACTTATGACCCCTTAACTATGCTCAATTAACAACTTTTTATTATTTAATATTATTCTTATTATGAATTATTTAAATATTGTATTTTATTCTTGTGCATAGTTGACTCGTAATTTTTACACTGTTGCGTCGAGCGCTGAAAGTTGGTTCATGCCCCGGTTCCGGATTTTCGAACGTCCTTTCGTATAATTTAATATCTTGTACTTTGCGTTTTGTAACTTGTACTCTTGTCATTTTTAGACGTTCTTCATCAATAATTTGAACCTTTTTGATTGTATCTTGTACTTTTGAGCTTTTTGGACCTTTGCGTCTTCAAATCTTCGTTTTCGCCTTTTGTCTTCGCACTTATTTAATATAACCGATTATTACTTGAAAATGGAACAATTGCAACTAAAATCTTGTCTTTCTTGGGGAATAATGCTATGAAATATATGTTCTTTTTTAGCCTTATCAATATCCCCACACTTGAGCGTTGCTTGTCCTCAAGCAATACAGTCTTGAAATAATATAATACATCACACGAATCACTTCTTTATTCTTCACACTTTGTACATCAGTGATTTTGATAGAGCGGTATAAACAATGATATTAACAATAGAACCATGGTTAAAGGTGGGTGTGTCATCCACAGTTACCTTGGGTTTAGGTCAACGACACTTGCAATCAAATAGCCGATTTACTTTCGGTTTCCAAAGCAAAGTGCACATTTGAAAGGCGGTTTACAGTCCCACATGACTATAAAAATTTAGATCCTTAAGGAAATTGGATCTTTATGAAAACATTTGATCTTTTGAAAATTCATTCTAGCTTTTACCCTAGACAAGTTTTCTGATTTGACCCACCATCGGTGTTGCAAAATATATTTGTGGATCAATATTTTGGCTAAAAACTTTTAGGTTCGTGTAATCCACTGCTATCCCGGTATCGAATAGCACACATCCAGTTTACTTGTTCCGTATATTACCTTTCGGTAAACTACCGTCCGGTTGTAAAGGAAAGCGATGAACAAGAAACTGTTAAGGCAATGTCCCGTGACATGCATTTGATTATGGTCTTTTAACGTGTCGGATGCTAGAACTATCCTTGGTAGGAGCGATAGTAAAGATCATCCTATGATTTTTCGGTCTGGCACAAGGTCCTGTCTCCGACCATGCTATGCAACCACCGTTCTTACGGTTGACACCCGATTTAGTTCAGGTGACCTAATGAATTCCAGGTGAATTCCTAGGATTTAACGTTCAATGGTAATGAACGCATTGAAAATGGATTTTCAGAAAACAAATCGGTTTGTATTTTTGATCAAAATATTTTCTCGTTCAAGCTCGAGTTTAGATATCATTGAATTCCATGAGTTTGAATTCTCAATCTTTAAGGTCAATCTCAAGGATTGAGTAATATCAGTCTTAAAAGCTGATTTTTAATCTTTAAGGAGATTATCCTTTCTGGGGATCTGATTCATTAGTCTTATCAAGCTAATTTGCACGGTGCCCCCCATTGTACGAGATAAATCCTTCTCATGGTTAGGATAAATCTGACCACTTGGCGACCCTGTTTGATGCTGAGGTCCGTGGATTTCCTGCTGATTTTAGTGATGACTTTTCTAGGTTTTTCGTCAACCTACAGCTGGTCTGGACGACAACTTCATGACCTAAATCAAGAAGCGCGTGTCTTTTTCGGAAGACTTTACTTCCTTTTAATGATGGAATTGATTCATCGTGTAGATCCATCTTTCTTTCAAATGTATTACAGTAAACCGGGTAAAACTGATTAGTATCGTCCAAAGCAAAAGTACCTGCAATAATCTTGTACAAAAATATGTGATATATGTTTTAAATTGAATAACTTGGTACATTCTTCCCACACTTAGTTTCTTTCTTTGCCTTTTTATTTTCTTTTATTTCATTTTAAATGAATTCAAGCGTTTTAGGGTGTTTCTCAATTTATGTCCTTTTCGAGGTAACGATAATTTCGGTATTATCACCTAGTTTTCACCGTTCATAAATATGTATAAACATGATTTTAAATTCATTTAGTTGAAAATTTTTCAAATTTTCACAAAATTTGGCAAATAAACTAAGTGCAAACCCGAGAGAATTTATAACCCTTCCCCACACTTGAGATCATGCAATGCCCTCATTTGCATGAAATCAGACTATAATTATAAATTCATGAGGGTGATTAGTGTAGAAAAGTGATTAAAAATACCCAGTTTGTAAGCATATTATTTTACATCACATTTGATATTTTGCTTCTTGTCGTCAAAATCAGTAGCTATTGCTGAACTTAATGTTAGTCTTTGAAAGTGCGTTGTTCTACCCTGTTTTGTACATAAGATAAAATACAAACATATATATATATATATATATATATATATATATATATATATATATATATATATATATATATATATATATATATATATATATATTTTTGAAGTTTGGTTTATAACCCCACTTTTCAAAAATTTATAAAGTATAATATTTTTAGCATACTTTAAATCAATAAAATTAAAAATAATGATAACAAAATTTGTCGCCCCGCCCTCGGGTAAAGCAATTTCGGCTCTATGACCTAGTCTTCAACTCACGACGAATTTTAGAAATCAATTTTTTTTTTTAACTTAATGAAATAAAGTAAATTTTGTTTTTAAAATCACACAAAACTTAAATTTAAAAAGCATATTAATTTCATAAAAAACCTACAAAACAAAAATTCAGAATGGAGGGAGAAAACTAGTTCTTTAGTGTCTGCTAGCGGAAAAGACCAATCGGATTCCATTCTCGGAACTACACGAGAACAGAACAACTAACTCTAGATAGCATTTTCTTTTTAGAACATTTGAATCTCCCCACACTTAGGTAGCCGTGGTGTTGAAATTGTGATTAACTTCATTGTCAATTTCTCTTGGTCCATAATCAACTTGCCTATCTGTGACTTTTTCTTTAAGCCAGTGCCCGGCTTCTTCCGTAATATCCCATAATTCAACTAGCTTCGCCCTTTCTTTAGGCGACAGATTGGATACTAACCGGTTACATAACTTAAAGTTCCCCTTACTTCTAGCATCAATAGCCCGTTTAAAAAGTTTCTTCATTGAACTGTTAATAACGGGGTCATCTAATTTCGTATCAACAACGGGGTTCTTTGTTATTGGGTTATCATTAGGTGTTACTTCATTTTCCCCACACTTAGGCGTTTCATTATTGCTAAGCACTACCGTTGGAGTTGGTAAAACAACATGGTTCTTACCAATCATTTTTTCTGGTTCAACGGTTTTGGCTGGTGGAGATTTAGACTTTCGAATCATAAAGGTGATTGATTTGTTACCACTTTTAAGTGTCATTCTTCCATTTCCTACATCAAATAACGCCCCGGTGGACGCAAAGAATGGTCGACCTAAAATTAGAGGAACGTTTGGGTCCTCTTCTATGTCAATGACAATAAATTCGACTAGAAAGGTTAAATTGCCTACTTGAACGGGTAGGTTGTCAACAATTCCAACTGGGTGTTTAATGGTTTGATCAAAGAGTCGAACACTCATATCCGTTGGACTTAACTCACCTACACCTAATCTCTTATATAATGAAAGAGGCATAACACTTACACTTGCACCTAAATCTGCTAGTGCATCATACATAACACAATCACTAAGTAGACAAGGAACAATAAATTCACCCGGATCACCTACCCTAGGTGGAGGTTTTGGTGGAACTGTATTCACCGGGTTTACTTCTACGGCTTTTGTTTCTTGTACTTTCTTATTCTTTTTCTTCTTCTTCTTTCCAGAGGTATCACAATCTTTATTACCTATCACTTGCTCATACTCAACTCCTTTTCTTGGAAACGGGATGGGTGGTTTGTATGGTGCCACCATTGGCTTTACATACTCGGGTGGTGGTGGTGTAACTTCTTCATTGTTACTCTCATCTAAAACCTTCCCATCTTCTGGTGCTGGTTTTTCAGAATTCGTTGAAACCATATTAACATTCTCATTCCGAGGATTTACTTCAGTATTACTCGGTAGCTTTCCTTGTTCCCTCTCACTCATCATGCTAGCAAGAGTACCTACGTGTTTTTCAAGATTCAAAATGGAAGCTTGTTGAGTTCTTAATGACTGATCAAACCTCTCGTTCGTTTGGGTTTGAGATGTAATGAATTGTGTTTGAGATTCAATCAGCTTTGCCATCATTTCTTCAAGATTTGGCTTTTTCTCTTCGGGTTGTTGTGGTGGTTTATACAAGCTAGGTCTTTGTTGATTGAAAGTGTTGTTTTGAGTTGGTTGGTTATTCGGACCTTGTTGGTTATACCAGTTATTTTCGGGTCCTTTTGGATTGTAAAGAATGTTTTGATTTCGATTTAAGTTTAGCCTTGGCGGTTGATAATTATTTTGATAATTATTTCCCGGCCTTTGGTTCATATAGAAAACATTCTCTCGTTGTTCCAATGTTGGTTCAATGTGACAATCTTTCAATAAGTGTGGTCCACCGCATAGCTCACAACTGATTCGTATTGCGTGAATATCTTTATTCATCTTTTCCATTCGTCTTTCGAAAGCATCTATTTTTGCGGAAACGGAATCAAAGTCATGGCTAGAATCGGCTCTAGCCACTTTAGATGAACGAAAAATATCTTTTTCTTGGTGCCACTCATGAGAGTGGGAGGCTGTGTTATCAATAATTTTGTAAGCTTCAGTTGCGGTTTTCTTCATAATGGAACCACCAGCTGTTATGTCGATGTCTTTTCGTGTAGCAACGTTGACACCTTGGTAGAATATTTGTACTATTTGATAAGTGTCTAAACCGTGTTGAGGACATCCTCTCAACAACTTTCCAAATCTTGTCCACGCCTCATATAGAGTTTCATTTGGCTTTTGCGCGAACGTAACAATTTCTCCTTGAAGTCTCACGGCTTTGGATGCCGGAAAGAATTGTTTAAGAAATTTTTCAACTAAAACATCCCATGTGTCAATCGCCCCTTCAGGTAACGATTCTAACCAATCTTTGGCTTCTCCCTTTAAAGTCCAGGGAAACAACATGAGATAGATCTGCTCATCTTCCACTTCTCGGATTTTGAATAGTGTACAAATTCTTTTAAACGTACGAAGGTGTTCGTTAGGATCTTCATTCGGTGCACCACTGAATTGGCATTGGTTAGTCACCATGTGTAGGATTTGTCCTTTGATTTCATAATCTGGCGCATTAACATTTGGCTTAATAATGGCGTGACCTTGGCCCGTGCGTGTAGCTCTCATTCGATCTTCCATACTTAGAGGTTCCGTTACTTCCATAATTGAATTTGTTGAATACGAATCACTAGAGGATTCTGATTTAATGGTTTGTGGCTCAGGAGGAATAATTAGTGGTTCAGGATCTTGGAATTGTCCTTGAATATGCTCCGGGTTCTTAATTGTGAAGTCGGGTTCAAAAGATGGATTATCGGAAATTTGAGTTGGAGTTCTTGTTCGACTAGATGACGATTCTAAAGAAAAATCAACGGCGACAATATTTGCTAGATGTATTGATCGAGTTACAGGTGGTGAACGTATGAAAGGTGGTGAACGTTTTGCTCGGTGCATTCACTGAATATCCTATTAGTTTTTAAAAAGGAAAGAAAAATTATAATAAGTTATCCAATTAATAGACTTTTCTGATTTTGCCCACGTTTCGAATAGCCAAAAGATGCAGCAGAGGAGCAGGATTCGTTTGGTCTCAATATAATTGAGTACTGTTTGGCTCCAATAACCCGGTCCACGTACAAATCCAACTATTACTACGAACCAGAAAATTTTGATGTCTATCAATTTAACCACTTAAAATAAATTTTCGTAATTTTAAGAAATTTAGATAAGAAGTAGAAAAAATTCTAAGTCCTAAAAACTAGAATGGCGAGAAATAAGAGAGAAAAAGATTGCGCGTCGAAAAGTGTCGAAAAATGAAAAAGACGAAGAGTGGTTTGTAAACACGCGGTTAATCCAACCTTATAACGATCACTATCTTAAAATTAAAACTACAAATAGAGATTACTAATTGGAATTGTAATTGATACATAGGTAAAAGGCGTCGAAAAATAAAAATAAGAAAATAACTATGGCAAAACTAAACTTAATACTAAAAGTTGCGACTATAGTCTAAAAATCTAAAGGTAATAAAACTAAAAAAAACATTTTTTTTTATAGACAAAATTTTAAAAATATATATATATTTTTTTTTTAATAAATTTTTTTTTTTTACGTTTTTTTTTTTACGTTTTTGTTTTTTTTTTTTTTTTTTTTCGTTTTTTTTTTAAATTTTTTTAAAAAAAACGATTTTTTTTTTTACAAATTTTTTTTTTAAAACGATTTTTTTTTTTTTTTTTAAAAAAAACGATTTTTTTTTTTTACACAATTTTTTTTTTTTTTTTTTTTTTTAAAAAACGAATTTTTTTTTTTTTTTTTAAAAAAACGATTTTTTTTTACAAATTAATAATTTTTTTTATAATTATAATTTTTTTTTCAAAACTTTTTTTTTTTTAATTCATTTACTATTCATGAATAGTAAATGAAAATAAATTAATTAATTTACTATTCACATGAAAGCGACATGATAGCAATTATTAATTATAAGTTACATAATATACCCCTGAAGTATTTAATAAATACGACTTTTTTAAAATTTACGTATAAATTTTTGATTCTTAAATATTATTATATTATTATATTCTATTTCAATATTATTATATTATTATATTCTATTTCAATATTATTATATTATTATATTTTATTTCAATATTATTATAATTAAAAATATAGCGTTTTAGCGCTCCCGGCAGCGGCGCCAAAAACTTGATGATGTAGCGTGAGGGTACGAAATAGTATTATTTTTAATACAAAATACTACAAAATATGACACAAGTTTTATTAATTTACGGATGGGATATACCTAAACCTTGCTACAACACTATAGGCAGTGTACCTAATCGTAGAGTAGTGTAGTTTTTACTAAGTCCGGTTCGTTCCACAGGGAGCTGGTGAAGTTAACGCTATATTATTAAGTTTATTTGTAAAAATATATATATAAATAAGTAGTAGTATTATTATAAAATGGGGGTTTTACCGTTTAATGACCGGTTTGTCGATTTTAAGCGTAAAAATAAATGACAAAAATTAAAGTGCGTAAAATAAATTGCGATAAATAAAATGACAGAAAATAAAATTGCGAGTAATAAAATGACAGTAAATAAAGATACGATGAGAAATATAATAAAAGAATTATGCTTATTTAAACTTCCGTAATCATGATGTTTGACGTGTTGATTTTAATTTATTACCATGGGTTAATTGTCCTTTGTCCTGGTTTATTTGATACATCTATCTGGTTTTTGTCCATAATAGTCCATCGGTCATAAATATAAAGTGCGAGTATCCTCGTCAAATTACCCTTATACCCGAAGTCAAATATTCCAACTGATTAAGGATTTAAACTGTGACGCAGTTATCACTTCTGTCAACAATTACACCAGTTATCACTGTATGTAATCCACCCCTGTTTTAATTAGTTTATGAATATTAATTCATCCACTTGATCAGAATGAATAATCAATTACCCAACCCAATTGATTAATTAAATGATTATAACAGATTCCATATGAACATCACTAAATAGGACAACCATAATCATTATTAATTATTAGGTTAATTAATTTGAAGATAGGTTCGACAGACTCCAATGAGTTGTCACTCAATTAGACAATACCCCCCATCTATTAATAGTCAATAGTTCAATTTCCACAAGTGTCGGTCTTTTGCCCAAACCTTAATTATGGTACAAAGCCCAATTACCCAATTTTAGTAATTAGCCCAACATCATGATTACTTCGTTTTAAATAAGCATAATAATAACTTAGCTACGAGACATTAATGTAAAAAGGTTGAACATAACTTACAATGATTAAAAATAGCGTAGCGTTACACGGACAGAATTTCAACTTACACACTCAAACGATCTCTATCATAAATCTTATTATTATCATAATTTAAAATTAAAATTAAGATTATTGTTATATCTTATTAAGTTAACATTATGATAGAGATATAGAATATAGATATTGATATTTGATATTAAGGATAGAAAAAAAAGATCGAATAGAAAAAGGTCTCCCTTATTTCATCGATTTACATAGCCTTTTATAGGCGAATTGTAAATTGAAATTTTCACTTATGACCCCTTAACTATGCTCAATTAACAACTTTTTATTATTTAATATTATTCTTATTATGAATTATTTAAATATTGTATTTTATTCTTGTGCATAGTTGACTCGTAATTTTTACACTGTTGCGTCGAGCGCTGAAAGTTGGTTCATGCCCCGGTTCCGGATTTTCGAACGTCCTTTCGTATAATTTAATATCTTGTACTTTGCGTTTTGTAACTTGTACTCTTGTCATTTTTAGACGTTCTTCATCAATAATTTGAACCTTTTTGATTGTATCTTGTACTTTTGAGCTTTTTGGACCTTTGCGTCTTCAAATCTTCGTTTTCGCCTTTTGTCTTCGCACTTATTTAATATAACCGATTATTACTTGAAAATGGAACAATTGCAACTAAAATCTTGTCTTTCTTGGGGAATAATGCTATGAAATATATGTTCTTTTTAGCCTTATCAGTTTGCATGCATGCACGTACACCATGATCCTAACTATGTTACTAAACCACAATCATAACTAATTCATAATACTTTTTGGTTTAACAATCTTATTAATCAATTTGTAACCCTTATTCATAACCTTTTACAACATCATCATCTTTATTACTAATAATAATAATCTTACAACTATTATCATTATCTAGTTTACTTACATAAAATCACAAATCTTTAACCTTATTAATACTTCATGATCAATTCAAAATTCATAATCAAAATCTTCATCTTATTATTAACGATTAATTATAATACGTGATCATCAACTAACATTAACTAACTTCATGATCATACCTAAATCAACCTAGTATCTTATTAAGATAAAATCATGACTTTATATCATAATAACTAATCATCTTTTTAGCCATAATCAATTCGTATTCATAACCTAAACTTTTCACATTAAATCATAATTCATACTTGATTTTATAACATTACAACTTGATCTTAATAGCCATGATCATACTTAATATATTACTTATAATCATAATTTTTTTATCTTTTAACCATGCTCATGATAACCTAAAGATCATAATCATAATTTATATTCAACATCATACTTATATTAACTTTATTAACTAGTTTCTTATTAATACTTCAATATCATAATTTTTGATCACATTCATAATCAATAACTATAGCTAATAACATAACAATTAAAACAAATTAAAAGTATAATTAGTTATAGACTTTAAGGATACCTTAAGTGTGGTTCTAAGCAAGAAAAGGAGACGTTTTGATGGTGCCAGGAACCGAACAGTAGCAGCCCGAAAACAGGAGCAAATAACGACCAAAAAATGGCGGTTTGTGATGGAGATTGGTGGCGGTCAACAGCAGCAAACACACAGCTGCAGTAGGCTGTTTTGATAGCCTGTTTGGGTGGATTTTGATACGCAGAGAACAGCATAAAAGGGCTGCAAGTTGGCACCCAAAAATAGCACAACAGAAGGGTGTTTGATGGTGGATTTGTGGTAGACGAATTCAGCAGAAACAGGAGGATTTTTGGGCTGATTTGGGTCACGATGTACAGCAGGAAACAGGCAAAAGAAACGCAGCAATTAAGTCGACCTTGGGGCTATTTTTTTGATGGCGAATTACAGCTGAATAATAGCAGGTTAAAGGTTGTAAAAAGTGTCGACTTATAGCAGGAAACAAGGGCTGTTTAGGTGGCGGTTTTACAGTTGCAAATAGCAGCTGTTGTGGCTCGAAAATTACAGCACAACAGAGGCAAAACAGTCGACTTTATGGGCTGTTTTGGAGGGTTGTTAGATGTCGATTAGGTGGTGGTGTTGGAAGGCTGTTTTGGTTAGATAAAAGGGTGATGGGATGGTGGCAAAACTGCCGAATACAATCAACAAGAAGAGAAGTCTTGTGATTTTTTTTTTTTTTGTGATGCAAGTTGTGAATAAAGATCAAGAGCTAATGGTCCCTTTTATAGTTGAGTTTAGATTTCCTAATTACACTAGGATTACTTAGAAAAATAGCTTAATGAACGAGGTTTCCTTGAGGTGAAAGTGTTAGATTAGGATTAGGAGTGAAGTAGGGATCAAGCTTCTTTTTTTTCTTTTTCTTTCCTAGCCGATTTATTTTATGTATATATTTTTTTTTCGGCAATTACTATATATCTATATATTTTATATATTTTTTTTTATCAAAGTTATATTTATTTATAATATATTTTATTAAATCACTTAATTATTTGTCTATGTCTTACATAAATTTTTACTTAGTTCCCATTAGTTTTTAATCTATATAAATGTCACATTTAATTTATTACATATAGTTTATATTATTTGTTTAGTATTAGGGTTAGGGTTTAAGTATTAAATATTAAATGGTATTAGGGTTTAGTAGTTAACAGGTAGGGTTAGGGTTTAGGGTTTTATATAATATTAGGGTTTAAGTATTAATTACTTTATTTATTATACCCGGATAACAACCCTAATGCTAATACACAGGATATGACATTGAAACCCTAAGGGCAATTTGGAAAATTCAGAAGGGAAAAGTGAGGGTTGTTATAGTACCTCCCCGTTAATTTAAACTTCGTCCCGAAGTTTCAGGAAGACTTCTCGGATGCAGCAGCAGTTGAGATTTGATGTGGATATTTCCGCTTCATCTGGTCTTCACGTTCTCAGGTATACTCGGGGCCTCTTCGTGAATTCCAACGGATCTTTGGCAATAGGAATTGTTGTCCTATTTCAAGTGTTTGATCTCACGATCCATAAATTCTACAGGTTCTTCTATGAAGTGCATTTTTATTATCAATGCGGGGGTAATTAAAAGAGATAACATGAGTGTCATCTGACTAGGTTTCCTTAAAAGAGATGAAGATGCCATACAAGCTTTTCAATAAGCTGGGTCCATGAAACGCGGCATGAACATTACTAGGCTCTAAACCTCGAGTGTTTATGCCACAATACTAGGGTAGAAAAACAGATAGGAGTACGTGGAGATTACGGCCATGTAGTTTGATGCATGGCTTGTGTTTGATATAGTTGGTGTTTAGATTTTAATTCCGGAAGATTAACCATAGGCATGATGCCTATGATTTTTAAGGAATGCGAAACGAGATGCCAGCCGAGGGGTCTTTAATCTGGCTTATATGCAAAGCAAGCCATGATTACTAAGATGCCCTCAAAATGGTCTTGTGGAAAAGATATTGTCCAATATTTTACAATACATGTGAACTTATCCTTGGAAGAAATTTTAGAGGCACACTGTCGAATGTAACTTTATGATTATGATTTTCGTTAGGTCGAAACAGAGGTCAAACCCTTATCTAGGATAATCATCTAGTTGCAACAAACGAAGAGAGATATTTGGAGTAAACAAATAAATGTCATATACATTTAAGGTAACTCCTTTAAAGAGGATAGCGAGAATTATAAATTATATTTCTGATAGGAAACCGCACGAAAAAGTGTGATCTCTTAATGGGAAAGACTTTCTTGCACAGATGGCGAGTCGGCCTATTATTCTCTTATGAGTTTAAGTGCGGATGAGAAGAAATATGAATCATTGGGTATGAAGAATTGTTTACACCGGGTGAGAAAATCTCTAAAAATGATTTCTTGTATCACAAAATATAGAATTATAGAATTGATGTTCACGAGGGTGTTGTGGTTTAATAGTGAGATATTAGAAGTA
Organism: Rutidosis leptorrhynchoides; assembly: GCF_046630445.1. Lineage (NCBI taxonomy): Eukaryota > Viridiplantae > Streptophyta > Magnoliopsida > Asterales > Asteraceae > Rutidosis > Rutidosis leptorrhynchoides. Next base: position 650,427,231 of record NC_092333.1, read on the forward strand.
AAATCCTCTCAACGGTCAACCTCAAAAGGGGAAAAGTTGACGAGAACATAGAGTTTTGAATGATGAACTTAATGATAAGTTTCAAAGGACATGAGGAATTGTGATGAATACGTGGTGTAGAATAATACGAAATTTTTTACATAAACAAGCAATGAAAATTTTATAGAAGTTCGAGTCGTTTAAGGTGATAATTTAAAAAGGAAACGAAGTTCTTAGTAAAACTAGAGTTATGTACAACATGTACTATTTTGAGTAAAATATCTTTTGAATTGATTTGAAAAAGTGAGAGTATAATTTTATATGTACTAGTCAAAATAAATAAAGGTAAATTTTGCTTAAATATATACAATTTATAAAATTTGCACGAATGGCGGTAAATAAATCTATAAAAATTTCGAGAGGATCGCATAGTAAAATAGTGTATGTAAAATTTTGGCAAACAGAATTTTATATTTGGAGAAAGACTAAGAAAATTTGAGTGAAGACCTTGAAAATTCCGGGTGATATTTGAGCAAAAATGTTACGAGGTAATGAAATCTATTGTATTTAAATATGGCTGTTGACTATTATTAGGACATATGTTCTCGGAATTCAAAATGTTTATGTGTGAAGCTGTTGCTGAATGGTAGAGTTTGAGAACGTGATAATGAATGTGGTGTTTATAATATCTTCGTTTGAATATTCAAATGAAAATATTGCGAGTGGTTGTCACTTATCTTAGACGGGTTTCCTAATGGGTTTATGAAAATCTATACTAGGATCGTAATTGCAGATAGCACGAGGCATGTTTCGAAGAAGTTTCAGGGGTGTCACTTCAAATCACTTAAGAACATGCATCCTTCCTTCCAACGGGGATGTGATAATTAAGCGTCAAAGAGATAAGTTGTTTAAGAAAGAAATAATGCCAAGCTTTACAACTTTTATGGCATAGGAGAATTTGTTAATCTACTCATGGGTATGAGATAGATAGTTTGGTCGTAACGATCTCTTCGTATATCTATAATTCGGATGATAATTTCACTTCATGTAATAACATTGAGATTTTTGAATGACTTGAAATTTTTTCTTTGATTCACTTTCTATTCCATATGTCATGATATTGGAATTTCTATATGAATTACTGTAATATAATCACGTCGGCCAAGCGTCATTATATTTCACTAATTCATACTTCCATTCCAAGGTCACTTCATAAGGTCATGACACGTGATCAAACTTAGATAGTTGACGTGGGAATGTTGAGTCATGAGTGACATCCCTTCGTGTGAGTCAAAGAATACTTTGAATCACAATGGCGAAGTCAGGTCATAAAGGTATGTATGGATATGATAACAATCACATACTAGCTGATCCTTCAGAGTCGGGATCATGCAAGATGATAGGGTTTTGGATTGACATCCTTAGGAAAGGATACATAATGTCAGAAGAGGTAAAAGCATGTAGTAAGATGGATTTGCAGTATAAAGATTAAGGGAAAACACTTAAAACTAAGGCAGGAAATGTTATAGACCTAAAGATTGCTAAGGCACCTACATAAGGCACACATAGAATGCAATCCTGGTTCTCTATAACAAGCCTTGTGTCACACCCCCCAAAATGGACCAGGGGTAATTGTGACCAATCATATCATAACACAGTTTTATAAACGAGAACGACTCTATATGAGACTTTTTAAATAAAACCTTTGTTAATAAAACAGCGGAAGCAGTAATACATGTTAACATTATTATTAAAACGTAAAATAAATGTTTATGAACTAAAATATAATATGCGATGTGGACTCCATGCAAGCATCAAATCTATCATCACAAAGTTGCAAACAGCTAGCTCAATCATCACCTGAGACAAAACATGCTTAAAGTGTCAACCAAAAAGGTTGAGTGAAATTCACAGGTTTATAAATAATATCCAAAGTTTTAGACCACAAGATTTAGTTTAAAGTTGATTGATATAGAAATATCAATCTAAAAGTGTTGCTGCATTTTGTAATATCGCTACTAAATAAGTTTACCCTATGACACCTTGTACTGTCAGTGTCGTGGAATCATTATTATGTAACCAAAGACCAACGGTCGAATGGTTAGAGACGTTACTCTCAATAGGCCTACTCATAATAATTAAGTTTGCATTTAAACGTAGCAATTGACGATATTACGGTAGGGGTTTAGCATGAATCAAAGCATGACAGCATAGTAAACAATTTAATACTTGTGTCTAAGTGTAAAACAGTTATAAAGCAAGTATGTGTCTCACCCCAAAAGTTATAAATAGTTAAGTAAACAGTAAAAGTGGGGCTATGAAAATCACCTTAGTAGCACAAAAGAGTATTCCACGAAAGAATTGAACGGAAGGACGTGATCGAGATCTCAACCTAGAGATAGAACGTATGATCAGACATTGCCTAACAGATAATAGTATATAGTACTATATTGATAGTAATGGTTCACTATAGAATTTCCATTTTCGGAAGGTTACTATTTATGGAAAGTTTCCACTTATAGTAATTTTCCAATTTTAGAAAGTTCGGGTTAATCTTTAGTAAGACGTTGTATAACTTTACTCAAACTTCGTTGCTATCAAATAAGTCAGGAATGACCAGATGTAACCGGGGGCCCAGGACTCTTGACCATAATCTAAGTCATGGCATTCGAGATCCACAAGCTTACCCATAAATGGCAACCTAGACATCATTCACTTACGATCGTGAGTAGCGATGAAGTTCACATGAATTATACATTATCTTTGATTAACCTTCACTTTAGATTTATATGTTATTATATATGTTATATTATATTTATTAATGTATTAACAATTTGATTATCTTATATTATATACTATAAGTTATTATTATTAAATTAATATAGTTATAAAATAAGTGTTTATTAATAATGTATTGTTATTAACTTACATTATAAGCATTATACTTTATTATATAGTATATTTAGTTATTAACCGTAAGTTATAATAATAATATTAATTTAGTATATGTAATATACTTATGTTAATCGAAAATCATACTAATATATGTTAATTCGAATATTAATTCATTAAATATTATATTTATAATTTTTATAAACTTAGTTAATTATAAAATTCACTAGGATATTTTATAAAAATAATTTTATCAAGTTTTTGTATTTATTTCCCACTTTTCTTTATATATATACTCGGTTTATATTAATCAAATTTAATTAGGTAATAAATATTAAATCGACCTAAATAAATAATTTTATATTTTTTATAGGTTCTATATTATGTAAAAATGTTATAAAAATTATTAAATCAAATTTTATATCGAAATATTATTTATTTAATATTTTCTAATTATTTAACCATTGTAATCGGCCTGTAATTAAATAAATAGGAAAAATAATTTAAAATTAATTTTTATATTTTTTTAAAGTATCTAGTGATGCTACTAATCATATAAAAATTTTATAAAAATATTTAATACACGTTTGTATTTATTTTATATTTTCTTTATTATTTATCTCGGTTTAGAATAATGCAAAAGTAAATTCTTTTTAAATACTAATCATCCCATTTATTTAAGTTTTATAATTTTTGCTTGTTTATAAAAGTATAATAATCTCAAAAAAAAATTATAATTATTTTTATTATTGTTTAATATTTTATTACGAATTTTATATTTTTTTTATGTTTAAATACTACATAATTCATATTTAATTATAAATAATATTCCATAAATTATCAAAATTATTTTTATACATCATAATACTTATAATACTAATTATAACATGTAAAAATAATTTATATATATTAAATTCGAATTTTTAAAGAATATACAAAAAAATAAAAGCAATTCGATAAAAAATATAGAAAATACCTCAAGTACTTTCCCAAGTTTGTGAGAGAGTTTTTTCAAAGATTTGATACAAGTTTTTATGAAATGGAAGTGGGTATTTATAGGAAAAAAAATGGTTGGTGAAAAGAAAAAATATAAATAAAATAAAGGTGCCAATTTTGACAAAAAATTAAAACATGTTAAAAATGTTTTTAATAAGTTTTTGTTTTTGAAAATATTTAGTCAAAATTCATGGGCTCATTATTTAATTTATAAAAAAATCTTTTTTTTATAAGCTAAAAAAATATATATAATGATTAAAATAACTTATCATTTAATTAATAATTATGTTTCATATAGTTTTAAATATAATATGCATTAATATTAATATTAATATTAACTAAAGTTATTTTATATAATTAGTGTAAACTTTAGTTAATAAAAAGTGTCGAATAAAAATAAATATTTGATCAATGTCAAATTTAATTATATATTACGTATGGATAACAACCCTTTAGTCAAATTAGTCAATTCAGGTATGGAAATATGAGGGTTGTTATAGTACCTACCCGTTAAAAGAAATTTCGTCCCGAAATTTAGTTGTTGCCATTAATCGGTGTTGTTCGTACATAGACGAGGATATTTACGTTTTATTTGGTTTTCACGTTCCCAGGTATGCTCGGGGCCTTGCGTGAATTCCAATGGATAGAATATTGTTCTGTTTCAAGAATTAAAATCATACAAACCATAATTTCTACAAGTTCTTCTACGAAGTGCATTTTATTATTAATGCGGAGATCATTCAAAATGATGATGTTTTACAAGTCATTTCAGTAAATTAGATACATGAAATATGTTATGAATAATATTGTGCTCATTTAAAACCTTGAGCGTTTATGCCACAATATTGGGGCAGATAAGACAGAGAGGAGTTCGTGAAATCATATTCTTGAAATTTGATAGAGATCATCATTGTTTATAACAAGAATATCTTAATTATGAATATGAGTTGAAAAATAAAGTTTTATCACTATTTAATAATATGGATAAAACGATTCGATTATAGGAAGCGTATAAACGAAGCTATCGTAAAAGAGTGAATGAGAAAATTAAATGTTCGCCTTAACTTTTGACGTAGTCACGATTGATTTCCGGAATTCAAGGGATTAAAGGAAATCTTCGTAATCTATAAGATTTGATTCTCCGGTATTCACGGAATTTTGAGATTTCTTTGATTAAATGCAGTGAATTGCCTTGATTGACGTGTTTGGAAATTTTGCTATAAATTAGCTTCTTCCGTTTCACTATCTTCACCACTTCTATACTTTCTTCCTAAATTCATACTTCCAAAAGATTTGTTAATATGCTCAATCCTGTATTGATACTTATTATTATATTGACCATATATGCATTCATTCTTCTTTTTCTTTTACCACCAGAGGAATCTGTTTACTTCTACAATTACCTTGGGGTTATAGTGTTTTTAATTCTCCCGTGTCTTTATGTTGCTATACGCATTGATATACACGGTTTGTAATTTCCGTGTTGTTATCGGGCTTTATATTTTCCCTTATATGTCGGAGCTCTATGCTCTTGTTTTTCCTTCCCGACTTCAAGTCAAGCGAATAATGGTCTAGAATTCGTAGGTATGGAGTTTCGAATGATCATAATATACAAAGCAGAAGGAAAGGTAATAGCACGATTTGATTTGTCAAATTACTAGAATTACTAAGGATAGAACTATCAAGAATATATGTTCTTGATATGTTCAGAGGTTAAGTAGAATGTAAAAGTCATGTAACATGGCAAATGATGATTATAAAGTCTATGAATCATCATCTTCCATTAAAAATTTAGCATGACTTACTGTAATATAATCACGTTGGCCTGACGTCATTATATTATACTAACTCATGCTTCAATTCCCAACACTACCTCAAATCATTCAAAATTTAAACTTGTATGTTATAGAAATATAGAAACTAAAACAGTTTCCTTTATTATGTAACACAGATAGTGCGAAGTGATAAATAATTTCGGACAAGAATAGTTATGAAGGTATCTTCAGAAATATAGAGGATATTTATAACGAAAGATACGATGATATCTTAGAATTTTCTAAGATCCAATGATAATGAGGAAAATTCTTCTGTAAGGATTTAGAATGCGTAAGGAGATCTTTTGTGGTTCTCATCAGAATTTGAATCATCTAGATTCTTTGATTACAGGTTTAGTCCTTGTGATTTGTCCATGGTCTCCTTCATGGTTAGCTCAATCCATTTTTCAGTTCTAAATCTGAGTGTTTTCAATATGTCATTCTTTATCATCAAACTTTTGGCCATTAAGACCACCTATAGCTTTTGCTGCTTCATCAGCATTCTCAAGGTTAACGAATCTGAATCATTGATTATCAATCCGAGGTGTTTTCAAGAATTTTGAATTTGAAGTGTTTAAGCGTAGGATGTAACCATCAATGGTTTTAATTTTGGTGGTTTGACGTGATAATTCATCACAAAATACGAATGAATATATATATGAATTTAGTAATCTTTAGGAAGATAACACCTGCTAAAGCTTTACTTGGATTCTGATATGTCAAAATTAGAATATGTAATTGAATTTGTACGAAAATGGTTGTTCTTTAGTGAACGGATACATATATCTTGTGAACGTAAGTAGTATAGTTACTGATTATTGAATCAGAATTGAAGAATGTACAATGCAACATATTAATGTGAGATATAAATATTTCTCGGGTATTACCTACCCGTTAAAATATTTTCGCAATTAACAGTTTGTACAAAAGAACTTTAATTACAATCTTTATGGAGATATACGTTCATATATGTATTCTTCAAATATAATATAGATTTAATGAGTTAATATAATATTAAAATCATTTGATTTGCGGTTGGAACAAGAATAAATAATCTTCAAAACTTGAGATATTACATAATCGTCGCGGAATATTTCTTTAATGGAGTTATGAATCAATACTTCATCGTTCATTATTATTGATATACCTCGGTATATGATGTTGGTGCTCGTGGAATTCTTGTGAAATTCACAAGACACGAATAATGTTTTCTAAAAAGTTTCGAGTACATCGAAAATGGAAGTGTAAAATCAGACATGTATTTGAATAATACACTTGATTTATTATGAAATGGAGTTTATTGTGCTGAAGCAGTGATTAATGATCATTAAGTCATTAACGAAGGATGTACATTATAACATATTAGTGATATGAATTAACCAAGTAGTACATACTAGTTAAGATTTACACGTAATAGCTTAGTACGAAAAGATTTATTATTGTTTCAAACCATATATATATAAAGTATACATATATAATTCTTCAGGAAGAATGAGTCAATACATCTTAACACATTATTATTAATATTCCTTGGTATCTATGGGGCGTATGATGTTGATATCCGAGGTACTGAGTGTGATGTTGAGGCGTGAAATGCAGATGTTGTTTTTGGTGATGCTGATGCTGTTGGTGGTGATGCTGATGGTACTGGTTATGCTGCTGGTGCTGCCGCCGGTGTTCGTGGGTTTCGCACCATATTCTCCAGAGCCACCACTCGAGCGCGAAGCTCGTTGACTTCTTCTATTATTCCGGGATGATTGGCGGTTCGGACAAGTGGATGAATAAGATCTAGAATTTTAGATATTATATATTCGTGACTGGATATCCTGGAAATGAGGGTGAAAATAGTGTTTCGAACGGGTTCGCCGGTAAGTGCTTCAGGTTCTTCACCAAGAGGTGAATTCGGTTGGTGGAAGGGATTACCTTCTTCTTGTCTCCATTGATTAAGTTTACTACGAACCCATCCCCAATTCATCCAAAATAGATGATGGCTGATTGGTTTGTTTGTTCCGGTTACGCTGCCATTGGAGCTCGAGGAATCGGTTGAGAAATCCATATTATGTGATTTGATTTAGGGTTTGATATGAGATTAGTGTTGAATACTGGATGATATATTCATCTCCTTGAATATGTATATGTAGCAAAAAGATTTCCGTAATTTACGGAGGAAATTTAGGAAAGGTGTTAGACAAAGATTATTGGGATAGATACGATAAGATATAATAAGATATGATGTGTCTATACTCTAATAATGGTAGTATGACGTGTCTAGATGATAAGTATGTAATCTGATAATCTTTTGATTAAAGATTTTCAATTCGTAATGTCCTATTCAAGTCTAGGGGCTTGAGCTATAGGATAATTTAAATCAGTAATCCAAACGCTTTCTATTCTATAGTTTCGTAGACGTCATCCGTCAGGAAAATTCAATGATCAAAATAACAAGAAAACAAAGAAAGTAATGAATATGAATAGTGATGACATTATAATGTCTTTGAGATTCTCGATAACTCAATAACATTTTCAGGTTCGCAAACTGATGCATAAAGGCATAAGGCATATAGGTACGTGATATAACAGGGAGTTATATACGTTTGAGTATGAATAGTAACAAATATAGGAGTTTCAAAATTCATGGATAATATTTCATGTAATACATATTTAATACACAAACCATGATAGATGACTTAGGAATGTCAAGAATTTCAGAAATCGTAGTGTCGCATTTAAACGAGGTGGCGTAATTGGATAGTACTTAGAAAAGTGAACAGAGTTCTTAGATTGACTTGGCATTCTAAGATAAGTAAAGTTTCTAAAGTATAGTGTAGCATTTAACAATTAAAGGCAACAATTAAAGGCACTATAGTCAAGGAAAGTTGTAGTCCTACATTGCTAAGGTACCTAATTGTATAAGGCACACTTAAAATGCAATCCTGGTTCTCTACAACAGCACTGCTCTGATACCAATCTGTCACACCCCCCAAAATGGACCAGGGGTAATTGTGACCAATCATATCATAACACCGTTTTATAAACGAGAACGACTCTATATGAGATTTTTTAAATAAAATCTTTGTTAATAAAACAGCGGAAGCAGTAATACATGTTAACATTATTATTAAAACGTAAAATAAATGTTTATGAACTAAAATATAATATGCGATGTGGACTCCATGCAAGCATCAAATCTATCATCACAAAGTTGCAAACAGCTAGCTCAATCATCACCTGAGACAAAATGTAGTGACCCGAACTTTTCCATGTTTATATATATTAATTGAGATTGATATTTACATGATTAAATGTTTCCAACATATTAAGCAATCAAACTTGTTAAGACTTGATTAATTGAAATATGTTTCATATAGACAATTGACCACCCAAGTTGACCGGTGATTCACGAACGTTAAAACTTGTAAAAACTATATGATGACATATATATGGATATATATATAGTTAACATGATACTATGATAAGTAAACATATCATTAAGTATATTAACAATGAACTACATATGTAAAAACAAGACTACTAACTTAATGATTTTTAAACGAGACATATATGTAACGATTATCGTTGTAAAGACATTTAATGTATATATATATATATATATATCTGTGACGATCGCTCCAAATCCATATGGACGAACACGTCATTCATTGATTTCATTGCGAGGTATTTGACCTCTATGTGATACGTTTTGTAACATTGCATTCGTTTGAAAAGGTATTTCATAAATGAATATATAAATTCCAGGTTTTTAACATCTGATGATTCCTAGGTATAGACAATCACCATTTAAATCTTTTACAATAATACATCTGTTGACAATACAGTCAAAATAAGATACATGGTAATGGTTTGGTGAATGCAAGTTTCTTGTATATAGCATGTATGACTCCAAGCACATAACTTGTATCACGTATGAGCAAACAGCGGAAGACTTCTAGAAACCTGAGAATAAACATGCTTCAAGTGTCAACACAAAGGTTGGTGAGTTCATAGTTTTAATATTACACATAATCCGTATATCAATGTGGATTACAAAAGTTCAGTTGTTTCATTCAAAATGTTTATCATTATGTTTTAAATAAAAGGTGGACCACAAGATTTCAGTTGTTTCATCCGAAACGTTTATCAATCGGTTCTACAAAATTGAGCACCCTGGTAACTAAACTTTAACGTTTATATAATTTGTACCCTCTGTATAATCATCTTAATAATACACGCAAACCAACGTGTACGCTTCTCAAATAGCATACGTCCGTTAAAAGGCTAGCGCTCTAGCTCGAACGGGGATGTCAAGCCCTATGGATCCATATACTACTACTCGCGCCCACCAGTTCTTATAACTGGCAGTTACTAGTTACCAAAGTTAAGGGATTTTCGGTTCAAACTCAGTGTAGAATTTAGTATGTACTTGTATCCATTGCGTTTAAAATAAAGTGCATGTATTCTCAGCCCAAAAATATAAAGAGTAAAAGGGAATCAAATGAACTCACGCATATAAATATTGTATATCGGTTAATAAAGCATTTGCATGTATTCGCAGTTAAAAATATATTTCAAAAGCATTTAATAAAGCAGTTGTAAAAATAGCGCATGTATTCTCAGTCCCAAAAATATAAAGAGTAAAAGGGAATCAAATGAACTCACGCATATAAATATTGTATATCGGTTAATAAAGCATTTGCATGTATTCGCAGTTAAAAATATATTTCAAAAGCATTTAATAAAGCAGTTGTAAAAATAGCGCATGTATTCTCAGTCCCAAAAATATAAAGAGTAAAAGGGAATCAAATGAACTCACTGTTTAATATTGATATACAATATTGCAGGAAAGCACGTAGACGCATCGGAGATGATAAACACGAGGTTTGATTCAGAAAAAAAATACCCCCGAACATTACCCATAACCTCCTTGGCAATAACCCATAATTTCCTTAGCTCTAGCTTGCTCGAAAACTCATTTTGAAAATTACTTGGACAGCACTCCGTCGTAATATTTGATGTACATTATTATTTTTGTATCGCAAAAATAATAATACTAATAATAAGATTAATAAGATTAATAATAATCTTAATAATAATAATAATAATAATAATAATAATAATAATAATAATAAATATTATACGGAGTAATATATATTTGATTTTTCATTCGAGCAAAACACCTGAATTTATAGTACCTGGCCTGGAATCTGGAGTCATGCGACTCGCATGGAAATGGCCTTCTGGCCATGCGACTCGCATGAGGACCAGGGACAGCTCACATTGTTTTGTAATTTAGCTCGTCGACATAATTAATTATTAATATAATATATATAATTTAAATAATTAATTATATATTATATTAAATTCACGTGCATAGTTGACTTGTAATTTTTGTTCCGATAAGTCGTACGTCATCACTCGACTTATGTCCCGGTTCTGGTTTTTCGAATGTCCTTTCGTACGCTGAGAAAACTTGCATTTTACGTTTCGTGACACGTACCTTTGTCAAAATATAGCCTTAAGTTATCCATAAACTATACCACTCATAGTATATCTTAAACTTTCGAGTATTTTGGTCATTTACTTCTATAAATCATCATCTCGTTATTTGCTAAAAATACATTTTAAAATAGTGTTTTACTGTAGCAAAGTTACTGTAGCAAAGTCAAATTTTACTGTAGCAATTCACTGTAGCAAATAGTGATTTTCGAAAACACTGTAGCATTTTGAGTAATGTGGCAATTTGAAAACACTGTAGCAAATTAGTGTTTAACTGGTTCATCTTAAACGCTTTAGTTAACTTATCTAAATATCAATTGAATCAATAAACGAATGTTACTATCGTTTATTATATATATGTATATATCTTTTTAATATACATAAATCAGTTTTTAAATACACATTGGACGTTATTTATAAATAAATTTTAATAATAAATATTTAAATTTATCATATACATTAAAATAGATATTTAAACCAATAAGTTTAATGTACGGTATCAAACAATTAATACATTGTTACCTTTTCATGTTATAGTATATATGTATCTTTTTACATATAATTGTTCGCGAATCGTCGAAAACAACCGAAGGTATTTAAATATATAAAAGTAATTAAAAAATTTTGAGATTCAGTTTTACAGACTTTGCTTATCGTGTCGGAAATGTTAATCATACAAAGATTAAGTTTAAATTTAGTCGAAATTTCTGGGTCATCACAATATCATATTAAGAGATATTCATACATGATAATATCATGATAATATAATAATTTAAAATTTCATTTGATATTATAAACATTGGGTTAACAACATTTAACAAGATCGTTAACCTAAAGGTTTCAAAACAACACTTACATATAACGACTAACGATGAATTAACGACTCAGTTAAAATGTATATACATGTAGTGTTTTAATATGTATTTATACACTTTTGAAAGACTTCAATACACTTATCAAAATTCTTCTACTTAACAAAAATGCTTACAATTACATCCTCGTTCAGTTTCATCAACAATTCTACTCGTATGCACCTGTATTCGTACTCATACAATACACAGCTTTTAGATGTATGTACTATTGGTATATACACTCTAATGATTAGCTCTTAGCAGCCCATGTGAGTCACCTAACACATGTGGGAACCATCATTTGGCAACTAGCATGAAATATCTCATAAAATTACAAAAATATGGGTAATCATTCATGACTTATTTACATGAAAACAAAATTACATATCCTTTATATCTAATCCATACACCAACGACCAAAAACACCTACAAACACTTTCATTCTTCAATTTTCTTCATCTAATTGATCTCTCTCAAGTTCTATCTTCAAGTTCTAAGTGTTCTTCATAAATTCTACAAGTTCTAGTTACATAAAATCAAGAATACTTTCAAGTTTGCTAGCTCACTTCCAATCTTGTAAGGTGATCATCCAACCTCAAGAAATCTTTATTTCTTACAGTAGATTATCATTCTAATACAAGGTAATAATCATATTCAAACTTTGGTTCAATTTCTATAACTATAACAATCTTATTTCAAGTGATGATCTTACTTGAACTTGTTTTCGTGTCATGATTCTGCTTCAAGAACTTCGAGCCATCCAAGGATCCGTTGAAGCTAGATCCATTTTTCTCTTTTCTAGTAGGTTTATCCAAGGAACTTAAGGTAGTAATGATGTTCATAACATCATTCGATTCATACATATAAAGCTATCTTATTCGAATGTTTAAACTTGTAATCACTAGAACATAGTTTAGTTAATTCTAAACTTGTTCGCAAACAAAAGTTAATCCTTCTAACTTGACTTTTAAAATCAACTAAATACATGTTCTATATCTATATGATATGCTAACTTAATGATTTAAAACCTGGAAACACGAAAAACACCGTAAAACCGGATTTACGCCGTCGTAGTAACACCGCGGGCTGTTTTGGGTTAGTTAATTAAAAACTATGATAAAATTTGATTTAAAAGTTGTTATTCTGAGAAAATGATTTTTATTATGAACATGAAACTATATCCAAAAATTATGGTTAAACTCAAAGTAGAAGTATGTTTTCTAAAATGGTCATCTAGACATCGTTCTTTCGACTGAAATGACTACCTTTACAAAAATGACTTGTAACTTATTTTTCCGACTATAAACCTATACTTTTTATGTTTAGATTCATAAAATAGAGTTCAATATGAAACCATAGCAATTTGATTCACTAAAAACGGATTTAAAATGAAGAAGTTATGGGTAAAACAAGATTGGATAATTTTTCTCATTTTAGCTACGTGAAAATTGGTAACAAATCTATTCCAACCATAACTTAATCAACTTGTATTGTATATTATGTAATCTTGAGATACCATAGACATGTATACAATGTTTCGACCTATCATGTCGACACATCTATATATATTTCGGAACAACCATAGACACTCTATATGTGAATGTTGGAGTTAGCTATACAGGGTTGAGGTTGATTCCAAAATAGATATAGTTTGAGTTGTGATCAATACTGAGATACGTATACACTGGGTCGTGGATTGATTCAAGATAATATTTATTGATTTATTTCTGTACATCTAACTGTGGACAACTAGTTGTAGGTTACTAACGAGGACAGCTGACTTAATAAACTTAAAACATCAAAATATATTAAAAGTGTTGTAAATATATTTTGAACATACTTTGATATATATCTATATATTGTTATAGGTTCGTGAATCAACCAGTGGCCAAGTCTTACTTCCCGACGAAGTAAAAATCTGTGAAAGTGAGTTATAGTCCCACTTTTTAAATCTAATATTTTTGGGATGAGAATACATGCAGGTTTTATAAATGATTTACAAAATAGACACAAGTACGTGAAACTACATTCTATGGTTGAATTATCGAAATCGAATATGCCCCTTTTTATTAAGTCTGGTAATCTAAGAATTAGGGAACAGACACCCTAATTGACGTGAATCCTAAAGATAGATCTATTGGGCCTAACAAACCCCATCCAAAGTACCAGATGCTTTAGTACTTCGAAATTTATATCATATCCGAAGGGTGTCCCGGAATGATGGGGATATTCTTATATATGCATCTTGTTAATGTCGGTTACCAGGTGTTCACCATATGAATGATTTTTATCTCTATGTATGGGATGTGTATTGAAATATGAAATCTTGTGGTCTATTATTATGATTTGATATATATAGGTTAAACCTATAACTCACCAACATTTTTGTTGACGTTTTAAGCATGTTTATTCTCAGATGATAATTAAGAGCTTCTGCTGTCGCATACTTAAATAAGGACGAGATTTGGAGTCCATGCTTGTATGATATTGTGTAAAAACTGCATTCAAGAAACTTATTTTGTTGTAACATATTTGTATTGTAAACCATTATGTAATGGTCGTGTGTAAACATGATATTTTAGATTATCATTATTTGATAATCTACGTAAAGCTTTTTAAACCTTTATTGCTGAAATAAAGGTTATGGTTTGTTTTAAAATGAATGCAGTCTTTGAAAAACGTCTCATATAGAGGTCAAAACCTCGCAACGAAATCAATTAATATGGAACGTTTTTAATCAATAAGAACGGGACATTTCAGTTGGTATCCGAGCGTTGGTCTTAGAGAACCAGAATTTTGCATTAGTGTGTCTTATCGAGTTTGTTAGGATCCATTAGTGAGTCTGGACTTCGACCGTGTTTACTTGAAAAATGATTTCTTAACAAATTTTGTTGGAAACTATATATTTTTAACATGTGAATATTATGTGATATATTAATCTCTTAACGCGTTTGATATTATGTGATAGATGTCTACCTCTAGAACAAGTCCCATTGACTCACCTAATAATAATGAAGGGTCAAATGTAAATTGGAATGATTCGTGGACTGATTCACAAGTTCCCGAAGAGGAACCGGAAGAAGAGTCGGAACCGGAAGAAGAATCGGAACCGGAATAAGAATCGGAACCGGATGAAGAAATAGAACCGGTGGGGGAAATAATAAAACGGTTAAGTAAAAGAAAATCCTCAACCAACCGACCAAGGTTAATTATGGTCAATGGTGTTTCCGCCAAGGAAGCAAAATATTGGGAGGATTACCAATTCTCCGATGAATCGGATTCCGACGAGAATTCCGATGATGTTATAGAAATTACCCCAACTGAATTTAAAAAGGCAAAAGAAAATAATAAGGGAAAGGGCATAAAAATAGAGAAATCTAATTCCAACCCCGATGAACTTTATATGTATCGTCAACCCCCGAAGTCCTTAAGTTGTAACCATGACCCGGGAACCTCTAAACCACCAGGTTTTTCTAAACCAATGTGGAAAACGACGGCTCGTATTAAGGGAACATCATATATCCCTAGAAACTTGGCAAAACGAACCAAAACCGAAGAAGAAGAAACAAGCGAGTCGGAATAAGATAGTTGTATTCGTGTGGTGTAATATATGTAATATAGTGTGCTTATGCTTTATGATATATGTAAAAATTGCTTGTATTAATAAGTATTTTTTTTATGAATCTAACTCTTGTCTATTTTACAGTATAAAAACACAAAATGGATAGACAACCCAATATTTTAAGAGACCTACCCGGAGACATGATTGATGAAATCTTGTCTGTAACATCCCGCGTTTTTCCGTTAAATTTATTTTAACACCGTCTTTTTTTTTAAATAATATCCCTCGTTATTTAATTTTAACGTCACCCGTTTACACGAGCGTTTTTTTAAAATATTCGTTTGGTTAATTCCCGCACCCGCTTTGAAACTCGAGGGACCAAAGTTGCAAAGGGGCCTAACTAGTGACTAGGTCAACTAGTCAAACCCCATCTCATCCATTCATTATCACCACCCACCTTCATCCTTCCCTTTCTCTCTACTTCTCATTTTTGAACACAAACCCCAACTTCATAAAATCATCATCTAAATTCGGGATTGGAAGCAAACTTCAAAACAAATTACATTTTCGTGATCCTCTCTTCATCCTCTACATTTTGATACAAATTTCATCAAGTTTGGGTAACTTTCTAAAAACTCTAGATTTCTATAAATTCGTGTTTTTGACTTGAAATTGTGTTAGTTAGTGTCTATGGCTCGTGTCTAGCATGAATATATGTTTTGTTTGCTCGATTTGTTGATTTAAGTAACTAGTTTGAACTTTTGAAGTGGGTTAGCTTAATCTTTGATTTTGGATGATTAAAAGTTGTTTAATTGTTAAAGTTCATGTTTTAATTGTGTTACTAGTATCATTAGCTACATTTTGATGTGTAGGTTGATTAAGAAAACTTCAAAAACCCGATTAAGGATTTTGTGATGTTTGACTAGGGTTTGATAGTTTTTGACATGAACTTTTGATGCTTGAATGCCATGAAATGTTAATTGTTAGTGTTTAGTAGTAATGTATGCTTCATTACCTTCAAAACGGCATATCATATGTGTGAATTGGATTCCCGAAACTTAAAATGCGATTGATGAACTTGAAACTTTGAAAATGGACTTTTATTGATCACTTAATGAGATTTCGGCTATTGTAAATGATGTTTGTGATTGATGAATTGTGTGTAGTTGTATTCCTCGTAAAAATACCTTTCCGATGATATAAGACACATGTTTTTAGTGTTTGCGGGTCAAGAATTGGGTTGGAAAGAGTTTTGGTTCGCGCATACTTTGAAAAACAGAAAAGGGTCTGCCCAGATGGTGGCGCGGCGCGCCCCATCCCCGCGCGGCGCGCGAACTGGCCTGGCCAGATTCTGCTCATTATGTCCCTTTTCACGTGAAATGTTTGACTAGCTATCGACCTCCGATTCACATGAAACTTGTTCTAATATACTTGTATATGAATAACTAGCATAGAAAAATAGTCCGGGACCCGACCCGAACGTGTTGACTTTTTCGTTGACTTTGACCAAGTTTGACTTTTAGTCAAACTTAACCAAACTTTTATGCAATCGTTCTAACATGCTTTTATACGTGATTCTTGTATGAAACTTGACAAAGTGATTCACATGCTATACTAATCGAGTCGTAACGAGCCATAGGACTAATTGAACACATTTCACTCGACCTTGTGTCATAACCGGTTAATTGATACAACTTATTTGTTTAGGTCAAGGCTAAACAACTTTCATGCATACGTTACTTTGTGAAGTACATTTATACTCGTGCACTCGAGGTGAGATCATAGTCCCATCTTTCAAACAACTTTTATGCTTTAAACTATGGGATGAGAAACATATACGTATCATACTTTTATACATTGAACACAAGTACGAAAATGAACATTCCACGTACGGGTTTGAACAAAAAGCCTCAATTCAATTATCATTAGTTACACTTGCAGGGTGTAAACGTGAACTTATATTATGTGATCACATGGGCTTGACGAGCCTCATTCGGACGGTTCGCTACCGTTAGCGGATGAAATATATTTTCGGGTCTAGTGTATGTTCTAACACTACGCAAAGGGTGCAAAACAGTTAAGTTTGATAATTGGGTGCCCGGGATACAAACAACAACTTTGGAATGCAAATGATTTTGATAATCATCTTATACTAAATCTTGTGGTTCAAATACAACGTTTACTAAAACACCTATGATTTCACCAACGTTTTTCGTTGACAGTTTTCTATATGTTTCTCAGGTTCATACTTGGCTATTTGATACATGCTTCCGCGTCGCGTACACTCATATTTGCTTGGAGTCAAGCATGCATGCATACACTCTGATTTCTTGCTTGGGGTCAAGCATACATACATACATACGCTAGTGATAGCACCTTTGGATTCAAACATATTGTTTACATACTTACGCTATTTATAGCAACCGCGATTTTAAACTAATTATGTCGCAAGTTACCTCATTTATAATTTATACTTTTGCAAACTTAAAATTGTTGTCGAACGGTTTTGTAAACTAAATTTTGCAAGCATGATACGTTTCAAAAGAATGCGACATAATTTTGGTCAAACGAGTCTCATATAGGGACTACGACCACGTTTCGGGACCTCAGTTAGTGACGCCGTCAATGACGATTTTGGTCGGGTCGCCACAGATGGTATCAGAGCGTTGGTTGTAGGGAACTAGGATGTGCATTAGTGTGTCTGACAGAGTCGTTGGGACGCATTAGTGAATCTAGACTACAACCGGATAGTTAGCCATTGCATTCTGACATACATTTGCTATAGATAGCACTTACTTGACTACTTGTGCATTATACTTGAATCATTCTTAGGCAAACTTTTTAATGGTACCCAACCTTCATCATACGAACTCGTATTCCGCCACTTTTTGGTAACACACGTGAATTCAAGGTTTATACGCGTACGGATGACCACGACTTCGTTAGTCACTCTAGTTCGGGAATTCTGACTCCTTGGTTGTTATCCACCCCGTATCAGCTTACTATCCACAAGTGTTGTAAAGTTACCACCACCACTCTAGATGAGTATCGTCATCACTATTTATCACTACGGTTGCGTACTACTCGTTATCATGACTCGTTACTCTTTTCATACCTAAATACATTATTGTCTGACTCGAACCGCATTGACGTGAACAATCATTTATACACTTCCCTCGGGGAACGCTTCCTTAGAGTTGCAGAAATTCTTTCGATTTAATACGAGTCACGTTTGAGACGTCGTTACATTTTGTTCATTTTAGATCTTCACAGTTACACGAACTTGATGTTATGGAGTGATGTGGGAATGGAGGTATGAGTTAACGTAATATAACGACACTCGATCAACGTGGTTATATTACGGTAAGACATACCAAAGTTCTAATGACACGTGATGGTGGTTAGACTCGATCAACCTAATCACCACCATGTGCCATGTACATGACTTCATCTATTCATGTTTGGACATCTGAAAACTCCGAAAGTACTGACAACAACCATATCGGGGACACACCTTCGAATATTGTCGAACCATATTTATGCTTCCGAATGAATGACGAATTCTTTCAACTTCAAACATACGTTATACATGAATACTATCTCGTCCTCGCACAGTTTTATCAACGAACTACAATATACCTGTTATGCTCACACCGAGGTGGAAACTTCTCTTGTATTACACTCGTACTTCCGTATAAGGAAATCTTTGATTCTAAATTTTCAATGGAGAGATAGACTCTTCACGTTATACTAGTACTCGCCTCGAGGGTGAATAGCCCCGACGAACATTTTCAGAAACCGATGAGAACTGGCTTCGACAAACGTTTTTGGAAACAGATTTCGCGACGCAAATTTCTTGAGAAACTTGTTCTAACTAACGTTTTCGAGTCCTGATGTACTCGTTCAAACATACCTTACAGAAATGTACCTCATTTCAGATCGAGATTCTTGTTTCACTTCTAGATTTCGGAGTGCTTTACGAAAAGCCTCGGGACCGTGTTTAAACATGAGTACAACACATCAACGCAACTCGAAGGGCCAAACAAACATACGATTCAAACCTTGGAAACCGTAATACGAATTTGTGTTACCAACTTCAAACCACTTGAGAAAATTCTTGCCTTTAACCAGAATCTCTTACCACGATAGTTATCATTCGATTCTTAACGTCACACCTTTTGAAACCACATGTGACCGGAAACGTCATTCTCTTTTGTCGAACAAAGTAAACGATGATCAATTCACCGGGGCCGAGTTTATTCATGAGCAACTGAGAAAATTTATTCATATTCAAGAAAGACCCAACACGACTCGTAGTCGCCCAGAGAGCTTGCCAATGTTAGATGTAAACCTTTCGAGTTCCATGTGGGAAACCGCGTCACGTTAGAAGTCGCACCTTGAGGAGGTGTAAACCGTTTCGGGAAACATAGGAATGCTAAATCCGCGATATACTAATCCTTTTTGAAACCATGGAGCGTATTGTACCCGTTGCTTGTCATCTAGATTTTCCGACTCATTTGAGTCTCCGTTCATCCTACATAGAACCTGAAGACGTAACTTGCTATTCCCTTCGATGAGCTTGCTATCGATGGTACACTCCACTTCCTAGGAGAACCGGTTGAAATTATGAATCGTGAAACCAAACTTCAATCCAACGTAAAAATCCCGACCGTCGAAGTTCGTTGAAATGCCCAAGGACGTACCTTCACTTATCCGTAGAATTTACAACGCAAGATCTCGAGGAAGATTCAACAACTACTACTTCCAACTAAATTTCGGGACGAAATTTCTTTTGAGGTGTGGATAATGTAACATCCCGCGTTTTTCCGTTAAATTTATTTTAACACCGTCTTTTTTTTTTAAATAATATCCCTCGTTATTTAATTTTAACGTCACCCGTTTACACGAGCGTTTTTTTAAAATATTCGTTTGGTTAATTCCCGCACCCGCTTTGAAACTCGAGGGACCAAAGTTGCAAAGGGGCCTAACTAGTGACTAGGTCAACTAGTCAAACCCCATCTCATCCATTCATTATCACCACCCACCTTCATCCTTCCCTTTCTCTCTACTTCTCATTTTTGAACACAAACCCCAACTTCATAAAATCATCATCTAAATTCGGGATTGGAAGCAAACTTCAAAACAAATTACATTTTCGTGATCCTCTCTTCATCCTCTACATTTTGATACAAATTTCATCAAGTTTGGGTAACTTTCTAAAAACTCTAGATTTCTATAAATTCGTGTTTTTGACTTGAAATTGTGTTAGTTAGTGTCTATGGCTAGTGTCTAGCATGAATATATGTTTTGTTTGCTCGATTTGTTGATTTAAGTAACTAGTTTGAACTTTTGAAGTGGATTAGCTTAATCTTTGATTTTGGATGATTAAAAGTTGTTTAATTATTAAAGTTCATGTTTTAATTGTGTTACTAGTATCATTAGCTACATTTTGATGTGTAGGTTGATTAAGAAAACTTCAAAAACCCGATTAAGGATTTTGTGATGTTTGACTAGGGTTTGATAGTTCTTGACATGAACTTTTGATGCTTGAATGCCATGAAATGTTAATTGTTAGTGTTTAGTAGTAATGTATGCTTCATTACCTTCAAAACGGCATATCATATGTGTGAATTGGATTCCCGAAACTTAAAATGCGATTGATGAACTTGAAACTTTGAAAATGGACTTTTATTGATCACTTAATGAGATTTCGGCTATTGTAAATGATGTTTGTGATTGATGAATTGTGTTTAGTTGTATTCCTCGTAAAAATACCTTTCCGATGATATAAGACACATGTTTTTAGTGTTTGCGGGTCAAGAATTGGGTTGGAAAGAGTTTTGGTTCGCGCATACTTTGAAAAACAGAAAAGGGTCTGCCCAGATGGTGGCGCGGCGCGCCCCATCCCCGTGCGGCGCGCGAACTGGCCTGGCCAGATTCTGCTCATTATGTCCCTTTTCACGTGAAATGTTTGACTAGCTATCGACCTCCGATTCACATGAAACTTGTTCTAATATACTTGTATATGAATAACTAGCATAGAAAAATAGTCCAGGACCCGACCCGAACGTGTTGACTTTTTCGTTGACTTTGACCAAGTTTGACTTTTAGTCAAACTTAACCAAACTTTTATGCAATCGTTCTAACATGCTTTTATACGTGATTCTTGTATGAAACTTGACAAAGTGATTCACATGCTATACTAATCGAGTCGTAACGAGCCATAAGACTAATTGAACACATTTCACTCGACCTTGTGTCATAACCGGTTAATTGATACAACTTATTTGTTTAGGTCAAGGCTAAACAACTTTCATGCATACGTTACTTTGTGAAGTACATTTATACTCGTGCACTCGAGGTGAGATCATAGTCCCATCTTTCAAACAACTTTTATGCTTTAAACTATGGGATGAGAAACATATACGTATCATACTTTTATACATTGAACACAAGTACGAAAATGAACATTCCACGTACGGGTTTGAACAAAAAGCCTCAATTCAATTATCATTAGTTACACTTGCAGGGTGTAAACGTGAACTTATATTATGTGATCACATGGGCTTGACGAGCCTCATTCGGACGGTTCGCTACCGTTAGCGGATGAAATATATTTTCGGGTCTAGTGTATGTTCTAACACTACGCAAAGGGTGCAAAACAGTTAAGTTTGATAATTGGGTGCCCGGGATACAAACAACAACTTTGGAATGCAAATGATTTTGATAATCATCTTATACTAAATCTTGTGGTTCAAATACAACGTTTACTAAAACACCTATGATTTCACCAACGTTTTTCGTTGACAGTTTTCTATATGTTTCTCAGGTTCATACTTGGCTATTTGATACATGCTTCCGCGTACACTCATATTTGCTTGGAGTCAAGCATGCATGCATACACTCTGATTTCTTGCTTGGGGTCAAGCATACATACATACATACGCTAGTGATAGCACCTTTGGATTCAAACATATTGTTTACATACTTACGCTATTTATAGCAACCGCGATTTTAAACTAATTATGTCGCAAGTTACCTCATTTATAATTTATACTTTTGCAAACTTAAAATTGTTGTCGAACGGTTTTGTAAACTAAATTTTGCAAGCATGATACGTTTCAAAAGAATGCGACATAATTTTGGTCAAACGAGTCTCATATAGGGACTACAACCACGTTTCGGGACCTCAGTTAGCGACGTCGTCAATGACGATTTTGGTCGGGTCGCCACATTGTCTAGAGTCGGTCAGAATTCTTCGACACAACTATTTAAGGCGAGATCAGTTTGTAAGACATTCGAAGAACGTTCCAAGAATGCCTTGGTTTATAAAAGGCTTTTGTTCGAAAGATGGGGGATATCACATTGGGAAATCCATAAGTTACGATGTGTTTACTTTGACGCATATATTGCGGGGAACCCAAATGCTATTTTACGCAATGGGTTAAGAAATTATTTTGACTCAATATATCCGAATATTGGACTTCGTGATTTAGAAAAAGCGGCTAACATGCAACATAAAGAAGCATGTTATGCTTACGGATTAGTAATGTTCGCTTCTCACCAAAGTGAGAACAAGAACATCGGGCTACAACTATTAAACAAAACGTTCCCACAAGTGACGGAGTCGGTAATTGGGGTAAGAAATGAGGTTTTTAGATTGTTACAGGACTGTTGGACATTACGTAACCCTCGTCCCTTTGACGACGTTACAACACGCTGTCTTATCAACGGCCATAACGGTTATGTTCCACAAGACCAAGGATGGGAAGTAATCCTAGTAAAACCAGAATGCATGACTTGTTTCTGGACGTATGAATTACGTGTCTTTATTGCCTTTGCTGAACGACTTGTGTACTAGCTAGAATTATCTTCACAACCATCTTGTATCAAATTTATTGTGTGCTATATTTCATGCTATATGTAAAATAAGCGGTATAGTAAGTTTGTAAAATATTGTGTAAAAGTTTGAACGCGAAATATTATTATAATCAGTTTTTCATATAGAATTGTAGTAGTTGAATTGTATATTAGCTACTAAGTATGAACTTAACGGGTAGGTACTACCCGAATTTAAACTTATAAAATGCTAATATGAAGAAAAAGCTTTTATAAATGAGTTCATATTATGCTACAAAATACTATTAACTACTCTTAATATTCTGTATGATTAACTTGTTCCATTTGACTATTTTGAAGGAAATGGCACCGACTACTCGACACACCGTGAATATGAATGAAGAGGAATTCCGTACTTTTCTAGCTTCAAACATAGCCGCAGTACAGGCTGCGCTACATACCAACAATAACCTTGGATCTAGCAGTACAGGAAATCATGTAGGATGCACCTACAAAGAATTCACTGCCTGCAAACCTTTGGAATTTGATGGAACCGAAGGACCGATCGGATTGAAACGGTGGACCGAGAAGGTCGAATCGGTGTTTGCCATAAGTAAGTGTACTGAAGAGGACAAAGTGAAGTACGCTACGCATACCTTCACAGGTTCTGCGTTAACATGGTGGAATACCTATCTAGAGCAAGTGGGACAAGACGATGCGTACGCACTACCGTGGTCTGCATTCAAGCACTTGATGAACGAGAAGTACCGTCCCAGAACCGAGGTCAATAAGCTCAAGACAGAACTTAGAGGGTTACGAACCCAAGGATTTGATATTACCACGTACGAAAGACGATTCACAGAATTGTGCCTATTGTGTCCGGGAGCATTCGAAGATGAGGAAGAGAAGATCGACGCGTTTGTGAAAGGATTACCAGAAAGAATCCAAGAAGATATAAGTTCACACGAGCCCGCCTCCATACAACAGGCATGTAGAATGGCTCATAAACTAGTGAACCAGATTGAAGAAAGAATTAAAGAACAGACTGCTGAAGAGGCCAATGTGAAGCAAGTCAAAAGAAAGTGGGAGGAAAACGGTGATAAGAATCACCAATACAACAACAACAGCAATTACAACAATAATCGCAACAATTATCCCAACAATCGCAACATCAATCGCAACTACAACAAACGGCCCAACAACAACAACAACAACAACAACAGCAACTACAACAATCATCCCAACAACAATAATAACCGCAACAACAACAACAATCAGAAGCAGCTATGCCAAAGGTGTGAAAAGTATCACTCGGGGTTCTGCACCAAATTTTGCAACAAGTATAAAAGAAATGGTCATAGCGCGGCGAAGTGTGAGGTCTACGGACTAGGGGTTAATAGAACGAAAGGAACAAATGGTGTCGGAACGAGTAATGGCGGAGCAAGTAGTGTCGGAGCAAGTTATGCCAATGTAGTTTGTTATAAATGTGAAAAACTGGGCCACATTATTAGAAATTGCCCGAACCAGGAGAACACGAATGGACAAGGCCGCGGAAGAGTTTTCAATATTAATGCGGCAGAGGCACATGAAGACCCGGAGCTTGTTACGGGTACGTTTCTTATTGACAATAAATCTGCTTACGTTTTATTTGATTCGGGTGCGGATAGAAGCTATATGAGTAGAGATTCTTGTGCTAAATTAAGTTGTCCATTGACGCCTTTGGATAGTAAATTTTTACTCGAATTAGCAAATGGTAAATTAATTTCAGCAGATAATATATGTCGGAATCGAGAAATTAAACTGGTTAGCGAAACATTTAAGATTGATTTGATACCAGTAGAGTTAGGGAGTTTTAATGTGATAATCGGTATGGACTGGTTGAAAGAAGTGAAAGCAGAGATCGTTTGTTACAAAAATGCAATTCGCATTATACGAGAAAAAGGAAAACCCTTAATGGTGTACGGAGAAAAAGGCAACACGAAGCTACATCTTATTAGTAATTTGAAGGCATAAAAACTAATAAGAAAAGGTTGCTATGCTATTCTAGCACACGTCGAGAAAGTACAAACTGAAGAAAAGAGCATCAATGATGTTCCCATTGCAAAAGAATTTCCCGATGTATTTCCGAAAGAATTACCGGGATTACCCCCACATCGATCCGTTGAATTTCAAATAGATCTTATACCAGGAGCTGCACCAATAGCTCGTGCTCCTTACAGACTCGCACCCAGCGAGATGAAAGAACTGCAAAGCCAATTACAAGAACTTTTAGAGCGTGGTTTCATTCGACCAAGCACATCACCGTGGGGAGCTCCTATTTGTTTGTCAAGAAGAAAGATGGTACATTCATGTTGTGTATCGGCTACCGAGAGTTGAACAAACTTACCATCAAGAACCGCTACCCACTACCAAGAATCGATGACTTATTTGATCAACTACAAGGCTCGTCTGTTTATTCAAAGATTGACTTACGTTCCGGGTATCATCAAATGCGGGTGAAAGAAGATGATATTCCAAAGACTGCTTTCAGAACATGTTACGGTCATTATGAGTTTATGGTCATGCCGTTTGGTTTAACTAATGCACCAGCTGTATTCATGGACCTTATGAACCGAGTGTGTGGACCATACCTTGACAAGTTTGTCATTGTTTTCATTGATGACATACTTATTTACTCAAAGAATGACCAAGAACACGGTGAACATTTGAGAAAGGTGTTAGAAGTATTGAGGAAGGAAGAATTGTACGCTAAGTTTTCAAAGTGTGCATTTTAGTTGGAAGAAGTTCAATTCCTCGGTCACATAGTGAACAAAGAAGGTATTAAGGTGGATCCGGCAAAGATAGAAACTGTTGAAAAGTGGGAAACCCCGAAAACTCCGAAACATATACGCCAGTTTTTAGGACTAGCTGGTTACTACAAAAGGTTCATCCAAGACTTTTCCAGAATAGCAAAACCCTTGACTGCATTAACGCATAAAGGGAAGAAATTTGAATGGAATGATGAACAAGAGAAAGCGTTTCAGTTATTGAAGAAAAAGCTAACTACGGCACCTATATTGTCATTGCCTGAAGGGAATGATGATTTTGTGATTTATTGTGACGCATCAAAGCAAGGTCTCGGTTGTGTATTAATGCAACGAACGAAGGTGATTACTTATGCGTCTAGACAATTGAAGATTCATAAACAAAATTATACGACGCATGATTTGGAATTAGGTGCGGTTGTTTTTGCATTAAAGACTTGGAGGCACTACTTATATGGGGTCAAAAGTATTATATATACCGAACACAAAAGTCTTCAACACATATTTAATCAGAAACAACTGAATATGAGGCAGCGTAGGTGGATTAAATTATTGAATGATTACGACTTTGAGATTCGTTACCACCCGGGGAAGGCAAATGTAGTAGCCGATGCCTTGAGCAGGAAGGACAGAGAACCCATTCGAGTAAAATCTATGAATATAATGATTCATAATAACCTTACTACTCAAATAAAGGAGGTGCAACAAGGAGTTTTAAAAGAGGGAAATTTAAAGGATGAAATACCCAAAGGATCAGAGAAGCATCTTAATATTCGGGAAGACGGAACCCGGTATAGGGCTGAAAGGATTTGGGTACCAAAATTTGGAGATATGAGAGAAATGGTACTTAGAGAAGCTTATAAAACCAGATACTCAATACATCCTGGAACGGGGAAGATGTACAAGGATCTCAAGAAACATTTTTGGTGGCCGGGTATGAAAGCCGATGTTGCTAAATACATAGGAGTATGTTTGACGTGTTCTAAGGTTAAAGCTGAGCATCAGAAACCATCAGGTCTAGTTCAATAACCCGAAATCCCAGAATGGAAATGGAAAAACATTACCATGGATTTCATCACTAAATTGCCAAGGACTGCAAGTGGTTTTGATACTATTTGGGTAATAGTTGATCGTCTCACCAAATCAGCACACTTCCTGTCAATAAGAGAAGATGACAAGATGGAGAAGTTAGCACGACTGTATTTGAAGGAAGTCATCTCCAGACATGGAATACCAATCTCTATTATCTCTGATAGGGATGGCAGATTTATTTCAAGATTCTGGCAGACATTACAGCAAGCATTAGGAACTCGTCTAGACATGAGTACTGCCTATCATCCACAAACTGATGGGCAGAGCGAAAGGACGATACAAACGCTTGAAGACATGCTACGAGCATGTGTTATTGATTTCGGAAACAGTTGGGATCGACATCTACCGTTAGCAGAATTTTCCTACAACAACAGCTACCATTCAAGCATTGAGATGGCGCCGTTTGAAGCACTTTATGGTAGAAAGTGCAGGTCTTCGATTTGTTGGAGTGAAGTGGGGGATAGACAGATTACGGGTCCAGAGATTATACAAGAAACTACCGAGAAGATCATCCAAATTCAACAACGGTTGAAAACCGCCTAAAGTCGACAAAAGAGCTACGCTGACATTAAAAGAAAAGATATAGAATTTGAAATTGGAGAGATGGTCATGCTTAAAGTTGCACCTTGGAAAGGCGTTG
Source organism: Rutidosis leptorrhynchoides (assembly GCF_046630445.1). NCBI lineage: Eukaryota > Viridiplantae > Streptophyta > Magnoliopsida > Asterales > Asteraceae > Rutidosis > Rutidosis leptorrhynchoides. Next base: position 650,455,193 of record NC_092333.1, read on the forward strand.
TTCAATTTGGTAAACGAGGGAAATTAAATCCAAGGTATATTGGACCATTCAAGATTATTGATCGTGTCGGACCAGTAGCTTACCGACTTGAGTTACCTCAACAACTCGCGGCTGTACATAACACTTTCCACGTCTCGAATTTGAAGAAATGTTTTGCTAAAGAAGATCTCACTATTCCGTTAGATGAAATCCAAATCAACGAAAAACTTCAATTCATCGAAGAACCCGTCGAAATAATGGATCGTGAGGTTAAAAGACTTAAGCAAAACAAGATACCAATTGTTAAGGTTCGATGGAATGCTCGTAGAGGACCCGAGTTCACCTGGGAGCGTGAAGATCAGATGAAAAAGAAATACTCGCATCTATTTCCAGAAGATTCATCAACACCTTCAACAGCTTAAAATTTCGGGACGAAATTTATTTAACGGGTAGGTACTGTAGTGACCCGAACTTTTCCATGTTTATATATATTAATTGAGATTGATATTTACATGATTAAATTTTTCCAACATGTTAAGCAATCAAACTTGTTAAGACTTGATTAATTGAAATATGTTTCATATAGACAATTGACCACCCAAGTTGACCGGTGATTCACGAACGTTAAAACTTGTAAAAACTATATGATGACATATATATGGATATATATATAGTTAACATGATACTATGATAAGTAAACATATCATTAAGTATATTAACAATGAACTACATATGTAAAAACAAGACTACTAACTTAATGATTTTTAAACGAGACATATATGTAACAATTATCGTTGTAAAGACATTTAATGTATATATATATCATATTAAGAGATATTCATACATGATAATATCATGATAATATAATAATTTAAAATCTCATTTGATATTATAAACATTGGGTTAACAACATTTAACAAGATCGTTAACCTAAAGGTTTCAAAACAACACTTACATGTAACGACTAACGATGACTTAACGACTCAGTTAAAATGTATATACATGTAGTGTTTTAATATGTATTTATACACTTTTGAAAGACTTCAATACACTTATCAAAATACTTCTACTTAACAAAAATGCTTACAATTACATCCTCGTTCAGTTTCATCAACAATTCTACTCGTATGCACCCGTATTCGTACTCGTACAATACACAGCTTTTAGATGTATGTACTATTGGTATATACACTCCAATGATCAGCTCTTAGCAGCCCATGTGAGTCACCTAACACATGTAGGAACCATCATTTGACAACTAGCATGAAATATCTCATAAAATTACAAAAATATGGGTAATCATTCATGACTTATTTACATGAAAACAAAATTACATATCCTTTATATCTAATCCATACACCAACGACCAAAAACACCTACAAACACTTTAATTCTTCAATTTTCTTCATCTAATTGATCTCTCTCAAGTTCTATCTTCAAGTTCTAAGTGTTCTTCATAAATTCTACAAGTTCTAGTTACATAAAATCAAGAATACTTTCAAGTTTGCTAGCTCACTTCCAATCTTGTAAGGTGATCATCCAACCTCAAGAAATCTTTGTTTCTTACAGTAGGTTATCATTCTAATATAAGGTAATAATCATATTCAAACTTTGGTTCAATTTCTATAACTATAACAATCTTATTTCAAGTGATGATCTTACTTGAACTTGTTTTCGTGTCATGATTCTGCTTCAAGAACTTCGAGCCATCCAAGGATCTGTTGAAGCTAGATCCATTTTTCTCTTTTCCAGTAGGTTTATCCAAGGAACTTAAGGTAGTAATGATGTTCATAACATCATTCGATTCATACATATAAAGCTATCTTATTCGAAGGTTTAAACTTGTAATCACTAGAATATAGTTTAGTTAATTCTAAACTTGTTCGCAAACAAAAGTTAATCCTTCTAAATTGACTTTTAAAATCAACTAAACACATGTTCTATATCTATATTATATGCTAACTTAATGATTTAAAACCCGGAAACACGAAAAACACCGTAAAACCGGATTTACGCCGTCGTAGTAACACCGCGGGCTGTTTTGGGTTAGTTAATTAAAAACTATCATAAACTTTGATTTAAAAGTTGTTATTCTGAGAAAATGATTTTTATTATGAACATGAAACTATATCCAAAAATTATGGTTAAACTCAAAGTAGAAGTATGTTTTCTAAAATGGTCATCTAGACGTCGTTCTTTCGACTGAAATGACTACCTTTACAAAAATGACTTGTAACTTATTTTTCCGACTATAAACCTATAGTTTTTCTGTTTATATTCATAAAATAGAGTTCAATATGAAACCATAGCAATTTGATTCACTCAAAACGGATTTAAAATGAAGAAGTTATTAGTAAAACAAGATTGGATAATTTTTCTCATTTTAGCTACGTGAAAATTGGTAACAAATCTATTCCAACCATAACTTAATCAACTTGTATTGTATATTATGTAATATTGAGATGCCATAGACACGTATACAATATTTCGACCTATCATGTCGACACATCTATATATATTTCGGAACAGCCATAGACACTCTATATGTGAATGTTGGAGTTAGCTATACAAGGTTGAGGTTGATTCCAAAATATAAATAGTTTGAGTTGTGATCAATACTGAGATACGTATACACTGGGTCGTGGATTGATTCAAGATAATATTTATCGATTTATTTCTGTACATCTAACTGTGGACAACTAGTTGTAGGTTACTAACGAGGACAGCTGACTTAATAAACTTAAAACATCAAAATATATTAAAAGTGTTGTAAATATATTTTGAACATACTTTGATATATATGTATATATTGTTATAGGTTCGTGAATCAACCAGTGGCCAAGTCTTACTTCCCGATGAAGTAAAAATCTGTGAAAGTGAGTTATAGTCCCACTTTTTAAATCTAATATTTTTGGGATGAGAATACATGCAGGTTTTATAAATGATTTACAAAATAGACACAAGTACGTGAAACTACATTCTATGGTTGAATTATCGAAATCGAATATGCCCCTTTTTATTAAGTCTGGTAATCTAAGAATTAGGGAACAGACACCCTAATTGACGCGAATCCTAAAGATAGATCTATTGGGCCTAACAAACCCCATCCAAAGTACCGGATGCTTTAGTACTTCAAAATTTATATCATATCCGAAGGGTGTCCCGGAATGATGGGGATATTCTTATATATGCATCTTGTTAATGTCGGTTACCAGGTGTTCACCATATGAATGATTTTTATCTCTATGTATGGGATGTGTATTGAAATATGAAATCTTGTGGTCTATTATTATGATTTGATATATATAGGTTAAACCTATAACTCACCAACATTTTTGTTGACGTTTTAAGCATGTTTATTCTCAGGTGATTATTAAGAGCTTCCGCTGTCGCATACTTAAATAAGGACGAGATTTGGAGTCCATGCTTATATGATATTGTGTAAAAACTGCATTCAAGAAACTTATTTTGTTGTAACATATTTGTATTGTAAACCATTATGTAATGGTCGTGTGTAAACAGGATATTTTAGATTATCATTATTTGATAATCTACGCAGAGCTTTTTAAACCTTTATTGCTGAAATAAAGGTTATGGTTTGTTTTAAAATGAATGCAGTCTTTGAAAAACGTCTCATATAGAGGTCAAAACCTCGCAACGAAATCAATTAATATGGAACGTTTTTAATCAATAAGAACGGGACATTTCACAAAACATGCTTAAAGTGTCAACCAAAAAGGTTGAGTGAAATTCACAGGTTTATAAATAATATCCAAAGTTTTAGACCACAAGATTTAGTTTAAAGTTGATTGATATAGAAATATCAATCTAAAAGTGTTGCTGCATTTTGTAATATCGCTACTAAACAAGTTTACCCTATGACACCTTGTACTGTCAGTGTCGTGGAATCATTATTATGTAACCAAAGACCAACGGTCGAATGGTTAGAGACGTTACTCTTAATAGGCCTACTCACAATAATTAAGTTTGCATTTAAATGTAGCAATTGACGATATTACGGTAGGGGTTTAGCATGAATCAAAGCATGACAGCATAGTTAACAATTTAATACTTGTGTCTAAGTGTAAAACAGTTATAAAGCAAGTATGTGTCTCACCCCAAAAGTTATAAATAGTTAAGTAAACAGTAAAAGTGGGGCTATGAAAATCACCTTAGTGGCACAAAAGAGTATTCCACGAAAGAATTGAACGGAAGGACGTGATCGAGATCTCAACCTAGAAATAGAACGTATGATCAGACATTGCCTAACAGATAATAGTATATAGTACTATATTGATAGTAATGGTTCACTAAAGAATTTTCATTTTCGGAAGGTTACTATTTATGGAAAGTTTCCACTTATAGTAATTTTCCAATTTTAGAAAGTTCGGGTTAATCTTTAGCAAGTCGTTGTATAACTTTACTCAAACTTCGTTGCTATCAAATAATTCAGGAATGACCAGATGTAACTGGGGGCCCAGGACTCTTGACCAGAATCTAAGTCATGGCATTCGAGATCCATAAGCTTACCCATAAATGGCAACCTAGACATCATTCACTTACGACCGTGAGTAGCGATGAAGTTCACATGAATTGTACATTATCTTTGATTAACCTTCACTTTAGGTTTATATGTTATTATATATGTTATATTATATTTATTAATGTATTAACAATTTGATTATCTTATATTATATACAATAAGTTATTATTATTAAATTAGTATAGTTATAAAATAAGTGTTTATTAATAATGTATTGTTATTAACTTAAATTATAAGCATTATACTTTATTATATAGTATACTTATTTATTAACCGTAAGTTATAATAATAATATTAATTTAGTATATGTAATATACTTATGTTAATCGAAAATCATACTAATATATGTTAATTCGAATATTAATTCATTATATATCATATTTATAATTTTTATAAACTTAGTTAATTATAAAATTCACTAGGATATTTTATAAAATTAATTTTATCAAGTTTTTGTATTTATTTCCCACTTTTCTTTATATATATACTCGGTTTATATTAATAAAATTTAATTAGGTAATAAATATTAAATCGACCTAAATAAATAATTTTATATTTTTTATAGGTTCTATATTATGTAAAAATGTTATAAAAATTATTAAATCAAATTTTATATCGAAATATTATTTATATAATATTTTCTAATTATTTAACCATTGTAATCGGCCTGTAATTAAATAAATATGAAAAATAATTTAAAATTAATTTTTATATTTTTTTAAAGTATCTAGTGATGCTACTAATCATATAAAAATTTTATAAAAATATTTAATACACGTTTGTATTTATTTTGTATTTTCTTTATTATTTATCTCGGTTTAGAATAATGCAAAAGTAAATTATTTTTAAATACTAATCATCCCATTTATTTAAGTTTTATAATTTTTGCTTGTTTATAAAAGTATAATAATCTCAAAAAAAATTTATAAATTTTTTTATTACTGTTTAATATTTTATTACGAATTTTATATTTTTTTATGTTTAAATACTACATAATTCATAATTAATTATAAATAATATTCCATAAATTATCAAAATTATTTTTATACATCATAATACTTATAATACTAATTATAACATGTAAAAATAATTTATATATATTAAATTCGAATTTTTAAAGAATATACAAAAAATAAAAGCAATTCGATAAAAAATATAGAAAATACCTCAAGTACTTTTCCAAGTTTGTGAGAGAGTTTTTCCAAAGATTTGATACAAGTTTTTATGAAATAAAAGTGGGTATTTATAGGAAAAAAATGGTTGGTGAAAAGAAAAAATATAAATAAAATAAAGGTGCCAATTTTGATAAAAAATTAAAACATGTTAAAAATGTTTTTAATAAGTTTTTGTTTTTGAAAATATTTAGTCAAAATTCATGGGCTCATTATTTAATTTATAAAAAAATCTTTTTTTTATAAGCTAAAAAAATATATATAATGATTAAAATAACTTATCATTTACTTAATAATTATGTTTCATATAGTTTTAAATATAATACGCATTAATATTAATATTAACTAAAGTTATTTTATATAATTAGTGTAAACTTTAGTTAATAAAAAGTGTCGACTAAAAATAAATATTTGATCAATGTCAAATTTAATTATATATTACGTATGGATAACAACCCTATAGTCAAATTAGTCAATTCAGGTATGGAAATATGAGGGTTGTTATACCTTGGCTCTCTTAAATTACATAATGAGATAGGTATGGTGGCGTTCCATTGCTGGAATACAAGTAAGTCATGGCTCTTATTCTAAGAGTCAGACGTGTAATTATAGTTCCTATAGCAAAGTGTTTCTAAAGATTTTGAATGGCATAGGAGTTCTAGGCATAACAAATATAAGTGAACTTAATGCACATAATCTAGAATGTAATGCAAATAATCAATGCAAATGAACAACTCGGTTATAGACTAGACTCACTAATGCATCCTAACTATTCATGTTAGTCACACTAATGTAACCTAGTTCCCTATAACCAGAGCTCTGATACCAACTGTAACATCCCGCCAAAATCGCCATTGACGCGGATGTTAACTCTAGTCCCAGTGCTCGGCTTGACTTCTAAGTAACAGCAGAGTTCTACAGCGGAAGCAAAGTATCCAAGTACCTGAGACAAAATATGCTTAAAGTGTCAACCAAAATGGTTGAGTGAACAACATAGGTTTAATAAGTATAACAAGTTTTTAGACCACAAGATTTAAATAAGCGGTTTAATCAGTTCAGTATTAGTGCTGGTGTATATGATATCGATACTAACCATAAGTTACCCACACACATCACGTTCGTGTCGTTCATCGTTATTATGTATCCATTGACCAGCGATCATCCAGATAGAGACGTCACCCTCAATAGCGCTATCACAATAACTAAGCTTACCAAATTCCAGTAATTAACGATATCATGGTAGGGATTAAGCATGAATCAAAGCATGTTAGCAACAGTTTGAACTTAATCAAAATAAAGTTTGAGTACTTGTGTCTAAGCGTAAAATAGTTTAAAAGCAAGCATGTGTCTCACCCCAAAGTTATAAAATAAGTAATAGAGAAAGTTAAAAAGCGGGGCTATGAAGTTTACCTTAATAGCAGATAGATTTTCCACGCAAGTTATATGATCGGAGTGTTGAACACGGAGATCTCAACCTAGAGATATTATGTTCGATTAGTTAATGTCTAATAGACATAAAGCTTGTTTATTAATATAGTAAACTATATTAACAGTGACCATTTTCGAGAAAGTTATATTTATATAAGTAATAATAATATACTTAGTGTTATTACGTGTTACTATATAAGTATGTGTATAGGTTATACCAATAATCTTAATAATAGTATTATTATTTACCTTAATTAATTACTATGTATATCTATCATTATATATTACATCTATAAATATGCCTCTATGCTGATACATACATATACATATATTATTTATTATTATTATACATGTATGTGTTCATAACTGTATGATATATATATTTATTAGGTGTAGGTGTTACATATACATAAGTGTAAGATGATACATATTTATATATACTTATCACTTTTTATTATTAAGTTTACTAACTTATATAACTTACACGATACACATTCATACATACACACACACGTACATATACATACATATATACACATACATATACACGTATGCATATATTTACATATACACACACATATACATACAGTATATACATACACATAGATACGTTTGCATGCATGCATGCACGTACACCATGGTCCTAACTATGTTGCTAAACCACAATCATAACTAATTCATAATACTTTTTGGTTTAACAATCTTATTAATCAATTTGTAACCCTTATTCATAACCTTTTACAACATCATCATCTTTATTACTAATAATAATAATCTTACAACTATTATCATTATCTAGTTTACTTACATAAAATCACAAATCTTTAACCTTATTAATACTTAATGATCAATTCAAAATTCATAATCAAAATCTTCATCTTATTATTAACGATTAATTATAATACGTGATCATCAACTAACATTAACTAACTTCATGATCATACCTAAATCAACCTAGTATCTTATTAACATAAAATCATGACTTTATATCATAATAACTAATCATCTTTTTAGCCATAATCAATTCGTATTCATAACCTAAACTTTTCACATTAAATCATAATTCATACTTGATTTTATAACATTACAACTTGATCTTAATAGCCATGATCATACTTAATATATTACTTATAATCATAATTTTTTTATCTTTTAACCATGCTCATGATAACCTAAAGATCATAATCATAATTTATATTCAACATCATACTTATATTAACTTTATTAACTAGTTTCTTATTAATACTTCAATATCATAATTTTTGATCACATTCATAATCAATAACTATAGCTAATAACATAACAATTAAAACAAATTAAAAGTATAATTAGTTATAGACTTTAAGGATACCTTAAGTGTGGTTCTAAGCAAGAAAAGGAGACATTTTGATGGTGCCAGGAACCGAACAGCAGCAGCCCGAAAACAGGAGCAAATAACGACCAAAAAATGGCGGTTTGTGATGGAGATTGGCGGCGGTCAACAGCAGCAAACACACAGCTGCAGTAGGCTGTTTTGACAGCCTGTTTGGGTGGATTTTGATACGCAGAGAACAGCATAAAAGGGCTGCAAGTTGGCACCCAAAAATAGCACAACAGAAGGGTGTTTGATGGTGGATTTGTGGTAGACGAATTCAACAAAAACAGGAGGATTTTTGGGCTGATTTGGGTCACGATGTACAGCAGGAAACAGGCAGAAGAAATGCAGCAATTAAGTCGACCTTGGGGCTGTTTTTTTGATGGCGAATTACAGCTGAATAATAGCGGGTTAAGGCTGTAAAAAGTGTCGACTTATAGCAGGAAACAAGGGCTGTTTAGGCGGCGGTTTTACAGTTGCAAATAGCAGCTGTTGTGGCTCGAAAATTACAGCACAACAGAGGCAAAACAGTCGACTTTATGGGCTGTTTTGGAGGGTTGTTAGATGTCGATTAGGTGGTGGTGTTGGAAGGCTGTTTTGGTTAGATAAAAGGGTGATGGGATGGTGGCAAAACTGCCGAATACAATCAATAAGAAGAGAAGTCTTGTGATTTATTTTTTTTGTGATGCAAGTTGTGAATAAAGATCAAGAGCTAATGGTCCCTTTTATAGTTGAGTTTAGATTTCCTAATTACACTAGGATTACTTAGAAAAATAGCTTAATGAACGAGGTTTCCTTGAGGTGAAAGTGTTAGATTAGGATTAGGAGTGAAGTAGGGATCAAGCTTCTTTTTTTTTTCTTTCCTAGCCGATTTATTTTATGTATATATTTTTTTTTCCGGCAATTACTATATATCTATATATTTTATATATTTTTTTTATCAAAGTTATATTTATTTATAATACATTTTATTAACTCACATAATTATTTGTCCATGTCTTACATAAATTTTTACTTAGTTCCCATTAGTTTTTAATCTATATAAATGTCACATTTAATTTATTACATATAGTTTATATTATTTGTTTAGTATTAGGGTTAGGGTTTAAGTATTAAATATTAAATGGTATTAGGGTTTAGTAGTTAACAGGTAGGGTTAGGGTTTAGGGTTTTATATAATATTAGGGTTTAAGTATGAATTACTTTATTTATTATACCCGGATAACAACCCTAATGCTAATACACAGGATATGACATTGAAACCCTAAGGGCAATTTAGTAAATTCAGAAGGGAAAAATGAGGGTTGTTATAAATGAAGTTGTTGCTAATGTGGGGAGATATGAAAGGTTCCCCGGTTACAATGATGAAGGGGTAATCGTTATAATAAGGCTTATTCGATGAACAATTGAAGGTGATTTGCTGGAGCTGTGGCAAAACTGTCTATTTTGAAAAGAGATTGAAAAGTTATTTTAGCTAATAAATGCCAAAGGGTCTGACACGGATACGTGTTAAACTATGACTTTGGTTTCGAGGTGTAACGACCCGGATTTTTTCGACTACTTGATTATACTATTTACATGATTTAATAATTCCGACTTGATAAGCAATGAATTTTAATAAGTCTTGAACCTCCGGAAAGAGTTTTACACAAGCATTTAGTCACCCTTTTATTCTTATGATTCACGAACGTCATAACTTATATTAATTATATATATGTGTGTATATATATATATATATATATATATATATATATAGATTTAACTTGAAAATATGATAATTAAATATCTCATTAAATATATTAACAAAGTATTATATATATATATATATATATATATATATATATATATATATATATATATATATATATATATATATATATTTCATACTACTAATTTAAAGAGTTTTTGAACAATATATATGTTACTATTTAAACGACGTAATTAACTTATGTTAAAATGTATTTACATATAATGTATTACGAGTATAAATACATCCTTACAAGTATTAAATACACTTTATAATATACCAATACACATAAAGGATAGCTATACTCGTATTTTCGTTCAATTTCCTCAAGAATTCTACTCGCATTCATACGGCATTTTTACTCGTATTATACACAGCTTCTAGAAGTATTTACTATTGGTATATACCAATAGAAATCTGTAATTATTTGTGTAACATGTCATCCATGAGCTAATCAATTTAATATGTCATCCATGACATATTACATTTTAACTTATCTTAGATATTTTCACTAAAAACTAAATTTTCAAGCCTATAAATAAGCACCATTTCTAACTCATTTTTACACATTCATTTTCCAAATTTTACTTCCAATTTTCACACACACTTGCAAGAACTCTCTCAAGTTTTGTTCTACTACTTCTTTCCAGCAACTTTACATTCTAAACTTGAGGTACAAACTCTACTTCAACTCTTGTTCAATTCATATGTTTATAGCTATCTATATAAGAGTTTATAAACTAGAACATAGTTTAGTTGATTCTAAACTTGTTTGAAGAACTAATCTAATCTTTCTAACTTAACTCTAATAACACTTATTTATATGTATTATGATGTTATATTAAGTTAACATAAGAACTTATAACTTTTACATATGAAGAACAACTTGAAACTTAACATATATCGTTTAATCTCCATTCGGTAAAAAGCGGGCTGTTTTAGGTTGGGAATTAAAAACCTATATTAGACTTTGACTTCGAAGCTAAGACTTTGGAAATATGTTAATATATGTAAATAAGACTTCCAGTATTTTTTTATGATTTTAGACAAAGTGGAAGTATTTTATCAAAAATCATACATTGGGTGGGTGCCGGGATTCTTCCAAATCTGTCCACCGGTACAAAAAGAGGGTAAAACTCTGAATATTAATATATGGGCTGAAGTTTTAGAATTTTTTTTTAAAAATTAACTTCTTAAGAAATCCATAGCAATTTGATTCACTTTAAACGGAGTTGTAATGAATATTTGGCGAGCAAAACAAAATCTGCTAAAATTAACGTTGTATGGACGAAATTTATATTGTAAAAACTATATTAACCATATCCTTGCTAACTTTTCCTATATCCTATATATATTTGGACATGTTATCATTAGTATAACAAAATATTATAATCTTAGTTAATTCCGAGATTGTATATATATATATATATATATATATATATATATATATATATATATATATATATATATATATATATATATATATATATATATATAATAATCTTGGTACATTCCATGACAATAAGTATACAATACGTTTTGATAAATCCTAAGACAATAAGTATACAATACATTTTGATAAATTTTAAGACAATACGTATACAATACGTCTCTGGATTGATGCAAAGACAATACGTATACAATACGTCGTGGGGTAATTCTAAGATTATATATATATACTGATTATTGGACTGTTGGACATTTCAGACTATTTTGGACTACTAACAAAGGACTACTAACATAAAAATGTTAAAAATTAATATATAAGTATTCTATGAACTTGTTTTGTTTTATTCAGATGTCGTATTATTATCTGAATCATTATTATTGTTATAGGTTCTTGAATCCAAGGACGACGGCCATATTTTTAATAAGTTGAAAACTTATTATTAATATACTTTTACTACCGTGAGTATATAGTCCCATTTTTAAACTCTAAAAATATTTTGGGATGAGAATACATGCATTTTATGTTTTACGCCATGGACACAAGTACTTAAAATATATTCTACGTTGAGTTGTACCACCTTGCATATCTTCCCTAATAGCTTAGTAACTAAAATTTACATGTTGTAAGAACATGTAAGCGCGAATCCTATTGGTAGATCTATCGGGTTTGACAACTCCAACCGGGCTAGTTGCTCTAGTATCGTAAATGGTTGCATAGTACTTCGTTTTTACTACACTTGGTACAGTGTAGGGAGATTTCATAATAAAGGAAAGATGCTACATTTATGGTTAAGTATGGTTACCGAAGCGCTCAACAACTTATAGAATACTTTTATACAATTGCGAGTGTACATATATTTATAACTATGAAATCTTGTGGTCTATATTTATATCGATGCTAAACCTATATATCTCACCAATCTTTGTATTGACTGTTTAAGCATGTTTATTCTCAGGCCCTTAAGAAAGTCTTCCGCTGTTGCATTATCTGAGCAAGCTGTGCATGGAGTCTCATGCTTTTGTTTAAATGAAGTGTTGCATTCAATAAAACCTTTGTCATGTATTATATTCGACAGTTATTTCATGTGTGTAGTATTTGGTAACCGATGTATCGTGGGGATTATTTCTTAAATAATCGCCCACTTGTTTAAAACATGCATTATGTATAATAATGGTGTGCTATGAAACGAATGCAATATTTTTCTAAAACGTATCATATAGAGGTCAAATACCTCGCTATGGGACCAATGAATAACGTACTACGTTTATAGTAATATGGACAGGACGTTTCAGTTGGTATCAGAGCGGTGGTCTTAGCGAACCAGGTCTTTCATTAGTGTGTCTAACTGATAGTTGTTAGGATGCATTAGTAAGTCTGGACTTCGGCCATGTCTACATGTCAAAAGTTTTGCTTATCATTTCTTGTCAAAAATTACCTGTTTATCATCTTAAGTCTAGACGCGTCTTACTGCAATTATTGCATAGATAGTGTATAGACAAATATTCATATCTTATCATATCTCTCACGGTAGACTTTGCCTGACATTTTTCGAAGATTCCTCCGTCATTTATGAAATTTTGATATTATATATACATATGTAAAATATGTATCGAAGAATACCAAACTAAATCCTATAATCTATTTTCTATCAAAAATCCTTTACCTAACCGTGTAAGATGAATTCTGCAACTAGTTCAAGTTCCTAGGATTTTGATATGGAGTTCCACTCTAGCTCCGAAAGCAGTGTAACCGGAATGGATCAACCAATCATCCATCATCAATTCGATATGAATTGGGGATGGGTTCGTAGTTGACTTAATCAATGGAGGCAAGAAGAAGGTGATCCTTTCAATCAACCGAATTCACCTCTTGGAGATGAACCTGAAGCACTTACCGGCGAACCAGTCCAAAACACCATTTTCTCTCTCATTTGCAGAGTATCTCGTCACGATTATATACTATCTCACATTCTAGATCTTACGCATCCGCTCATCCGAACCGACAATCATCCCAGTGTAATAGAAGAAGTCAACGAGCTTCGCGCTCGGGTAGTGGCTTTGGAAAATATGGTACAAAGGTTACAAGCACCAGCAGCACCACCGGTAGTACCACCAGCATCACCATCAGTATCACCAATACCGGCAAAACCTGTAGCACTACGAGCTCCGCCAATTACATAATCATCAACATCATCACAAATCAACAACGCGTATATTGTATCAACGAGTTATGAAGTATTAACTCATTCCCCCTGAAGAAATTATATGTATATTATATATATATATATATATATATATATATATATATATATATATATATATATATATATATATATATATATATATATATATATATATATATATATATATATATATATGAATTTTGAGATCAAAATATATCTTTTCATACTAAGCTATTATGTATGAATTAAATAAGGGTAGATGCTACTCGGTTAAATTCATATTACTAATATGCTATGATGTACATCCTTCCTTAACAACTTAACCATCATTAACTATGACCTCTGTTTCAACTCCATGAATTCCGTTTCATAATAACTAAGTGTATTATTCAATTACATGATTGATTTTACACTTAGATATACTTGAAGCTTTCTAGAAAATATCATTCATATCTTACGAAGTTCGCAAGAATTCACAACCCGTCACCAAGGAATGTCAATAAGAATAAATAATAAAGTATTGATTACATTAGTGAAATACTCCGCGAAGATTATGTAATCTCTATTGTTTTAGAGATTATTCATTTCTAATTCCAGCCGAAAATTAAATGAGCTTAATTTAATATTAACTCATCAAATCTGTATTACATCTGAAGAAAATATACATATATTTTCATAAAGACTGTAATAAAAATTCTCCTGTACCAAAATATTACTTGTGAAACTTTTAACAGTTAGGTAATACCCGAGAGATATATAAATTCATAATTAATATATTACATTCTTCGAATCTGATTCAGCAATCATCAACTATACTCACTACTTTCACAACGATATACATTCTTTCATAGAAATCAAAACAACTGTTCTCATCCAAATTCAATTTCATATTCTAATTTTTGACAGATCATAATCCAAGTCAAGACTCAACGGGAGACATCACTCTTAAATCTCTACATCATTCAAAGCTATACTTTAACTTCAAAACTATGCTAAAACATCACTTCTATTCATTAAACCCATAAAACAATTTTTGTGTTATTCCAAAAATTCATTGCAATCTACATTCAAACCATTCATTATTCTTAAAAACACCTCAATTAAGAAACAATTGAGATGATGATCCAACCACATGTTATCCACAATCATGCATCTGGAAAACTCCCGGAACCTAAGTAGAAGTTTAACACAAATCCGTAAGCCATTAGCGTTGTTGTTGCTGAAAATTACCTTACAATTCCTTTTCAAAGTAGCCAGTTTTGTCACGGCTCCAGCAAGTCAACTTCGACTTTTCAGTCGGATTAGCCGTATTATAACCTCAATATATACGTTGCCCTTTCGCCATCGTTACCGGAGCACCTTTTATATTCCACTATATTATCAGCAGATGTACCAGCAACTTCGGCTTTAGTCTCTCTGAAAAATATCTATATTATTCATGAAACCCCATCATGTACTCACCTACATCCTTTAACAATAATTGTCATACCAATTACCGGGAATCATCAATCATCAATTTCGAATCTCGCAGCATTTTCACTTCAATTATATGTATACATATAATGTGTAACTCCTGGAAATTTTGATCTTCAACTCTGAATTTCTGAAAAGCACCCAGTCTACGAATCAATACCCTGAATTTTGAAAAAGCTGAATGAAGCAGCAGAAACTGTAGACAACCGTAACAGTCAAAAGTTTGATAATAAAGAATAGTATGTTGGCAAAGCTCAGAAAAAGAGAAGGTTTGGAATTGGAAAACGGATTGAGCAAACCATGAAGGAAGGTGTGAACAAATCACAAAGACTAAATCTGCCTTCAAAGAATCAAAATGATTCAGTGTCTGCTGAAGTCTTTAGCGAATACCTTGCTCCTTACTCTCAACTCTTGCGGACAATATTCTTCATCATCCTCTGATCTTAGATATTCTAAGATATCATCATATCTTTCATTATAAATATCTTCGATGTTTCTGAAGATATCTTCATAACTATTGTTATCCGAAATCATTTACCTCTTCGCGCTCTCTGTGTTACATCATAAAAGAAACTATTTTAGTTTCTAAATTCTGAAACCTTCGAGTTTAAAATATGAATGTTTTTGAAGTAGTGTTGGGAACTGAAGCATGAGTTAGTATAATATAATGACACTTGATCAACGTGATTATATTACAGTAAGTCATGCTGAGTTTCTAAATGGAATGTGATGATTCACAAATCATAACGTCATCATGTGCCATGTTACACAACTCTTGCATTCTATTTAACCTCTAAAAAATATCAAGAAAATATTTTCTTGATGATTCGGTCTTTTTCGGATATTCTGGTAATTTGACAAATCAAATCGTGCTACTACCTTTCCTTTCTACTTTGTATATTATGATAATTCGAAACTCCATACCTATGAATTCTGGACCATTAGTTGCGAAAAGAAAACAAAAGCATGAAGCTCTGAAATAGAAAGGGGGTATAAATCGCAGCAATCAGAAAAGACCATTAACCGTAGATGTCAATGATTATGGAAAAACAGGAGCATGGACTCCGAAAAATAAGGAAAGATATAAGGCCCAATGACAATACATAAATTACAAACCGTGTATATCAATATGTATTGCAACGAAAAGACACGGGAGAACTAAAAACACTATAAAACCAAGAGTATAGTAGAAGTGAATAGTGAAATGTTCCGTTCATATTGATTATAAACGTTCCATATTAATTGATTTCGTTGCGAGGTTTTGACCTCTATATGAGAAGTTTTTCAAAGACTGCATTTGATTTTAAAACAAACCATAACCTTTATTTTATCGACAAGGTTAACAAGACACCACTTAGATTATCTAGAAATGATAATCTAACAAATATCACACTTACACACTACCAATACATATTGGTTTACAAATATTAATATGTTACAACAAAATAAATCTCGAATGTAGTTTTAAACAATATTATACAAGCATGCTGACACCAAATCTTGTCCATATAATAGCATGCAATAGCGGAAGCTCTTAATAATCACCTGAGAATAAACATGCTTTAAACGTCAACAAAAATGTTGATGAGTTATAGGTTTAACCTATATTTATCAAATCGTAATAATAGACCACAAGATTTCATATTTCAATATACATCCCATACATAGATATAAAAATCATTCATATGGTAAACACCTGGTAACCGACCTTAACAAGATGCATATAGAATATCCCCTATCATTCCGGGACTCCCTTCGGACATGATGAATTCGAAGTACTAAAGCATCCAGTACTTTGGATGGGGCTCGTTGGGTCCAATAGATCTATCTTTAGGATTCACGTCAATTAGGGTGTCTGTTCCCTAATTCTTAGATTACCAGACTAAAAAGTGGCATATTCGGTTTAATAATCCAGCCATAGAATGTAGTTTCATTTACTTGTGTCTATTTTGTAAAACATTTATAAAACTGCATGTATTCTCATCCCAAAATATTAGATTTTAAAAGTGGGACTATAACTCACTTTCACAGATTTTTACTTCGTCGGGAAGTAAGACTTGGCCACTGGTCGATTCACGAACCTATAACAAATATGTACATATATATCAAAGTATGTTCAAAATATATTTAAAACATTTTTAATATATTTTGCTGTTTTAAGTTTATTAAGTCAGTTGTCCTCGTCAGTAACCTACAACTAGTTGTCCGCAGTTAGATGTACAGAAAATAAAGCAATATATATTATCTTGAATCAATCCACTACCTCGTGTATACAAGCCTCAGGCTAGATCACCACTCAAAGTATATATAATAATTTGGAATCAACCTCAACCCTGTATAGCTAACTCCAACATTACTGCATATAGAGTGTCTATGGTTGTTCCGAAATATATATATAGATGGGTCGATATGATATGTCAAAACATTGTATTCGTGTCTATGGTATCCCAAGATTACATAATATATTAGAATACATGTATAATACAATATGAGTTAGCTAGGATATGATTAATATAGATTTGTTACCAATTTTCACGTAGCTACAACAAAAAAAATTATCCAATCTTGTTTTACTCATAACTTCTTCGTTTTAAATCCGTTTTGAGTGTTTCAAGTTGCTATGGTTTCATATTGAACTTAAGTTTATGAATATAAATAGAAAAAGTATAAGTTTATAGTAATAAATACAGGTTACAAGTCATTTTTGTAAAGGTAGTCATTTCAGTCGAAAGAACGACGTCTAGATGACCATTTTGGAAAACATACTTCCACTTTGAGTTTTACCATAATTTTTGGATATAGTTTCATGTTCATAAGAAAAATTATTTTCCCAAAAGAACAACTTTTAAATCAAAGTTTATCATAGTTTTTAATTAACTAACCCAAAACAGCCCGCGGTGTTACTACGACGGCGTATATCCGGTTTTACGGTGTTTTTCGTGTTTCCAGGTTTTAAATCATTAAGTTAGCATATAATATAGATATAGAACATGTGTTTAGTTGATTTTAAAAGTCAAGTTAGAAGGATTAACTTTATTTGCGAACAAGTTTAGAATTAACTAAACTATGTTCTAGTGATTACAAGTTTAAATCTTCGAATAAGATAGTTTTATATGTATGAATCGAATGATGTTATGAACATCATTACTAACTTAATTTTAGTAGGTAAATCTACTGGAAATGAGAAAAATAGATCTAGCTTCAAAGGATCCTTGGATGGCTTGAAAGTTCTTGAAGCAGAATCATGACACGAAAACAAGTTCAAGTAAGATTTCCACTCGAAATAAGATTGTTATAGTTATAGAAATTGAATCAAAGTGTGAATATGAAAGTGTTTGTAGGTGTTTTTGGTCGTTGGTATATGGATTAGATATAAAGGATGTGTAATTTTGTTTACTTGTAAATAAGTCATGAATGATTACTAATATTTTTGTAATTTTATGAGATATTTCATGCTAGTTGCCAAATGATGGTTCCCACATATGTTAGGTGACTCACAAGGGCTGCTAAGAGCTGATCATTGGAGTGTATATACCAATAGTAAATACATTTAGAAGCTGGGTATTGTACGAGTACGAATACGAGTGCATACGAGTAGAATTGTTGATGAAAATGAATGAGGATGTAATTGTAAGCATTTTTGTTAAGTAGAAGTACTTTGATAAGTGTCTTGAAGTCTTTCAAAAGTGTATGAATACATATTAAAACACTACATGTATATACATTTTAACTGAGTCGTTAAGTCTTCGTTAGTGTTACATGTAAGTGTTGTTTTGAAACCTTTAGGTTAACGATCTTGTTAACTGTTGTTAACCCATTGTTTATTATATCTAAAGAGATGTTAAATTATTACATTATCATGATATTATGATGTATTAATATATCTTAATATGATATATATACAATTAAATGTCGTTACAACGATAATCGTTACATATATTCCTCGTTTCGAAATCCTTAAGTTAGTAGTCTTGTTTTTACATATGTAGTTCATTGTTAATGAAATGTCCCGTTCATATTGATTATAAATGTTCCATATTAATTGATTTCGTTGCGAGGTTTTGACCTCTATATGAGACGTTTTTCAAAGACTGCATTCATTTTTAAAACAACCATAACCTTTATTTTATCAATAAAGGTTTTAAAAACATTATGTAGATTATCAAATAATGATAATTTAAAATATATTGTTTACACACGACCATTACATAATGGTTTACAATAGAAATATATTACATTGACATATGTTTCTTGAATGCAGTTTTTACACAATATCATACAAACATGGACTCCAAATCTTGTCCTTATTTTAGTATGCAACAGCGGAAGCTCTTAGTATTCACCTGAGAATAAACATGCTTTAAACGTCAACAAAAATGTTGGTGAGTTATAGGTTTAACCTATATATATCAAATAGTAACAATAGACCACAAGATTTCATATTTCAATACACATCCCATACATAGAGATAAAAATCATTCATATGGTGAACACCTGGTAACTGACATTAACAAGATGCATATATAAGAATATCCCCATCATTCCGGGACACCCTTCGGATATGATATAAATTTCGAAGTACTAAAGCATCCGGTACTTTGGATGGGGTTTGTTAGGCCCAATAGATCTATCTTTAGGATTCGCGTCAATTAGGGTGTCTGTTCCCTAATTATTAGATTACCAGACTTAATAAAAAGGGGCATATTCGATTTTGATAATTCAACCATAGAATGTAGTTTCACGCACTTGTGTCTATTTTGTAAATCATTTATAAAACCTGCATGTATTCTCATCCCAAAAATATTAGATTTTAAAAGTGGGACTATAACTCACTTTCACATATATTTCCTTCCTCAGAAATAAGACTTGGCCACGGATCGATTCACGAACCTATACATATATGTACATATATATCAAAGTATGATCAAAATATAATTACAACCATTTTTATTATGTTTTAAAGATTTGAGTGTATTAAGTCAGCTGTCCCTGTTAGTAACCTACAACTAGTTGTCCACAGTTAGATGTACAGAAATAAATCGATATATATTATCTTAAATCAATCCACAACCCAGTGTATACACGTCTCAGGCTAGATCACAACTCAAAGTATATATATTTTTGGAATCAACCTCAACCCTGTATAGCTAACTCCAACATTACTGCATATAGAGTGTCTATGGTTGTTCCAAATAATATATATACATGGGTCGATATGATATGTCCAAATATTTGCATACGTGTCTATGGTATCCCAAGATTTCATAATATATTAGAATACATGTATAATACAATATAAGTTAGCTAGGATATGATTTGTATAAATTTGTTAAACATTTCCCGTAGCTAAAAAGATCAAAAATATCCAATCTTATTTTACCCATAACTTCTTCATTTTAAATCCGTTTTGAGTGAATCAAATTGCTATGGTTTCATATTGAACTCTAATTTAAGAATCCAAACAGAAAAAGTATAGGTTTATAGTCGTAAATTTAAGTTACATGTCAATTACTAAAGAGGTAGTCATTTCCGTCGAAAGAACGACATCTTGATGACCATTTTGAAAAACATACTTTCACTTTGAGTTTAACCAAGATTTTTGGATATAGTTTCATGTTCATATGAAAAATCATTTTCCCAGAAGAACAACTTTTAAATCAAAGTTTATCATAGTTTTTAATTATCTAAACCAAAACAGCCCCCGGTTTCACTACGACGGCGTATATCCGATTTTATGGTATTCATCGTGTTTCCAGATTTTAAATCATTAAGTTAGCATATCATATAGATATAGAACATGTGTTTAGTTGATTTTAAAAGTCAAGTTAGAAGGATTAACTTTTGTTTGTGAACAAGTTTAGAATTAACTAAACTATGTTCTAGTGATTACAAGTTTAAACCTTCGAATAAGATAGCTTTATGTGTATGAATTGAATGATGTTATGAACATCATTACTACTAGGGGTGTTCATCGGTTCAGTTTTCGGTTTGTTCGGTTTATTCGGTTCGGTTTATTCGGTTTTGAATTTTTTTGCGCAAAACCGAAAATCGAACCGAAAACCGAATTCAAAGTTAAAACCGAACCGAACCGAATTCAAATTCGGATTCGGTTCGATTTTTGGTTAAAACCGAATATTATGAAAAAAACTGAGAACGATGGTAGTTTAATTGTGACGTTACTGATGTCTTAGTTATTTTTATCCGAAAACAATGACGTACTATTAAATTATCAAGAATTCGATGATTTATTAATATTTACAGCTTAATTATGACGTTGTTATTAAGAAGAAGAACATAATAATATGAGTAACTTAATTATAATGTGAGTTACCAAATCGTTATATGGGTGATAACATATTTTATTGATTGGGTCCCAAATTATAATGACATTAAAACATAAATATACAAATTAAATATATAAAAATTTTGAATTCAGTTTTGAATTCGGTTTTTGGTTAAACCGAATTCAGAATTTTCAAAACCAAAAACCGAACCAAAAACCGAATTCAAATTCGGTTTCGGTTTGACTCGATCCGAAAACCGTTTTTCAAATTCGATTTAGTTTTTTTCTGGTTTGGTTTCGGTTTGGTTTTCGGGTTCCACGATTTCAAACCAAATACTGACCACCCCTAATTACTACCTCAAGTTTTCTGGATAAAACTACTGGAAATGAGAAAAATGGATCTAGCTTCAAAGGATCCTTGGATGGCTTGAAAGTTCTTGAAGCAGAATCATGAGACGAAAACAGTTCAAGTAAGATTTTCACTCGAAATAAGATTGTTATAGTTGTAGAAATTGAATTAAAGTTTGAATATGAATATTACCTTGAATTAGAAAGATAACCTACTATAAATAATAAAGGTTCCTTGATCTTAGATGATTATTTGGAATGGATTAGAAAGCTTGGAAGTAAACTTGCAAACTTGGTAGTATTCTTGATTTTTATGAAACTATACTTATGGAATTTATGAAGAACACTTAGAACTTGAAGATGGAACTTGAGAGAGATCAATTAGATGAATAAAATTGAAGAATGAAAGTGTTTGTAGGTGTTTTTGGTCGTTGGTGTATGGATTAGATATAAAGGATATGTAATTTTGTTTTCATGTAAATAAGTCATGAATGATTACTCATATTTTTGTAATTTTATGAGATATTTCATGCTAGTTGTCAAATGATGGTTCCCACATGTGTTAGGTGACTCACATGGGCTGCTAAGAGCTGATCATTGGAGTGTATATACCAATAGTACATACATCTAAAAGCTGTGTATTGTACGAGTACGAATACGGGTGCATACGAGTAGAATTGTTGATGAAACTGAACGAGGATGTAATTGTAAGCATTTTTGTTAAGTAGAAGTACTTTGATATGTGTCTTGAAGTCTTTCAAAAGTGTAAGAATACATATCAAAACACAACATGTATATACATTCTAATGGAGTCGTTAAGTCTTCGTTAGTCGTTACATGTAAGTGTTGTTTTAAAACCTTTAAGTTAACGATCTCAATTAATGTTGTTAACCCAATGTTTATTATATCAAATGAGATGTTAAATTATTATATTATCATGATATTATGATGTATGAATATCTCTTAATATGATATATACATTAAAATATCGTTACAACGATAATCGTTACATATAAGTCTCGTTTCGTAATTCTTGAGTTAGTAGTCTTGTTTTTACATATGTAGTTCATTGTTAACACACTTAATGATATATTTAAATATCATTTTATCATGTTAAATATAGTGTATCAATATCTTAATATGATACATATGTATTTAGTAGACGTTATCATAACGATAATCGTTATATATATCATTTCGAGTTTCTTAACTTAGTATTCTCATTTCTTATGTATATCACACATTGTTAATATATTTAGTGAGATACTTACTCATCATAATCTTATGTCAACCATATATATATGTCTATATATACCACAACATGTAGTTTTTACAATTTTGTAACGTTCGTGAATCGTCGGTCAACTTGGGTGATCAATTGTCTATATGAAACTTATTTCATTTAATTAAGTCTTAACAAGTTTGATTGCTTAACACGTTGGAAACATTTAGTCATGTAAATATCAATCTCAATTAATATATATTAACATGGAAAAGATCGGGTCACTACAGTTAATATACTTAATGATATGTTTACTTATCATAATACCATGTTAACTATATATATATATATATATATATATATATATATATATATATATATATATATATATATATATATATATATATATATATATCCATATATATGACTTCATATAGTTTTTACAAGTTTTAACGTTCGTGAATCACCGGTCAACTTGGGTGGTCAATTGTCTATATGAAACCTATTTCAATTAATCAAGTCTTAACAAGTTTGATTGCTTAACATGTTGGAAACACTTAATCAAGTAAATAACAATTTCATTTAATATATATATACATGGAAAAGTTTGGGTCACTACAATACCTACCCGTTATATAAATTTCGTCCCGAAATTTTAAGCAGTTGGAGGTGTTGACGTATCTTCTGGAAATAAGTGCTGGTATTTCTTCTTCATCTGATCTTCTCGTTCCCAGGTGAACTCAGATCCTCTACGAGCATTCCATCGAACCTTAACAATTGGTATCTTGTTTTGCTTAAGTCTTTTAACCTCACGGTCCATTATTTCGACGGGTTCTTCGATGAATTGAAGTTTTTCGTTGATTTGGATTTCGTCTAACGGAATAGTGAGATCTTCTTTAGTAAAACATTTCTTCAAATTCGAGACGTGGAAAGTGTTATGTACAGCCACGAGTTTTTGAGGTAACTCAAGTCGGTAAGCTACTGGTCCAACACGATCAATAATCTTGAATGGTCCAATATACCTTGGATTTAATTTCCCTCTTTTACCAAATCGAACAACGCCTTTCCAAGGTACAACTTTAAGCATGACCATCTCTCCAATTTCAAATTCTATATCTTTTCTTTTAATGTCAGCGTAGCTCTTTTGTCGACTTTGGGCGGTTTTCAACCGTTGTTGAATTTGGATGATCTTCTCGGTAGTTTCTTGTATTATCTCCGGACCCGTAATCTGTCTATCCCCCACTTCACTCTAACAAATCAGAGACCTGTACTTTCTACCATAAAGTGCTTCAAACGGTGCCATCTCAATGCTTGAATGGTAGATGTTGTTGTAGGAAAATTCTGCTAACGGTAGATATCGATCCCAACTGTTTCCGAAATCAATAACACATGCTCGTAGCATGTCTTCAAGTGTTTGTATCGTCCTTTCGCTCTGCCCATCAGTTTGTGGATGATAGGTAGTACTCATGTCTAGACGAGTTCCTAATGCTTGCTGTAATGTCTGCCAGAATCTTGAAATAAATCTTTCATCCCTATCAGAGATAATAGAGATTGGTATTCCATGTCTGGAGACGACTTCCTTCAAATACAGTTGTGCTAACTTCTTCATCTTATCATCTTCTCTTATTGGCAGGAAGTGTGCTGATTTGGTGAGACGATCAACTATTACCCAAATAGTATCAAAACCACTTGCAGTCCTTGGCAATTTAGTGATGAAATCCATGGTAATGTTTTCCCATTTCTATTCCGGGATTTTGGGTTGTTGAAGTAGACCTGATGGTTTTTGATGCTCAGCTATAACCTTAGAACACGTCAAACATTCTCCTACATATTTAGCAACATCAACTTTCATACCCGGCCACCAAAAATGTTTCTTGAGATCCTTGTACATCTTCCCCGTTCTAGGATGTATTGAGTATCTGGTTTTATGAGCTTCTCTAAGTACCATTTCTCTCATATCTCCAAATTTTGGTACCCAAATTCTTTCAACCCTATACCGGGTTCCGTCTTCCCGAATATTAAGATGCTTCTCCGATCCTTTGGGTATTTCATCCTTTAAATTTCCTTATTTTAAAACTCCTTGTTGTGCCTCCTTTATTTGAGTAGTAAGGTTATTGTGGATCATTATATTCATAGCTTTTACTCGAATGGGTTCTCTGTCCTTTCTGCTCAAGGCATCGGCTACCACATTTGCCTTTCCCGGGTGGTAACGAATCTCAAAGTCGTAATCATTCAATAATTCAATCCACCTGCGCTGCCTCATGTTCAGTTGTTTCTGATTAAATATGTGTTGAAGACTTTTGTGGTCGGTATATATAATACTTTTGACCCCATATAAGTAGTGCCTCCAAGTCTTTAATGCAAAAACAACCGCGCCTAATTCCAAATCATGTGTCGTATAATTCTGCTCGTGAATCTTCAATTGTCTAGACGCATAAGCAATTACTTTCGTTCATTGCATTAATATACAACCGAAACCTTGCTTTGAGGCATCACAATATATCACAAAATCATCATTCCCTTCAGGTAATGACAATATAGGTGCCGTAGTTAACTTTTTCTTTAACAATTGAAACGCTTTTTCTTGTTCATCTTTCCATTCAAATTTCTTCCCTTTATGCGTTAATGCAGTCAAGGGTTTTGCTATTCTGGAAAAGTCTTGGATGAACCTTCTGTAGTAACAAGCCAGTCCTAAAAATTGGCGTATATGCTTCGAAGTTTTTGGGGTTTCCCACTTTTCAATGGTTTCAATCTTTGCTGGATCCACCTGAATACCTTCTTTGATCACTATGTGACCGAGAAATTGAACTTCTTCCAACCAAAATGCACACTTTGAAAACTTAGCGTACAGTTTTTCCTTCCTTAACAACTCTAGCACTTTTCTCAAATGTTCTTCATGCTCTTGCTCATTCTTTGAGTAAATAAGTATGTCATCGATGAAAACAATGACAAACTTGTCAAGGTATGGTCCACACACTCGGTTCATGAGGTCCATGAACATAGCTGGTGCATTGGTCAACCCAAACGGCATAGCCATAAACTCGTAATGACCGTAACGCGTCCTAAAAGCAGTCTTTGGAATATCATCCTCCTTCACCCGCATTTGATGATACCCAGAACGTAAATCAATCTTCGAATAAACCGACGAGCCTTGTAGTTGATCAAATAAGTCGTCGATTCTCGGTAGTAGGTAGCGGTTCTTGATGGTAAGTTTGTTCAACTCTCGGTAGTTGATACACAACCTAAATGTACCATCCTTCTTCTTGACAAATAAAACAGGAGCTCCCCATGGTGATGTACTTGGTCGAATGAAACCACACTCAAAAAGTTCTTGTAATTGACTTTGTAATTCTTTCATTTCGCTGGGTGTGAGTCTGTATGGAGCACGAGCTATTGGTGCAGCTCCTGGTACAAGATCTATTTGAAATTCAACTGATCGATGTGGGGGTAATCCCGGTAATTCTTTCGGAAATACATCGGGAAATTCTTTTGTGACGGGAACATCACTGATGTTCTTTTCTTCAGGTTTAACTTCCTTGATGTGTGCTAGAATGACGTAACAATCTTTTCTTATTAGTTTTTGCGCCTTCAAACTACTAATAAGATTTAATTTCGCACTGTTCTTTTCTCCGCACACCATTAAAGGTTTTCCCTTTTCACGCATAATGCGAATCGCATTTTTGTAACAAACAACCTCTGCTCTCACCTTTTTCAACCAGTCCATTCCAATTATTACATCAGAACTCCCTAACTCGATTGGTATTAAATCAATTTTAAACGTTTTATCCCCCAGTTTAATTTCTCTATCCCGACATATATTATCTGCTGAAATTAATTTACCATTTGCTAATTCGAGTAAAGATTTACTATCCAAAGGCGTCAATGGGCAACTTAATTTAGCACAAAAATCTCTACTCATATAGCTTCTATCCGAACCCGAATCAAATAAAACATAAGCAGATGTATTGTCAATAAGAAGCGTACCCGTAACAAGCTCCGGGTCTTCCTGCGCTTCTGCCGCATTAATATTGAAAACTCTTCCGCGGCTTTGACCATTAGTATTCCCTTGGTTTGGGTAATTTCTAATAATGTGGCCCGGTTTTCCACATTTATAACAAACTACGTCGGCATTATTTGTTCCGACCTTATTTGTTTCTTTATTTTTGTTGTTCTTTGGTCCGTAAATTTTACATTTTGCCGCGCCATGACCACTTCTCTTACACTTGGTGCAAACTGTTGTGCAAAACACATTCGGATGGTACTCTGCACACCTGAAGCATGGTTGTTTCTGTTGTTTGTTGTTATTGACGTTGTTGTTGGGATTGTTATTGTTATTGAAATGGTTGTTGTAGTTGTTGTTGTTGTTGGAACGTTTGTTTTAGTTATTGTTAGGATTGCGGTTATTGTTGCGATTGTTGTTGCGGTTGTGGTTGTAATTGTTATTGTTGTTGTACTGGTGACTCTTGTCACCGTTTTCATCCCACTTCCTCTTGAATTGTTTCGTGTTGGCTTCTTTGGCTGCCTGTTCTTTAATTCTCCCCTCAATCTGATTTATGAGTTTATGAGCCATTCGACTTGCCTTCTGTATGGAAGAGGGCTCGTGTGAACTCACATCTTCTTGAATCCTTACTGGTAACCCTTTTACAAACGCATCGATCTTCTCTTCTTCATCTTCGAACACTCCCGGACACAATAGGCACAATTCTGTGAATCGTCATTCATATGTGGTAATGTCGAATCCTTGTGTTCGTAACTCTCTAAATTCTACCTTGAGCTTATTGACTTTTTTTCTAGGACGGTACTGCTCGTTCATCAATTGCTTGAATGCCGACCACGGTAGTGCGTAAGCAGCATTTTGTCCTACCTGTTCAAGATAGGTGTTCCACCACGTTAACGCAGTACCTGTGAAGGTATGCGTAGCGTACTTAACTTTGTCCTCTTCAGTACACTTATGGCAAACACCGATTCGACCTTCTCAGTCCACCGTTTCAATCCAATTGGTCCTTCGGTTTCATCAAATTCCAAAGGTTTGCAGGCAGTGAATTCTTTGTAGGAGCATCCTACACGATTTCTTGTGGAATTAGTTCCACTGCTAGATCCAGAGTTATTGTTATTTTGCATCGCAGCCTGTACTGCGGCTATGTTTGCTGCAAGGAAAACATGGAAGTCTTCCTCGCTCATGTTCAAATTCTGACGAGTTGCCGGTGCCATTTCCTTCAAAAATAGCCCAAAAGAATTGAGTTAATCATATAGAATTTAAGAGTAGTCAATAGTATTTCGTAGCATAATATGAACTTATTTATAAAAGCTTTTTCTTCATATTAGCATTTTATAGTTTTAATTCGGGTAGTACCTACCCGTTAAGTTCATACTTAGTAGCTATTATACAATTCAACTACTACGATTCTATATGAAAAACTTATTACAATAATATTTCGCGTTCAAACTTTTATACAATTTTTTACAAACATACAATACCACTATTATACATATAGGATGAAATATAGCACATAACTAGTTATGGAGCCCTCGCTTCGCGCCGGGGGCTCCGTTTTGAATGCGAGTTAAAAAAAAAAGTCTTGATCTATTTTGTAAAAAAGAATTTTTTTCGACATCTAACATTGAAGGGTTGTTCCTTTTGTGAAAGTTGCTTCTTTTAGCGTTCGGGTTTTATTTAAAAAAAAAAAGCTAGTAAAGTGGGGGTTCGATTTGTATTTTAATAAAAGTTAGGGGGTTAAGTTTGTGAAATTTGAAAAAAAATATACGTATAAAGTGGGAGTTTGATTTGTATTTTAATAAAAGTTAGGGGGTTAAGTTTGTGAAAATTGAATATTAGTAAAAAAAAAAAGTTATTAAAGTGGGGGTTCGATTTGTATTTTAATAAAAGTTGGGGGGTTAAGTTTTGTATTATAATAAGAGTATAAAGTGGGGGTCGATTTGTATTTTAATAGAAGTTGGGGGGTTAAGTTTGCGAAAAGTGAAAAAAGGAATAGTACTATTCTAAAGTGGGGGTAGATTTGTATATTAATAGAAGTTGGGGGGTTAAGTTTGCGAAAAGGCAAAGTTGAATGAATAGTACTCTATTCATTCAACTTTGCCTTTTAGATATAGGTATATAATAACTTGCTACACGGTAGCTATAAAGGTAATTCTAATTAATACGTAAGTTGTTCAGCAAAGGTAATAAAGACACGTAATTCATAAGTCCAGAAACATGTCATGCAATCTGGTTTTACTAAAACGACTTCCCATCCTTGATCTTGTGAAAAGTAACCGTTATGACCATTGACTAGGCAGCATGTTGTAATGTCGTCAAAAGGACGAGGGTTTCGTAATTCCCAACAGCCTCGTAGCAATCTAAAAACCTTGTTTCTTACCCCAACTACTGAGTTCGTCACTTGTGGGAATGTTTCATTTAATAGTTGTAATCCGATGTTCTTTTTCTCACTTTGGTGAGAAACGAACATCACTAACCCGTAAGCATAACATGCTTCTTTATGTTGCATGTTAGAATCTCTTTCTAATTCACGAAATCCTATGTTGGGATATGTTGAGTCAAAATAGGTTCTTAACCCGTAGCGAAAAATTGCATTTGGGTTCCCCGCATTTACCGCTTTAAAGAAAACACGGCGTAACTTACGGTCTCCCCAATGTGATATACCCCACCTATAAAAGGAAAGCCTTTTATAAACTAAGGCATTTCTGAAAAGTCTTTCAAATGTTTGACAAGTTAATTTCGCCATAAATAATTGTGCTGATGAATTCTGACCGACTCTAGACAAGATTTCATCAATCATATCCTCTGGTAGGTCTTTTAAAATATTCAGTTGTTTACCCTTAATGTCCATTTTGTGTTTTTATACTGTCAAAATAGACGAGGGTTAGATTCATAAAAGATAATTAACAAACAATACAAGCAATTTTACATTTATCAAAAAAGCACAAGCACACTATATTACATATATTACACAACATGATTACAACTCTTTAATCCGACTCACTCATTTCTTCTTCTTCGAACTTGGTTCGTTTTGCTAATTTCCTAGGGATATATGATGCTCCCCTAATACGAGCTTTCGTTTTCCACAATGGTTTAGAAAAACCTGGTGGTTTAGAGGTTCCCGGGTTATTGTTACATTTTAGGAAATACGGACGTTGCCGATACATATAAAGCTCATCGGGGTTGGAATCAGGTTTCTCTATTTTTATACCTTTTCCCTTATTATTTTTTTTTGCTTTATTAAATTGGGTCGAGGTAATTTCTATAACATCATCGAAATCCTCATCTGGATTCGATTCATCAAAAAATTGGTAATCTTCCCAAAATTTTGCTTCCTCGGCGGAAACACCATTGACCATTATTGACTTTGGTCCGTTGGTTGAGGATTTTCTTTTATTTAACCTATTTACTGTAGGTATCAATATTTCTTCCTCCGGAACCTCTTCTTCTTCCAGTTTTTCCTCTTCCGGTTCCTCCTCTTCCGGTTCATCTTCTTCCGGTTCCTCCTCTTCCGGTTCCTCTTCTTCTGGTTCCTCCTCTTCCGGTTCCTCTTCTTCCGGTTCCTCTTCGGGAATTTGTGAATCTTCCCAAAGTATATTCGACTCTTCATTATTATTAGGTGAGTCGATGGGATTTGTACTAGAGGTAGACATCTATCACACAATATCAAACACGTTAAGAGATTAATATATCACATAATATTTACATGTTAATAATATATAGTTTCCAACAAAAAAGTTAAGCAATCGTTTTTTTGAAGAAAAACACGGTCGAAGTCCAGACTCACTAATGCATCCTAACAAACTCGGTAAGACACACTAATGCAAAAATTCTGGTTCTCTAAGACCAACGCTCGGATACCAACTGAAATCTTCAGTTGGGGACACCACACGTCCCAGCCAGTGCCTTCCCAGCTAATCGCCTGGTGACCACTGAGTGTACCTCAGATACTGATTTTAGGGCCTGCCTCTCAGCAATTGCCAACCCTCATAAGGGATCGCATGGAGTAAGAGCTAATGCTTCACCACAGGTCACACTGTGAGAACCTCCTTTACGACTAACCCGCACCAACGGTGCTAAACCAGCTCTGATGCCAACTGAAATGTCCCGTTCATATGGATTATAAACGTTCCATATTAATTGATTTCGTTGCGAGGTTTTGACCTCTATATGAGACGTTTTTCAAAGACTGCATTCGTTTTTAAAACAAACCATAACCTTTATTTTATCGACAAGGTTAACAAGACACCACTTAGATTATCCAGAAATGATAATCTAACAAATATCACACTTACACACTACCAATACATATTGGTTTACAAATATTAATATGTTACCACAAAATAAATCTCGAATGCAGTTTTAAACAATATTATACAAGCATGCTGATACCAAATCTTGTCCATATAATAGCATGCAACAGCGGAAGCTCTTAATAATCACCTGAGAATAAACATGCTTTAAACGTCAACAAAAATGTTGGTGAGTTATAGGTTTAACCTATATTTATCAAATCGTAATAATAGACCACAAGATTTCATATTTCAATATACATCCCATACATAGAGATAAAAATCATTCATATGGTGAACACCTGGTAACCGACTTTAACAAGATGCATATAGAATATCCCCTATCATTCTGGGACTCCCTTCGGACATGATGAATTCGAAGTACTGAAGCATCCGGTACTTTGGATGGGGCTCATTGGGCCCAATAGATCTATCTTTAGGATTCACATCAATTAGGGTGTCTGTTCCCTAATTCTTAGATTACCAGACTAAAAAGGGGCATATTCGGTTTAATAATTCAGCCATAGAATGTAGTTTTATTTAATTGTGTCTATTTTATAAAACATTTATAAAACTGCATGTATTCTCATCTCAAAATATTAGATTTTAAAAGTAGGACTATAACTCACTTTCACAGATTTTTACTTCGTCGAGAAGTAAGACTTGGCCGCTGGTCGATTCACGAACCTATAACAAATATGTACATATATATCAAAGTATGTTCAAAATATATTTACAACATTTTTAATACGTTTTGCTGTTTTAAGTTTATTAAGTCGGTTGTCCTCGTTAGTAACCTACAACTAGTTGTCCACAGTTAGATGTACAGAAAATAAAGCAATATATATTATCTTGAATCAATCCACGACCTCGTGTATACAAGCCTCATGCTAGATCACAACTCAAAGTATATATAATATTTTAGAATCAACCTCAACCCTGTATAGCTAACTCCAACATTACTGCATATAGAGTGTCTATGGTTATTCCGAAATATATATATATAGATGGGTCGATATGATATGTCAAAAATTGTATTCGTGTCTATGGTATCCCAAGATTACATAATATATTAGAATACATGTATAATACAATATGAGTTAGCTAGGATATGATTAATATAGATTTGTTACCAATTTTTACGTAGCTACAACAAGAAAAATTATCCAATCTTGTTTTACCCATAACGTTCCGTTTTGAGTGTTTCAAGTTGCTATGGTTTCATATTGAACTTAAGTTTATGAATCTAAACAGAAAAAGTATAAGTTTATAGTCGGAAATATAGGTTACAAGTCGTTTTTGTAAAGGTAGTCATTTCAGTTGAAAGAACGATGTCTAGATGACCATTTTGGAAAACATACTTCCACTTTGAGTTTAACCATGATTTTTGGATATAGTTTCATGTTCATAAGAAAAATTATTTTCCCAGAAGAACAACTTTTAAATCAAATTTTATCATAGTTTTTAATTAACTAACCCAAAACAGCCCGGGGTGTTACAACGACGGCGTATATTCGGTTTTACGGTATTTTTCGTGTTTACAGGTTTTAAATCATTAAGTTAGCATATCATATAGATATATAACATGTGTTTAGTTGATTTTAAAAGTCAAGTTAGAAGGATTAACTTTATTTGCGAACAAGTTTAGAATTAACTAAACTATGTTCTAGTGATTACAAGTTTAAATCTTCGAATAAGATAGTTTTATATGTATGAATCGAATGATGTTAAGAACATCATTGCTACCTTAATTTTAGTAGGTAAACCTACTAGAAATTAGAAAAATAGATCTAGCTTCAAAGGATCCTTGGATGGCTTGAAAGTTCTTGAAGCAGAATCATGACACGAAAACAAGTTCAAGTAAGATTTCCACTCGAAATAAGATTGTTATAGTTATAGAAATTGAATCAAAGTTTGAATATGAGTATTACCTTGTATTAGAAAGATATCTTACTGTAAATAAGAAAATTTCTTGAGGTTGGATGATCACTTTACAAGATTGGAAGTAAGCTAGCAAACTTGGAAGTATTCTTGATTTTATGAAACTATAACTTATAGAATATATGAAGAACACTTAGAACTTGAAGATAGAACTTGAGAGAGATCAATTAGATGAAGAAAATTGAAGAATTAAAGTGTTTGTAGGTGTTTTTGGTCGTTGATATATGGATTAGATATAAAAGATGTGTAATTTTGTTTACTTGTAAATAAGTCATGAATGATTACTAATATTTTTGTAATTTTATGAGATATTTCATGCTAGTTGCCAAATGATGGTTCCCACATGTGTTAGGTGACTCACAAGGGCTGCTAAGAGCTGATCATTGGAGTGTATATACTAATAGTAAATACATTTAGAAGCTGAGTATTGTACGAGTACGAATACGAGTGCATACGAGTAGAATTGTTGATGAAAATGAATGAGGATGTAATTGTAAGCATTTTTGTTAAGTAGAAGTACTTTGATAAGTGTCTTGAAGTCTTCCAAAAGTGTATGAATACATATTAAAACTCTACATGTATATATATTTTAACTGAGTCGTTAAGTCATCGTTAGTCGTTACATGTAAGTGTTGTTTTGAAACTTTTAGGTTAACGATCTTGTTAAATGTTGTTAACCCATTGTTTATTATATCTAAAGAGATGTTAAATTATTACATTATCATGATATTATAATGTATTAATATATCTTAATATGATATATATACAATTAAATGTCGTTACAATGATAATCGTTACATATATGCCTCGTTTCGAAATCCTTAAGTTAGTAGTCTTGTTTTTACATATGTAGTTCATTGTTAATATACTTAATGATATGTTTACTTATCATAATACCATGTTAACTATATATATATATCCATATATATGACATCATATATTTTTTACAAGATTTAACGTTCGTGAATCACCGATCAATTTGGGTGGTCAATTGTCTATATGAAACCTATTTCAATTAATCAAGTCTTAACAAGTTTGATTGCTTAACATGTTGGAAACACTTAATCATGTAAATAATAATTTCATTTAATATATATAAACATGAAAAAGTTCGGGTCACTACAAATAGATTCTTCCGGCGGCAGATGAAAAAGAAGAATGACGGATATAAAAGTTAGGAGTATATCAAGGATTAGAACTGGATGGAGCATATTGATGAATATTTTAGAAGTATGAATTAAGGAAGAAAGTATAGAAGATGAGAGATGTAGAAATAAGGAAACGAAGGGGGTGTTAATTTATAGCGATATATCAGACATAGCAATCGAGGCAGATTACGCACCTAATCGAAGAAAATTCTAATTTCCTTAATTACCGAAGAATCAAATCTTATTAAGACTACAAAGATTTTCTTTAATCCGAAAATCAACCGTGATGACGTCAAAAGTTAAGACAAATCTTTACTTTCCTCATTTCACTATTTTGCGATAGCTTCACTCATACACTTCACATAATCGAATTGTTTTATCCATATTACTCACTGATGATAAAAATCTAAATTTTCAACTTGTATTCGTCATGAAAACATACTTATTGTCAGCCATGACGATCTCGATCAAATTTCGGGACGAAATTTCTTTAACGGGTAGGTACTGTAACGACCCGGATTTTTCCGACTACTTGATTATACTATTTACATGATTTAATAATTCTGACTTAATAAGCAATGAATTTTAATAAGTCTTGAACCTCCAGAAAGAGTTTTACACAAGCTTTTAGTCACCCTTTTATTCTTACGATTCACGAACGTCATAACTTATATTAATTATATATATATATATGTATGTGTGTGAGTGTATATATATATATAGATTTAACTTGAAAATATGATAATTAAATATCTCATTAAGTATATTAACAAAGTATTATATATATATATATATATATATATATATATATATATATATATATATATATATATATATATATATATATATATATATATATATATTCATACTACTAATTTAAAGAGTTTTTGAACAATATATATGTTACTATTTAAATGACGTAATTAACTTATGTTAAAATGTATTTACATATAATGTATTATGAGTATAAATACATCCTTACAAGTATTAAATACACTTTATAATATACCAATACATATAAAGGATAGCTATACTCATATTTTCGTTCAATTTCCTCAAGAATTCTACTCGCATTCATACGGCATTTTTACCCGTATTATACACAGCTTCTAGAAGTATTTACTATTGGTATATATCAATAGAAATCTGCAATTATTTGTGTAATATGTCATCCATGACCTAATCAATTTAAAATGTCATCCATGACATATTACATTTTAACTTATCTTAGATATTTTCACTAAAAACTAAATTTTCAAGCCTATAAATAAGCACCATTTCTAACTCATTTTTACACATTCATTTTCTAAATTTTACTTCTAATTTTCACACACACGTGCAAGAACTCTCTCAAGTTTTGTTCTACTACTTCTTTCCAGCAACTTTACATTTTAAACTTGAGGTAAAAACTCTATTTCAACTCTTGTTCAATTCATATGTTTATAGCTATCTATATAAGAGTTTATAAACTTGAACATAGTTTAGTTGATTCTAAACTTGTTTGAAGAACTAATCTAATCTTTCTAACTTAACTCTAATAACACTTATTTATATGTATTATGATATTATATTAAGTTAATATAAAAACTTATAACTTGTACATATGAAGAACACCTTGAAACTTAACATATATCGTTTAATCTCCATTCGGTAAAAAGCGGGCTGTTTTGGGTTGGGAATTAAAAACCTATCTTAGACTTTGAGTTCGAGACTAAGACTTTGGAAATATGTTAATATATGTAAATAAGACTTCCAGTATTTTTTTATGATTTTAGACAAAGTGGAAGTATTTTATCAAAAATCATATATTGGGTGGGTGCCGGGATTCTTCCAAATCTGTCCACCGGCACAAAAAGAGGGTAAAACTCTGAATATTAATACATGGACTGAACTTTTCAAATTGTTTTTGAAAAATTAACTTCTTAAGGAATCCATAGAAATTTGATTCACTTTAAACGGAGTTGTAATGAATATTTGGCGAGCAAAACAAAATCTGCTAAAATTAACGTTGTATGGACGAAATTTATATTGTAAAAACTATATTAACCATATCCTTGCTAACTTTTCCTATATCCTATATATATTTGGACATGTTATCATTAGTATAACAAAATATTATAATCTTAGTTAATTCCAAGATTGTATATATATATATATATATATATATATATATATATATATATATATATATATATATATATATATATATATATATAATAATCTTGGTACATTCCATGACAATAAGTATACAATACGTTTTGATAAATCCTAAGACAATAAGTATACAATACGTTTTGATAAATTTTAAGACAATACGTATACAATACGTCTCTGGGTTGATGCAAAGACAATACGTATACAATACGTCGTGGGGTAATTCTAAGATTATATATATACTAATTATTAGACTGTTGGACATTTCGGACTATTTTGGACTACTAACAAAGGACTACTAATATAAAAATGTTAAAAATTAATATATAAGTATTCTATGAACTTGTTTTGTTTTATTCAGATGTCGTATTATTATCTGAATCATTATTATTGTTATAGGTTCGTGAATCCAAGGACGACGGCCATATTTTTAATAAGTTAAAAACTTATTATTAATATACTTTTACTACCATGAGTATATAGTCCCATTTTTAAACTCTAAAAATACTTTGGGATGAGAATACATGCATTTTATGTTTTACGCCATGGACACAAGTACTTAAAATATATTCTACGTTGAGTTGTATCACCTTGCATATCTTCCCTAATAGCTTGGTAACTAATATTTACATTTGTAAGAACATGTAAGCGCGAATCCTATTGATAGATCTATCGGGTTTGACAACCCCAACCGGGCTAGTCGCTCTAGTATCATAAACGGTTGCATAGTACTTCGTTTTTACTACACTTGGTACAGTGTAGGGAGATTTCATAATAAAAGGAATATGCTACATTTATGGTTAAGTATGGTTACCGAAGCGCTCAACAACTTATAGAATACTTTTATACACTTGTGAGTGTACATATATTTATAACTATGAAATCCTGTGGTCTATATTTATATCAATGCTAAACCTATATATCTCACCAACCTTTGTGTTGACTGTTTAAGCATGTTTATTCTCAGGTCCTTAAGAAAGTCTTCCGCTGTTGCATTATCTGAGCAAGCTGTGCATGGAGTCTCATGCTTTTGTTTAAATGAAGTGTTGCATTCAATAAAACCTTTGTCATGTATTATATTCGACAGTTATGTCATGTGTATAGTATTTGGTAACCGATGTATCATGGGAATTATTTCTTAAATAATCGCCCACTTGTTTAAAACATGCATTATGTATAATAATGGTGTGCTATGAAACGAATGCAATATTTTTCTAAAACGTATCATATAGAGGTCAAATACCTCGCTATGGGACTAATGAATAACGTACTACATTTATAGTAATATGGACAGGTCGTTTCACGAGGGTTTTTCAGGTACAAGACTGCGAGTAACATGTGGTTGGATCATCATCTCGAGTGTCTTCAATAATTTTGAAAGGTTTGAACACAGATTGTAATTGTTAATATACATATGATGTTCTAGGATTTTGAATGATACAAATATTTTCTGGGTTCCATGAATAGAAATGATGTTCTAGTACAGTTTTGAAGTCAAAGTATAGTTTTGAAAGATGTAGGAATCTAAGAGTAATGTTATCTGTTTAATCTTGACTTGGATTCTGATCTGTCAAAACCAGAATATGTAATTGAATTTGAATGAGAATGGTTGTTCTGGTTTCTATGAAAGAATGTATATTGTTGTGAAAGTAGTGAGTATGGTTGATGATTATTGAATCAGAATTGAAGAATGTACAGTATAACATATTATTTGTGAATTTGTATAATTCTCGGGTATTACCTACCCGTTAAAGTTTCACAAGTAATATTTTAAACAAGAGAATTTTTATTACAGTCTTTATGAAAATATATGTTTTTATATTTTCTGCAGATGTAATATAGATTTAATGAGTTAATATACTATTAAACTCATTTAATTTTTGTTGGAGCTAGAATGAATAGCCCCTAAACTTTAGAAATTACATAATTTTTGCGGAGTATTTCTTCAACGTAAATGAAATTATGAATCAATACTTCATTATTCATTTTTATTGATATTCCCTCGGTGATTGATGTTGGTGTTCGTAGAATTCTTGTGAACTTCGCAAGACACGAATTACGTTTTCTAGAAAGTTTAGAGTACATCGAAAATGAAAGTGTGAAATCTAACACGTACTCAAACAATAAACTTGGTTTATTATGAAATGAAATCTATTGAGTTGAAGCAGAGATTATAATTAATGATTGTTAAGTCATTAATGAAGGATGTACATCATAGCATATTAGTAATATGGAATTAAGCGAGTAGTATCTACCCTTTAACATTCAGACCTAATAGCTTAGTATGAAAAGATATATTGTGGTTTAAAAACTCATATATATATATATAAAATATACATATAAATTTTTTTCAGAGGGAATGAGTTAATACTTCATAACTCGTTGATACAATATGCTCGTTCTTAATTTGTGATGATGTCGGTGATTATGGAACTGGCGGAGCTTGTGATGTTGTAGGTGCTGCTGGTACTGGTGATGCTGTCGGTACTGCTGGTGCTGCTTGTATAACAAGTCTTTTTTGTAACGCACGCACCATTCCTGTCAGGGTTTCTATTCTCCCCTCTATCATCTCTATCCATCCACTCATCTTGATTTACGGTTATAATTAGAATAAATAATCTCTAAAACTTTAGAGATTACATAATCACCGTAGAATATTTCCCCGATGAAGTTATGAATCAATACTTCATCGTTTGATGTTGTTGGTATTCCTTGATATTTACAGGGCGTATGACGTTGATGCTCGTGGGACAGATTGTGATGTTGGGGCTTGCGATGCAGATGTTGTTGGTGGTGGTAATGGTATCATTGGTGTGGATGCAGGTGGTGCAGTTGGTACTTGTGGGGCTTGTGATGCTTGAAAGTTCTGCATCATATTCTCTAAAGCCACTACTCTAGCGCGAAGCTCGTTGACTTCTTCTAGTACACTGGGATGATTGGTGGTCGAAACGAGAGGATGAATAAGATCTAGAAGTTTAGATAATATATAATCGTGGCGAGATACTCTATAAATGAGGGTGAAAATGGTGTTCGTACTGGTTCGCTGGTAAGTGCTTCAGGTTCTTCGCCGAGAGGGAAATTTGGTGGGTGGAAAGGATCGCCTTCTTCTCGTCTCCATTGACTGAGTCAGCTACAAAGCCATCCCCAATCCATCTAGAATAGATGATGGCTAATCGGTTGATCCATTTCGGTTACACTGCTTTGGGAGCTCAGGTGAATATCCATATCGGAATAGCTGTCGGAATCCGATGAACTTAACCAGTTGAAGGATCCATCTCGTACAGAGTAGGGAAAAGATTTTTGAAATGAGATAAATTATAGGGCTAGTTTAGTATTCTTTAATACATAATTTACATATGTATTTATAATACCAGAATCCCATAAGTTACGGAGGATTTTTCGAAAGATGTCAGACAAAGTTTACTGTAATAAATATGCAAAGATATGAATTTGTCTATACACTATCTATGCAATGAATGCAGTAAGACACGTCTAGACTTAAGATGATAAGCAGGTAATTTCCGACAAAAATTGATAAGCAAAACTTTTGACATACAGCTAAGGTCGAAGTCCAGACCCACTAATGCATCCTAGCAACTATCAGTTAGACACACTAATGGAAGACCTGGTTCGCTAAGACCACCCCTCTGATGCCAACTGAAATGACTCGTCCATATTACTATAAACGTGGCACGTTATTCATTGGTCCCATAGCGAGATATTTGACCTCTATATGATACGTTTTAGAAAATATTGCATTTGTTTCATAAAAAGTACATATTATTATTATACATAATGCATGTTTTAAACAATTGGGCGATTATTTAAGGAATAATCCCCATAATACATCGATTTTCAAATACTACACACGTGATATAACAGTCAAATATAATACATGACAAATGTTTTATTGAATGCAACACTTTATTTAATTAAAAGCATGAGACTCCATGCACAGCTTGCTCAGATAATGCAACAGTGGAAGACTTTCTTAAGGACCTGAGAATAAACATGCTTAAACAGTCAACACAAAGGTTGGTGAGATATATAGGTTTAGCATCGATATAAATATAGACCACAAGATTTCATAGTTATAAATATATGTACACTCGCAAGTGTATAAAAGTATTCTATAAGTTGTTGAGCGCTTCGGTAACCATACTTAACCATTAATGTAGCATATTCCCTTTATTATGAAATCTCCCTACACTGTACCAAGTGTAGTAAAAATAAAGTACTATGCAACCGTTTACGATACTAGAGCGACTAGCCCGGTTGGGGTTGTCAAACCCGATAGATCTATCAATAGGATTCGCGCTTACATGCTCTTACAACATGTAAATATTAGTTACCAAGCTATTAGGGAAAAATATGGAAAGTGGTACAACTCAACGTAGAATATATTTTAAGTACTTGTGTCCATGGCGTAAAACATAAAATGCATGTATTCTCATCCCAAAATATTTTTAGAGTTTAAAAATGGGACTATATACTCACGGTAGTAAAAATATATTAATAATAAGTTTCCAACTTATTAAAAATATGACCGTCGTCCTTGGATTCACGAACCTGTAATAAATATATATGTATATCAAAATGTAATACAACTATTATTCATATCATATCTTCAATCGCATGTGATTGTTTAAGTTCATATTTTCAATCACGTGTGATTGTTTAAGTTTATATTTTCAATCACGTGTGATTGTTTAAGTTTATATTTTCAATCACGTGTGATTGTTTAAGTTGTCAAGTTAGCAGTCCAACATTAGTAGTCCACAATTAGTAGTCCATAGTTAGTAGTCCACAGTTAGTAGTCCACAATTAGTAGTACATAGTATACACGTGTTGTATAAGACTCAATCATGACCCACAATACCGCTATTGTAGTTACACGTATTGTGTATGTGGTGTCTTTTGATTTATCCGACGTATTGTGTAACCATGACATGTTAGAATACATGTATAATACAAGAAAAGTTAGATAGGATATGGTTAGTATAGATTTTAATGAATTAATCCCGTAATCAAATTATCCATTTCTAACCAGTATTGTTTTGCCCATAATTTCTTCGTTATAAATCCGTTTTGAGTGAATCAAATTGCTATGCTTTCATAACGAACTGTAATTTGTGAAACTAAACTGAAAAAGTGGTGGTTTATAGTCGGAGTTACAAGTTATAATCCATATTTGAAAGAGGTAGTCATTTTCGTCGAAAGAACGACATCTTGATGACCATTTTGAAAAATATACTTCAATTTTGAGTTTAACTATGATTTTTTGATATAGTATCATGTTCATATGAAATATCATTTTCTCAGAAGAACAACTTTTAAATCGAATTTTATGATAGTTTTTAATTATCCAACCCAAAACAGCCCCCGGTTTTACTACGACGGCGTATGTCCGGTTTTACGGTGTTCTTCGTGTTTCCAAGTTTTAACTCATTAAGTTAGTATATCATATAGATATAAAACATGTGTTAATTTATTTTTAAAAGTCAAGTTAGAAGGATTAACTTTGTTTGCGAACAAGTTTAGAATTAACTAAACTATGTTCTAGTTTATAAACTCTTATATAGATAGCTATAGACATATGAATTGAACAAGAGTTGAAGTAGAGTTTTTACCTCAAGTTTATAATGTAAAGTTGCTAAGAAGTAGTATAACAAAACTTGAGAGAGTTCTTGCAAGTGTGTGTTAAAGTTGGAAGTAAAATTTGGAAAATGAATGTGTAAAAATGAGTTAGAAATTGTGCTTATTTATAGGCTTGAAAATTTGGTTTTTAGTGAAAATATCTAAGATAAGTTAAAATGTATTAAGTCATGGATGACATATTAAATTGATTAGGTCATGGATGACATATTACATAAATAATTGCATATTTCTATTGGTATATACCAATAGTAAATACTTCTAGAAGCTGTGTATAATACGAGTAAAAATGTCGTATGAATGCGAGTAGAATTCTTGAGGAAATTGAACGAAAATACGAGTATAGCTATCCTTTATATGTATTGGTATATTATAAAGTGTATTTAATACTTGTAAGGATGTATTTACACCCGTAATACATTATATGTAAATACATTTTAACATAAGTTAATTACGTCGTTTAAATAGTAACATATATATTGTTCAAAAACTCTTTAAATTAGTAGTATGAAAATATATATATAATACTTTGTTAATATACTTAATGAGATATTTAATTATCATATTTTCAAGTTAAATATATATAAATCCATCTATATACACAATAATTAAACAATTAAATCAAGTTATGACGTTCGTGAACCGTCGGAATAAAATGGTGACCAAAAGCTTGTGTAAAACTCTTTCCGGAGGTTCAAGACTTATTAAAATTCATTGCTTATCAAGTCCGAATTATATAAAGATTAAGTTTAAATTTGGTCAGAAATTTTCGGGTCGTCACACCAATGGCGGCAGTGAATTTAACAGCGACATTACAAAGACCCTAACTTCTGCCAAGATAGTCGTTCGATTGCAATGAATTAGGGGAAAACCCTAATTACAGCACACAACATCACTCTGTGACGAATGAGGCAAAAGGAGTAGGTGCTTATATTCAAGCTGCTTTTATGGTGGATTGTGGGGTAATCGGGTGGATGGATGCGTTATTGTAGGCGGCGGTGCTATTAGAAGTAAGTGGCGATGGTGGTGAGCGGTGGTGATGATTATTCTGGAAGAAGGGTGGAAAACTGGTTTAGGGTTTGGTGGGTAGAGGGTAGAGAAAAGAGCGGGTGAGGGGATGTCGTTTTTGAGATGTCAAACGACATAAAACAACACGAGGAAATTAGTATATTATATTATATTATTATAAGGGTTTAATTAAGGGTTTAATTAAGGGTTTAATAACAAATGTCTAAATGTTGATAATAAGTTTTCTTTTTTTACTTTTTACTAAAGAACAAAGTACTACTTGAAAATTGTTAGGAATGACAAAGTAAGTTAGACCACTCCCTATAGTTCATTACCCGCTCATTATCCGTTCATTACCCGTCATTACCCGTAACTAACCATAGGCACGAGATATCCGCTTTAGTTACCCGCATCCACCATCAATTTAACGGAAGTTTTAAGTTTAGTTATAGGAATTGTAGGTTCGGTGGCTTTTTATTGTTGGACTTGATGCTTTATTGCCTGTACGTTGTATATTAAGAGGGGTATTGTTTTAGCCATTATAGGGAGTGTTTAATTATGAGTTAGTTATAGGATATTGGTGTTGATGTGGCGCTGATGTGAAAGGTTAAGAGGATGAATAGTTTAGTTACGATATGGAGTGGCCTTAGTAACTTATTATTTTAATACGAAGAAGAGGGGATAACTTACTATTATATCCATTAAAATTTGTTCTTAATATGTCAGGTTACAAGTTAAACATAATGTAATGTTTGTTTTTATTATTTTTACTCTTTTAAGTTCAATTGAAAGTTATACATAGGCGCTAACACTGCTAAATGCAGTTGGAATTCTTAGATATATTATATTGTATATAGATTCAAATAGAAAACAAAAAATGACAAAA
The DNA here is from genome assembly GCF_046630445.1 of Rutidosis leptorrhynchoides. Lineage (NCBI taxonomy): Eukaryota > Viridiplantae > Streptophyta > Magnoliopsida > Asterales > Asteraceae > Rutidosis > Rutidosis leptorrhynchoides. Next base: position 650,499,458 of record NC_092333.1, read on the forward strand.
AAAACTACTATTCAATTAGGATAGGAACGTAATAAAACTGAAATTGTATTAAATTCAAATAGAAAACAAAAAAAGACAAAAAAAAACTACTATTCAATTAGGATAGGAACGTAATAAAACTGAAATTCAGGGGTAATTATAAATACATATTCATCAATGGTGGCTGTTTTTGTCTTTTGCTAAAAAATCGACAATTTTGTAAGGTTAAATAATAACTCATTCGTGATACATATATAGATTCAAATAGAAAAAAAAAACAAAAAAACTACTATTCAATTAGGATAGGAACGTAATAAAACTGAAATTCAGGGGTAATTATAAATACATATTCAACAATGGTGGCTGCTTTTGTCTTTTGCTAAGAAATCGACAATTTTGTAAGGTTAAATAATAACTCATCCGTGATACATACAAGAAATCCAGGGTTGCTTGGGTGGTCAGCGCACATGGTGTTTAATTTGATGACCCAGGTTCGACTCTGGGCTCTTCATTTTTTTTTTTATTATTATTTTCATACCCTTTTACATTTACACTTTATTATGCTTTTTACCCTTTAACTTTTTTTTTTAAAACATTATTTACATACTCTTTTACATTTACACTTTATTATGCTTTTTACCCTTTAACTTTTGAATCTTTTAGTGTTCACCCTAAAATTCCCACTTTCATTTTTCGTTTACCTTTTTTACAATTTTAGAAAACAATTTCTAACTGCGTTTCTAAAAAACATTTTTGGTCTGTTCAATCACCTTTTAATCTTTTAGCGTTCGCCCTAAAGTTCTTACTTACATTTTTCGCTTACCTTTTTACCAATTTTAAAAAACAATCTCTAACTTTGTTTCTAAAAACAATACACGTACATGTTTCACTTTTGTTTCTTGAATTACGTTTACTTTATTGGCGTTAAATTGTTATGAACGAAAACATATGGTTATGTACAACAAAAAGCTTTTCAAACGCGGCGAAGCGCCTGACCCAAATACTTTGAAGAATTTGATAAGAAGATGAATACTTCTTTTATTTTCTTATTTATTAAACTCGAGATTACATAGGTATTTATAACCAAACATTAAACTTAACCTTCAAGGTAAACTTGATTAACAAGTTAACAAATCCTAATTGGAAACAAATCTAAATAAATTATAATTAATAATAGGAAATACTTGGTGCTTAAGTCTTGTATACATGATATGCATCTCAACACTCCCTCGCAAGTTGGAATGTGAAGATCTCGAACATCCAACTTGGCACATAAGAATTCCATCGGTAGTCTCCTCCACCTTTTTATCCATCGCTGCCTTAACAGAACTATAGACTGCGACTATCCAACCGGTAAAGGTTCCTCCTTTGGATTTTGATCAGAGACGAATACTCTGTTTTTGATTTTGATCAGAGACGAATACTCTGCTTTTTGGTTGTTTAACGGAGATGAATACTCCGTTTTTGATTCTTGATCATCAAGCTCCGGACATGAACCCAGTTTATTCTAAACCTTGTTTGGTTCGCCCGGAGTTTTCATCTTCCCGACTTGAACCCGGTCTTCTTGGACCATGTTTGGTTCGTCTAGGATATTTAGTCTCCGGACATGAAACCGGTTCGATTTGAACCTTATTTGGTTCGCCTTGGAGATTTTTTTTTTCTTGGAGTTTGGAGCCAAGTCAAGCTAGGCGGCTCATTCCCACGCCGAAATTTTCGTCTTCTTTTTTTATTTTATTATTATTATTTTTTATTATTATTTTTTTTACTTTTTTTTTTTTTTTTTTTTTTTTTTTTGAATGATCACCCATCCCAATGAGGCTCCTCGAATGTAAGTCCTGTGGTATTAGCGATTGGTTTTGTATCTATGTCTTTGGATGCTCGAATTAAGCTCATCAGGCATTCATAGTCTTCTTTGGTGAAGCCATGCAGCTGCTCAGCAGTGTTTGTTGTTTTGGTAGACGATTGATTTTTAACCTTTTAAGTCCACTAATCTGGATACCCTATAAGTTCAAAGCATCCTTCGATGGTATGACCCTTCTTTTTACAGCGAGCACACTCTTCATCACTTCGATCATCCCTTCTATTTGAAACCCAGTTATTCCCTTTTCCTTGTTTCTAACCATATGCTTGAAACGCGCTACTTTCAATGTTTGTCACACGATTCGTACCAATTTTCTTTTGTTGTTCATCCTGGTTAACCATGTGAAACGCAGTAGCAAGTGATGGCAATGGGCTAGTACTCAGAATCTGTGACCTAATATTGCTATACTCTTCGTTTAGACCCATCAAAAAATCATAGAGTTTTTCTTTATCACGCATATCGTTCAACGATTTACCAAGATTACAAGTGCAACTATTACAAGTACACAATGGTGAAGGACTTACAGATTGGATTTCATCCCAAATTCCTCTCAATTTTGTGTAGTACGCTGAGACGGTCATGTTTTCTTGATGAACGGAACTGATGGTCCTTCGTAACTCATAAGCTCTCTGGGCGTTTTCTTTGTCAAATCTTTCTTTCAAATCATCCCAGATATCACGCGCAGTTGCAGCGTATTTGACGCTGTTTCTAAGCTCCATATCCATTGAATTTACTAGCCAACCCCTCACCATAGCATTACACCGTTGCCATATAACACGATCGTTTGATCCTTCAGCGGGCATAGGTAAAGTACCATCGACAAAACAGAACTTATTCTTGGCAAACAACACATTCGTCATCTCTGCTTTCCAATCGCTATAGTTGCCATCTCGGAGAAGGTAGTCCCCGACGAAGTTCTGTCCCGGTTAATCTGACGGTGTTAGAAAGTATGGTGAAGTGATATCAATCATCTGTTTTGTGGTACCTTCGGCTTTGTCTCCTGCCATGATGGTATCGATCGATTAATGATTTATTTTGGGTTTACGATTAACAGAATGTTAATTTGTTTGAATTTTGGTGTTGGACTTTATTAATTTGTGATGATTCTGTGGTTGGTGAGGATGAATGAATTAATATGTGATGATCTCAGATTTGACGAATCAATTGTGAAAAAATAAAATAAAAAGGCAAACTCAATTAGTTGTTGGTGTGTACAGCTGGAAGGAAAAAAAGATTGGACCTTTTTGTGGGTTTTTGTTTTTGACGTCAAACAACAAGAAGAAAAGAAACAAGAATTAATTTGTTTACTTCTTGCAACTTCCGGTACATGTAACTCGAATATGAGAACGTATTACTTGTGACGGTGGTATCACGTAAACAACTTGGGGTTTTTATTGAATGGTATTTGAAGATGAGAACGTATTACTTGGATTCTCAATCGGTATGCTTTAACCGATCAAAATTTTATGGATTTGTTTTTAATATCAAGATCTTTGCTCTAGATACCATGAAGAAATTGATAAGAAGATGAATACTTCTTTTATTTTCTTATTTATTAAACTTGAGATTACATAGGTATTTATAACCAAACATTAAACTTAACCTTCAAGGTAAACTTGATTAACAAGTTAACAAATCCTAATTGGGAACAACTCTAAATAAATCATAATTAATAATAGGAAAGACTTGGTGCTTAAGTCTTGTATACGTGATATGCATCTCAACATACTTGTTAATATTCATTAGATTAGATCATGAATAGTAAACTATCCAACAATTTATTTATTTTAACTACTAAAACTTAAAAAAAAATAAAGTTAGCCACTAAGTTTGATTACGAGTTTTATTAAACTTTCCAATCTTTCATTTTGACCCTCTTACTATACTAATATTTATTAGATTAGATCATGAATAGTAAACTATCCAACAATTTATTTTAACTACTGAAACTTTTAAAAATATAAAGTTAGCCACTAAGTTTGATTACGAGTTTTATTAAACTTTCCAATCTTTCATTTTCACCATTTGAACAATTGAAAAATATAAAGTTAGACCCATAAGTATGATCAGGGTTGCAAAATTCGCTATACGGGGATTAATCGATCGGGACTTTGGAAGGATTAATCGACAATTCGGAGATTAATCGGGGAATAATCGATTGTACTTTATACATATAAATATTAAAGTTTAACAAAGTTGTCTAAAATTGTTCATTTTGTTCAAAAACTCTAAAGTTCTAGTTTAAATTCGTGTTAAAATGTTGACCAATTTTGACTTTAACCGACTTTGATTACCAAATTTGATTTTTGACCCATCAATCGACGTTAATCGATTAATTAAACGGATTTTGAAAAATCGCAACGGTTGCTCTTAAAAATGAGTAATCAGAGATTAATCGGTTTTTTTATATGATTATACATTTTAACCCCTTAAACTATTTTAACCCCTTCTCGTTCATTTTTATCTTCTATTATTATGTTAACATACCAAAAGCAACATATACTATAGAAATTATGTTTAATGTATAAAACGGAATTATTTCCCGCGCGTTACGTCCCCACTTGTTTAATTCTAAATAAAAAAACAAATTTCACTGGATGGCAAAAAAAAAACATGTATTTGATAGAAAAATCAGAAACTCGATATTTTTGGGTAAATGGGTTTAGGGCTGGGTATGGGGATGTTATTTTAATTTTTTTTTTTTGCGGTTTTGTGTCCGGAGATGGTTTAGACACAAACCCGATTACACGACCTAGGGATGGCAAAAAAGCCCGAACCCGACGGGGAAAACCGAAACCCGACATAACTGGGCCGGGTCTGGTTCGGGTCTACGGGTCTCGGGCCGGGTATGAGATTGATTTTCAAAAAATATTCGGGTTCGGGTTCGGGTCTGGGTTTAAATAAAGACCCGTCTACCCGGCCCATTTACCCGGCCCGTATACCCGCATAATAATAATAATAACAATAATAATTTAAAATGAATAATAACAAAAATTAAATTAAAAAATATGTTGATTACAAGGTCAATATGAATTTATATATGTATTTATCATCTATTAACTTCACATTTTCATTTGCTTTCAAATCAAGTATCTGATTTAAAAAAATTGATAGTGATAATAATTGGAAATATGAAATAATAAATAAAGCATATAATTTACAGAGTTATAGATTGTATATGCTTTTGGTAATGTATTTATTTGCAAAAAAAAAGAAAAAAGTAAACGGGTACCCGTTTACCCACGGGTAAACCCGTTTACCCGCTAGTTAGTAAACCCGTTTACCCGTCGGGTATTTGGTCCGGGTTTGGGACTAGTTTTCCTTATCGGGTCCCAGTCCGGGATTACTCAAACCCGGCCCAAACCCGGCCTGATGTCATCCCTAACCCGACCTGTATACCCGAAAAAGACCTGAGTCCATATACACGGCTTGTAAACACGATAACCCGGCCCGTATACCCGAAAAAGTGTCTAATACTCGTGGAAAAACCCATTTACCCGATAGTTTGCAAGTAAATGGGGATCCAGATACCCGCAAGAAAACCAGTTTACCCACTAGTTAGTTACTAAATAGGTACCCGGCAGGTTCGGGTTTAGGACGGATTTTTAAATTGGGTTGGGCCGGATTACTTAAATTTATCCCAAACTCGATCTGATGCTATCCTAAGCTTTAGTAGGTGATTGTGTATTACACACGTCATTTAACCAAATTTGTTTACAATTATATACGTCTTTTAACTATTTTTATTTTTATTTTTATACTCGTCTTTTAACTAGAATTTTTACCTCTTATTATTTACAATGTAAAGAAATTTATTTACTTTTTCATTTTTAAAAAATTATGTAATTCAAAACACACTTTTTTATAAAAGAATTTCAAGAAACCTTTAGAAAAATTAAAATAAAATGATAGTCATATTATCATATTAACTAGACAAAATTTCATTCCTCGTCCCTGAACTTTACATCAAATTTGACTTCTCGTCCTTATTCTTTTTTTTGTGCATCCCTCGTCCCTAATGTATCACAATTCTACATCCTTCGTTCTTTTTTTTTGACTCCTCGTCCTTTTTCTTTCTGTCAATTATACATCTCTCGTCCCTAAAAAGGACGAGGATGTAGAATTGTGATACATTATAGACGAGGGATGCACAAAAAAAAGAAAAAGGACGAGGAGTCAAATTTGATGTAAAGTTCAGAGTTGATGAATGAAATTTTGTCTATTAACTATTAGGCAAAAAAGATGAATAATACCAGAATCAGTTTCGTCTTTTTACCTACTTTACTGTAGCAACAGAATCACTGTAGCCCGTTAACACTGTAGCAACGGAATAATTGTAGCAACGGAATTACTGTAGCAATTTTTTTTAGTTTCCTTTATATTTTTCTCTACCCGTTATAACAATTTTTTTTTTATTTTTTCTTTTTGGGTTTCCTTTATATTTTTCTCCACAAAATAACGATTTAATTGCGTTAAATTTTTAAAAGTCAACAATTCCATAGCGAAACGTGGAGATGCACATATATTGTTAATATAAAATAACATTTAAATCTTTGATGAGTTATATGTTTTAGTTCGAATCGAGTTGCGTTTCAACGACATCATCGTTAGCCACGAAATAATTTTATAAAATAAACGCAATAAAATATATTGAAAACCGAACACCCGACGCGAAATGAGGGTTCGACAACTAGTTCATTATTATTTGTAAAAAAAAGACAAAACAGAAAATGGAGGGAAAACAAAAAAGAAGATAAAATCAATAATAATCGCCACACACTCTAATTATTACTTACCGTACTTTTTTCTCATAATAAATAATAAAATCAAATAAAATTAAACAGTCAAAATCACACACTCTCACAGTCCTCGGTTCACATGGCAACGGCGGAGCACGGCAGCGAAGAATGTGAAAGTCACTCAAGGTTATACGAAGCATACAACGAACTACACGGTCTAGCACAAGAGTTCGAAACGCCGTTCGATGCTCCGGCGGTGTTAGTGGTCGGACATCAAACCGACGGTAAAAGTGCACTAGTAGAAGCCCTAATGGGATTCCAATTCAATCACGTCGGCGGCGGTACTAAAACTCGCCGTCCGATCACTTTACATATGAAGTTCAATCCGCAATGTGATTCGCCTCTTTGTCACCTAATTTCTGATTCTGATTCTATTGTTCCCATTGAAAAATCACTAAAAGAAATTCAGGTACACTGTTATTTTATTTAATAATCAGTAGAATTTATAATAAAATACTACAGTAGCATTTTTTTATTTAGTGTATGTCTACAAATATAATTATAATTACTAGTAATATATTGTACACTGAAGGTTAGTATATAGCTACAAGGTATTAGAATTGAAATATATTATAACATTGAGTTGTAGCTAGCTGGTAGTGGCCTTCCTCTCTTAGGGCGAGAGGTTAGTAGTTCGACTCCGCTGAACATTGCACTCAATGTTATCCCTGACGTGAAGTATCCACCCATGTCGCCTTTCGCTTAGTGCGGGGGCGGCGGGGAGGGGTTTACCGGCCATGCCCTCGGATTGGTCCGGATTTCCTTGCGGGTTACACAAGTACTACAGATGAAGGCGTGGGTGGTTAAGTCACCCCCGAGTGATCCCAAACTGATGTAAAAAAAAGAATTGAAATATATTATATTTAATATTTGATATTGTGTATATGTTTATCATGTGATTGTGCATATGTGGTTGGATTATTAATATTTAATTCTAAGGTAGATGAATGATTTACTACATCCCACCTCACATACAACACATTGTTGTCGTTGACTACTTTTTAATGGACGTTACATTATATAGGAATATATTGAAGCTGAAAACATGAGATTGGAGCTGGAAACATGTCAATTTTCTTCAAAGGAGATTATTATTAGAGTTGAATATAAATACTGTCCAAATCTTACAATTATAGATACCCCTGGGCTTGTTGCTCCTGCTCCTGGACCAAAAAACCGAGCATTACAGGTTATTTAATCGACTTATGATGGTGAAATGATACATCTGGTAGATTTAGTACATTTTCATTTGTGTTGAAAGATAAAGTTAGTGGATATGAATCTATTATACAGGCTCAATCTCGTGCTGTTGAGTCGCTAGTGCGTGCAAAAATGCAGCATAAGGAGTTTATTGTGTTATGTCTTGAAGACTGTAATGACTGGAGTAATGCGACTACTAGAAGAGTAGTGATGCAAGTACGTTATTTGAAAAGGACATTATGTTTGGTATATATAATTAAAAGGTTTGTTTTTTGTAAAGGCTAAATGTTTCCATGAGTTACTTGCAGATTGATCCTGAACTTTCAAGGACTGTTGTCGTCTCAACTAAACTCGATACAAAGATACCTCAGTTTGCACGTGCTTCAGATGTTGAAGTTTTCCTTTCTCCACCAGCGTCTGTATTAGATGGTTTTATGCTTGGTGATTCACCTTTCTTCACATCAGTGCCTTCTGGACGAGTTGGTTCAGGACCTGAATCGGTTTACAGATCCAATGATGAATTTAAACAGGTATTGTTATAGAATCTTGGACATTGTTCGTTGTGTATTGACTCATCGATATGTCAGTCACTCTTTAATTCATGCACAATTACATGCTATAAGTTAAATCAAAATGAGTGTTATGACTTATATAGTAACACATGATACTAGTTTTTTCTTTACATATATATTTTGAAGAAAAAGTGCTTTGGTCAACCCAATCAGACCTCATTTTCTGAATTGTTGTAGGCTATTTCTCTAAGGGAAATGGAAGATGTGGCTTGTTTGGAGGAAAAGCTTGGACGACTACTAACAAAACAAGAACGAAGCAGAATAGGAGTGAGTAGTCTCAAGTTGTTCTTAGAAGATTTGTTACAGAAAAGGTACACACTTTGACTTGTTTGACTTGAACCAGTTTGACTATTGTTCATTATTTAGAGGTTGAGTTTTGTGTTGTTTCAAGGTATATGGATAACGTTCCGTTAATTATTCCTCTGCTTGAGAAGGAGTATCGTGGCACAACACGCAAACTGAATGACATAAATCAGGAACTCAGGTTTGCATTTTTGACCAGTTTAGGTACATTTTATATTGAAGTTATATAATTTATGTCTCTTTATCTAAGGTAATTAACATTCTTCACTTTTGATGTTTACATAGCACTTTAGATGAAGCCAAACTAAAGGAAAAAGGGCGATCTTTCCATGATCTTTTCCTGACCAAGGTTTCATCTACCAAGACCTTCATATTGTTCTTTGATGTTGCCTGATTCAACCACTTTTCAGGCCAGTTGTAAGTCTGTCTGTAATTTTTGTTCTTTTAATTTTGTGTTTTTCTCAGTTATCGCTATTATTGAAAGGGACGGTTGTTGCACCTCCAGATAAATTCGGTAAAAAAAAGTCTTCTTCATCTCAATGTACTTCATCCATGAATGTCTATAACAGTGATACTATACTTCTAATCAACATTCTACTTTTTTTCTTTCCTTTTCTGTTTTTCCGGTGGTTGCAGGTGAAACACTACAAGATGAGCTGGTCAATGGAGGGGCACTAATTGGTATTGATGGCTCTCAGTTTCCTCACAAATTAATCCCAGTAAGCTTGACAATACATATTTACATATCTCTCTTTGGCAATTGGCGTACTTAGTCAATTTTGTTAATCATCTTGTGTTGACCCATTACGTTCTTTAACATTCATATTATATCAGTTATTCTTGGTAAACTTTGCGTTCAAAAAGTCAATATAATTGAGGTGGTGATGAAGCATGAGTGCACATTGTATTAAAAGTGATGCATTATACGATCAAGTGAGTAGGCAAACTGGGCTTTCTCATATTGGATTGCAAGAGCATATTGGGCCATGTGGTTATGGGCTTGTGGAGAAATCTGGACAAGGATAGATAGGTTATCATTTAACAAAGGAAATAAGTAGAAGCCGTAGGAAGCAAGCCAAAGAAAAGTCAAAGATTTGATTTTAATATTTATCCATATTTGCTTCCTATAATTTTGCTACTATTAGTTACGGAGTAGTATAAATAGAAGAATATATTATTGTGGAACTCAGTTTTTGAGTTTATAATAGGTGAGTTATCATAGCCGTGAAGGCTTTTTTGCTAGTATCTATATCCATACGTTGTTAATTATTTTTATTGTTTAATAAAAAAAGTTAGCAATATCCGTATTGGATTTTTTTATCAATTGTTCGTTTCTGTTTGGCCACGATATTTTTGCATAATATATCGTGGCCAAATAGAAACGAACAATTGATAAAAAAATCCAATACGGATATTGCTAACTTTTTTTATTAAACAATAAAAATAATTAACAACGTATGGATATAGATACTAGCAAAAAAGCCTTCACGGCTATGATAACTCACCTATTATAAACTCAAAAACTGAGTTCCACAATAATATATTCTTCTATTTATACTACTCCGTAACTAATAGTAGCAAAATTATAGGAAGCAAATATGGATAAATATTAAAATCAAATCTTTGACTTTTCTTTGGCTTGCTTCCTACGGCTTCTACTTATTTCCTTTGTTAAATGATAACCTATCTATCCTTGTCCAGATTTCTCCACAAGCCCATAACCACATGGCCCAATATGCTCTTGCAATCCAATATGAGAAAGCCCAGTTTGCCTACTCACTTGATCGTATAATGCATCATTCTCCCCTTCTTCGAAAAGACTCGTCCTCGAGTCTATAACGTCAATCACCAAAACATCTAACCGAACCTCGAGAACAACACGAGTGTTTTCCAAATCGCTTTTCATAAAAACATTAGCATCTTCACGGAAGGAAATTATACCCTCTTCATTGGACATATTGGTGTTTTTATTAGTAACTTCCTCCAAATCACTTTCATAATCAGATTCAAAAAAAGAAAAAAGATACCTCACCATCAGTGTCATAGATGGGTTCGGTATCATAGATGGATTCTCCATCTTCACCATCTGTATCATAGATGGGTTCAGTATCATAAATGGATTCTGAATCGATTCTTTCCGAATCGTAGCGCGCAGGGAATCGTTGTTGGTTCAGTTCCAACTCAGCGATTCGCTTATATAATTGTTCAATTTCTGCGTCTCGAGGGTCTTCGTTGCCTCTTTCGGCGTGTCTACGATTATCCCCATCGCTGCCTCGATCGGCGGTTCTGCAATAGTCTCCTCGATAACCTCCACGAAACATTGTTTGACCAAAACCCGAGCTCTGGATACCAAATAATGCAAAAATATCGTGGCCAAACAGAAACGAACAATTGATAAAAAAATCCAATGCGGATATTGCTAACTTTTTTTATTAAACAATAAAAATAATTAACAACGTATGGATATAGATACTAGCAAAAAAGCCTTCACGGCTATGATAACTCACCTATTATAAACTCAAAAACTGAGTTCCACAATAATATATTCTTCTATTTATACTACTCCGTAACTAATAGTAGCAAAATTATAGGAAGCAAATATGGATAAATATTAAAATCAAATCTTTGACTTTTCTTTGGCTTGCTTCCTACGGCTTCTACTTATTTCCTTTGTTAAATGATAACCTATCTATCCTTGTCCAGATTTCTCCACAAGTCCATAACCACATGGCCCAATATGCTCTTGCAATCCAATATGAGAAAGCCCAGTTTGCCTACTCACTTGATCGTATAATGCATCAAAAAGTTTCTAGTTAATATTTTTAGTTGACCAATAATTTCTTCACCTCAATTGTTGTACTAATCCCACTTGATATTTTCTTAAAGTTACAATTCTATTGGTATAATATATTTATTGTAATCATATTAATAAATTTATAAACTGCTCATTTTGCTACATTTATGAACTTATTTTCTGTTATGTACAGAATGCAGGTATGCGTCTGTATGGAGGTGCTCAGTATCATCGTGCTATGGCAGAGTTTCGGTTTGTTGTTGGAGGGATCAAGTGCCCTCCGATTACACGCGAAGAAATCGTAAATGCATGTGGAGTTGAAGATATTCATGATGGGACAAATTACTCTAGGTCTTTGATTCGATTTACCATCTTTTATTAACCGTTTATGTTGTAATAGCTTACAGTTAAGGACCTTTTACTCCAGGACTGCATGTGTCATTGCTGTTGCAAAGGCTCGTGATACATTCGAACCCTTTCTTCATCAGGTAATGGTTTCGTTTAGTTTAACCATTAGTTGTGTATGTTTTATTAACATTTCAATTTTGGATACAGTTGGGCAGTCGACTTCTTCACATCTTAAAAAGATTGCTTCCGATCTCTGTTTACTTACTTCAGGTATGGCCCATGTTTCATTTTTAGTGTCAGTTTTTGTATATGATGATAGAGATTTTAATATTAATACTAGTGGCGGCAATTTTGGACCCACGTAATAATAAATATATCGATTTCGATTATATCTATACCTCCGAAAATGGGTATGTACTTAAAAAGCAGATAACCTGCGTGGTTGTTTTTGATAAAAAATTAGATTGTTATTGTGAATAATTAGTTTAAGTAAGCATACTTAGCACATTGAATCATTGATTTAACGAATTACCCACCATGCCCTCCTGCATTCTGCCATCTCTAGTTGGATCTAAACATAAATCCAAGGTTTGTGAAAGTCTCGAATCGGGGATGAGTCGGTCGGGACATTTGAGGGACGAGTCGGTCGAGTCAGGGACGAGATGGGCGTTGACCAACGTTGACTTTTATTAGTTATACATAAACTAAACACACATATATTATATTACACATAAATATATCAAACATAAATATTAAAATATAGATATAGGGCAGAAAATTTAATTTTTGGCATTGAACCCAACTCAGCCTGAATTTGACCCGACTTTTTAGCATTGACCGACTTTTGATGCGTTTTTTGGCGAAACGGGACGGGTTAGTCTCCAAACTGACGCGTCATCCGACTCGGCCGACTTTTACAACAGTGTATAAATCACACACTAACCCTCAAATGGTTACAACAGAAAGAGGGAGAATTTCTAAGTGGTCATGAAGTTTTCCTGAGACGCGTGTCTTCCGCCTTCAACAACTTTGCTGAATCCACCGAAAGATCATGTCATGAAAAGTAAAAATTTACTGAATATTACTTGGGTTATGTTCACTTCACGGACTTCATTAATTTTTCAAAAAACTCATCTACAGATGTTTGGAGGATTTAATAAGCACCACCCGTTACGTGACGTGGTCCCTTCACAATAAGGTTGTCAAACACCTGATCCCATTTTTAACCTTTTATGCTTCTTTGTTTTGTTCTCATGTTTTAATTCTTATATATAGAATCGAGCTGGACTACGCCAATTCTTGGATTCTTTTGGTGGAGCTGAACAGCCTGGTAATGGTGGTAATAATATGCATTTTATATACTTCTAAAATGTGTTCATTTGGTGGTAAAATGTCTACATAACAAACCCGACTGATCTATCTTTTACAACATGTTTGGTACAATTTGATATCACATTAAAAACACTTTTAAAACGAATACTTAAACATTCCAAGGATCCACTAAATGAAAGAACGGGTGTTGAAGGAGTACGGTAAAGACAAACGATATAAAAACATAAGACGTATGTAATATCTTGACGTTTGGTGTCAGGTACCGACTCGAATACAAGTGTTCAGAACACGGAAACTAGATTGGCAGATCTTTTAGATAGCACACTTTGGAACAGGAGACTCGCTCCTTCATCTGAACGTATTGTTTATGCTTTGGTACAACAAATATTTCATGGCATCAGAGAATATTTCTTGGCTTCAGCCGAATTAAAGGTGTAAACTTTTTACGTTTTAAATCAATCTTCTTATATACTTAAATTACGTTATAGCAAAGTACATGATTTTAATCCTTTTTTTTCTTTTGCAGTTCAATTGCTTTTTCTTAATGCCGGTTGTAGACAAATTGCCTGCACTTCTTCGAGAGGATCTAGAATCTGCATTTGAAGATGATCTAGACAATGTTTTTGACATTACTAATCTCAGACATTCACTCGGGCAACGAAAGCGAGAAACTGAAATCGAGATGAAACGGGTATCTGTAATATACTATTGTGATTCTATAATGTTGATCAATCAATACTTAACCTATTTTATATGGTTTTGGCATGTTTGCAGATACAAAGGCTTAAAGACAAATTCAGAAAGATCCATGAGCAGCTTAGTTTGCATCAAGTTAAGTCAGCACCTTGATCTGTTCATCGTCATCTAAGCTCAGATATCCGTTTTGGCATGTTTGGTAGTCTTCCTGATCTTTTGTAATAATCTGTTTATAAATACGTGACAGTAGCATGAAAATTCCTTATTTGAGATTTGTTTTTGATATATCAATTAGTTGTTACATACATAAAAAATAACGAGCCAGACACCTGACTGACCTAAAACGGAATCATAAACAGGCCATTTACATATAGAAAATATAAGGAACTAAGAACTGTATTGGACTTTCTGTGTTGGTGTTTGGGAGAACAGGCATGCTGCTGTTGTGTTGTGCTGCTTCTTGTGGAATGATCTTCGTTTGTTTGCTAGCGTTCTGAGTTGTTCGGGTGCTATCCACAGGTGTTGCTAACACCTGTTGGGTTGTTGCCTCGAATGTTATTGAAGCTCAAACGCTGTTGCATGATATGTGACGAGATTGGGTTTGTTTGATTTGTGAAATATTGTGTTATTTTGACTCTTGATTTTTGTAGCCGGAGGATTGTCTAACTTGTAGATGAATCTTGATATGCATCCTTAGTCCAATGTTAGTATTTCTTTGATATAGCCTAAATTACTGATTCTGATTTCCGTTAAGGTTCCATTTGAAGCTGGTGGGCCGGTTGGCGGTGGGGTTGCCTTGGGTCCAGCCCTGGTGCCGGTGGTTGAGTAGTGTCCAACTCTAAACTTAATGCTGGTGGTGGAGTAATGCCGGTTCCGATAACCGGGGGAGTTGTCGTTTGTTTCGCTGTCTTAAGATGGGTTAGTTGTCGATTCTTTCCCTGAGGTGTTCTAGTTCGTACAAGTCGATGGCGCCATTAGATCATGCATGTTCCGAATAGCTCGAGTTCAAAGAGTGGAGGAGTGTTTGAGATTGTTTGTTCTTCGATAAACGTGCATACCTAGATTCAAGATTTGGACCCGCGAGGGTGACTTTAACAATCAATCAATGAAAGGTTCAACTCGGTAGTGAGCTCAAGTGAGTTGGTTATTGAGTCTATAGAGAGAGAAAGTTTCATTGAAGGAGTATCGGTTAGTGTAAGAATTGGACAGTGCAAGTATATCTATAGGCAAGTATTAATGTTTAGAATTTATGAGCATGATTATGCTTACGTCTCATAATATGATGGGGTAACCGGGAATTGAACTTGGAGCTTTTTAGGGCTGACATAGGGGGCTTATGTGGCATATCTATGACGTATGCGTATTGCCAAATGCAAGGGTTTGTGCACCGTTGACTGGTTACATATCCCTTATGGGTTTGACCTTGCTGATGAACTTATGATTTAGGTCGGTGTCTATATTCACGGATACCTTATACCGAATATAAAAGATGTATTCCGAACATTATCCGTTTGGCGTATCATTACCCAAGTTAATAAAGAAACAATATCGGGCCAATATTAAACTCGTTGTTTCAAGGAATCATGAAAGACCACGGATGATGGTTACTGTGACGTGGAGTAAATAAAGGGTACTTTTTGGTTATGGCACTGACATGGCAATGATGAGGGAAGGGGTGATTTGTAATGGGAGGCGTTTGTTGAGAGGGTTGTTGAAGGTTTTAGGTGATGTAGTAAAATTTAATTGGTATTTAAGATGTAAATAACTAAAAGTTGGAGAGTGAAAATAATTGTAACCAATCACATGCTGCCACCTCACCTCACTCCCTCTCCTTGGAAGTTTTTGGAACACTAACGCCTCACATCAATTTACCCACAAACGCCTCATTACAAGCGTTTGTGGGGTGTTTGTGGTGACACCTAGGAATGGGTTGGGGACAAACGCCCCATTATTTGTGGTCTAAGACTGCTTATTTCTTTTACATAAATGACGAACTTACACTCCCACTATGATTTTATACATTTTCTCATAAATACATTCACCTGGAGTTAGAAACACAATTTCATGGTTGAAACTTCGCTAGGCCTACTCTTGATTAGACACTAGTCCTAAATAAGATTAAATCTAGTGACGTGTAAGCTATTTTCAATAATCCCCACGATTATTTGGATAAGCCTTAATTGGATGTTAACTGTTCCATTGTTGTTATCACTATATATACTAATACTAATACTAATTTAAGTAATCAAACTAGGAACTAATCATGATGTGGTGAAAAGTGACATGACACCTTAAACACCAAGATTTTGGATCACATACAACTTTATATTAGATGAGACTATTTAAGTGTGGGACAATCGTTACTTTTGTAATGTAGTGGCGAAACTGACTTCTCATTTATTTATACTAACGTTATGCTAACTCACGTAATGTGAACATTTTTACCACTTCCATTTTCATAGGTATATATCTAAACTAGACAAATATTGTTAGGCCGATTAATGTGATTTATTAATGAAATTTATAGCATTGATCAAGATTCAACTTAAAACCTGTCATTTTCTGATGTTACAAGTGAAAAGAGACATATAACTTTGTTAGATATCCACAAGTATCATGATTGGAAAGCTCTATCCACTTGTCTTCAATACCACTAAATACATATTCATTTTCCACATGCCAACAAGTAGCAAGATTACCAAACGTTGTATGTTGACCAATATTATATTGCAGAGATGAAATTGCACCCATGATCAAATCTTTGGTTAATTAATTTTTTTTAACTAATCGATTCGGTTAATAACGGATTAATTAATTTAGTTAATATCTATGTTTTAGAGTTTAAGCCGGTTAACCATTTTGACAGAAAAAGATCAACGACCTTTGCACATTATCATTTACATATAAGAGTTTACAGTTATTATTTTCTTCCGGATATGTTGACAATCAATATTTAAATACGGTGACCTAGATGAGAACTAAAGCAATGGATTCATATACAACACAAATTTTCTTAACCCCTTGTCATCGACAACGCTAAAATATTCAGAGTTAAATATATATTTATTTATGTAGATTTTACTAATTTTATTATTTTATATATGTAGCAAAGGGCTTTTGGCCTAGCAATATCAAGTGTCTCATTAACTTTGAGGTTATGAGTTTGAGTTCCGTCGTGGAAAAAATAGTTCTATTTGTATGCAGCTAAAAAAACAGTATTTAATATTTGTGATCAATACTATCCTACATTTCTCTTATGATTAAAATTAATATTAAAATAGATCATCTATGTATACTAGTGAAATCTAAAGTTTGATTAATTTCCAATGAATCAAAACACTTTCATTACACAATATTTATAGAGTACATATGAACATTCTAAACTCTAATGGACCGAGTCCATTTGTACAATTGGGCTGAGCCAAACTAATTAAATAACAAATGAAATAGGAACTATACAAATACATACAATCTGGTACACCCTCGCAGTTGGAACAGGAGTTAGAGTGCGAACGTTCAAACTGAACTTGAAGTCATTAAACAACTGTGTTGGAAGTCCCTTGGTGAAGATATCAGCATATTGAGAACTAGAAGGAACATGAAGAACGCGAACAGCTCCAGTGGCAACTAGATCACGCACAAAATGAATATCAATTTCTATATGTTTGGTGCGTTGATGTTGAACCGAGTTGGTATAAAGATACACCGCACTCACATTGTCACAATAAACTAAAGTGGCCTGGAACAATGGGGAGTGAAGCTCACGAAGTAAGTTACGAATCCAACACGTTTCAGCAACAGCATTTGCAACCGCTCGATATTCAGCTTCAACACTAGATCGAGATATCGTAGCTTGGCGTTTAGAAGACCAAGAAAGAATATTGTCGCCAAGAAACACACAATAACCAGAGGTAGATTGGCGTGTACCAGGGCAACCTCCCCAATCAGCATCAGAATAAGCTGTAAGCTTAATAGTGGATGAGGCAAACAACTGAAGCCCATTATCAACAGATCCACGAAGATACCGTAAAACACGTTTGAGTGCAGCAAAATGAGGTTCTTGGGGATCGTGCATGTATAAGCACAACTGTTGAACAATATAAGTAAGATCAGGACGTGTAAAAGTTAGGTATTGAAGTACACCTGCAAGACTGCGATATAATGTGGGATCTGTAACGGGAGGTCCACTAGGCCCAAGCTTAGACTGAGTATCAATAGGAGTAAGACATGGCTTACAATTAATCATATCGGCCCGTTCTAAATTGTCTAGAGCATATTTCTGCTGAGATAGAAACAGACCATGTTTAGTACGCGTAGCAGAAATGCCTAAAAAATAATTCAATGGCCCAAGATTAGTCATGGCAAATTCTTTGCCAAGCGAGGTAATAATCTTCTGTAAAAGAGACGTGGACGAAGCAGTGAGAATAACGTCATCCACATACATAAGTAAATAAGCAATATGAGTCCCATGCCGGTAAATGAACAATGACGAGTCACAACTGCTATGTTGAAAACCAACACGAAGAGCATACTGAGCAAACCTATGAAACCAAGCACGAGGAGCCTGCTTAGGGATGGCACCCCGCGGAAGACAGGTACGGGTCCTTGGTACCCACGACCCGCCCGCTAGGATTTTTTTTACCCGCGGGTACCCGTTTATCCGCCAACGTGTAAACTTTTCTGCCCGTACCCGCAACCCGCGGGTATCCGCGACCCGCGGGTAAACCTGCGGGTTTACAAAATGTACACTTTAATTAATTTTTTGTAACGGATACCCATTACCCGCGAGTTTTACCCGCGAATAATTATAAAAATACCTTAAAAAGTTAATTTATATAATATATAATTAAGTATATGTATACGGGTAAACGGGTACACCCGCGGGTAGCTTAAACGGGCATCACGGATTCACGGGTTGAGTTTTACCCGCGACGGTTATGAAATACCCGCGACCCGCCAACGGGTAAATTTTTTTACCCGACCCGTGCCCGCAGGTCACGGGTTTTTTTCCGCCCATTACCATCCCGAAGCCTGCTTGAGACAGTATAATGATTTGCGAAGATGACACACATAACCTGGTTTTGTTGGATCATGAAAACCTGGGGGCTGATGCATGTAAATAGTATTGTAAGATCACCATGTAAAAACACGTTCTTGACATCAAGCTGATGAATCGACCAATGTCAAGAAACGGATAGGCTAAGGACAGTTCGATTGCCGGTTTTACCACCGGACTAAAAGTCTCACCATAATCAATACCGGGTCGTTGGCTTTTACCAATAGCCACCAAACGAGCTTTTTACATGTCTAAAGTGCCACCAGAATGTAACTTACGCTTAAACAACCACATAGATCTCACAATATTAAAACTTGAAGGTCTCGGAACCAGAACCCAAGTACCATTTTTAATTAAAGCATTATATTCATCAAGCATTGCTTGTTTCCAGTTAGGGTCAGAAAGGGCTTGAATGTGAGATTTAGGAATGTTAGGTGGGGTGTTAACGTTTAAGTTTAAGCGAAAGATAGGTCTATAGATTCCGGTTTTGGCTCGGGTGAGCATGGGGTGTTGATTGTGGGTTGTTGAAGTGGAGGTGGTCGGACCAACTTGTAACACCCTTTTTTTTTTTTTTTTAAACACAGCGGAAGTAAATATTTAATTACCAAAGTAACCTTAGTTAATGTTTACATAACATTGTTTACAAACCAACTTTATACAACAACGGTGTTACGTGAAAACATAATTAAATTAGAAAACATCAGAGTCAACGCATAGTCAAACATGTCTTCAACCCGTCCGCAACACCCGTCCTAACCAACAGTACCTAAACCTGCAAGGGGTGAAAATGTGGGGAAATTAGCACAACTGCTAAGTGAATGGATACTATCTAACAGACCAAGCATAAGGAACTGAACATGCAAGGGGTCAAAACAATGCTAACGTCCTGAACTAGCATACAACAACAACTGACAATATGAGGATCGGCTACTTGTACGAGCACACGACTTAGTTGATCAAGCTACAGTCTACCGATAGTCCACTTTACTGATTCCACTGCATAACCGTCCAGACGCAACACATGCGTCCTTCTATGCTATACTGAACAATCAGTAACATCATGACCCGACCAGGCTACCACAGTCGACCTCACATCAACCCTACCTTCCCGCCTCGGTGGGTTCCCAACCTTGCAGCCTCGATTGATGTCCAACTAACAGTGCGCACATAAGATCACAGATAAACAGTCATGCAATCGTCCTAACTTGCATGGCAATATTTAACTACGCATGGTAATCATACTGAACATAAACATAATAATAAAGAGTCTGAACAAGTAGCGTGTCAGCTACTTAATACTCTATCCGGAGATAGACCCACTCACTGAATACCAGCAACTAGCTCAGATAATCTATCACTGAGCGGCTTCCTTATCCTTATCACCTGAACATAAGGCAAATCAAGTTAGTTTCTGTATGTTAACACAAAACAGCATAGTACAGTAAATCAGTCACAAAAAGCGCAGCTAAAAGTCCACCTAACACTTATGCATTTTCAGAATTTACATCCTGATCATCATAAGTCACGCGGACAGCATAACGGCTAGGAAACAACACTTAGTAAAATTTTCTGCCCACAAAGTGTGACAACCCGGAAATTTCCGACTAAATTTAAACCTAACTTTTATATGATTCCGAAGACTCACGAACAATTATTTGTAAATAATTACGTATTAGTATTATTATTAATATTGTTTTAAATAATATTATCATTAATTATTTTTAACATATACAATCATTATTATTATTATTAATTATTAATATCATTAATATAACACTAATATATTATTAGTATTATCACTTTTACTAAAATTATTAATGATTATTATAAATATCATTATTATTGATAGTTAGCATTATTATTATGACCATTATCATTAAAAATTATTATTATTATTATACAACAAATTATTATCATTATTATTAAAAATTATTATTATCATTATTATTTATATTATTATTAGTATTATTTTGATATTGTTATTATTAATATTATTAATATTATTAATTTTATTGAAAGTATTAATATTAATATATTTATATTTATTAATTATTAATATTAATTATATCATACAGATATAAAAATTTGTTAGTTATCCTAACTACTTTTGATTTTTTTAACTAATCTGATTCTGCATTATTAACCTGCTTTTAATTTTTAAGTTATCTGCTATTTATTTATTTTTTTTATTTTTTTCCTCCTATTCTTGACTATTTAATTAAACTGTCGACATCTTTCTGCTATAAAAAAAGCGAATTTCTCTGTATCATACACACCATTATCAATTAAAATCATTACAACAAATTAATTGATTAAGTTTAAACAGAAATTTTTTTTCCTTTTCGTTACCTCTGTTCTTGATTCAATTTTATCCAAAGCTCAAATCGAATGAATTTTCAAAAACTAAAAATGCAGAAGTGTTAGGATTACTCTATCTAAACTTTTTGCAAAGTATCAACTTTCAATTCTTGTTATCGAATCCTAATTTTTGAGTCAAAGTTTTCAAATAAAAAAGTCAACCATTATTCTTTGATCAAATTCTTAATTGTTTCAGTGTTTCAAGTCAAAATGATGATTGATAAAGATTATAGGAATGATTTAGAACTTGTTTCATTTAGGAATCGAGGTCTCAAAACCTCTCAATTTCAAAATCAATATTTTTAGAAAGAAAAAAACGCGAACTACAGTAGCAGCAAGTTTGATATTTTTTTATTATTTTTTTCATTTTCAAATAATACAAAGACTTACATAGATCAATTATATTTTATTTGAAAGCCCTCAAATCGTTTGGATGATTATTTGGTTCCTCTGGTTGATCGACTGAGGGGATGAAAAAGAAGAAACAGTGATGAACGAGTTTATATATTTATAGTTTAGGTATATAATCAGAAAAACAAGGTAGAGCAGTGGGTTTATGTGTTTACGGGTTAGCGAGAGGTCTCGGGTTCGAGCCCGATTTGTGGC
The DNA here is from genome assembly GCF_046630445.1 of Rutidosis leptorrhynchoides. Classification (NCBI taxonomy): domain Eukaryota; kingdom Viridiplantae; phylum Streptophyta; class Magnoliopsida; order Asterales; family Asteraceae; genus Rutidosis; species Rutidosis leptorrhynchoides. Next base: position 650,521,362 of record NC_092333.1, read on the forward strand.
ATATTTTTTTAGAAGGCCTTCTAAGGTAGTTTTCATCTCTATTATTATTATTATTATTATTATTATTATTATTATTATTATTATTATTATTATTATTATTATTATTATTATTATTATTATTATTATTACTACTACTACTACTACTACTAAGATCATTATAAGTATTACTATTAGTATCATTAAGATTATTAGTATTATTATTAACACTATCATTGTTATTATAAGTATTATTACTAATAAACTATTATTAAAATTACTATAATTAATAGTGAAATGGTTATTTTTATAGTTATTATTATTATTGGTATTATTATTGACATAAGTAATACTAAAAGTATCATTATTTTAAATCTATCTATTTATTTAAAATTATCATTAAGAATATTATTCGTGATATCATTACTATAAAAATTAAACATTTCTATTAAAACTATCATTTTAAATAAAAATTATCATTTTTGCTATCATCAAAACTATATTATTATTATTATTGTTATTATTATTATTATTTTTACTATTATTATTATTATTATTATTATTATTATTATTATTATTATTATTATTATTATTATTATTATTATTATTATTATTATTATTATTATTACAAAATAATACAACTCTATACTCATTATCATTATTAATATCATTTTATCAAATAAATACTTATATATAGAATATATATATATATATATATATATATATATATATATATATATATATATATATATATATATATATATATATATATATATATATATATATATAAGTATATATATAGAAATATATAACAACTAAAATATATATATATAAACTTATTCGATTACGAGTATATGTGTTAATATATATACTTGATATAGGTTCATAAATCTGAGGTCAACTCTGTACTTGTTCAGTGCCATCCTATGCATATTTACAACAAACTATCGTATCGTATCGTGAGTTTCATTTGCTCCCTTTTTATCTATATTTTTGGGCTGAGAATACATGTACTATTTTTATAAATGATAGACACAAGTACAAACTTATTATGCGACCAACATGAGTACTTTTATTGTGTTCATTTGAAACATACAAATCCCTGCTTTGTAATATCATTAATTGCTAGATAATGAAGAGGCAAACGGAATTATTATAAATAGCGCTATTGGGAGTAACGTCCTGCATTGTTGACTTCAGGTCAATTGGTGGTATAATAATGATCTCGACAATTACATATGTATTGTTTCGGGGTAAAATCGTTTAGTTTTGATATTATACGCTCATGTCATACTTTTGATATACATGATATATCGTCTTTTATTAAATCTTGTGATCTATTACTGAAATCATTATTTATGACAAACCTATGAACTCACTCAACCCAGTGTTGACTTTTTAAAGCATGTTTATTCTCAGGTACTTAAATGTTGCTACCGCTGTATATCTGCTGCTTTGATGATGATTTCTAGCCATGCTTAGAGTTTTCATGCATTACTTACCAATTCATTTAAAGACATTTAATGCTCTAAATACAATGTAATCTATCTATCTTCCGCTGCAAAACTCAATAAAACGTCTCATATAGAGTCGTTCTCGTTTATACAACTGTGATTTGGTATAATTAGTTACAAATACCCCAGGCCCTATTTGGGGGTGTGACACAAAGACACTCGGCCGACTGACTCACACAGTCGGTCGACTGTGTCCACACACACGGTCGTGTGTCCTCTCACTCGGTTGACTGAGTAAAATAAAAACATCTGGTCAGAACACAGACATACTCAGTCGAGTGTGTCACTCAACTGGTCGATCGTCTACACGGTCGGTCGAGTGTCAAGAGACACTCGGCCAAGTGTATTCATCTGATGAAGAAGATGAACACAGCTACTGGTTTAACCCAAAATTCATCATTTCTTGCTCTAGAGCTCGTTTCTTACCTCAAAATTGACCAAATCGACTACACTAAACATCAATAAACATAAACTCACAAGATTTTGACACTAACAACATCAAAATCAATCATTTTGACCCAATTTGCACTTTTAACAAACTTGACACAAACACCTCAATTTCACAAAGATTAAAGCTTGATACACTATGATTCTTACCTCAAAAGACTCAGTAAATCGTAAGGAACAAGATGATATGAATGATTTGAGCTCTAGAACACAAATTGGAAATCTAGGGTTTGATGGAATGAGTTTGAGAGTGAACAGGGTGTTTGGGAATTTTCTAGAGAAATAGGGAAAATGAGAGAAGAAGGGCTGCACATTACACTTAATTGGGATTAAAATCCCATACCCCATCACGCACGAGTATTTACCAGTTATCTATTATCTTTCGTACTTAATTTGACTACCCTAACGGAGTTCAAATTAAATAAACGAACATGTTATGTGACCCTTCTCATAAACTGGTCTTAACTAAATAATAAAATAATATTACACATATAAATAAAATAAAGGCATAAATAATCGCACAAATATGCCTAAGGGCACAATTGTCATCTTACTTCTAGGCCCGATCTGAGGATGTTACAAATCTACCCCCTTAAAGAGATTCCGTCCTCAGAATCTGGTCAAGGTCAAACAGATGTGGATAACGAGCCTTCATCAGCTCTTCGGTCTCCCACGTAAGGTTCGATCCTAAACTATGCTTCCACTCAACAAGCACCATATGGATCTCCTTCTTTCTCAGCTTAGTCACCTTTCTATCGACGATTATTACCGGTTCTTCAACTAACTTTTGATTTAAGTCCACCCTTAAATCACTTAATGGAACCAGTTGCATTTCATCATCAACCTTACACTTCCTAAGGTAACACACATTGAAAGTGTTATGAATTCCTATTAACTCTGTCGGGAGCTCTAATACAACCGTCTGATCATTAACTCTCTGAATAATCTTGAACGGCCCAATGTATCTCGGAGCTAACTTTCCCCGTTTACCAAACCTGATAACACCCTTCCACGGCGAAACTTTCAAATAAACACGATCTCCCACTTCAAAGTTTATCAGACGCCTACGTGGATCAGCATACATTTTCTGTCTATCACGTGCCGCTTTCAACTTTTCACGTGCTATCGCTACCTTGTCTACTGTTATCTGAACTAATGATGGGCCTGCAAACTATTTCTCTCCAGCTTCTAACCAACAAGTCGGCGTTCTACATTTGCGACCATACAACATCTCATAAGGCGGTATACCAATACTCGAATGGTAAGTGTTGTTGTAGGCAAACTCGATCAAAGGTAGATGTATATCCCACGGACCACCGTACTCTAATACGCAGGACCTAAGCATATCCTCTAGTGTCTGTATAGTACGCTCACTTTGACCGTCTGTCTGTGGATGATACGCGGTACTCATATTTACCCTCGTTCTCAAATTTTTCTGTAAACTGTTCCAGAAGTTCGATACAAATCTAGAATCCCTGTCAGATACGATAGACAACGGAACCCCATGTCGACTAACTATTTCTTTCAAGTACAATTCTGCCAAAGTACTCAACGAAGCTGTCTCTTTTGTTGCTAAGAAATGTGCACTTTTCATCAGTCGATCAACAATTACCCATATTATATCATTACCTCTCTGAGATCTAGGTAATTTGGTTACAAAATCCATCGTAATATGATCTCATTTCCACTCTGGAATTTTCAACTGCTGTAATGAACCATAGGGTTTCTGATGTTCTGCCTTAACCTGTGCACAAATATGACACTTTTCCACCAATTGAGCAACATATTTCTTCATTGTTGGCAGCCAATACATCGGTTTTAAGTCGTTATACATCTTAGTACTACCCGGATGGACAATTAACCTCGATTTGTGTGCTTTATTTAAGATCAATTTCCTTAAATCTCCAAGCATAGGTACCCAAATTCGGTTCTTAAACGTCTTAAGTCCACGAGAATCGTCAATCAATTGGTCCTTTATTTTGGTCACCAATTCAGTCTTTAAATTCTTCTCCAATAAAGCTTGGGCTTGCACCTGTTTTATCTGTTCAATTAGGTCAGAAACTATTTTGGTTCTCATAAATTTTACGATCTCCGCGGTCTTTTTACGACTTAAAGCATCGGCAACAACATTTGCTTTGCCCGGGTGATACTTTATTTCACAATCATAGTCTTTTATAAGCTCTATCCACCATCTCTGTCGCATATTCAGTTCTTTCTGCGTGAAAATATGCTGAAGACTCTTATGATATGTACATATTACACACTTTATACCGTATAAGTAGTGTCTCCATAACTTCAAAGCAAACACCACTGCAGCCATTTCTAAATCATGAACCGGATAGTTACGTTCGTGTGTGTTTAGCTGACGAGAAGCGTACGTGATAACTTTATCTCTCTGCATCAGAACACACCCCAACCCGGCAATTGACGCATCACAATAAACCAAGAAGTCATCTGAACCCTCTGGTAATGCTAACACTGGAGCCTGACACAATAACTGTTTCAGAGTCTGAAAGGCCTGTTCCTGTTGATCACCCCATCGGAAACTTACATCTTTTCTGGTCAATTTGGTTAACGGACCCGCTATTTTAGAAAAATCTTTTATAAATCGGCGATAATAACCCGCAAGACCCAAGAAACTCTTAACTTCTGTCGACATCTTCGGAGAGTTCCAACTCATTACCGCTTCTATTTTTGACGGATCCACTTTAGTACCTGCCTCACAGATAACATGACCCAGAAGCTGAACCTCTCGAAGCCAAAACTCACACTTCGAGAACTTAGCGTATAACTTCTCTTTCTTTAACAACTCTAACACTAATCGAAGATGTGTCGCATGATCAGCCTCTGTCTTTGAATATACCAATATATCATCGATAAATACAATAATAAACTGATCTAAATATGGTTTACAAACCCTGTTCATCAGATCCATGAAGACTGCCGGAGCATTTTTTGACCCAAATGGCATAACCAAGAACTCGTATTGCCCATATCTAGTTCTGAACGCTGTCTTCGGTATATCTGATTCAGCAACCCGAACCTGATGATACCCGGATCTAAGATCTATTTTTGAAAAATACGATGCACCCTGAAGCTGGTCAAACAGATCATCGATTCTAGGCAACGGATACTTATTCTTAACCGTTCTCTCATTCAATTCTCAATAATCTATACATATTCTTAACGAACCATCTTTCTTCTTTACAAACAACACCGGTGCACCCACGGCGAAGAATTCGGTCTTATAAACCCTCTGTCTAACAATTCTTGTATCTGAGACATAATCTCTCTGATTTCGAAAGGTGCTAGCCTATAAGGAGCCTTAGCTACTGGAGTTGTTCCAGGAACCAACTCAATCTTATACTCTACTTCTCTTACCGGCAACCCCGGTAATTCATCAGGAAACACCTCAGGAAATTCCGAAACCACCAGAATCTCAGTAACAGATCTCTTCTCTATCTTAGCATCAATAATGAAAGGACCCGTCCTAATCCATCCGGACGAAGTCCATATCGATTATAAACGATTCCCAACAGTTGATTACATCGCGAGGTACTTGACCTCTATATGATACATTTTACAAACATTGCATTCGTTTTGAAAAGACAATCTTTCATTACATCTGAAGTTGATAGACATGCATACCATTTCATAATATATCCAACTATAATTGACTTAATAATGATCTTGATAAACTCAACGACTCGAATGCAACGTCTTTTGAAATATGTCATGAATGACTCCAAGTAATATCTTTAAAATGATCAAATGCACAGCGGAAGATTTCTTTCGTACCTGAGAATAAACATGCTTTCAAGTGTCAACCAAAAGGTTGGTGAGTTCATTAGTTTAGCATAAATAATCATTTCATAATTTTAATAGACCACAAGATTTCCATATTCAGTTCTCATAAAAATACGTCCCATGCATAGAGACAAAATATCATTCATATGGATTGAACACCTGGTAATCGACATTCACAATATACATTTAAGAATATCCCCATCATTCCGGGATCCTCCTTCGGACATGATATAAATTTCGAAGTACTAAAGCATCCTGTACTTTGGATGGGGCTTGTTGGGCCCGATAGATCTATCTTTAGAGTTCGCGTCAATTAGGGTGTCTGTTCCCTAATTCTTAGATTACCAGACTTAATAAAAAGGGGCATATTCGATTTCGATCATTCAACCATATAATGTAGTTTCAATTACTTGTGTCTATTTCGTAAAACATTTATAAAAATTGCGCATGTATTCTCAGCCCAAAAATATAAATAAAAAGGGAGTAATGAAAACTCACCTAATGTATGTTGTAGTAAAAATACATATGATAATATTGAACAATGCAGGGTTGGGCCTCGGATTCACGAACCTATATCATTTGTATTTTTATTAATATACATAATTGTAATCGATCGAATATATATATATTATTATTGGTGAGGTAAACTATATATATATATATATATATATATATATATATATATATATATATAGTGTATTAATAAGTCTCATTGTATATATTTTTTTTTCTTCCTTTTAATATATATATTTAGAGATAGATAAGTTATGTGTATTAATATGTACTTATATAAAATCTTTATTTTTATGCTAATAACTTTAATGACGTCATTAAAACTCTTATTTTTCTTAATCGTATCTATTTTAATAATAATGATCTAGATAATACTAATAATAATATCTGTGTTAGTAATAATAATAATAATAATAATAATAATAATAATAATTATAATTTGGTACTAATATCATTATCAGTGATAATAATAATAGTTTGCGTTATTTTGATAATAGTTATAGTAATAAAATTATATTCATAAAAATGATAATAATACTAAAATGATAGATTAATAATAATAATAAAATTAATACTAGTAGTTACAAAAGTGATACTAATACTAAAATTTACGAAAATAATAATAATTTGAGTTATTTTTATACTGATAATCATAAACCTGTCCAAGATAATAATATTATAGCTTTAAATTTAATAATAATATCATAATTAATACTTTTAATAATACTAGATATAATACTTATAATACATAACAATAATAATCATAATGATAACAATAGTAATTATATTTATAATTATATTTATAATACTAACAACAACATATCAATAATAATAATAATAATAATAATAATAATAATAATAATAATAATAATAATAATAATAATAATAATAATAATAATAATAATAATAATGGAAATGAAAATTAAGATGTATACCCTTTAAAGATTTGTGTAAAAAGAATTGCCTATAACGAGGCTCGAACCCCCGACCACTCGCTCACCCAACACAACCTCAAACCAGCTGGGCTGTCGCCCATTTCTTGAAATATTACAGCACCCGTCTTTATTTAACTCGTGTTTATTAATCACCCTTTATTTTCTTCTTCTTCATCAATAACACAAATAGCTATAACTATAATCGGTTACAATAACAATTAAAACTTAATTTGTATTTATAATTGAAACTGAACTGTTCTTGAGTGAGGGATTATTGTTCAATCAAACGAAGAGGAAAAAAAAAACAATAAAAACGCTGTACTGTCATCGTGATAAACTCCAAATCGAATCCCCATTTTTAGAATGTTTCAGACCAAAATTTCTAAATGAAATAGGTTTTAAATTGTTCATGGAAACTTTATGTACCTTTAATTTAACTGAAAACCTCGAATTAAACTCGAATTTTATCAAGAAAGCTTCGGTTGACTTTTTAAAATAAAAGTTTGACTCGTAAATTTGAGTTCGATATAAGGAATTGGAAGCTAAAGATTTGCAGAAAGATTGAGTACACGATTCCTAACAAAACAGTATTATTACATTTTGAAATTGAATTCAAATTCGAGTTATGGTGATTTGAGTTCAAGAACAGAACATCACTTACTTTTCTTTTTATATATTCTGTTTAGACTTCGATTTGCAGAGGAGGAGTGAATGAAATGAGTTATCACCTATATTCTTTCAAGTTTGTTGTATATTGAATTTTTTTTGAAGTCGTCTAGTAACCCGTCTGATTAATGGCGTACAGGTTTATTATCACACAGACAAAAAATAAAATAAATAAATAAATAAAATAAAATAAAGAATAAAGAAGAATAAAATAAATAAAGTCGATTATAGATATATAACTGAATTTGGACTGATTATCAAATGGTTGTACGAGCTTATAGATAGGAAACAAATTAGTCACAAGTGGGAACAAGAAGACAAGAGAGAAAGAAAGCAGATAAGAGAAAATAATGGATGTGATAATTGAAAGAAAATTACGCGTAATTAAAGGTCTTTACATGTTATATTAACTATTAATATTTAATAATTATAAATGAAGTGTATAAAAAAAATACTGATAATATTATTAATAAAACTAAGATACTAATAATAATAATAGTGTTAATAATAATAACATCAAATGTTACTTAATGATAAAGTAATAATAATAAACCATAATAATAATTTTAGTGAAATTGCAAATGATAAAGCATAATGATATTTATAATATTAATACTAGTTATTGATACTAATATTAGGAATAATGATCATTGATGATGTAGCGTGAGGGTACAAAATAGTATTATTTTTAATACAAAATACTACAAAATATGACACAAGTTTTATTAATTTACGGATGGGATATACCTAAACCTTGCTACAACACTATAGGCAGTGTACCTAATCGTAGAGTAGTGTAGTTTTTAGTAAGTCTGGTTCGTTCCACAGGGAGCTAGTGATTACGTACTATATTTTTAACTATAACTATATTTATATAAATATATATATATATATAAGTAGTAATATTATTAAAAAAGGGGGGTTTTTACCGTTTAATGACCGGTTTGTCGATTTTATATTTTTAAGCGTAAAGATAAATGACAATAATTAAAGTGCGTAAAATAAATAAATGACGATAAATAAAATAACAATAAATAAAATTGCGATAGAATATGAAATAAAAGGATTATGCTTATTTAAACTTCCGTAATCATGATGTTTGACGTTTTGATTTTAATTAATTGTTACTCGGGTTAATTATCCTTTGTCATGGTTTATTTGATACCTATCTGGTTTTTATCCATAATAGTCCATCGGTCATAAATATAAAGTGCGAGTGTCCTCGTCAAATTACCCTTATACCCGAAGTCAAATATTCCAACTAATTAAGGATTTAAACTGTGACACAGTTATCACTTCTGTCAACAATTACACCAGTTATCACTGTATGTAATCTACCCCTGTTTTGATTAGATATGAATATTAATTTACCCACTTGATCAGTTTGAATAATCAATTACCCAACCCGAATAATTAATTAAATGATTATAATAGATTCCATATGAACGTCACTAAATAGGACAACCATAATCATTATTAATTATTAGGATAATTAATTTGAAGATAGGTTCGACAGACTCCAATGAGTTGTCACTCAATTAGACAATACCCCCCATCTATTAATAGTCAATAGTCCAATTTCCACAAGTGTCGGTCTTTTGCCCAAACCTTAATTATGGTACAAAGCCCAATTACCCAATTTTAGTAATTAGCCCAACATCATGATTACTTCGTTTTAAATAAGCATAATAATAACTTAGCTACGAGACATTAATATAAAAAGGTTGAACATAACTTACAATGATTAAAAATAGCGTAGCGTTACACGGACAGAATTTCGACTTACACACTCAAACGATCTCTATCATAAATCTTATTATTATCATAATTTAAAATTAAAATTAAGATTATTGTTATATCTTATTACATTAACATTATGATAGAGATTTTTAGATATTGATATTGATAATAGATTTTTAGGATAGAAAAAGGGATGCCTTTAAATTGATCGATAATCATCGCCTTTTATAGGCAAAATATGAAATTAAATTTTCATTTACGACCCCTGAACTATGCTAAATTAACAACTTTTTATTATTTAATATTATTCTTATTGTGAATTATTTTAAATATTATATTTTATTCTTGTGCATAGTTGACTCGTAATTTTTACACCGTTGCGTCGAGCGTTGAGAGTTGACTCATGTCCCGGTTCCGGATTTTCGAACGTCCTTGCGTACTATTTTATATCGTGTACTTTGCGTTTTGTAACTTGTACTCTTGTCATTTTTAGACGTTCTTCATCAATAATTTGAACCTTTTTAATTGTATCTTGTACTTTTGAGCTTTTTGGACCTTTTTGTCTTCAATTTGTCGAATCTGCCTTTTGTCTTCGCACTTATTTAATATAAACGAATATCACTTGAAAATGGAACAATTGCAACTAAAATCTTGTCTTTCTTGGGGGATAATGCTATGAAATATATGTTCCTTTTTAGCCTTATCAATATCCCCACACTTGAGCGTTGCTTGTCCTCAAGCAATATAGTCTTGAAATACTAGAATCACTTCTTTATTCTTCACACTTTGTACATCAGTGATTTTGATATGGCGGTATAAACAATGGTAGTAACGATATGGTTTACAGTCCCACATGACTATAAAAATTTAGATCCATTAAGGAAATTGGATCTTTATGAAAACATTTGATCTTTTGAAAATTCATTCTAGCTTTTACCCTAGATAAGTTTTCTGATTTGATCCATCATCGGTGTTGCAAAATATATTTGTGGATCAATATTTTGGCTAAAACTTTTAGGTTCGTGTAATCCACTGCTATCCCGGTATCGAAAAGCACACATCCAGTTTACTTGTTCCGTATATTACCTTTCGGTAAACTACCGTCCGGTTGTAAAGGAAAGCGATGAACAAGAAACTGTTAAGGCAATGTCCCTTGACATGCAGATGATTATGGTCTTTTAACGTGTCGGATGCTAGAACTATCCTTGGTAGGAGCGATAGTAAAGATCATCCTATGATTTTTCGGTCTGGCACAAGGTCCTGTCTCCGACCATGCTATGCAACCACCGTTCTTACGGTTGACACCCGATTTGGTTCAGGTGACCTAATGAATTCCAGGTGAATTCCTAGGATTTTACGTTCAATGGTAATGAACGCATTGAAAATGGATTTTCAGAAAACAAATCGGTTGATCAAAATATTTTCTCGTTCAAGCTCGAGTTTAGATATCATTGAATTCCATGAGTTTGAATTCTCAATCTTTAAGGTCAATCTCTAGGATTGAGTAATATCAGTCTTAAAAGCTGATTTTTAATCTTTAAGGAGATTATCCTTTCTGGGGATCTGATTCATTAGTCTTATCAAGCTAATTTGCACGGTGCCCCCCATTGTACGAGATAAATCCTTCTCATGGTTAGGATAAATCTGACCACATGGCGACCCTGTTTGATGCTGAGGTCCGTGGAATTCCTGCTGATTTTAGATATGACTTTTCTAGATTTTTCGTCAACCTACAGCTGGTCTAGACGACAACTTCATGACCTAAATCAAGAAGCGCGTTTCTTTTTCGGAAGACTTTACTTCCTTTTAATGATGGAATTGATTCATCGTGTAGATCCATCTTTCTTACAGTAAATCGGGTAAAACTGATTAAAATCGTCCAAAACAAAAGTACCTGCAATAACTTTACAGAAACATGTGATAGATAGTTTTTAATTGAATAACTTGGTACATTCTCCCCACACTTAGTTTCTTTCTTTGCTTTTTTTATTCTCCTTTATTCCATTTTAAATGAATTCAATCGTTTTAGGGTGTTTCTCAATTTATGTCCTTTCCGAGGTAACGATAATTTCGGCATTAACACCTAGTTTTATCGTTCATAAATATGTATAAACATGATTTTGAATTCATTTAGTTAAAAAAATTTAAAATTTTCATAATATTTAGAAAATAAGCCAAGTATAAACCCGAGAGAATTTATAACCCTTCCCCACACTTGAGATCATGCAATGCCCTCATTTGCATGAAATCAGACTATAATTATAAATTCATGAGGGTGATTAGTTTAGGAAAGTGATTAAAAATACCCAGTTTGTAATTACAAAGCTCGTCGAATGATAGATGGCTCGCCTCATCGTTCATTCCTTCATCTATTATATCATATTTGTTGTTTTGCGTCTTGTCGTCAAAATTAGTACCTTTTGCTGAACTTTAATGACAGTCTTTGAAAGTGCATTGTTTTACCCTGTTTTGTACATAAGATAAAATACAAACATATATATATATATATATTTTTGAAGTTTGGTTTATAACCCCACTTTTCAAAAATTTATAAAGTATAATATTTTTGGCATACTTTAAATCAATGAAATTAAAAATAATGATAACAAAATTTGTCGCCCCGCCCTCGGGTAAAGTAATTTCGGTTCAACTACCTAATCTTCAACTCACGACGAATTTTAGAAATCATTTTTTTACTTAATGAAATAAAGTAAATTTTGTTTTTGAATTCACACAAAACTTAAATTTAAAAAGCATATTAATTTCATATAAAACCTACAAAATAAAAAAAAAATCAGAATGGGGGGAGAAAACTAGTTCTTTAGTGTCTGCTAGCGGAAAAGACCAATCGGGTTCCATTCTCGGAACTACACGAGAACAGAACAACTAACTCTAGATAGCATTTTCTTTTTAGAACATTTGAATCTCCCCACACTTAGGTAGCCGTGGTGTCAAAATTGTGATTAACTTCATCGTTAATTTCTCTTGGTCCATAATCAACTTGCATATCCGTGACTTTTTCTTTAAGCCATTGGTCGGATTCCTGTGTAATATCCACAATTTCAACTAGTTTCTCCTTTTCTTTAGGTGATAGATTGGATACTAACCGGTTACATAACTTAAAGTTCCCCTTGGTTCTAGCATCACGAATCCGTTTAATAAGTTTCTTCATTGAACTATTAATAACGGGATCATTTAATTTCGTATCAACAACGAGGTTCTTTGTTATCATGTCATCATTAGGTGTTACTTCATTTTCCCCACACTTAGGCGTTTCATTATTGCTAAGTATTACCGTTGGAGTTGGTAAAAGCACATGGTTCTTACCAATTGTTTTTACTGGTTCAATGGTTTTGGCTGGTGGAGATTTAGACTTTCGAATCATGAAGGTGATCGATTTGTCACCACTTTTAAGTGTCATTCTTCCATTTCCTACATCAAATAACGCCTTGGTGGACGCTAAGAATGGCCGACCTAAAATTAGAGGAATGTTTGGGTCCTCTTCTATGTCAATGACAATAAATTCGACTAGAAAGGTTAAATTGCCTACTTGAACGGGTAGGTTGTCAGCAATTCCAACTGGGTGCTTAATGGTTTGATCAAAGAGTCGAACACTCATATCCGTTGGACTTAACTTACCTACACCTAATCTCTTATATAAGGAAAGAGGCATAACACTTACACTTGCACCTAAATCTGCTAGTGCATCATACATGACACAATCACTAAGTAGACAAGGAACAATAAATTCACCCGGATCACCTACCCTAGGTGGAGGTTTTGGTGGAACTGTCTTCACCGGGTTTATATTTACGGCTTTTGTTTCTTGCACTTTCTTATTCTTTTTCTTCTTCTTCTTTCCAGAGGTATCACAATCTTTATTACCTATCACTTGCTCATACTCAACTCCTTTTCTTGGAAACGGGATGGGTGGTTTGTATGGTGCCACCACTGGCTTTACATACTCGGGTGGTGGTGGTGTAACTTCTTCATTGTTACTCTCATCTAAAACCTTCCCATCTTCTGGTGCTGGTTTTTCAGAATTCGTTGAAACCATATTAACATTCTCATTCCGAGGATTTACTTCAGTATTACTCGGTAGCTTTCCTTGTTCCCTCTCACTCATCATGCTAGCAAGAGTACCTACGTGTTTTTCTAGATTCAAAATGGAAGCTTGTTGAGTTCTTAATGACTGATCAAACCTCTCGTTCGTTTGGGTTTGAGTTTCAATAAATTGTGTTTGAGATTCAACTAGCTTGAATACCACGTCTTCCATATTTGACTTTTTCTCTTCGGTTTGTTGTTGTGGTTTATATAAGACAGGTCTTTATTGATTGAAAGTGTTGTTTTGAGTTGGTTGGTTATTCGGACCTTGTTGGTTATACCAGTTATTTTCGGGTCCTTTTGGATTGTAAAGAATGTTTTGATTTCGATTGAAGTTTAGCTTTGGCGGTTGATAATTATTTTGATAATTATTTCCAGGCCTTTGGTTCATATAGAAAACATTCTCTCGTTGTTCCAATGTTGGTTTAATGTGACAATCTTTCAATAAGTGTGGTCCACCGCATAGCTCACAACTGATTCGTATTGCGTGAATATCTTTATTCATCTTTTCCATTCGTCTTTCGAAAGCATCTATTTTTGCTGAAACGGAATCAAAGTCATGGCTAGAATCGGCTCTAGCCACTTTAGATGAACGAAAAATATCTTTTTCTTGGTGCCACTCATGCGAGTGGGAGGCTGTGTTATCAATAATTTTGTAAGCTTCAGTTGCGGTTTTCTTCATAATGGAACCACCAGCTGTTATGTCGATGTCTTTTCGTGTAGCAACGTTGACACCTTGGTAGAATATTTGTACTATTTGGTAAGTGTCTAAACCGTGTTGAGGACATCCTCTCAACATCCTTCCGAATCTTGTCCACGCCTCATATAATGTTTCATTTGGCTTTTGCGCGAACGTAACAATTTCTCCTTGAAGTCTCACGGCTTTAGATGCCGGAAAGAATTGTTTAAGAAATTTTTCAACTAAAACATCACATGTGTCAATCGCCCCTTCAGGTAACGATTCTAACCAATCTTTGGCTTCTCCCTTTAAAGTCCAGGGAAACAACATGAGATAGATCTGCTCATCTTCCACTTCTCGGATTTTGAATAGTGTACAAATTCTTTTAAACGTACGAAGGTGTTCGTTAGGATCTTCATTCGGTGCACCACTGAATTGGCATTGGTTAGTTACCATGTGTAGAATTTGTCCTTTGATTTCATAATCTGGCGCATTAACTTCTGGCTTAATAATGGCGTGACCTTGGCCCGTGCGTTTGGCTCTCATTCGATCTTCCATACTTAGAGGTTCCGTTACTTCCATAATTGAATTTGTTGAATACGAATCACTAGAGGATTCTGATTTAATGGTTTGTGGCTCAGGAGGAATAATTAGTGGTTCAAGATCTTGGAATTGTCCTTGAATATGCTCCGGGTTCTTAATTGTGAAGTCGGGTTCAAAAGATGGATTATCGGAAATTTGAGTTGGAGTTCTTGTTCGACTAGATGACGATTCTAAAGAAAAATCAACGGCGACAATATTTGCTAGATGTCTTGATCGAGTTACAGGTGGTGAACGTATGAAAGGTGGTGAACGTTTTACTCGGTACATTCACTGAATATCCTATTAGTTTTTAAAAGGAAAGAAAAATTATATAAGTTATCCAATTAATAGACTTTTCTGATTTTGCCCACGTTTCGAATAGTCAAAAGATGCAGCAGAGGGGCAGGATTCGTTTGGTCTCAATATAATTGAGTACTGTTTGGCTCCAATAACCCGGTCCACGTACAAATCCAACTATTACTACGAACCAGAAAATTTTGATGTCTATCAATTTAACCACTTAAAATAAATTTTCGTAATTTTAAGAAATTTAGAGAAGAAGTAGAAAAAAATCTAAGTCCTAAAAACTAGAATGGCGAGAAATAAGAGAGAAAAAGAAAACGCGTCGAAAAAGGTCGAAAAATAAAAGGTCGAAAAATAGGCGTCGAAAAATAAAAATAAGAAAGTAGCGCGAAAAACGGCGTCGCAAAATTCTAAAGCACATAAATCTTAGTTTAAGGAATAAGCATTTAAGGGATTTTACGGCAAACCTAAAAATTCTAGAAATAAAAATAACTATGGCAAAACTAAACTTAATACTAAAAATTGTAACTAGAGTCTAAAAATCTAAAGGTAATAAAAAAAAACTTTTTTTTTATATATTTCGTTTTTTAAGGATTTTAAAATTTTTTTTTTTTTTTTTTTAATTTTTTTTTTTTATATAAATTTTTTTTTAAAACTTTTTTTTTTTTAAAAAAAACGATTTTTTTTTACAATTTTTTTTAAAACGAATTTTTTTTTCTTTAAAAAAAACGATTTTTTTTTACACAAATTTTTTTTTTTTTTTGTTTTTTAAAAAAACGAAATTTTTTTTTTCTTAAAAAAAACGATTTTTTTTTTTTATAAAATACGATTTTTTTTTACAAATTAATAATTTTTTTATAATTATAATTTTTTTTTTCAAAACTTTTTTTTTTAATTCATTTACTATTCATGAATAGTAAATGAAAATAAATTAATTAATTTACTATTCACATGAAAGCGACATGATAGAAATTATTAATTATAAGTTACATAATATACCCCTGAAGTATTTAATAAATATGACTTTTTAAAACTTTACGTATCAATCCTAAATTATTATTATATTATTATATTCTATTTCAATATTATTATATTATTATATTTTATTTCAATATTATTATAATTAAAAATATAGCGTTTTAGCGCTCCCCGGCAGCGGCGCCAAAAACTTGATGATGTAGCGTGAGGGTACGAAATAGTATTATTTTTAATACAAAATACTACAAAATATGACACAAGTTTTATTAATTTACGGATGGGATATACCTAAACCTTGCTACAACACTATAGGCAGTGTACCTAATCGTAGAGTAGTGTAGTTTTTAGTAAGTCTGGTTCGTTCCACAGGGAGCTAGTGATTACGTACTATATTTTTAACTATAACTATATTTATATAAATATATATATATATAAGTAGTAATATTATTAAAAAAGGGGGGTTTTTACCGTTTAATGACCGGTTTGTCGATTTTATATTTTTAAGCGTAAAGATAAATGACAATAATTAAAGTGCGTAAAATAAATAAATGACGATAAATAAAATAACAATAAATAAAATTGCGATAGAATATGAAATAAAAGGATTATGCTTATTTAAACTTCCGTAATCATGATGTTTGACGTTTTGATTTTAATTAATTGTTACTCGGGTTAATTGTCCTTTGTCATGGTTTATTTGATACCTATCTGGTTTTTATCCATAATAGTCCATCGGTCATAAATATAAAGTGCGAGTGTCCTCGTCAAATTACCCTTATACCCGAAGTCAAATATTCCAACTAATTAAGGATTTAAACTGTGACACAGTTATCACTTCTGTCAACAATTACACCAGTTATCACTGTATGTAATCTACCCCTGTTTTGATTAGATATGAATATTAATTTACCCACTTGATCAGTTTGAATAATCAATTACCCAACCCGAATAATTAATTAAATGATTATAATAGATTCCATATGAACGTCACTAAATAGGACAACCATAATCATTATTAATTATTAGGATAATTAATTTGAAGATAGGTTCG
Organism: Rutidosis leptorrhynchoides; assembly: GCF_046630445.1. Classification (NCBI taxonomy): domain Eukaryota; kingdom Viridiplantae; phylum Streptophyta; class Magnoliopsida; order Asterales; family Asteraceae; genus Rutidosis; species Rutidosis leptorrhynchoides. The sequence continues at coordinate 650,538,657 of NC_092333.1, forward strand.
ACAGACTCCAATGAGTTGTCACTCAATTAGACAATACCCCCCATCTATTAATAGTCAATAGTCCAATTTCCACAAGTGTCGGTCTTTTGCCCAAACCTTAATTATGGTACAAAGCCCAATTACCCAATTTTAGTAATTAGCCCAACATCATGATTACTTCGTTTTAAATAAGCATAATAATAACTTAGCTACGAGACATTAATATAAAAAGGTTGAACATAACTTACAATGATTAAAAATAGCGTAGCATTACACGGACAGAATTTCGACTTACACACTCAAACGATCTCTATCATAAATCTTATTATTATCATAATTTAAAATTAAAATTAAGATTATTGTTATATCTTATTACATTAACATTATGATAGAGATTTTTAGATATTGATATTGATAATAGATTTTTAGGATAGAAAAAGGGATGCCTTTAAATTGATCGATAATCATCGCCTTTTATAGGCAAAATATGAAATTGAATTTTCATTTACGACCCCTGAACTATGCTAAATTAACAACTTTTTATTATTTAATATTATTCTTATTATGAATTATTTTAAATATTATATTTTATTCTTGTGCATAGTTGACTCGTAATTTTTACACCGTTGCGTCGAGCGTTGAGAGTTGACTCATGTCCCGGTTCCGGATTTTCGAACGTCCTTGCGTACTATTTTATATCGTGTACTTTGCGTTTTGTAACTTGTACTCTTGTCATTTTTAGACGTTCTTCATCAATAATTTGAACCTTTTTAATTGTATCTTGTACTTTTGAGCTTTTTGGACCTTTTTGTCTTCAATTTGTCGAATCTGCCTTTTGTCTTCGCACTTATTTAATATAAACGAATATCACTTGAAAATGGAACAATTGCAACTAAAATCTTGTCTTTCTTGGGGGATAATGCTATGAAATATATGTTCCTTTTTAGCCTTATCAATCATACTATAACAACTTGTATGTATCGAATTCATATATTTATAGATTCATTTAAATAACATCTTAATTACTTTGCACATTACTTTTCATTTTCAATTCAAATGATTATATTGCATTTTATTAATTCATCTTAATATGTACTCTTATATTTATATACATATATATGTATATATATGCATATATATTTACATATTTATTGACACACAGATGTTCGTGAATCATCGAGAATAGTCAAAGGTCAAATGCATTGATGAAATAGTTCAACATTTTTAAGACTTAAGATTATAGACTTTGCTTATCGTGTCGAGATCATACAAGAATAAAGTTTAAATTTGGTCGAAAATCTCCGAGTCATCACAGTACCTACCCGTTAAAGAAATTTCGTCCCGAAATTTGAGTGAGGTGATCATGGTTAACAATAAAATGCTTTCATGACCAATATGAGTTGATAAATTGAGTTTTATCATCATTGAGTAATATGGAATAACAATTCGATTATTCGAAACGTACGAGTGAAGCTATCACGGAAGAGTGAAATAAGAAAGTTAAAGATTCGTTTTAACTTTTGACGTAGTTAGGGTTGAATTTCGGAATTCAAGGAATTTAAAGAAAATCTTCAAAATCTAAAAGATTTGATTCTTCAGCGAATAAGGAAATTAGGATCTCTATAATTAAATACGGTGATCTGCCTCGATTACTCTGTCTGATATTTCCATTATAAATTTACCTTTTCCGTTCCATTAGTTTCCACCACTTCTATGCCTTCTTTCTCAGTTCATATATCCAAAAGATTATAATAATGCTTAATCCGGTTCTGATCCTTGTCCTCATCCTTACTATCGCAACAATTATTCTTCTTTTCCAACTTCCACCAGAGGAATCTGCTTACTTTTACTTTGTCCTTGGGGTTATAGTATTTATAATTCTCCCGTTTCTTTATGTTGCGATAAACATTGATATACAAGGTTTGTAATTTAGGTGTTGTTATCGGGCGTTATATCTTTCCTTATATTTCAATGTCCCTATATCTGTTTTCTATAATCATTGTCATCCACAGTTAATACTCTTTCCTATTTGCTGCGATTTATACTCCAATTTTTATTTCTTTTGGAGCTTTATCCCTTCGTTTCTTCTTTTTACGATTGGACATCTCTTGTAATGGTCCAGAATTCGTAAGTATGGAGTTTCGAATGAATATAATGTTCTAAACAAGAAAGAACGTAACAACAAGATTTAATTTGTCAAATTACCAGAATCACTGAGAATAGAACTATCAAGAATATATTTTCTTGATATGTTCAGAAGTTAATCAGAATGAAAGAGTTATGTAACAGGTCACATGATGACGTTATAATCTGTGAATCATCATGTTCTATTTAGAAACTCAGCATGACTTACTGTAATATAATCACGTTGATCAAGTGTCATTATATTATACTAACTCATGCATCAGTTCCCAACATTACTTCAATAACATTCATATTTTTAAGCTTGAAAGTTTACAGAATATAGAAACTAACAATTTCTATATGATGTAACACTGATATCAGGAAGAGATTAATAATTTCAGATAAGAATAGTTATGAAAATATCTTCAGAAATATGAAGGATATTTATAATGAAAGCTACGATGATATCTTGTAATTTCTAATATTGATAGATGATGAAGAAGATTTATCCGTAAGGGTTTAGATTCGGAAGCAAGGTATTCGCTAAAGACTTCATCAGAAACAGAATCATTTGAATTCTTTGAAGTCAAACTTATTCTTTGTGATTTGTCCCCGGCTTCCTTTCTAGTTTCGCATAATCTGCTTTTCGGTACTAAATTTTCTATTGAATGTTTCCAATATAATGATACACAGGAAGCACAAGGAGTTATATAATTTCGAACGAGAATATTTATGAAAATATCCTCAGAAATATCGAAGATATTGATGATGATATTTTGGAATTTCTAAGTTCGATGGTTGATGGAGAAAAATTTTCCGCAAGATTTTAACATGACTTCGGAGCAAGATATTCTCTAAAGATTTCAACGGATCTAGATTTATCTGGGTTCCATGAATATAGGGTATGTTACTTGTATTTCTCCTTGGTTTCCTTTATGGTTAGCTCAATCCGTTTTTCAGTTCCAATTTTTTTTCTGGGTTTTTTCCAACTCCAACATAACATTCTTTATCATCAAACTTTCGATGATTAAGGTTGTTTACGGTAGTCTACGGTTTCTGTTGCTTCATTCAGCTTTTTCAACATTCAGAGTATTGATTTGTAGACTGGGTGCTTTTCAGAATTTTAGAATGAAAGACCATAATTCTAAGAGATAAATGTTATACATGTAACTGTTGATGTAGATATGCTGCGAGTTTTCAAAGTACTGATTGCTGATTCCCGGTAATTGGTATGGCAGTTCTCGTTACAATATGCGGATGAGTATATGATAGGGTTTCAATGAATAAATATAATGATTTTTCAAAGAGATTTAAGCCAAGAAGTAACGAGTTTGCTGGTACGTCTGCTGGTAATATGGTGGAATATAAAAGGTTCCTCGGTAACAATAAAAGAGCACGCGTATATATCAACATTATAATAAGGTTGTTTCGTACGAAAAGTCGAAGTTGTCTTGCTGGAGCTGTGACAAAACTGGCTATCTCGAACAGCAGATGTAAAGTTATTTTTGGTAATAATAACGCTAAAGGGATTAGCACAGCTACGTGTTAAACGTTTACTCAGTTTCTTAGAGTTTTCAGGTGCATAATTATACGCGTCAATCTCTTCTTCCGTAGATGAAGTGCGGTTGGTTCATACTCTCGATTGAAGTGTTTTTAAGATTCATGAAAGGTTTGAACGCAGATTGGAATCGTCAAGATACAAATGAGGTTTAAGACGAAATCAAGTGGCAAACTTGAAGAATTGTTTAGTTTCATATGTTATAATCAATATTTTAATTTATTTTAATTGTCCAATGTTATTAGTCCACAGTCGATAGTCCACAGTCGACAGTTCAATAATTCATATATAATTTAATATATAATATTCGAATTAATTAATACGTGTCGTGACCCGTATACGTCTCAGACTCGATCACAACTCAAATTATATATATTATTGTAGAATCAACCTCAACCCTGTATAGAGAACTCGATCATTACTGAAATGTCCCGTTCTTATTGATTAAAAACGTTCCATATTAATTGATTTCGTTGCGAGGTTTTGACCTCTATATGAGACGTTTTTCAAAGACTGCATTCATTTTTAAAACAAACCATAACCTTTATTTCATAAATAAAGGTTTAAAAAGCTTTACGTAGATTATCAAATAATGATAATCTAAAATATCCTGTTTACACACGACCATTACATAATGGTTTACAATACAAATATGATACATCGAAATCAGTTTCTTGAATGCAGTTTTTACACAATATCATACAAACATGGACTCCAAATCTTGTCCTTATTTTAGTATGCAACAGCGGAAGCTCTTAATATTCACCTGAGAATAAACATGCTTTAAACGTCAACAAAAATGTTGGTGAGTTATAGGTTTAACCTATATATATCAAATCGTAACAATAGACCACAAGATTTCATATTTCAATACACATCCCATACATAGAGATAAAAATCATTCATATGGTGAACACCTGGTAACCGACATTAACAAGATGCATATATAAGAATATCTCCATCATTCCGGGACACCCTTCGGATATGATATAAATTTCGAAGTACTAAAGCATCCGGTACTTTGGATGGGGTTTGTTAGGCCCAATAGATCTATCTTTAGGATTCGCGTCAATTAGGGTGTCTGTTCCCTAATTCTTAGATTACCAGACTTAATAAAAAGGGGCATATTCGATTTCGATAATTCAACCATAGAATGTAGTTTCACGTACTTGTGTCTATTTTGTAAATCATTTATAAAACCTGCATGTATTCTCATCCCAAAAATATTAGATTTTAAAAGTGGGACTATAACTCACTTTCACAGATTTTTACTTCGTCGGGAAGTAAGACTTGGCCACTGTTGATTCACGAACCTATAACAATATATACATATATATTAAAGTATGTTTAAAATATATTTACAACACTTTTAATATATTTTGATGTTTTAAGTTTATTAAGTCAGCTGTCCTCGTTAGTAACCTACAACTAGTTGTCCACAGTTAGATGTACAGAAATAAATCGATAAATATTATCTTGAATCAATCCACGACCCAGTGTATACGTATCTCAATATTGATCACAACTCAAACTATATATATTTTGGAATCAACCTCAACCCTGTATAGCTAACTCCAACATTCACATATAGAGTGTCTATGGTTGTTCCGAAATATATATAGATGTGTCGACATGATAGGTCGAAACATTGTATACGTGTCTATGATATCTCAAGATTACATAATATACAATACAAGTTGATTAAGTTATGATTGGAATAGATTTGTTACCAATTTTCACGTAACTAAAATGAGAAAAATTATCCAATCTTGTTTTACCCATAACTTCTTCATTTTAAATCCGTTTTGAGTGAATCAAATTGCTATGGTTTCATATTGAACTCTATTTTATGAATCTAAATAGAAAAAGTATAGGTTTATGGTCGGAAAAATAAGTTACAAGTCGTTTTTGTAAAGGTAGTCATTTCAGTCGAAAGAACGACGTCTAGATGACCATTTTAGAAAACATACTTCCACTTTGAGTTTAACCATAATTTTTGGATATAGTTTCATGTTCATAATAAAAATCATTTTCTCAGAATAACAACTTTTAAATCAAAGTTTATCATAGTTTTTAATTAACTAACCCAAAACAGCCCGCGGTGTTACTACGACGGCGTAAATCCGGTTTTACGGTGTTTTTCGTGTTTCCAGGTTTTAAATCATTAAGTTAGCATATCATATAGATATAGAACATGTGTTTAGTTAATTTTAAAAGTCAATTTAGAAGGATTAACTTTTGTTTGCGAACAAGTTTAGAATTAACTAAACTATGTTCTAGTGATTACGAGTTTAAACCTTCGAATAAGATAGTTTTATATATATGAATCGAATGATGTTATGAACATCATTACTACCTCAAGTTTAGTAGGTAAACCTACTGGAAGTGACAAGAAATGATCTAGCTTCAAAGGATCTTGGATGGCTTGAAAGTTCTTGAAGTAGGATCATGACACAAAAACAAGTTCAAGTAAGATTTTTACTCGAATTAAGATAGTTTATAGTTATAGAAATTGAATCAAAGTTTGAATATGAATATTACCTTGAATAAGAAAGATAACCTACTGTATATAACAAAGGTTTCTTGATCTTAGATGATTACTTGGAATGGATTAGAAAGCTTGGAAGTAAATTAGTAAACTTGAAGGAATTTTTGAAGTGTTCTTGAAGTGTTCTTCCTATGATGATTATAGCTTGATTCTTGAAGTGATTTTTGATGAAGATGATAATTAACTACTGGAAAAATACATTCATAATAGTGTGTGTGTGTTGAGAGAGAATTAGAAAGAGAATTGGAAGTGAAATGGAGTGAATGATGAGTGGTAATTGGTGAGTGGTGAGTGGGGTTAAAAAGAGTTCTAGTTAGTTGACTAGCTCATGGTAGAAGTTAAAATTGATTAGTCATACATGACATAATCAAGAGTGGAATCCCATGCTAGTTCCTATTGGTATATACCCATAGTAAGTACGTTTTGAAGTTGTGTATAATACGGGTAAGAATACGACTAGAATTCTTGATGAAAGAAAAGAATGGGAAAGTAACTGTAACCATTTTCGTTAAGTATGAGTGTTTTGATATATGTCTTGAAGTCTTCCAAAAGTATTTTAATACATCTAAATACACTACATGTATATACATTTTAACTGAGTCGTTAAGTCATCGTTAGTCGTTACATGTAAGTGTTGTTTTGAAACCTTTAAGTTAACGATCTCAATTAATGTTGTTAACCCATTGTTTATTATATCTAATGAGATGTTAAATTATTATATTATCATGATATTATGATATATTAATATATCTTAATATGATATATATACATTTAAATGTCGTTACAATGATAATCGTTACATATATGTCTCGTTTCGAAATCCCTAAGTTAGTAGTCTTGTTTATATGTATATAACTCATTGTTAATATACTTATGGAGATACTTAATTATCATAATCTCATGTTAACCATATGTATATCCATATATATATCGTCATGTCATTTTTACAAGTTTTAACGTTCGTGAATCGCCGGTCAACTTGGGTGGTCAATTGTCTATATGAAACATATTTCAATTAATCAAGTCTTAACAAGTTTGATTGCTTAACATGTTGGAAACATTTAATCATGTAAATATCAATCTCAATTAATATATATAAACATGGAAAAGTTCGGGTCACTACAGTACCTACCCGTTAAATAAATTTCGTCCCGAAATTTTAAGCTGTTGAAGGTGTTGACGAATCTTCTGGAAATAGATGCGGGTATTTCTTCTTCATCTGATCTTCACGCTCCCAGGTGAACTCAGGTCCTCTACGAGCATTCCATCGAACCTTAACAATTGGTATCTTGTTTTGCTTAAGTCTTTTAACCTCACGATCCATTATTTCGACGGGTTCTTCGATGAATTGGAGTTTTTCGTTGATTTGGATTTCATCTAACGGAATAGTGAGATCTTCTTTAGCAAAACATTTCTTCAAATTCGAGACGTGGAAAGTGTTATGTACAACCGCGAGTTGTTGAGGTAACTCAAGTCGGTAAGCTACTGGTCCGACACGATCAATAATCTTGAATGGTCCAATATACCTTGGATTTAATTTCCCTCGTTTACCAAATCGAACAACGCCTTTCCAAGGTGCAACTTTAAGCATGACCATCTCTCCAATTTCAAATTCTATATCTTTTCTTTTAATGTCAGCGTAGCTCTTTTGTCGACTTTGGGCGGTTTTCAACCGTTGTTGAATTTGGATGATCTTCTCGGTAGTTTCTTGTATAATCTCCGGACCCGTAATCTGTCTATCCCCCACTTCACTCCAACAAATCAGAGACCTGCACTTTCTACCATAAAGTGCTTCAAACGGCGCCATCTCAATGCTTGAATGGTAGCTGTTGTTGTAGGAAAATTCTGCTGACGGTAGATGTCGATCCCAACTGTTTCCGAAATCAATAACACATGCTCGTAGCATGTCTTCAAGCGTTTGTATCGTCCTTTCGCTCTGCCCATTAGTTTGTGGATGATAGGCAGTACTCATGTCTAGACGAGTTCCTAATGCTTGCTGTAATGTCTGCCAGAATCTTGAAATAAATCTGCCATCCCTATCAGAGATAATAGAGATTGGTATTCCATGTCTGGAGACGACTTCCTTCAAATACAGTCGTGCTAACTTCTCCATCTTGTCATCTTCTCTTATTGGCAGGAAGTGTGCTGATTTGGTGAGACGATCAACTATTACCCAAATAGTATCAAAACCACTTGCAGTCCTTGGCAATTTAGTGATGAAATCCATGGTAATGTTTTCCCATTTCCATTCTGGGATTTCGGGTTGTTGAAGTAGACCTGATGGTTTCTGATGCTCAGCTTTGACCTTAGAACACGTCAAACATTCTCCTACGTATTTAGCAACATCGGCTTTCATACCCGGCCACCAAAAATGTTTCTTGAGATCCTTGTACATCTTCCCCGTTCCAGGATGTATTGAGTATCTGGTTTTATGAGCTTCTCTAAGTACCATTTCTCTCATATCTCCAAATTTTGGTACCCAAATCCTTTCAGCCCTATACCGGGTTTCGTCTTCCCGAATATTAAGATGCTGCTCCGATCCTTTGGGTATTTCATCCTTTAAATTTCACTCTTTTAAAACTCCTTGTTGCGCCTCCTTTATTTGAGTAGTAAGGTTATTGTGAATCATTATATTCATAGATTTTACTCGAATGGGTTCTCTGTCCTTCCTGCTCAAGGCGTCAGCTACCACATTTTCCTTCCCCGGGTGGTAACGAATCTCAAAGTCGTAATCATTCAACAATTCAATCCACCTACGCTGCCTCATATTCAGTTGTTTCTGATTAAATATGTGTTGAAGACTTTTGTGGTCGGTATATATAATACTTTTGACCCCATATAAGTAGTGCCTCCAAGTCTTTAATGCAAAAACAACCGCGCCTAATTCCAAATCATGCGTCGTATAATTTTGCTCGTGAATCTTCAATTGTCTAGACGCATAAGCAATCACCTTCGTTCGTTGCATTAATACATAACCGAGACCTTGCTTTGATGCATCACAATAAATCACAAAATCATCATTCCCTTCAGGCAATGACAATATAGGTGCCGTAGTTAGCTTTTTCTTCAATAACTGAAACGCTTTCTCTTGTTCATCCTTCCATTCAAATTTCTTCCCTTTATGCGTTAATGCAGTCAAGGGTTTTGCTATTCTGGAAAAGTCTTGGATGAACCTTCTGTAGTAACCAGCTAGTCCTAAAAACTGGCGTATGTGTTTCAGAGTTTTCGGGGTTTCCCACTTTTCAACACTTTCTATCTTTGCCGGATCCACCTTAATACCTTTTTTGTTCACTATGTGACCGAGGAATTGAACTTCTTCCAACCAAAATGCACACTTTGAAAATTTAGCGTACAATTTTTCCTTCCTCAATACTTCTAACACATTTCTCAAATGTTCACCGTGTTCTTGGTCATTCTTTGAGTAAATAAGTATGTCAGCAATGAAAACAATGACAAACTTGTCAAGGTATGGTCCACACACTCGGTTCATAAGGTCCATGAACACAGCTGGTGTATTAGTTAAACCAAATGGCATGACCATAAACTCGTAATGGCCGTAACGTGTTCTGAAAGCAGTCTTTGGAATATCATCTTCTTTCACCCGCATTTGATGATACCCGGAACGTAAGTCAATCTTTGAATAAACAGACGAGCCTTGTAGTTGATCAAATAAGTCGTCGATTCTCGGTAGTGGGTAGCGGTTCTTGATGGTAAGTTTGTTCAACTCTCGGTAGTCGATACACAACCTGAATGTACCATCTTTCTTCTTGACAAACAAAATAGGAGCTCCCCACGGTGATGTGCTTGGTCGAATGAAACCATGCTCTACAAGTTCTTGTAATTAGCTTTGCAGTTCTTTCATCTCGCTGGGTGCGAGTCTGTAAGGAGCACGAGCTATTGTTGCAGCTCCTGGTACAAGATCTATTTGAAATTCAACGGATCGATGTGGGGGTAATCCCGGTAATTCTTTCGGAAATACATCGGGAAATTCTTTTGCTACGGGAACATCATTGATGCTCTTTTCTTCAGTTTGTACTTTCTCGACGTGTGCTAGAACAGCATAGCAACCTTTTCTTATTAGTTTTTGTGCCTTCAAATTACTAATAAGATGTAGCTTCGTGTTGCCCTTTTCTCCGTACACCATTAAGGGTTTTCCTCTTTCTCGTATAATGCGAATTGCATTTTTGTAACAAACGATCTCTGCTTTCACTTCTTTCAACCAGTCCATACCGATTATCACATCAAAACTCCCTAACTCTACTGGTATCAAGTCAATCTTAAATGTTTCGCTAACCAATTTAATTTCTCGATTCCGACATATATTATCTGCTGAAATTAATTTACCATTTGCTAATTCGAGTAAAAATTTACTATCCAAAGGCGTCAATGGACAACTTAATTTAGCACAAAAATCTCTACTCATATAGCTTCTATCCGCACCCGAATTAAATAAAACGTAAGCTGATTTATTGTCAATAAGAAACGTACCCGTAACAAGCTCCGGGTCTTCCTGTGCCTCTGCCGCATTAATATTGAAAACTCTTCCGCGGCCTTGTCCATTCGTGTTCTCCTGGTTCGGGCAATTTCTTATAACGTGGCCCGGTTTTCCACATTTATAACAAACTACATTGGCATAACTTGCTCCGACACTACTTGCTCCGCCATTACTCGTTCCGACACCATTTGTTCCTTTCGTTCTATTAACCCCTGGTCCGTAGACCTCACACTTCGCCGCGCTATGACCATTTCTTTTACACTTGTTGCAAAATTTGGTGCAGAACCCCGAGTGATACTTTTCACACCTTTGGCATAGCTGCTTCTGATTGTTGTTGTTGTTGCGGTTATTATCGTTGTTGGAATGATTGTTGTAGTTGCTGTTGTTGTTGTTGTTGTTGTTGTTGGGCCGTTTGTTGTAGTTGCGATTGATGTTGCGATTGTTGGGATAATTGTTGCGATTATTGTTGTAATTGCTATTGTTGTATTGGTGATTCTTATCACCGTTTTCCTCCCACTTTCTTTTAACTTGCTTCACATTGGCCTCTTCAGCAGTCTGTTCTTTAATTCTTTCTTCAATCTGGTTCACTAGTTTGTGAGCCATTCTACATGCCTGTTGTATGGAGGCGGGCTCGTGTGAACTTATATCTTCTTGGATTCTTTCCGGTAATCCTTTCACAAACGCGTCGATCTTCTCTTCCTCATCTTCGAATGCTCCTGGACACAATAGGCACAATTCTGTGAATCGTCTTTCGTACGTGGTAATATCAAATCCTTGGGTTCGTAACCCTCTAAGTTCTGTCTTGAGCTTATTGACCTCGGTTCTGGGACGGTACTTCTCGTTCATCAAGTGCTTGAATGCTGACCACGGTAGTGCGTACGCATCGTCTTGTCCCACTTGCTCTAGATAGGTATTCCACCATGTTAACGCAGAACCTGTGAAGGTATGCGTAGCGTACTTTACTTTTTCCTCTTCAGTACACTTACTTATGGCAAACACCGATTCGACCTTCTCGGTCCACCGTTTCAATCCGATCGGTCCTTCGGTTCCATCAAATTCCAAAGGTTTGCAGGCAGTGAATTCTTTGTAGGTGCATCCTACACGATTTCCTGTACTGCTAGATCCAAGGTTATTGTTGGTATGTAGCGCAGCCTGTACTGCGGCTATGTTTGAAGCTAGAAAAGTACGAAATTCCTCTTCATTCATATTCACGGTGTGTCGAGTAGTCGGTGCCATTTCCTTCAAAATAGTCAAATGGAACAAGTTAATCATACAGAATATTAAGAGTAGTTAATAGTATTTCGTAGCATAATATGAACTCATTTATAAAAGCTTTTTCTTCATATTAGCGTTTTATAAGTTTAAATTCGGGTAGTACCTACCCGTTAAGTTCATACTTAGTAGCTAATATACAATTCAACTACTACAATTCTATATGAAAAACTGATTATAATAATATTTCGCGTTCAAACTTTTATACAATATTTTACAAACTTACAATACCGCTTATTTTACATAAAGCATGAAATATAGCACACAATAACTTTAATACAAGATAGTTGTGAAGATAATTCTAGCTAGTACACAAGTCGTTCAGCAAAGGCAATAAAGACACGTAATTCATACGTCCAGAAACAAGTCATGCATTCTGGTTTTACTAGGACTACTTCCCATCCTTGGTCTTGTGGAACATAACCGTTATGGCCGTTGATAAGACAGCGTGTTGTAACGTCGTCAAAGGGACGAGGGTTACGTAATGTCCAACAGTCCCGTAACAATCTAAAAACCTCATTTCTTACCCCAATTACCGACTCCCTCACTTGTGGGAACGTTTTGTTTAATAGTTGTAGGCCGATGTTCTTGTTCTCACTTTGGTGAGAAGCGAACATTACTAATCCGTAAGCATAACATGTTTCTTTATGTTGCATGTTAGCCGCTTTTTCTAAATCACGAAGTCCAATATTCGGATATATTGAGACAAAATAATTTCTTAACCCATTGCGTAAAATAACATTTGGGTTCCCCGCAATATATGCGTCAAAGTAAACACATCGTAACTTATGGATTTCCCAATGTGATATCCCCCATCTTTCGAACGAAAGCCTTTTATAAACCAAGGCATTCTTGGAACATTCTTCGAATGTCTTACAAACTGATCTCACCTTAAATAGTTGTGCCGAAGAATTCTGACCGACTCTAGACAAGATTTCATCAATCATGTCTCCGGGTAGGTCTCTTAAAATATTGGGTTGTCTATCCATTTTGTGTTTTTATACTGTAAAATAGACAAGAGTTAGATTCATAAAAAAAAATACTTATTAATACAAGCAATTTTTACATATATCATAAAGCATAAGCACACTATATTACATATATTACACCACACGAATACAACTATCTTATTCCGGCTCGCTTGTTTCTTCTTCTTCGGTTTTGGTTCGTTTTGCCAAGTTTCTAGGGATATATGATGTTCCCCTAATACGAGCCGTCGTTTTCCACATTGGTTTAGAAAAACCTGGTGGTTTAGAGGTTCCCGGGTTATTGTTACAACTTAAGGACTTCGGGGGTTGACGATACATATAAAGTTCATCGGGGTTGGAATTAGATTTCTCTATTTTTATGCCCTTTCCCTTATTATTTTCTTTTTCCTTTTTAAATTCAGTTGGGGTAATTTCTATAACATCATCGGAATTCTCGTTGGAATCCGATTCATCGGAGAATTGGTAATCCTCCCAATATTTTGCTTCCTTAGCGGAAACACCATTGACCATAATTATCCTTGGTCGGTTGGTTGAGGATTTTCTTTTACTTAACCGTTTTATTATTTCCCCCACCGGTTCTATTTCTTCATCCGGTTCCGATTCTTCTTCTGGTTCCGACTCTTCTTCCGGTTCCGACTCTTCTTCCGGTTCCTCTTCGGGAACTTGTGAATCAGTCCACGAATCATTCCAATTTACATTTGACTCTTCATTATTATTAGGTGAGTCAATGGGACTTGTTCTAGAGGTAGACATCTATCACATAATATCAAACGCGTTAAGAGATTAATATATCACATAATATTCACATGTTAAAAATATATAGTTTCCAACAAAATTTGTTAAGCAATCATTTTTCAAGTAAACACGGTCGAAGTCCAGACTCACTAATGCATCCTAACAAACTCGATAAGACACACTAATGCAAAATTCTGGTTCTCTAAGACCAACGCTCTGATACCAACTGAAATGTTCCGTTCTTATTGATTAAAAACGTTCCATATTAATTGATTTCGTTGCGAGGTTTTGACCTCTATATGAGACGTTTTTCAAAGACTGCATTCATTTTTAAAACAAACCATAACCTTTATTTCATAAATAAAGGTTTAAAAAGCTTTACGTAGATTATCAAATAATGATAATCTAAAATATCCTGTTTACACACAACCATTACATAATGGTTTACAATACAAATATGATACATCGAAATCAGTTTCTTGAATGCAGTTTTTACACAATATCATACAAACATGGACTCCAAATCTTGTCCTTATTTTAGTATGCAACAGCGGAAGCTCTTAATATTCACCTGAGAATAAACATGCTTTAAACGTCAACAAAAATGTTGGTGAGTTATAGGTTTAACCTATATATATCAAATCGTAACAATAGACCACAAGATTTCATATTTCAATACACATCCCATACATAGAGATAAAAATCATTCATATGGTGAACACCTGGTAATCGACATTAACAAGATGCATATATAAGAATATCCCCATCATTCCGGGACACCCTTCGGATATGATATAAATTTCAAAGTACTAAAGCATCCGGTACTTTGGATGGGGTTTGTTAGGCCCAATAGATCTATCTTTAGGATTCACGTCAATTAGGGTGTCTGTTCCCTAATTCTTAGATTACCAGACTTAATAAAAAGGGGCATATTCGATTTCGATAATTCAACCATAGAATGTAGTTTCACGTACTTGTGTCTATTTTGTAAATCATTTATAAAACCTGCATGTATTCTCATCCCAAAAATATTAGATTTTAAAAGTGGGACTATAACTCACTTTCACAGATTTTTACTTCGTCGAGAAGTAAGACTTGGCCACTGTTGATTCACGAACCTATAACAATATATACATATATATTAAAGTATGTTCAAAATATATTTACAACACTTTTAATATATTTTGATGTTTTAAGTTTATTAAGTCAGCTGTCCTCGTTAGTAACCTACAACTAGTTGTCCACAGTTAGATGTACAGAAATAAATCGATAAATATTATCTTGAATCAATCCACGACCCAGTGTATACGTATCTCAGTATTGATCACAACTCAAACTATATATATTTTGGAATCAACCTCAACCCTGTATAGCTAACTCCAACATTCACATATAGAGTGTCTATGGTTGTTCCGAAATATATATAGATGTGTCGACATGATAGGTCGAAACATTGTATACGTGTCTATGGTATCTCAAGATTACATAATATACAATACAAGTTGATTAAGTTATGGATGGAATAGATTTGTTACCAATTTTCACGTAGCTAAAATGAGAAAAATTATCCAATCTTGTTTTACCCATAACTTCTTCATTTTAAATCCGTTTTGAGTGAATCAAATTGCTATGGTTTCATATTGAACTCTATTTTATGAATCTAAACAGAAAAAGTATAGGTTTATAGTCGGAAAAATAAGTTACAAGTCGTTTTTGTAAAGGTAGTCATTTCAGTCGAAAGAACGACGTCTAGATGACCATTTTAGAAAACATACTTCCACTTTGAGTTTAACTATAATTTTTGGATATAGTTTCATATTCATAATAAAAATCATTTTCTCAGAATAAAAACTTTTAAATGAAAGTTTATCATAGTTTTTAATTAACTAACCCAAAACAGCCCGCGGTGTTACTACGACGGCGTAAATCCGGTTTTACGTTGTTTTTCGTGTTTCCAGGTTTTAAATCATTAAGTTAGCATATCATATAGATATATAATATGTGTTTAGTTAATTTTAAAAGTCAAGTTAAAAGGATTAACTTTTGTTTGCGAACAAGTTTAGAATTAACTAAACTATGTTCTAGTGATTACGAGTTTAAACCTTCGAATAAGATAGTTTTATATATATGAATCGAATGATGTTATGAACATCATTACTACCTCAAGTTTAGTAGGTAAACCTACTGGAAGTGACAAGAAATGATCTAGCTTCAAAGGATCTTGGATGGCTTGAAAGTTCTTGAAGTAGGATCATGACACAAAAACAAGTTCAAATAAGATTTTTACTCGAATTAAGATAGTTTATAGTTATAGAAATTGAATCAAAGTTTGAATATGAATATTACCTTGAATAATAAAGATAACCTACTGTATATAACAAAGGTTTCTTGATCTTAGATGATTACTTGGAATGGATTAGAAAGCTTGGAAGTAAATTAGTAAACTTGAAGGGATTTTTGAAGTGTTCTTGAAGTGTTCTTCCTATGATGATTATTGCTTGATTCTTGAAGTGATTTTTGATGAAGATGATGACTAACTACTGGAAAAATACGTTCATAATAGTGTGTGTGTGTTGAGAGAGAATTAGAAAGAGAATTGGAAGTGAAATGGAGTGAATGATGAGTGGTAATTGGTGAGTGGTGAGTGGGGTTAAAAGGAGTCCTAGTTAGTTGACTAGCTCATGGTAGAAGTTAAAATTGATTAGTCATACATGACATAATCAAGAGTGGAATCCCATGCTAGTTCCTATTGGTATATACCCATAGTAAGTACGTTTTGAAGTTGGGTATAATACGGGTAAGAATACGACTAGAATTCTTGATGAAAGAAAAGAATGGGAAAGTAACTGTAACCATTTTCGTTAAGTATGAGTTTTTTGATATATGTCTTGAAGTCTTCCAAAAGTATTTTAATACATCTAAATACACTACATGTATATACATTTTAACTGAGTCGTTAAGTCATCGTTAGTCGTTACATGTAAGTGTTGTTTTGAAACCTTTAAGTTAACAATCTCAATTAATGTTGTTAACCCATTATTTATTATATCTAATGAGATGTTAAATTATTATATTATCATGATATTATGATATATTAATATATCTTAATATGATATATATACATTTAAATGTCGTTACAACGATAATCGTTACATATATGTCTCGTTTCGAAATCCCTAAGTTAGTAGTCTTGTTTATATGTATATAACTCATTGTTAATATACTTATGGAGATACTTACTTATCATAATCTCATGTTAACTATATGTATATCCATATATATATCGTCATGTCGTTTTTACAAGTTTTAACGTTCGTGAATCGCCGGTCAACTTGGGTGGTCAATTGTCTATATGAAACATATTTCAATTAATCAAGTCTTAACAAGTTTGATTGCTTAACATGTTGGAAACATTTAATCATGTAAATATCAATCTCAATTAATATATATAAACATGGAAAAGTTCGGGTCACTACAATTACTGCATTTAGAGTGTCAATGGTTATTCCAAATAATATATATAGATGCGTCGATATGATATGTCAAAACCTTGTATACGTGTCCCGATATTTAAAGTGCGTAAAATAAATAACAGAAATCAAATGACGATAAATAAAATTGCGAGAATTAAAATTGCGATAATTAAATTACGATAAATAAAATGTAATCAGTTAGCTAGGAACAGTTAGCTAGGATTTTGTTAGCGTGGATTCTTAACAAAATTTTCATATTGTTAATTAGTCTGTTTCTAATCAATTTTTATTGTGTCCATTATTTCTTCATTATGCCACTTGTTAGATTTTGATAGGTTAAAATCCAAATATAAAATTGAATGAAAATGGTTGTTCTGTGGTGAATCAGATTCGTATATCTGTGGATGTAAGTAGGATAGTAAATGACTGTTGAATCGGATTTGAAGAATGTACAGTATAACATGTTAATATGAAAGTTAAATATTTCCTCGAGTATTACCTACCCGTTAAAATATTTTCACCATTAATAGTTTGTACAAAAGAATTTCTAATTACAATCTTTATGAAAACATATATACATATATATTTTCTTCAGATGTAAATCGTGGATTTAATGAGTTAATATGATATTAATCTCATTTGATTTATCGTTAGAACTAGAATACATAATCTCGAAAACATTAGAGATTACTTAATCGCCATGAAGGACGAAGATAATTGATGTAGAACGATACGTAGAACGATGATTATACTCGAGGTACGGAATGAGATGTTGAGGCCTGTGATGTTGAAACTTGGGTTGTTGGTGGTACTGGTGTTGATATTGGTAATACTGTTGGTGCCGGTGATGTTGCTGAAGCTGGTACGTTTTGCACCATATTTTCCAAAGCCACTACTCGAGCGCAAAGCTCATTGACTTCTTCTATTATGCCGGGATGATTGTCGGTCCGGACGAGCGGATGAATGAGGTTTAGAATTTTTAGATAGAATATAATCATGGCGAGATATTCGGGAAATAAGGGTGAAAATGGTGTTTCAGACTAGTTCACTGGTAAGTGCTTCGGGTTCTTCGTCAAGAGGTAAATTCGGTTGGTGAAAAGGATCGCCTTCTTCGCGTCTCCATTGATTAAGTCGACTACGAACCCATCAGATGAATTGGGGGTGGCTGATTGATGGATTCATTCTGATGACACCGCTTTCGGAGCCCGAGTGGAAATCCATATCGGAATAGTTGTCAGAATAACTATCGGAATAGCTATCGAAATCTGAGGGACTCGAACTGGTTGAGGGATTTATCTCGCATGATCAGATGAAGGATTTTCAATAAGAAATAGATTATAGGATGTAGATTAGTACCCTGCAATATATAATTTACATATGCATATATAATACTAAAATCCCATAAGTTACGAAGGAATCTACGGAAAATGACAGGCAAAGTTTACAATAACAGATACGCTAAGATATGAATTAGCAGATACGCTAAGATACGAATTTTGTCTATACACTATTCATGCAATCAATGCAGTAAGATGTGTCTAGACTAAGAATGATAAGCAGATGATTTCCGACTAGAAATGATAAGCAAAACTTTTGACATGCAGACACGGTCGAAGTCCAGACTCACTAAGGCATCCTAATGACTATCAGTTAAACACACTAATGCAAGACCTGGTTCGCTAAGACCACCACTCTGATACCAACTGAAAGGACCCGTCCTAATCCATCTGGACGAAGTCCATATCTATTATAAACGATTCCCAACAGTTGATTACATCGCGAGGTACTTGACCTCTTTATGATACATTTTACAAACATTGCATTCGTTTTGAAAAGACAATCTTTCATTACATCTGAAGTTGACAGACATGCATACCATTTCATAATATATCCAACTATAATTGACTTAATAATGATCTTGATAAACTCAACGACTCGAATGCAACGTCTTTTGAAATATGTCATGAATGACTCCAAGTAATATCTTTAAAATGATCAAATGCACAGCGGAAGATTTCTTTCGTACCTGAGAATAAACATGCTTTCAAGTGTCAACCAAAAGGTTGGTGAGTTCATTAGTTTAGCATAAATAATCATTTCATAATTTTAATAGACCACAAGATTTCCATATTCAGTTCTCATAAAAATACGTCCCATGCATAGAGACAAAATATCATTCATATGGATTGAACACCTGGTAATCGACATTCACAATATACATTTAAGAATATCCCCATCATTCCGGGATCCTCCTTCGGACATGATATAAATTTCGAAGTACTAAAGCATCCTGTACTTTGGATGGGGCTTGTTGGGCTCGATAGATCTATCTTTAGAGTTCGCGTCAATTAGGGTGTCTGTTCCCTAATTCTTAGATTACCAGACTTAATAAAAAGGGGCATATTCGATTTTGATCATTCAACCATATAATGTAGTTTCAATTACTTGTGTCTATTTCGTAAAATATTTATAAAAATTGCGCATGTATTCTCAGCCCAAAAATATAAATAAAAAGGGAGTAATGAAAACTCACCTAATGTATTTTGTAGTAAAAATACATATGACAATATTGAACAATGCAGGGTTGGGCCTCGGATTCACGAACCTATATCATTTGTATTTTTATTAATATACATAATTGTAATCGATCGAATATATATATATATATATATTATTGGTGAGGTAAACTATATATATATATATATATATATATATATATATATATATATATATATATATATATATATATATATATATATATATATATATATATATATATTGTGTATTAATAAATCTCATTGTATATATATTTTTTTCTTCCTTTTAATATATATATTTAGAGATAGATAAGTTATGTGTATTAATATGTACTTATATAAAATCTTTATTTTTATGCTAATAACTTTAATGACGTCATTAAAACTCTTATTTTTCTTAATCGTATCTATTTTAATAATAATGATCTAGATAATACTAATAATAATATCTTTGTTAGTAATAATAATAATAATTATTATAATTTGGTACTAATATCATTATCAGTGATAATAATAATAGTTTGCGTTATTTTGATAATAGTTATAGTAATAATAATTATATTCATAAAAATGATAATAATACTAAAATGATAGATTAATAATAATAATAATAATAATAATAATAATAATATTAATACTAGTAGTTACAAAAGAAATACTAATACTAAAATTTACGAAAATAATAATAATTTGAGTTATTTTTATACTGATAATCATAAACCTGTCCAAGATAATAATATTATAGCTTTAAATTTAATAATAATATCATAATTAATACTTTTAATAATACTAGATATAATACTTATAATACATAACAATAATAATCATAATGATAACAATAGTAATTATATTTATAATTATATTTATAATACTAACAACAACATATCAATAATAATAATAATAATAATAATAATAATAATAATAATAATAATAATAATGATAATAATAATAATAATAATAATAATGGAAATGAAAATTAAGATGTATACCCTTTAAAGATTTGTGTAAAAAGAATTGCCTATAACGAGGCTCGAACCCCCGACCACTCGCTCACCCAACACAACCTCAAACCAGCTGGGCTGTCGCCCATTTCTCGAAATATTACAGCACCCGTCTTTATTTAACTCGTGTTTATTAATCACCCTTTATTTTCTTCTTCTTCATCAATAACACAAATAGCTATAACTATAATCGGTTACAATAACAATTAAAACTTAATTTGTATTTATAATTGAAACTGAACTGTTCTTGAGTGAGGGATTATTGTTCAATCAAACGAAGAGGAAAAAAAAAACAATAAAAACGCTGTACTGTCATCGTGATAAACTCCAAATCGAATCCCCATTTTTAGAATGTTTCAGACCAAAATTTCTAAATGAAATAGGTTTTAAATTGTTCATGGAAACTTTATGTACCTTTAATTTAACTGAAAACCTCGAATTAAACTCGAACTTTATCAAGAAAGCTTCGGTTGACTTTTTAAAATAAAAGTTTGACTCGTAAATTTGAGTTCGATATAAGGAATTGGAAGCTAAAGATTTGCAGAAAGATTGAGTACATGATTCCTAACAAAACAGTATTATTACATTTTGAAATTGAATTCAAATTCGAGTTATGGTGATTTGAGTTCAAGAACAGAACAGCACTTACTTTTCTTTTTATATATTCTGTTTAGACTTCGATTTGCAGAGGAGGAGTGAATGAAATGAGGTATCACTTATATTCTTTCAAGTTTGTTGTATATTGAATTTTTTTTGAAGTCGTCTAGTAACCCGTCTGATTAATGGCGTACAGGTTTATTATCACACAGACAAAAAATAAAATAAATAAATAAATAAAAATAAAATAAAGAATAAAGAAGAATAAAATAAATAAAGTCGATTAGAGATATATAACTGAATTTGGACTGATTATCAAATGGTTGTATGAGCTTATAGATAGGAAACAAATTAGTCACAAGTGGGAACAAGAAGACAAGAGAGAAAGAAAGCAGATAAGGGAAAATAATGGATGTGATAATTGAAAGAAAATTACGCGTAATTAAAGGTCTTTACATGTTATATTAACTATTAATATTTAATAATTATAAATGAAGTGTATAAAAAAATACTGATAATATTATTAATAAAACTAAGATACTAATAATAATAATAGTGTTAATAATAATAACATCAAATGTTACTTAATGATAAAGTAATAATAATAAACCATAATAATAATTTTAGTGAAATTGCAAATGATAAAGCATAATGATATTTATAATATTAATACTAGTTATTGATACTAATATTAGGAATAATAATCATACTATAACAACTTGTATGTATCGAATTCATATATTTATAGATTCATTTAAATAACAGCTTAATTACTTTGCACATTACTTTTCATTTTCAATTCAAATGATTATATTGCATTTTATTAATTCATCTTAATATGTACTCTTATATTTATATACATATATATGTATATATATGCTTATATATTTACATATTTATTGACACACAGATGTTCGTGAATCGTCGAGAATAGTCAAAGGTCAAATGCATTTATGAAATAGTTCAATATTTTTAAGACTTAAGATTATAGACTTTGCTTATCGTGTCGAGATCATACAAGAATAAAGTTTAAATTTGGTCGGAAATTTCCGGGTCATCACAAATAACATAAGCCATAAAAGACTCACACCCCTTCGAAAGTGACTTCTTCGCCTTCATCATAGAAATCAACGGAAAACTGAACCCACTTCGTTCCCCTCGAGCCAAAATACGGGTTCCATCGGTCAAACGGAAGGTCACAATCTTCTTGTCTCACTTAATGTGGGCCTTATGTGGGCTCATCCAGTTCATCCCTAACACTACATCAAAACTAGGGATAGGCAACACTAAACAGGACATAGCAAGCGGTCTACCATTGATGTTATGCGAGGTGTATACAAAATAGTTATATTTTTACTACAAAATACTATTAAATACGATACAATTTTACACAAGTTATTTATTTATTTATAGAGTGGATATACCTAAACCTTGCTACAACACTTATAGGTAGTGTACCTAATCGTACAGTAGTGTAGTTTTTAGTAAGTCCGGTTCGTCCACAGGGAACTCGCCAAGTTTAACGCTATATTTTTAAAACTATATTTGTAAATATATATATATATATATATATATATATATATATATATATATATATATATAAATATAAGTAGTATTATTATTATAAAAGGGGGTTTTTACCGTTTAATGACCGGTTTGTCGATTTTAAAACTTTAGTCGCAGTTAAAACCTAATGTAAAATATTAAATATATAAAAGACTTAATTTAAAGCGTAAAGTAAATGACAATAATAAAAGTGCGATAAATAAAATGACAATAAATAAAATTACGATAATTAAAAGTGCAATTAAATATGAAATAAAGGAATTATGCTTATTTAAACTTACGTAATCATGATGTTTGACGTGTTGATTTTAGTTTATTACCATGGGTTAATTGTCCTTTGTCCTGGATTATTCAATATGTCCATCTGGTTTTTGTCCATAACGGTCCATCAGTCATAAATATAAAGTGCGAGTGTCCTCGTCAAATTATCCTTATATCCGAAGTCAAATATTTCAACTAATTGAGGACTTAAACTATAATTACACCAAGTATCCTTGTATATAATTCACCCCTGTTTTAATAAGTCCATTGACTATTAATCCATTCCCGTATCCGGTTAAATGAACGATTATTAGTACTTATAAATATCCCGTCCATCGTGTCCGATCGAGTGTATGTGGTTATTTATAGGTACGTCCAATTGTAAATCTTTATATTAAATTAACAAACTATCATTTAATTAAACAAATATAAAGCCCATTAATTGCCCATAGTCTAATTTCCACAAGTGTCGTTCTTTTGTCCAAACCCCAATTATGGTACAAAACCCAATTACTCAATCTTTAATATTTTAGCCCAACATCACGATTACTTCGGCTTAAATAAGCATAATAATAACTTAGCTACGAGACATTAATTTAAAAAGGTTGAACATAACTTACAATGATTAATAATAGCGTAGCGTTACACTGACAGAATTTCGACTTAAACCTTTACAACATTCGCCAACATACCCTTATTATTAAAATTAAAATTAAAATTAAAATTAAAATTAAAATTAAAATTAAAATTAAAATTATAATATATATATATATATATACGTTTGAGAGTAAGAAGAGAAAAAGATGTGTTGAGGTTCGGCCAGAAAACTGCAATTTATAGAAGTGTGGCCTGCTACAGGAGCTCATGCGATCGTATGAGTTTTCCTCTTCGAAGCCATGCAATCGCATGGCCGTAATTCTCAGCTAACATTCACAGGTTCAATAGTTTGCCGACACTTTTATTAATATATATATAATTTTAAGTAATTATATATATATATATTATATTATATTTATGCGCATAGTTGACTTGTAATTTTAGGTCCGTTGCGTCGAGCGTTGAGAGTTGACTCTGGTCCCGGTTCCGGATTTTCAAACGTCCTTGCGTACAATTTAATATCTTGTACTTTGCGTTTTGCGTCTTGTACTCTTGTAATTTTGAGACGTTTCTCATCAATAATTTGAACCACTTTGATTGTAATTTGTACTTTTTAGCTTTTTGGTCGTTTGCGTCTTCAATTCGTCGAATCTGTCTTTTGTCTTCACCTTTTATTATTTAAACGAATATTACTTGTAAATAGAACAATTGCAACTAAAAGCTTGTCTTTCTTGAGGGATAATGCTATGAAATATATGTTCGTTTTTAGCATTATCAACCATCAATTTATATACTAGCTCCAGACACATACGTTGTGACTAGAACCGTCTTACCATCAGCTACCTCTACTCTAACAGGCTCAGGCAGCATAGTAGCAGGTAACCCTAACTTAGTACAGAAATCTATAGACATAAACGTCCTATTTGTACCCCGAATCAAACAATACTCTAGCAGGTATTGAGTTGATCAAGAACATAATAGTTATGACGTCATCATTATTAGTTGCGGCCTCAACTATCATTTGAAAGGCCCTGGCTTCCGCAGTCGGCGGGTTCTTTCTCTTCTGTCCACTTGAGGCTGTGGAACCCCCGACAGATGCCGAACGCGCCCCTAACCCTGCCCCGGAACTTGTGCCCTTAGATGCCTGAAAACTTGCTGAGCGATGACCCAGCTGATGACAACTTCAACACACATTCTCCCTGAAGGAACACCTCTGAGATTCATGACCTACCATACCACATCTTAAACACCTTCTCGTCGCCTCTGAACACTGCCCAATGTGAGAAGACTTACATCCCTTACACCATTCCTTCTTTCCAGAACCTGAACATGAACCATCTTGGTTACCCTTACCCTTTTGTCTAAACCCAAACGATTTCTTAGACTTCGAACCAGATTGATTGGTAGCCTGATTACCCTGCGGTGCAATGTTTCCCCCGTTCATTCCTCTAGCTGCTCTTACATCACTTTCCACCATCTTTGCCATCACAAAAGCTTGAGACAACGTTGGTGCTGAACTCACAAAGATCCTGTACTCTGATAAGATCATGTTCACAAAATGCTGAATTCGAGATTGTTCATCCGGCACCCACTATTGCACAAACCTCAACTTGTCCATATACTTCTCAATTACTTCATCAATTGACATCTGCGGCGTCATCCGCATTTCAAGGAACTCCATCTTAATTCTGTTCATGTCAAACACATTGCAATACTGCTCACATACTTTTGCGTAAAACTGCTCCCAGGTGATCATTCTAACTTGCTCTGGTGGAACACTAGCTATCAAAGAATCCCACCACACCATTGCTCTATCTTTCAATAACCTGCTTGCATAAGTCACCTTAAGTTCTGGCTCACACTGATAAGCCTCAAATGCCTTTTCAACCTCCCGTAACCAATTGAGAGTCACAGTTGGGTCAGGACTTCCCGAAAACGAAGACGGTCCACAATCTCTGAATTGTTTAAAAGTGCATCTCTTTGGTGGCTGGTATTGTTGTTGGAATTGTTGTTGTGGAAATGGTTGTTGATATATAGGTGGCTGAACTTGGTTCATCATCATTGGGTTTGAGTACTGGTAGTTAATCTGTGGTAGCGTGATGTATTGAGGGACTTGATTCTGGAAGGGGTATTGATACTGGTTCTGGTTTATCTGTGGTACGGTATGTGAATGAGCAGTAGTAAAACCCGGTGGTGTATTCTCATTACCCGATTTTCTTGCTAACTCAAGCTCAGCAATCTTTTCCTGAGCTTCCTTAAACTTACTTTCAAGCTCGTGCACATAATCAGCATCGTAAACCTCTGCCTCATCCTCCACATCTGGAGCAATGAACGTTCCGGGGTGGATCGGGTTTGTAGCGTTCGTATCCCTGTTATCTACCATCTGCGCTACAAAACACTCGCACAAAAGCTTAGTGGATAACTGTTAGTTTCCTAAACACTAACATGCACAACATCCTACATTCACTTAGCTCCCATCCCACGGACATGTTTGATTTAACTCAGGGTTTATGAACAATTACGCGCACGTACTTACTGCTAAACCACGCTCTGAAACCAAGTTGTAACACCCTTTTTTTTAACACAGCGGAAGTAAATATTTAATTACCAAAGTAATCTTAGTTAATGTTTACATAACATTGTTTACAAACCAACTTTATACAACAACGATGTTAAGTGAAAACATAATTAAATTAGAAAACATCAGAGTCAATGCATAGTCAAACATGTCTTCAACTCGTCCGCAACACCTGTCCTAACCAGCAGTACCTAAACCTGCAAGGGGTGAAAATGTGGGGCAATTAGCACAACTGCTAAGTGAATGGATACTATCTAACAGACCAAGCATAAAGAACTGAACATGCAAGGGGTCACAACAATGCTAACGTCCTGAACTAGCATACAATAACAACTAACAATATGAGGATCGGCGGATTGTACGAGCACACGACTTAGTTGATCAAGCTACAGTCTACCGATAGTCCGCTTTACTGATTCCACTGCATAACCGTCTAGACGCAACACATGCGTCCTTCTATGTGTAACGACCCGTCAAAATCGCTATTGACGCGGCACGTTAATCATTGATTCCACAGTGAGGTTTTGACCTCTATATGATACGTTTTGATAAAATATTGCATTCATTAAAATAAGTGACTTTCTAAACATAGAAAGTTATAAACATGTGGGTGAGTGCTTAGGTATAAGCAAAACCCCGAAATACATAAGTCTTTAATTTACAGGTTGACATCACAGTCCAATTATTTATTACACAACGCAGTTTTATTTTGAATGCAATAAACTTTGTACAAAGCATGAGAGACTCCATGCAGGCAACAAGCACATCACAGCGGAAGCATTCTAAGGACCTGAGAATAAAACATGCTAAAAAGTCAACACGAATGTTGGTGAGTTATAGGTTTAATTGCTCTAGTCATAAACATATATAAAGATAGACCACAAGATTTCATCAAAAGTTTATCAATAGATTCTACGTAACAGAGCACCCTGGTAACTAAACTTAACGCTATAGTGATAATTACCCCATTCGTTTTAATACATACAAACCAACGTGTCTTAAACTCAAATAACATACGTCCGTTAAAAGGCTAGCGCTCTAGCTCGGACGGGGATGTCAAGCCCTATGGATCCATATACAATTATTCGCGCCCACCAGTCCATATCCTATGTACTGGCAGCTACTAGTTACCAAAGCTAAGGGATTTTCGGTTTAACTCAGTGTAGAATTTAGTATGTACTTGTGTCTTATTGCGTTTAAAATAAATTGCATGTATTCTCAGCCCAAAAATATTTAAAGTATTTAAAAAGGGAGACTATAACTCACAGTTCAATATTGCGATTCAATATTGTAGGCAAATTGTGTAGACGTAATGATGGTAGACAACTGTATGGTTGGTCTTAGATTCAAGAACAATACCCCGAACAATACCCAATATTTCCCTATTTTAAAATGGTTTGAAACCCGAATTAAAAATACCCTCGAATATACTTTATTATTATTAAACTTAAAATTATAATTATAATTATAATTATATATATATAAGAATCAGAGAGATAGAAGGTGTGATATTTCGTTCGAGCAAACTGACCTTTTATAATACTTTTGCATTTACTGTAGCTCATGCGATCGCATGAGTTTTCAGTGTTTTTGCCATGCGATCGCATGGCCGCCTTTTCTGTTTTTGTTTGCTAGTTCGGCGACATCAAATAGTGTTTACTGTAGCAATAGTGTTTACTGTAGCAAATAGTGTTTTACTGTAGCAAATAGTGTTTACTGTAGCAAATAGTGTTTTACTGTAGCAAAGTCGTTTTTACAGTAGCAATTAGTGTTTTACTTGTACATCTTATAATATATATATATATATATATATATATATATATATATATATATATATATATATATATATATATTTATTCACATAATATTAAATCATATAGAGAATTGGTTTAAATTAGTCGAAATTTTTCGGGTCATCATAATATGCTATACTGAACAATCAGTAACATCATGACCTAACCAGGCTACTACAATCGACCTCACATCAACCCTACCTTGCCACCTCGGTGGGTTCCCAACCTTGCCGCCTCGGTTGGTGTCCAACTAACAGTGCGCACATAAGATCACAGATAAACAGTCATACAATCGTCCTAACTAGCATGTCAATATTTAACTATGCATGGTAATCATACTGAACATAAACATAATAATAAAGAGTCTGAACAAGTAGCGTGTCAGCTACTTAATACTCTACCCGGAGATAGACCCACTCATCGAATACCAGCAACTAGCTCAGATAATCTATCACTGAGCGGCTTCCTTATCCTTATCACCTGAACATATGGCAAATCAAGTTAGTTTCTGTCTGTTAACACAAAACAGCACAGTACAGTAAATCAGTCACAAAAAGCGCCGCTAAAAGTCCACCTAACACTTATGCATTTTCAGAATTTACATCCTGATCATCATAAGTCACGCGGACAACATTACGGCTAGGAAACAACACTTAGTAAAATATTCTGCCCACAAAAACACTCGGCCGACTGACTCACACAGTCGGTCGACTGTGTCGACACACACACACGGTCGTGTGTCCTCTCACTCGGTCGACTGATTAAAATAAAAACATCTGGTCAGAACACAGACACACTCGGTCGAGTGTGTCACTCAACCGGTCGATCGGCTACACGGTCGGTCGAGTGTTAAGAGACACTCGGCCGAGTGTGTTCATTTGATGAAGAAGATGAACACAGCTACGGGTTTAACCCAAAATTCATCATTTCTTGCTCTAGAGCTCGTTTCTTACCTCAAAACTGACCAAATCGACTACACTAAACATCAATAAACACAAACCCACAAGATTTTGACACTAACAACATCAAAATCAACCATTTTGACCCAATTTGCACTTTTAACAAACTTGACACAAAAACCTCAATTTCACAAAGATTAAAGCTTGATACACTATGATTCTTACCTCAAAAGACTCAGTAAATCGTAAGAAACAAGATGATATGAATAATTTGAGCTCTAGAACACAAATTGGAAATCTAGGATTTGATAGAATGAGTTTGAGAGTGAATGGGGTGTTTGGGAATTTTTTAGAGAAATAGGGAAAATGAGAGAAGAAGGGCTGCACATTACACTTAATTGGGATTAAAATCCCATACCCCATCACACACGGGTATTTACCAGCTATCTATTATCTTTCGTACTTAATTTGACCGCCCTAACGGAGTCCAAATTAAATAAACGAATATGTTCTGTGACCCTTGTCACAAACTGGTCTTAACTAAATAATAAAATAATATTAAACATATAAATAAAATAAAGGCATAAATAATCGCACAAATATGCCTAAGGGCACAATTGTCATCTTACTTCTAGGCCCGATCTGAGGATGTTACACAACTGGTGGAGAGGGAACCGATGTCTAAGAGTCAGTGGTAGCTGAAACATCAGCAGAAGGAGTTTCAGGGCTAGCGAAAGCGGGAACCGAAGTAGTAGTAGGTGGGATGCCCGTGTTACTAATGTGGTGATGATGTGGGTGAGGTCGAAACTCACCGGGAATCTCAAGAAATGAATATGATGGAGATGAGTTTGGTTGCATGGAACCAAAAGGAAATATAGTCTCATCAAAGGTGACATCACGTGAGATGATGATCTTT
The DNA here is from genome assembly GCF_046630445.1 of Rutidosis leptorrhynchoides. Classification (NCBI taxonomy): domain Eukaryota; kingdom Viridiplantae; phylum Streptophyta; class Magnoliopsida; order Asterales; family Asteraceae; genus Rutidosis; species Rutidosis leptorrhynchoides. The sequence continues at coordinate 650,568,575 of NC_092333.1, forward strand.
TAAGTTTCGAGATCAAGACAACGGTACCGCGATGATTGGATGGGTAGCCAAGAAAGATGCAAGGGTTAGAGCGTTTAGTGAGTTTATGAGGTATACGGACACGAGAAACGAAACTCAATGCCATGAGTTGCAAAGGAGTCATGAAACGAGGCGTTATCATATTTACCCCCGTTGTCGCATTGGAGGGATTTTATTGTGGTATTAAATTGGCTTTTAACATATGTGTGGAATTGTACGAATTTGAAGAAGGCGTCAGATTTTTTTCGAAGAGGGTATATCCATAAAAAATGTGTAAAGTGGTCTAATAATACCATGTAATATTTAAAACCACCTACACTAACAATGGGAGATGTCCATTGATCGGAATGAATTATCTCAAAAGGTTTAGAAACAATAGAAGTAGAACGAGAAAAAAGGTAATCTAACATGTTTTCCTAATTCACACACATGGCATAAGGTTTTAGCTGGGGCTTTATTGCAATTAAAAAAACCACGAGAAACTAAAGTACGCAAAATATGATCGCCTGGATGTCCTAAGCGATTGTGCCAAATAGGTTGACTTGAAGTAAGTAAAGCAATGTTGGAAATGTTAGATGAATTGACAGGGTAAAGGTCACCGTCACTGTGACATCGAAGAAGAGTATGTCTGGTCCGAGCATCCTTTATGGAAAAACCAAATTCGTCAAACTCAATAGTGAATTTGTTATCTTTATTAAATAGTTTGACAGAAACTAGGTTTTTAATGATATTAGGTGTCACAAGGATGTTGTGAAGGTGTAGTGGTGTGTATGAATTGGGTAAAGTGGCATTTTCGGATGTTAATACAGGCATAGTGGAATCGTCGCCGACAATAACTGATGGTATAATGCTTTTATTAAAATTAGTGTCGAGTTTACCTGAATCCGAAGCAAGGTGAGAAGTAGCCCCAGTGTCCATGTACCAATTATAGTCACCCGGCATACTCGTGGACCTCTTAGTAGCGTACGAATGCGGGTAAGGAGCAACAATCAGACCAGGCCCATGAAGCCCAATGTTATTGGGCTGATTAAACTGATGTTGTATTGGACAAGAAAAAAATTGCTGCTGATTTGGGCCAAAATAATACAGTTGGGCCTATGAGTATTGCTTCCTATAATTAGGAAATTGTCAAGCCCATGGTGAAGTAGTAGGACACGTCCACCAATAATTACTCCAGGGCTTTTTAACATTTCTATTAGGTTTGGTTGCCGTCATTGAAGAAGTCATGTGAAGCACCGAAAATAAAATAAAATCTTCGCACCGTGTTGAAACCATGTACGTGTATGAAATGATTAATACAGTACTCTTGTAGAGTGTGTAAATCAAACTCCACGTAGCAATATAATGGTGTGTCTCCTTTTTTTTTTTTTAACAATGATTGAACGGGGGCTGTGAGATAGAAGAGAAAAAAAATCGTAATATCAAAGGAGAAAAGTGCAAGGGTGAACACGTGTTCTTACAAATCCACAAAATATTTGTGAATTTAAACGGCGACTAGTATCGATCTTTATTAAAAAATAAAGAATTGGAATTAAGATTGTTCAACTGAATTGGGAAAAAGAATTTGAGAAAGAAACATTTTGGAGAAGAACAAAAAAAAAAGAATTGAGAGAATTATGGCTCTGATACTATAAAGTTTGATTAATTTTCAATGAATCAAAACACTTTCATTACACAATATTTATAGAGTACATATGAAACATTTTAAACCCTAATGGACCGAGTTCATTTGTACAATTAGGCTGAGCCAAACTAATTAACTAACAAATGAAATACGGGCTATACAAATACATACAATCTAATACAAATACACACAATCTAATACAAATACAAAATTATAGTTTTATATAGTAGGTAGTTAAATTATCAAATTAATGATGTTGAAGGGTGTAATTACACAATGAATCAAAGAAAAAGAAGCGTTCAGCTTATTGTTGCTGCTCAAATCTGGATGAAAGTTCAAATCTTGGTTAACATAAACCTGTGTGAATTTAGCTCCATGTCGGCTTTTATTTCTTGGTTTCATGCTTGGAATGAAGACTGCGAATCTAAAGTGAAATCGTACTCTATTGTTGTCGCAACTACTTAGAATCTTTAGAAGCTACTGAATTTGATTTTGTTCGACCCGACTCATATGAAGAAGAAATACATTTTTGATGATATATTTAATTTTTGCATTTTTTACTCACGTTATAGAGGTTGATTTAACATTAATTAACACCAACATTTATATACTAAAAGTGGTGGCGAATTTCGTCGTTTCAGTTATATCGGATTGTCGTTTTGAGTTTGCGTCCACATTACAAATGGTCCCTCAACTTCGACTATATTTACACAATGGCCCCTCAAGTTTACACTTTTTCAGGGGTAAAAAATGTAAATATATAATTTTATTAAAACAAAAGAAACTAATTCCACCAAAATTTATAACGGGTTCTATCTTCTCGCTCGGTGCGAGTTAAATTTTTCAGAGACCACCGTTCAACTCGAAAAAATCTTACGAACCCAACGGGACTAACTATACGCAAAACAGACACTTTTCCAAAAAAAAACTAAACACAACGACATCCCGTATCATCCCGCTCGCCACGAGTTAAATTTTTTTGACGGCAGCGTCAGACTCGAAATAATTTAATGAGCAAAACGAAACTAACCACGTTCGAAACTGACACTTTTTAAAAAACTCTAAACACGACGACAACCCGTATATTTCTGTTCGCCGGGAGTTAGATTTTTTCGATAGCACCGTTACACTCGAAAAAATTTATTGAACAAAACAAAACTAACTACGTTAGAAACGGATACTTTTTAAAAAAACACTTAACACAACGACATATAAAACGGCGCTTAACACATGGGCCGTGTTTCCCTCTGTAAATACACAACGCTACGTTAAATATGAATACGCGGGCCGAACGCACCCGCCGCAACGCGCGGTCCGGTCCGGACTAGTTAGAACTATTGGCGTGACTTTTTTCGTCTTTCAAAAAACGATAACATTAGAACGGATCCGAAGATCAAACATACAACCATTACATAAGAATCCAACGAGCTCAAGTCTAACTAAACTAACCAAACTAAACGATTCACTAACAGGGTGAACAAACCAGTTTAATCTAGTAAACAAAGTAAAACCAATACTATAACTAATGGAAACTTAAATAACGAGCTACACTAACAAATATAATAAAAAAAACTGCGGGGTACCCGCAAGAAAATTGTTGAAAAACAGTCGAAAAACAAATTCGACCACCAACATAACAACCGGTAACAATCCAGAAAAAAAGTACCAACAGGCTAATAAGTACCGAAAAACTTCCAAAACCACACATTGGCTCATCATAAAACAAGAATCTGAAGACCAAAAAAAGCACCAAAACCAACCATAACCGAAATCCAGAATACCATCAGGTATTCGCCGGCTGGCTATGAGACTGCGATGCCGAAGAAAGCCAAACTCCGACGACGAAGACCAAAACCGGCGAGAGATCTAGTTGCTTACTAGAGATTGTTTTGATAAGAATTTTGTTCAAAAATAAAATAATAAATAGGGCGATGGAGTTATTAGATACGGATGTTCTTTATTTTTTCATAACCTAACAACAAACTTCGAGTAATCCAAAATTGTTAACCAAACATGCGGTTATGAATTCGATTGGTTAATTCGATTCATTTTTTAGCGGTTAATACAGTTACGATTTAATTTACTTTTTTACTTGGCCCAATTAATATGATGTATATTCTAATTACTTTGTAATATGAAAATTATGTATCCATAGTATCATATAAATTTCTAAAATATTAATGTCATAAATAAGGATTATTCATGCTTAAAAAATTCAAAAATAAATAGAAAAATCTAAGCCCTCATGATGATGTCATTAAAATAATTAATTATATTTAATTAAAATTGTAACATGTTAATTGTATAATATATGAAGCACTATGTACAACCTTATAATAAAACAACTCATGATCATATATACAATATTTGAAGCATTATAATTATGGTAAAACACCCCATAACCATATGTACAATATTTGAACCATTATGTACAACCTTATAATAAAACACCTCCATGACCATATGTACAAACTTTAAAACAAATTGTACAATCTTTTACAAAACACCACATGAACACATATACAAACTTTGAAGAATATTGTACAACCTTCATATAATTTTATATTTTAGTTTTTGAAAAATTGAATGAGGCATTTGTTAGCACTAATAATTATTTTTAAAAATATAAATATTCATTTTAAAGAAAACTTTATTATTATAATTATAATTATGATTATAATTATAATTATTATATTATATTATTCAATTATTAGTTCTTTTTACGAGATTAAATACGTTACATATGTATTCGAAATACATGTATGATGTATCAATAAAAAGTCGTAATGTAGCCTTTTATAACAAGGAAAATAGTATTTGTGATGAAAATTGGAAGAGGGCGGTGAGTGAATAAATGTAGTTCATTTATTCTCACCTAATTAAGTATATCGATATTTTTGTAAAAACGACATGTTTTTTAGTCAGAATCCTTGATTCCACGGTTCATTAAACTAAATGACTTTATTATTTAAATTCACATAATACCTAAAATATATAATGACATTTTATCTATAGTTTCTATCATATTGCTAAAATGATGATGTCATAAAAAGGTTTATTAATGTAAAAAAATAATTCCAAAATAAAAAGAAAAAAATCTAAGTGATATTGATGATGTCATTAATATTAATTAATTAATTAATTAATTAAATTTAAAAATTACGGAATCAAGTTTATCGTCATTTGCCCTATCTAAATTAGGGTTTAGTTTCTAACGCTTCAATTCCACAAAAACAATTGCACACCTTCAATCGATATACTCTCTAACATGTATACATAAAAAGAGATTAGAACGTATTAGTAAGATCTAACGATCTTCATTCTGGTCCTTAAAGATATATAATTTTTTTTTTTATTTTGTTGCAACAGATGCGAATGCAAGCAGTAGGTTTTCGGGAGTCCACCGGTTTTTTGGGGTAACGAATCAAGCAGGAGTTCAAATTACTTCTAAACCTGGATTTGGTGGTTAGTATGAATTACTGAATTACATCATTATTCTTATTGTTTATTTTTTTATACGAATACAAATCGTGATTATTTTTTTTTATTATATCTGTGTTTATATTTATATCTATTACTCCGTATTCTTTATTCATCTATTGCTGATCTGTAGCTTATTAGAGAACTTTTGCAATCATTACCTGTTATCAGATTCATTCAGCAAGATCATGTTAAAAACACTTTATAATCAAGGTATATTGTGTTAAATTGATGTGTACAAATTTATGCATAATCAAATATTGTGTTAAATTGATGTGTACAAATTTATTGATTACTCTACTTATCCCGTCCAACATAGTTTGTACTCTACTTAAATTATCCGCGATACTAAGTGGTTCCTATAAGCACGAGTATGCTTTACTTTTTCAATTTTGTATGATCCGATCAATTATCTACTTTCTTTGGTTTGGGTAAAGTTGATGGTGAACAGGTCCAGTCGAGTTTTGGAACCGAGTATCCTAGCTGTGTAAATGTGATGGTGAAAGCACATGTTGATGCTGGTTACTGGATGGTATAAAGTTATTGTCTTTTTAATAGCGTGCAGTCTGTTTGAATTTTAGTTATAGAAACTCTACGAGCTTTTAATGCTTCTATATTCAGGGCTTTTTTTTTTTTTTTTTTTTTTGGGAAAAGCTTTTCACAGTGGTTCGGGAAGTTGTTTTTACCGAAAATAGATTGTGACATGGTGCTCGAAGATGAAAATACTATATCTTTTTTCAGGCTCTTAAATACTACAATTCTGACAAGAGAGGACTTAGTGCCGGGTGGAAGAAGTTTGCATCCGCACATAACTTGATTGAAGGAGATACTTTGGTTTTCCATTTAGTTGAAGCGTACACGTTTAAGGTAAATACTATATCCTTTTTTTTTTTCTGTTTTGATCATGCTGATGAATACCAATAGTTTTAGTCAGAATTATCGGAGAATGCGATAGTTGGTTTTCAGCTATGACTGTGAGTTTAATTTTGTAATCTAAAAGTCAGAAAGACTGTATGGTTTTGTATGTGAAGTCATGAATGATAGTTTCCGTTTGAAACTATGTCCAACACCATCATTAAATTTCATTGTATGGCTTACTGCATAATTTCACTTAATAAACTCATTATAAAGTGAAAACATAATTTACATGTGTAAAGAAAAATAATCTCAATTGGCTATGAGAAAGTCATAGGAAAGACTGCGTAATTGGTATGAGATTCATGAGGATAGTTTAAAAATAATATATGCATGGTGGAATACTAAGTTGTATATAATCAGTCTGACCTGAGCTTAATTGCTCTATTTAGTTTTGTGCTGGTTATTTGATTTGTTTTGTGGTTTCTGGTATCAATATGATTAAACTAAAAGACTTTATTTACATTCACTTAATACCTAAAAAATAAATCATTAAACTGTTTCGTTTAAACAAACCCGTGGTTCTACGGATCATTTCACTAGTAATATACTATAAGTCTTAGGTCCGAACATCATCCCTACGTAAACAATTTGGGCGAGACAAAATGATAGAAATTGTCATAGGATACCCTATAAGTTTACGTAGCTTAAAGCCTTAAAACAATAAAAATCTATTTTTATCTAGCATAAACAATAAAAACTCTATCCGTTTATCCATTCGTGACGATAGATTTCATTGTACAATAAACATTAATTGTATTATCCAATGGTTAATCAAATACAATTTTTTGGAAGAAGCTAGCATTTGTCATCTAAGAAAATAGTTAGGCTAAAAGTGATGGGGAAATCAAATGATGGCACGAGTTGGGATGAAGATCGAGTTTCCTTGCCATTAAGAATGAAAAGAAAAGCCATATCCACCAATTACTCTATTTATTCAACCCCCTTTTAAAAGTTAAGTCTTTAATCTTTTGTGTATTTAAACAATATACAATTTATAAAGGTTGAAATGACAATAGGATAAAAGGTAAATAAACGATGGCTACTTTAATATTTAATTATTTAAAGTAGCATACGACTTAAACAGAGGGTTAATTGCTAAAACATGTAACAGAGTTTTAAACATTCTTTTTAATTTTTTCTAAAGAGTGTATTATTTATAGGTTGCAAATGTAACACGGCTCTAAATTAACGAGGATAAGGTTGAGGAAAGAATAAAGTGTGAAAATGGGTTTTGATGATAAGCATGGATTGAAGTTGAATTAATTCCATTAGGGCGATGAATTAATTTTACATGTAATAATTACTCTTTTGTTCACACCTTCATCATTCCTTGTCAATTCACTATTTTGGATTGATCTTTTACCTAACCATGATTTTTGGCATAATTAATTACCTTTGACCGTTCTTTTTCTTCATTTATTTACTTGTTCATTCAAAATTTAATCAAAATTTTTGTAATGGTAGATTTATATAAAACACGAGCAAGACGATAGAGAAAAAAAAATCACGAGTTTTTTTAGTGAATCACGTCGATTTATTTGTCTGAACTTACGTTTTAGTGGATGCATTTGAGTCGTCAAGACTAACCTCTTTGTTTTCTCTTAAATTTACAAAAAACAAAAATAATTGTTGGTGCATGAATCCCCAGCAGTAGTTTATTCTTACGTTTAGTACATTCGGTTATGTAATAATGTTATTTACTAGTGACTATTGATTACTATGGTGATTGTGCGTTCTTAGTTTATTAAATAATCAATATGTTAAACTGCACACAGTCGACCGAGTGTGTGTACACACTCGACCGACTGTGTAAGTCAGTCGACCGACTGACAGACACACTCGACCGAGTGTGTCTGACTTGCAGTATATATACGGGTTTAGACTTCTTTGATGAGGTTACTCGTCCCGTTTGTTCCAAATCATTGTTTTTCGTCTCCAGAAAACCCTAACACCGAATATCACTGAAATACATCGTCTAGGTGTCGATCTAATCTAGGTTTTGCACTAGGTTCGACCAATTCGATCCCGAAACGACCCGTATCTCGATTTATCTCTATTCTATTGTGTTCCGCCTTTAGTTTAGAGTTCAAGCGACCTAAGATCCATAGAATCATCGTCTACAAAGTGGTATCAGAGCTGGAGTCTCTGGTTTTTGCTTGATCAAATCGTTTTTTGGGTCAAAGTTTGTGTTTTTGGTGTTTTTAGGTTTTTGGTCTATTAATCTGTGTTTACACGTTATTGTTAGTGTTTTTATTGTCAAAAGGTGTTTCTGGAGTGCTTATTTTCGTTATCTACGTGTTGTTTTTGAGTTTTCCATCCATAATCGATTGCAAAATCGATTTTTTTCTAGAAAACCCTAATAGTCGACCAGCTTCTGTCAAGAACACACTCGGCCGTGTGTGTCCTGACAACTGACCGAGTGAGTCCTAAGATCGACCGTGTGTATTGTTCCACCGATCGTGTGAGTTTTACTAGAGCCGTGCCAGATTCCCTAAGTCAGTCGGCCGTGTGAGTTTGTCACTCGACCGTGTGAGAGTTTCAATCGACCGTGAGAGTTAGACAATCGGTCGTGTGTGTTTGCAATACCCAAGGCTTATATAGTAACGAAGTGCTGCCAAAATTTTGTTAGACAATCGACCGTGTGATAAGTACAATCGATCGTGTGTCTTATACAGTCGACCGTGTGTCAGAGATAGTCGACCGTGTGACTTAATCAGAATCTTAATTAATCTTTTATTTTCAAACTTAATCAGTTAACATGTCGGACACTAATGAACAAGTGACAAATGAATATAGCGCGTTAGTAATTGCACCCGGACTACAAAAACTGTTACTTAACGAAAGCGAATCTGGATCGACAAATAAAGTACCTCGACTTGACAATCTTAAAGACTTCTTGGACTGGAAAGTTAGGTTTGTTATTTACTTAAATGGTGTTGACTCTAGACTTTGAGAATGTATTGAGAATCCATTTGTTTGGCCTTGTGGAGGTGATGGTGAACCCAAAGAAACTCAACAGTTTAGTCCTACAGAGCGTGAACAATATAATCTTGAGTGTAGATGTTATGCTCAGCTAACGCAAGCGTTGTCAAAGGACATTTTCCAGCAGTTCAAAAACCGTAACAAAACCGCGTATACTCTTTGGTTGGCCCTTCAATCTGCAACAGAGGGTACTGCTACTTATCGGGCAACAAAAGGTAAGGTATTGAAGGATGAATGGAGGGCATTTGCTGCTCGTCCATCTGAGCCCCTGGGACAAACTTTGGAGAGATATCGTTTACTGGTAGCAGAGATGGCGGATTATAGGGTTGATGTACCTGATGATAAGGCAGTCAGGGAGTTGAAAGATGGTCTTCCAGAAAAGTGGGACTATGAGATTGAAAAGATTCAGAACATGTACAGCACATCAGGTCGTACGTTAACATTGACAGCTTTTACTTCTAAGTTGATGAAGAAGGATATTCAGGTAGAAGCTAAGAGGAAGAGACTTGGTTCGGTAGTTGCTTCTGCATCCACTTTAGCTTCATCTTCTGGTCATGCTCCATTACAAACAACCTATATTACAGCAAATGCTTCTCAAATGTCTGCTCCACAATCTCAGTCTGGCTACTTTAATGCTAAATCACAAGCTCAGACTCAGAATTCTCCTTCTCAACAGACTCAGACTCAGACTCCTGTGTTTCAAACTGAGAATATCAGGAAGAGGCCCATCGAATCAATTCAGGAAGATATGGCTCTGGCAGCTATTGTTGCTAACTCATACAACGATATGATTAGTGGACAAGTGATTAATAGTCATCTTGAAAATGAAGACTATGATCAGATTGATGAGGACGATATCGAAAGGATGGATATACTTTATTGCATGGGTAGCATTGTTAGACAGGCTAGGAAGTACTTGAAGAAAACCGGACAGAGGTCTTTGAGTTTGAATCGAGATTCGAAGTTTGGTTTTGATATGTCAAAGGTTAGATGCTTCAATTGTGATGAGCTTGGTCATTTTAAGAAGACTTGCACGAGGCCACCCAAGACTGGTTTTTCTGATCCTTTTCACAATACAACCATTTCAGTTACTCCACAACATGTTATTGTTGAGAAAGAATCTTCGGGGTCTATTCAATCTAAGGCCTTGACGACCACATATGCTGATGAAGTGTGTGACTGGTCCATCACAGAAGATACACATCAAGCTAATGTTGTGTTTGTAGGTAGAACTGAAGCTGAAATTGAAGAAGAAAGAATTGCTAGGAGAAATGCAGGTTGTACTGGAAAAGATAATTCGAATTGCACCTGCTATGTGTGCAAATGTGATGCTAGAATGAAAAGAGCTGAGGAGATTATGAAGTTGTGCCTCAGAAAGAGGATTAAAGATCGACTGTATGATAAGTTTTGCCAAGCTCGAGACCTATCAGATTTTGAGTTTACGACTGATTCTTCCGATGAGGATGAAGAAAGAAGTTGTCATGTTGGTACTTGGTTCAGACAAGAGTTGGGACACTTGCTCAATTGTGATCTTAAGAGTGGTGACGAGAAGATTGTTACAGTTCGGAGTCCAGTGTGTTCAGACAACAGCGAGAACAAAGGAGGTTATGAAGCTGATTACGCGGATAGTACGAGTTCAGAGTCTGAGTCAGAATCAGATGAAGACACTCAGGTTGGAAGCAACAAATATGCATTTATGGCCAACACATCCGGTAACGATAAGGTATGTAATGACTCAGTTTCTAATTGTTCTAAATGCATTGGTTATGAACAGGAAATTGAGAGGCTTGAGTGTGTTATCATAAAGCTTAATGAGATATCCGTTACATGTGAGACCTGTCCTAAGTTTAGAGTTGACCTTAAGAATTTAAGTTTGGAGAATCAGACTAATAAAAAGAACTATGATGATGCGCTTTTCTACCTTAATAAACAGAAAGACTATGTTGATGTGATTAAGTCTTTAGAAAATCAGGTGGGTCACTTAAAATCAACGGTTATAGATGATGGAAAAGTGATTACTATGTATTTGGGACAGGTAGAGACCCTTAAGGCTGAAAGGGATTCATTTAAGTTGAAATACGAGTCTGAAAAAGCTAGGATCGACAATTGACAGAGGATGTCTTATGTGAAACGGACTTTGAATCCTCCTAAACAGCAGGGTTTAGGTTACAACCAGGTTGCCCCGCCACTTTTAGGTGAGTATATTAACAAACCAGTTGAGAAAAGTAAGGGTCCTGTTGTAGAACTAGAATATGGTAAGCCTAAAGAAGCACCTGTTGAGAGTACAGTTAAGATAGTTGCGTCGAAGAAATGTTTAGATGTTGTCTATGAAACAGAGTCAGATACTGATATCGACACTGAGAAAGACAGCAAACCATTTGAGCTGGTCACTAAACCAATTACCATTTTGAAAAATCCTGTTAAGGCAAGTAAGATAACTGAGAGTAAAAAGGCTCAGTCTAAGAAAACTGTGACTCCCAAACAGAATAAGAAGAAGAACACCCAGGGAGTGTCACCTAAGTTAGTCAGTAAGGGCAGATTAGATGAATCAGATCCTAAGGTAGAACAATCACCAACAGAGGCAAGTTCTAAATCTGGGAATGTGTCCAAGTATGTTCCCCCAGGTCGTCGACAGTCTGTTATGCAACAAGTCTCGTCATCCCCTACGACTAGACAACATACTGAACCACCTAGGAGACAGTTTTCACCAATTAGACGCAAAGTGCTTAATTCTCATGATTTTGATGATGTTAACTGCTTTAATTGTGGGAGGTTGGGACACAGAGCTATGAATTGTAGACCCATTCGACAGACACCAAGAAGGAAGGTTGATTTTAGTCCAAATCGGTCCTTTAATAGGAGATCAACTTCACCAGAGTTTAATTCTTTTTCAGTGCAAACAAATGATAAAAGGATTTTTCAAACCAATGATTATTATAGAAAACCTTTACCGAATAACACAGTTTGGAAACCTAAATCAGAAGTTAAGAGTGTTCATCGTACTGAAGGTCCTTCTGGATCTAAAGGACAATGGGTGGAATTGCCAGTTATTGGTGTTGATGGGAAACCCACTGCCATTCAGGCATGGGTGGCCCTCTCTAACTAATCCTCTTATTTTAATGTGCAGGTCGCCTACAATCCACACTGCAGTACTTGGATTGTTGATAGTGGGGCGTCCAGGCACATGACAGGGAACTTGTCTTTGCTTTCTAGTGTGAAAACAGTGGATGGAGGACCAGTTTCTTTTGCAGGTAGTGAAGGATGATTTATTACTGCTCAGGGTGTTATTGCTAACGAGAATGTCAGCTTTGATAAAGCTAACTATGTAGAGCAGATGTCGAACAATCTGCTTCCTGTTTCACAAGTTGCTGATAAGAAATATACTGTTGCTTTTGATGATAAGTTTTGTTATATTTTGAGAAAAGAGTTCGTTATTCCGGAGGACATGATTCTGGTGACTGCTCTGAGATGCAAGGATCTCTATATCCTTGATATGCGTAAGGCTCATGTTAAGGCAGCTACAGGCCATCAGGCTTTTGTTTCTAAAGCTACTGAACAGGAGTCGATTATTTGGCACAAGCGTATGGGTCATCTGAGTCTAAGGAAGATGAATAATCTAGTACATAATGGATTAGTTAATGGTGTGAATGTTAAGAGTTTTCATATTCCTGAAGTATGTATTCCGTGTAAACAGGGGAAGCAGACTAGAAAGTCACATACTACCAAAAAGCATCATTCTGTCAATATCCCTTTGGAGCTGCTACACATGGATCTTTTTGGTCCAGTTAATTGTAAAACTCTCACTGGAGAATCATATTGCTTGGTAGTTACAGATGAGTATTCCCGGTTTTCGTGGGTTGTGATGTTGAAACTCAAGTCAGACACGTTTGAGCATATTAAAGTGTTGATTATGAAGCTCGAAAGTCTGTATAACTTGAAGGTAAGAAAGATTCGTACTGATAATGGTACAGAATTTAAGAACATTCAGATGCAGCTGTTTTGTAATGATAAGGGGATACAACAACAGTTCAGTCCGGCTTATACACCTCAATCAAACGGTGTTGCTGAACGAAAGAATAGGACTCTAATCGAAACCGCAAGAACTATGCTAGCTGATTCATGTCTTTCAATTGTTTTTCGGGGAGAAGCCGTGAGTACTGCTTGTTATGTAATGAACAGAGTTCTAGTGGTGAAGAGACATGGTAAAATGTGTTATGAGCTGTTGCACAAGAGAAAGCCTAATATCAAACATTTTGAACCTTTTGGTGCACCTTGTACTATCCTGGTACGAGACGCTGGAAGAAAATTCAATTCAAAGGTGATCTCTGGTATCTTCTTGGGATATGGGAATCCAAACAAACGGGTGTATAACACTGAGTCTAGGCGTGTGGAAGAACGTTATGAGGTGGATATTCAGCGCAATGCTCCACCTCGTGTCAGTAAAGGGTTCGCTTGGCAATTTGAATATGATAAACTGTTTGATTCCTTCAATCTTCCGCCCTATGCTACAGAGGAGGAGATTTTAACTCAGGTTTTGTTTGATTCTCAAAACTCAACTGACAATGTTGTTACTATTCCACCACAGGTTCAGAATCCGGTTTCTAGCTTGCAACCTAGTCCACAGAGAGGGACAAATACTTTTGATTCAAATGAGGACGGGGTAGTATATACAGATGACGATAGTGACCTTGAAGATGATGAGGAAGTTAACCGATCACGATTGGCAGAGGAACATCTTAATCCTCTATATAATCAACCACCAACTGTGACAGTGCCTGAACAGCCAACTGAAGCAGGAGGTGTGAGAAGATCCAATCGTGTTATTTTACCGCCTAAACGTCTACAGGATTATTATGTGGACGCACGAGGAATTCCTCATTTTAGTATTCCCCAAAGTACGACAACTGAGGCATCAACTTCTGAGGTTCCGACCACATCAGAGGTCCCGGTGATTAACAATAGTTCAACAGCAGCAGATGATGTTTAGACTGAAAGTGCGAATGTGGTTACAGCATTTTATTCTTCGCTGAATAAGACAGGTAGGATATTTGTGCATGCTCACTCATGCTATGTATGTCAAATTGAACCAAAAGATGCTTATGAGGCACTGAAGTATGATGAGTAGGTTAGTGCAATGCAAGAGGAGCTGTTACAGTTTAAACATTTGAAGGTTTGGAAGCTAGTAAATCCACCACATGGTTGTGTGCCCTATGGTCTTCGATGGGTTTTGAAGAACAAGAAGGATGAACAGGGTATAGTTATCAGAAACAAAGCTAGATTGGTGGTAAAGGGATATCAACAAATACCTGAAATTGACTACGATGAGGTTTTTGCTCCGGTTGCACGACTGGAAGCAATCAGGATTTTCTTGGCCTTTGCATCCTTCATGGGTTTTAAAGTTTTTTAGATGGATGTGAAAAGCGCGTTTTTGTACGGAGAGATCAATGAAAGGGTGTTTGTTGAACAACCACCCGGTTTCGAAGACCCTCATTTCCCAGAATAGGTTTATAGACTTGAAAAGGCACTTTATGGTCTTCAGCAAGCTCCTCGAGCATGGTATGCAACGTTGTCCAATTACATGATTGAAAACGGTTTTCAGAGAGGTGTCATTGATCAGACACTTTTCATCAAAACGAAGGGACAACATCTTATGTCAGTGCAGGTTTATGTTGATGATATTATATTCGGGTCAACAGATTAGGGTATGGTTGATGAGTTTGAGAAGGTCATGCAGCAGAAGTTCAAGATGAGTTCAATGGGAACGATTAAGTTTTTCTTGGGTCTACAGGTAGCTCAGACAGATAAAGGCATCTTCTTGCATCAAACCAAGTATGTTGCTGATATTCTGAAGAGGTTTCAAATGGAAGCAGAAAGACCGGCTAAGACTCCGTTGTCTGTGAACCATGGTATTTCACCTGAGTGTGAGGGTGCCGCAGTGGACCAAATGTTATACAGGGCTATCATAGGTTCTCTAATGTATCTTACAGCTTCTCGACCAGATATCATGTTTGCGGTTTGTCTGTGTACTCGTTATCAGGCAAATCCTAATGTTCATCATATGTTAGTGGTTAAGAAGATTATGAGGTATTTGAAGGATACACCGAGTTTAGGGTTATGGTATCCATGTGAGGATGGGTTTGATCTCACAGCTTACAGTGATTCTGACTATGGAGGATGCAAGAAGGATTTCAAGTCAACATCAGGAGGTTGTCAGTTCCTTGGCAGCAAACTAGTTACATGGCAGTGTAAGAAGCAGACAGCAGTGGCTCAGTCCACTTGCGAAGCAGAGTACATTGCCGCGGCCAGCTGTACATCACAGGTCATCTGGATTCAACAGCAACTACGTGACTATGGTTTGCAAATTTCTAACACTCCTATTTATGTTGATAATACTGCTGCCATAGCTGTCACTAAAAATCCCGTAAATCATTCTAAAACGAAACATATAGGGATTAAATACCATTTCATTAGAGACTGCTATGAGAAAAAGTTGATAGATGTTGTGCAGATAGACACTATGTTCCAGAGGGCTGATCTTTTCACAAAAGCTTTTGATAAACCGCGTTTTAATTACTTGTTAAACGAAATAGGTATTAAATTGCTTTCAGATGTGGATCCTGAAACTGAGGTTCCTGACACAGAGGAACCTAAACCTGAGACTGAGTTGTGAATTGTTAAGAAACTGCTTGTAGTGTATATATAGTTTTGCATGGTAGTTTGTAGATAATTTGCATGTTTACTTTTCATTTGCATGATAGATTCGTTTTTCCTGATATTTCTGCATGTTTGCTTATGTTTTTTTAGATAAATTTATACTTTTGTACAGAGAAAATAGAAAAGCCATAAAAATCAGAAAAACCAGAAAAACAAATAAAAAATTGAAAAATTAAAAATCTATAAAAATTGAAAAGCCTGAAAATGAGTTGCTTATTATATTTGTGGGGAAGTGATTGCAATACTGAACTGACATGTAAGTTGTATAAAACAAGTAATACAGGATGATTGATAATGTGTTAGTAAACTTTATTGGCCTAAGTCTAGATAGAGATGATCACACGAACAAAGCGTAAATATCATGATAAGGAAATCATGGAAAGGTTTACAGCGGTTGAGGGTAGTCACATACTTATCACTGAATATGTACTGAGAAATGGTTGTTCAGAAACTCAACAGACGGTTGAGGTCTCCCCTACTACGATTTATACTCGGTAGCAACATGATAATTTTTGTGAGTCCCCAAGGTGAGTATACATTGTCTAGGATGCATACTTGTTTCTATTTACCTGTATTACTTGGACAGAAACTCAACAACATACATATCGGGTACCCGAAGGGAGGTGTTTTCTCTAAAAGGGTTGAGAAGTGCAGTCCTGTATCACAGACACAGAATGATTTGTATTTTGCAACGTCATCGGTTTCTAGATTTCAACATCAGAAGATTGGTTTCCGTACAGTTACTACTAAAGTCAAAGACAGTAGTGCATCATGTATAGGTGTATTTACTTATTTATTTTTTTTGTTTTATTTATTTTCATTGTACTATAGCATTGAGAAATGGCAACATCAGAAAATTAAAAAAAAATAAAAAAAAATAATTGAACTGTAGTGCAAGTTATGGTTTGTTTGTGTTTGTTCATTTATGTTGTAAATAATTTGATGCGCCACAAAGCTGCACGAGAATCATGGATCAAGAATTGAACAAAGCTTCAGAGATTCCTCGGTTATCTAAGTCTGAGACAACATATATTCCAATCGGAGACTTTTTGAACGATTTAGTTATCTACATCCGAGGGGGAGAATTTATCAGATCATCAGATATAGAGAACTTAAATCATTCAGTTCACATCTCAATTAGTGAACTTTAAATCGTTTATCTGTGATATGGGATTGTGCATGTTGACCTGGATAGAGGGAATATCTTCTGGAAGGTATCTTAGCGTTCCATCACTCAAATATATTTATCACTTCCATCCATCAAACATCATACATCATACGATTTCCGTTTAAGTATGAGGTTTATAGCGGCCGGTATGCGCCTTAACAAAGTATGCAATAAATTTGAGATTCACAAAGTTATCGGAAACGAAAAGTGTAAGTTTAAGGTAGAAGCTCATGGCTGACAGGGTTGCTAGAAACATCGTGAGATGGTTATGTTCAATCAGATTGAAAGTACATTGATGTGATAAGAGGACAGCGTCAACATGTTGTGCTCAATTGTTCTACCAGAAACATCGTGCGATCTCAAGTGAGGACTGACTTCGTGATTAAAATCTAACATTGTAAAATGTTAAAGTAATTAATCAACGTGATCATTGAAGTCTAGGGTGAAAGTTGGTAAATGTTTATTGATATGTTTGAAAGTTGTTTTGTATATGCTTTATCAAGTACTTTATGAATGAAGCGTGAAATTACATGTCAAATTTAGTTCAGTTCTGATCCCCAAATCATAAGATTAAATCAATGTGATATGTTAACTCACAAAAACATGTGTTATGCTTTTCGTACTGGGCTTCATGATAAGTTGTATTATTTATTCTTACGCTGATAACCTCATTTATCTGCTAATCATGATATGCTGGATCTTGTACAGTAGTTTGCTTTATGAATTTGCATATGCTTTCCTATCTGAAAAGTCCATATTTGATTACTTGAATTAGATTAGCTGCATGTGCATCTTTGTGTAGTGTATTATGTCAAGCAACTCAGTTCTCGGAAAGGTTTATTGTGAATGGAATTCTTTATTTTTAGTTAATTTTAAAACCAAGTTGTTTGGAACATAAAGGTACAAAGCGTGTTAAATATATACTGTGGAGATCAGTCCCAGGGGGAATGGAATAGGAAAGGGTTTGTGAAATTGAAATCGAAATTTCCTAAGTTGTAAACCCTAAAGACAGACGACCGATTGAGGCTACACACTCGACCGAGTAAGTGTACACACTCGACCGAGTAAGTGTACACACTCGACCGCATGCGTAAACCACTCGACCGATCAAGTTTTAAATAATGTGTTGTGTTCATAACACACTCGACCGAGTATGTATACTCGCACGGCCGAGTGAGAGACACACTCGACCGAGTGTGTCTGTGAGTATAAATAGGCTGAGGTCTCGAACGGCTCAGAACACTTTGGTGTTTTTGAGCGGATTTTACCTAGATTTTTCGAAGCTAAGGAAGGAGTTTTTGATCGTGTTTTTTACCTACATCTTTCTCTTGTGATTACAGCGCCACTAACTAGGTATTCTAACTCGTTTTAGTTTGTTCATAATCTTTAATTTTATATTCAAAGTGCAAAACTCAAATCGAATGATGTTAAGACTTAATCTGTTATAATTGATGCTATGAACTTGTTAGTCGGCCTATTTAGATGTTATTGTGACCAGATCTTGAAGCAAAATCAACAGATTTGATTGATTTGGAAAAATTGGAGGTCTCAGATCTGATGAACACGATCGACCGAGTGTGCAACACACTCGACCGAGTGAGTTCACACATTTGACCGTTCCAAAACACACACGACCGTGTGTGCTCACACTCGACCGAGTGTATAGAAACCCTAATTTTTAAGATTTTGCTATTTTTGATTGTTTTGTTATGATATCATGTTTAAACTGAATGTGTTGCATAGTTTTGCTTTTAGAATGTCAGTTCCAAGTAGTAGGTTAAGTGGAACATGGAAGTATGACCTGGAACGTAGGAAAGCATTGGCCGAACATAGGCCTATCCTTGTAGAGACCAAAGTTGTTGCATCCCAGTTCACGAAGGATCAGTGGAAAGGTTAAGATTGCTTGACGTTTCTTCAGATTGGGAATCATTACTGTCCTAAGCTAATCCAAGAGTTCTATTCTAGTGTGACCATAGAGAAGAAGTATGTTCAGGCTAATTTCTTTGGTGTTGACTATAAGTGGACCATAGATGACTTTGCAGATAACCTTCTATTGAATTACTGGGAAGCCAAGATTTACTGTTCTAGTAAAGATCTTAGGAAGATTTCTAGCAAGTTTGATGCCAGTGGGGTAGCTTCTCACATCACTAGGCCAGGATATGTAATTGGTTCTAGCAGTATTGAGGTCAGAGAGAGCGATGTTAGGGATGACTTGATGCTTAACATGAGAATTATCAAAAGAAATGTGGTGTTTAGAGATCCTCATGATGATATACTATCTGGTACTAAGGCTGTTCTATTGTACTGTCTTATGGAACGTATCAAGGTGAATCTTGGGCAGATAGTCGTTAATGTCATGAAAGATGCTTTGGATGATGAGGAAAAACCATTTCCTTATGCAGTTCTTTTAAATCATTTGTTTGATGAGATTGATCTGGATGAGGACACGAATTATGAATGGAATCAGGTTCCAGAGGAAGTTATTGAAGGATAGTTCTCATGCTTATGATTTCATGTGCTTATGTTTATTTATGGTTGTTTTGTAATTTGATCAGGCTAGCTTGTTAGCCCTTATACTATGGTGTGTAATAAACAATAACTTGTGGATGACGTAACTGTGTGATTTATTTAATGTGTTTGTTATGTTTGTTAATTCATTGATTCATATAATTCATTAGATACCCCATGATACATGGAGGTAAATGCTTATTCGTTATGTTGTTTTGAGTGTTTTTCAGCTATTCACTATGTCTCAAGAACAACAGCAGATGTCTGATGAAGAATGTGAACCACGAATCCCATTATCTTCTGAGTTACCTGGTCTGATTGGTCGAGAAGATACAAACGTACTTGTGTGTGTTGATGAAAAGGGTTCAGAGGCCCAAAGAGGAGGTTTTGGTCCGATCATTGCTTTCTTGAAACGTTCCAGGATCTTTAAAGCTATTACTGCTGAATGCACTCCGTATTATTCTCATCAGAGAAAATTCTGGGAGGTTGCCCAAGTTGTTACTGAAGATAACAAGAAGGTGATATTGAGTTCTGTCAACAACACGATTGTTCGTATTTCTGCACAGACTATCAGGGAAGATTTAGAGTTTCCGGACAATGATAATATGCCAACTGATTTGCCGATTCTGAAAGTTAGAAGGTGTTTAAAGAGATGTGGTTATACTGGTGACATAACCAAAGCTGTTAAACGTACGAAACTTCCAAGGCAGTATCGATACTTTACATACGTTCTTCTTAGATGTTTGAGCCCGATGCAAGGAGGTTTTGATGAGATGACAGTGAAATACAGCTCTATGTTTGTTGCGTTGGTTTTGAACGCTGAGTTTAACTTTTCACATGTGATATTTGATGCAATGGTTCTAAACTTGAAGAGAAAAGTACATCTGGTGTTCCCGAGGTTTCTTCAGATTATGTTAGAGAAGCAGGTTCAAGGGTTGGTAAAGATTTAGGGTTTCCGGACAATGATAATATGCCAACTGATTTGCCGATTCTGAAAGTTAGAAGGTGTTTAAAGAGATGTGGTTATACTGGTGACATAACCAAAGCTGTTAAATGTACGAAACTTCCAAGGCAGTATCGATACTTTACATACGTTCTTCTTAGATGTTTGAGCCCGATGCAAGGAGGTTTTGATGAGATGACAGCGAAATACAGCTCTATGTTTGTTGCGTTGGTTTTGAACGCTGAGTTTAACTTTTCATAGGTGATATTTGATGCAATGGTTCTAAACGTGAAGAGAAAAGTACATCTGGTGTTCCCGAGGTTTCTTCAGATTATGTTAGAGAAGCAGGTTCAAGGGTTGGTAAAGATAAAGATACCTGAGGATGAACTAAAGCAGAATCATTTAAATGATCAATCTTTCAACAGGTTTTTGCAGAGCCGAGTGGAAGTACCGGAGAAAGGGCTGATTGGTCATCTGGTTAATGAGAACTACGTGTGTCCAGAAGGCTTGAGTTGCCGACATGAAAACAGTAATTCAGGGGATGAGACTGATATTACTATTGCAGGTGAAGAAGAGGTGAATCAGCCTCCACCAAAATCAACTGGTCCTCGATTGGTTGATGAAGATGATGTAACAGCGCTTGATGATAGTCAAATGGATTTAGTGAAATGAAAGTTAGCTGAAGCTCCCAAGGTGTCAACAAGAGGGAGACAGAAACGTTTGAAGATTTTGGTTAAAGATGGAAGTTCGTCTTCCACAACAAAGTCCCAGCCGAAGGTTGCTCAGACTGGTCCAGCTACTGGTGGATCTACTCAAGCTGCACCCACTCAACTACAAAAAACTACATCTTCTCAGCAAGTTCAAACTTCTCAACGTTATGAGACTACTGCAGGTGATATGACAGGAATTGTTAATCGAAAGTTGATTCAGTTGTCTGCGGATTTTGCTAAGTTCCAAAAGGCAGTTGATGAAGATAAGAAAAAGACAACATCTGAAATGTCTGCATTGAGGTTAAAGATTGGTGAGCTGGAGAAAAATATGGAAAGTCAGGCTGGAGAAATTTTATCTCTTCAGACACAAAACCGAGATCTGACGGATAGATTGAACGAATGGGAGAAGAGGATTGTGGTTGAAGAAGAGGATGATGAACCAGATCCATTTGGTACTTTTGGTGAGGAAGAAGAGGACAGAGCTGTTGAAGTTGCTAAAGGATACACGGAGGATAACCCACTGTATGTAACTCCTCTTCAAGTTTTAACAGTTTCTGAATTTTTAGCTATGCAGGATCGTCTTAATCATACAACTGTTTACACTGATTTAGAAGAAGGGGAGATCCCTCCGAATCTGACCGAAACTGAGCAGAAATTGATGGAGCGTCTAGAGCGAGAAGCTAAGGAATCTGCTGACGCTACATCAAAAGCTGCAACTAAGGCTTCGACATCCGGAGCTCAGAATTTTGATGATGAAATGAGTGATATTGATGTTTTTGATGAAAGTGATAACAGTTTTGATGAGATTGTTATTAAGGATGAGCCAACTGAGCCTTATCCTCGTTATGAAGGCGTTGGTGATGATCTTCCAACTTTTGCTGATTATTTTGAGATGAATGATGAGCTTTTGAACAGAAAATGTAAAGAAAAGGAACAAAAGGAACAAGAAAGTGTGTTACCGGAAGGTTTCTTGCCGGTGAAGATCAACAAAGAAAAGGTTGAAGTGTTGGAAGAAGAATGGAAGATTCAGATGCGGATTAGGAAGTATGTGATGAAACCTGAAGTAGAGCCGCAGTTTTTGAAGTTTATCGAGCACTGTGAGAGTTTACGTGCTAAAGGAAAGATCATAGCCTGGGCCTATATTAAAGAATTCGATATGTATGCGATCAAGAAAGAATATGGAGTGGATTATATCAAATCTCCATTTGAATTCAAAACGTTACCTTATTTTGAGTTTATGCAGGTGGCCAGGCTTAAGATGTTATATCAGGATTATAGTGGAATTCCTGATGTTTTGGTTCGTAAGATAAGGAAATCGTATCAGTCACCTAATTTCATAGGTTTTCGTCCTCAGTTTCCGAAGATTTCTTATCGAACGAACAAGAAAACAGGGGTTAGAAGGAAGATAGTAAAATATCGACCTGTGAAGTATATGCGGAAGGTTCCTTTGAGAAAGATGCCGCAGCACTTCAGTCCTCGTTTTCGTTGGTGGTATTATGATGAACGCTCAGAGGAAGCAGTTATTGTGTTAGACAAGGATGGTGGAGATGAAAATGATAGTATAAGAGTTCTAGATCCAGTTTGGTTGCGAAACTGCTGTGAGGAAGATATGTTTACCCTTTACTACAATCGGATGCTGTATCGCCCAGAAAATCGTGTGCAGGCTGAACAATACTGCAGGGTTGTGAAACTTTGCTATTTGAAGAACTGGGTGACAGATCCGTTTACTGATTGATAATCGAATTTTTATTTCTGTTCTACGGCTAGGTCTTAGGGGGAGTTTGTTGGTGCATGAATCCCCAGCCGTAGTTTATTCTTACGTTTAGTACATTCGGTTATGTAATAATGTTATTTACTAGTGACTATTGATTACTATGGTGATTGTGCGTTCTTAGTTTATTAAATAATCAATATGTTAAACTGCACACAGTCGACCGAGTGTGTGTACACACTCGACCGACTGTGTAAGTCAGTCGACCGACTGACAGACACACTCGACCTAGTGTGTCTGACTTGCAGTATATATACGGGTTTAGACTTCTTTGATGAGGTTACTCGTCCCATTTGTTCCAAATCATTGTTTTTCGTCTCCAGAAAACCCTAACACCGAATATCACCGAAATACATCGTCCAGGTGTCGATCTAATCTAGGTTTTGCACTAGGTTCGACCAATTCGATCCCGAAACGACCCGTATCTCGATTTATCTCCATTCTATTGTGTTCCGCCTTTAGTTTAGAGTTCAAGCGACCTAAGATCCATAGATTTATCGTCTACAATAATAAACGATAACTAACTAACTTTAAGGAATAACAATATTACTTTATCTTGTTGAAATGAAGTATGATGGATGTAATTTGTGACACTCCTATTTTTACCTTATTAAGGTGAAGAGTAATTTAAAAATAGAAAAGAAAAAAAGCATCTATATATTTAAGGATGTGATCTTCACACACCACTTTTTAGTCAGATACACACTATTTTACATAAAATTTCAATTCTACGCTTGTATTAATTCACATTTCCATCTTAGTCCATTTATGTAAGGTGTGTATGGTCTAAAAAAATGATGTCTTAGGATTAAAGATTTGCCTTCTTAGTTTCTCATTAAAAAATATAATCCTAACAACTAAAATAAAGACAAGCATATAATGAGAAAAGAGAGAATGCAACTTGACTTTTGTCAACCATTCGTGGTGTTAAAGATGGAAACTAGATGCATGTGTGAATACTTAAACAATATATACGGAGTATTACAGTATATGTTTTGTTTTTATTCGGTAAAGGTCAACTCCATCGATCAAAATTAGTAAATATCGAATCAATTAATTACTTTTTTGGTCGTATAAATAAGTGTTGTCGCTAAAGATGTTTGTCTATATAGAGCTTGTTGCTAAACCTTGTTCACATTCCAAAAATCCTTTTACACAAACAAAAAACGATTGTTGTAACATAAAAAACCGAACATATGTTAAAAAGGAGTGGTTATATTTTTCTTACCCTACTCATTGTGTTGTTCAAACCCATGTCATTTGTGTTTTACATTGACTTTCAGAATTAATGAATAATATTCAAGTGTTTCAACACACTTTAAACTTAATATTAATTTAATTTGTTTGTCTCCTTAAAACCTATCACTCCACTATTTACCCTACTTAATTTCATTTTATTACTTACAAAATCATGCCCCAACACAATTTACGGTAATTAATTCCTCTCAATAGGTGCTCTTATTAAAGTATTAAAGTAAATTAAATTAGATGGAAAATACCACTTGACCCCAATTTAGTCCGTAATTTCTATTAGAAACATAAATACTCACACACACTCGTCACACATAAACTATTACTCCGTAATACATTTTGAAATTTGAAATTGGGGTAAACGAGTAAACATATTAAGTTTTTCATGTTTAGATTTTATGAACATGACGTGTATTTGTACTAATATCTACGCCGATATGATCAAATTATTTTGTGACTAACTACACGTATTTTAAAATATACTACGTATATGGCACCATGACATCCTTTCAAATAAGTCGATGACCTAAGCATGAGGCCTCAAGGCTCTATTGATGAGTCAGGTTATCACTTTCTACAAACTAGGCGTATATCTCTTCTACACTACAAGTATATATGGTATATTCCAACAAATCTAAAGTACTTATGAACATACAAGTCACTTGTGGAGAGGGACTAAGACCACAAATCCTCAAACAAATTCTAGTTGACAAAAAACAACGCCCACAATTCTTGTTGTGTGGCGTTTTCAAGGTTACGGATGTGTGGGGCATGTATAAACGTGGTAGACATGAAGATGGTGATCAGGTAAGACCACTCCCTACAGCTAGTTATCCGTTAGTTACCCGCTCATTACCCGTAACTAACTATAGGCACGAGCTAGTTACCCGCTTTAGTTATCCGCTTTCACCATGGATTTAATGGAAGTATGAGGTTTAGTTATAGATTTGTGGGTCCCAATGGTTTTTTATTGTTTGGACTTATTGCTTGTACGTTGTATATTAAGAGGGTTATTGTTTTAGTCATGATAGGCAGTGTTTAGTTATGGGTTATTTATAGAATATTGGTGCTGATGTGGCGATGATAGACCCCATAACGTCGATCAAGCAAAAGAATTAAACATTAGCTTAGTGCGAAAACGAAGAACAAAAGAAGTTTCTCAAAGTTTAACATTTTATTGAATAAATGAAGAACATAAACAATGAAAAACAGAGGATAGACGATCTCAAAGTTATGAGATCGGTTCTTGCTGCAGGCAAAGACAACCAACCTCACCCCAAGATCTCTTTATTTATAGAGTCTTGGGGATAAGAATTAGGAAACTAAATCCCCTAGATAAATGCAAATCCCACTAATTAAGGGATTTCTACAAACTACCGATTTTATCCAATCAATTATAATAAATAAGAAATATTTTCCTAACAATAGGAAATCTTTTCCTAACAATCTCCCCCTAATTGATTAGGATAAAACAATCGGTTACAAGATGTAAATATAGACTAAAAATAAATCTAATCTTTGTCTTCAAAGCTTTAACCATCATGTATGATCTTCATAACTCTTGATAAACTGATCTTTCTTTAATCTTGATTCTCCTCCTCTTTATTTATCATTGTTGTACACATAGCCTCAACATCTCATCAGCACTTATGTATCCCGAAGACAAATCATCAACTAACATGAACATAATCATGACAAAACTGCATTTGAAAATATGCATGAAAAACCGCATTCACCACCGCTTAACCACTTGCGTATAAATGTTTAACATATTTTTTGAATCTTCATCTTCATAAATGTTGATTATGTTGAGCTAACATCCGGTCTTCTTATTGAGGAATAACCACTTCAAAATCTGAGTTCAAAAGAGATGAACTCAAATGGGTCTGACCTGATTTGAGTCTGGAGTCCTAGAGTCTGAAGTATTTTGAGTCTGACCTCGTGTAAGTCTGACTTCTACTAAGTATAAGTTCACGCGAAACTGAAGTCTGAATCTGATCTTTATAATCTGTGCTTGAGTCTGATCTTGAGTCTGCATTTGAGTCAAACTGTTAAGTCCGAAATTCAGACTCATATCTCAATCAGAGTCTTGAGTCTGAGTTTCCAGACTCAGAATTACAGCAGAACTAAAAATACATATCTTTTAATATAATTATTAGATCAAGCTAAAAATTTTACACGAGATAGATCTATATGTCGTTAATCTCATATCCAAAAATCATGACGATCCAACAGCCAACGATTCTAAATAATCGTTTTACATAGACTGCGCATAGCATGACGAATCTGAAAACGACTTTTGTTTTGTATCTTTAATAAGACATCTTTTGCTCGAAAATGACCGGATCATCAACAAGATATGTTGATCCTGCTCTGATACCAATTGATAGACCCCATAACGTCGATCAAGCAAAAGAATTAAACATTAGCTTAGTGCGGAAACGAAGAACAAAAGAAGTTTCTCAAAGTTTAACATTTTATTGAATAAATGAAGAACATAAACAATGAAAAACAGAGGATAGACGATCTCAAAGTTATGAGATCGGTTCTTGCTGCAGGGAAAGACAACTAACCTCACCCCAAGATCTCTTTATTTATAGAGTCTTGGGGATAAGAATTAGGAAACTAAATCCCCTAGATAAATACAAATCCCACTAATTAAGGGATTTCTACAAACTACCGATTTTATCCAATCAATTATAATAAATAGGAAATATTTTCCTAACAATAGGAAATCTTTTCCTAACAGGCGATGATGTGGAAGGTTAAGAGGATGAATAGTTTAGTTACGATAGGGAGTGGCCTAACTGATTTTTGACTGGTTGTTGCTTATTATCGCATCATAACATTCATAAAATAAAATCCTCTTACATAACTTTTCTCAAATTGTTGTAAATTTAGTAGTTAAATATGGATGGTAATTAGTCAAATATGGATAGTAAAATTTGTACTATATATATGTGCATAATGTAAGTTACAAAAACACACATATACATTAAATACATCACACCTCTTCAACCTCTTTCTCTCCTATATCTTCTACAACACATCTCTCTTTTATTGGTTCAATATATTGAACCAGGCCACTAAAGGTAGTTATAAGCCTACTGAAATATAACACGTTATCAGCACGAAGTGCTCCGTATAATCAAGGTTTATCTAAGCAAGCACACGTCACTAATCAAGGTAAGAAATTATCTAACTTTTATTAACTTCACTAACATTTATATTTATGTTATTTAAGTTATATATGGTCGGTTATACCGCCTGAATTATATTTCTGTAATCTAACTTTTATTAACTTCACTAACATTTATATTTATGTTATTTAAGTTATATATGGTCGGTTATACCGCCTGAATTATATTTCTGTAATCTAACTTTTATTAACTTCACTAACATTTATATTTATGTTATTTAAGTTATATATGGTCGGTTATACCGCCTGAATTATATTTTATGTAATCTAACTCTTATTAACTTCACTAACATTTATATTTATGTTAATAAGACCTCATGATTGTACGCAACACATCATTTGACAACACGGTACTTTATGTACGCAACACGTCATTTGACAACACGGTACCATGGGTCTAGATTAATTCCGATCAATACGAATATGATGGGGGTCTTTATATGTTATCTAACATTTATGATTACTTATGCAATTAATCATTATTTATTTCATGCATACTAATGTTTATTCTTAAAAGTAAATCTTAAAAGTTAAAATAAGAAAAAATAGTTTGTATTTTTATTAAAAGTAAATCTTAAAAGTTAAAATAAGAAAAAGTAGTTTGTATTTTTATTAAAAGTAAATCTTAAAAGTTAAAATAAGAAAAAGTAGTTTGTATTTTTATTAAAAGTAAATCTTAAAAGTTAAAATAAGAAAAAGTAGTTTGTATTTTTATTAAAAGTAAATCTTAAAAGTTAAAATAAGAAAAGTAGTTTGTATTTTTATTAAAAGTAAATCTTAAAAGTTAAAATAAGAAAAAGTAGTTTGTATTTTTATTAAAAGTAAATCTTAAAAGTTAAAATAAGAAAAAAAAATCTTGTCCTTTATATTACTCATACGCGTTTTGATATAGTGACTTTAATCGTTAACGTCAACTAACGACGTTACAACGGTCATATATACATAACGGTTGTTAACGTCAACTGACGACGTTACAACAACTATATTTTTCAAATATAAAATAAACATCTCCGTTTTCACATTTTCACAAATCAATCTTCATTTTTCAGATTACTACTCTCAAAAAGTTTTTGTAAAAATGATTCACACAAGGATGATTTTTCCTATTGTATTGGTCATATTAACTATCATCATTGTTGCTAATATACCACCGGGTGAACCTATATTCTATCATGCCCTTGTGGTTTTATTATTTGTAATCATACCATTATTCTGTTGTTTGCTACTTATGAATTTAAAATGATTCTAATTTCATTTTATTATTTGTCTATGAATAGAAGTTGATTATGATTATGATTTATGTTATTCATCTTTTTGATAATAGAAAATGTCGAATTTGAAAAGACTAAAATTTGCTCATTTAGAACAAGTGGGAACAACTACTTAACATGGGTTATGAATGTAGAAAAACATCTCGAATCAAACGGTATTTTAGAAACCCTGAATGAAAATAACAATTATTCCGAACAAGAGAAAGCAATAGTAAGTATTTTTCTTAGCAAACATATTGACGAGTCCTTAGAATCTACATATTATATGATCGAAAATTCAAGTGTATTATGGAAAATACTCAAAGATAGATACGATATTAATTATCAAAAAAAAAATAATAACGGTGATCCATGAAAAAATAAAATTAAAGATATTAGTAGACGCTCTTATAAGAATTCCGGAGATTCTTATTAATGATCTGGTAACGTGGATCATCAGTATAGTATTTCTTGAATACATGAACATCTTGTTTAGCTCTACAAATAAGTCCCAAAAGAAAAGAAAACGAGAGTGAATCTGTTGACAAATCTTGATTAAATTAACCCTGAGCTACCTTGAGACTTGAATGGTTTGAATTTTCTAAGATGCCTAGTTTTTTTTATGTATCACTCATAAATAAATGGTTTTAGACCATAACGCATATGTTTTATTAAGTGTTATCTTTTATGTACTTCAGATTATAACTTGTTTGCAGGTAATATAATTTGATTATCTTGCTGAAATATAACTCATTATTTGCTTATCTTATTTGAAGTTTTAGTATGAATCCTGCTGAAATACAACATCAATTAAATGGTAAAGACCTATGTATTGCAGATAGTAGTAACATACACACTATGATCAAATCTAAGAAATATTTCATTGATTTAAATCAAATGAAGGAATTATAAATACTATATCAGCTCTTGCAAACTTGATATAAGGAACGAAAAAGGCAAAATTTCATATTACCAAATGGTACGAATTTTTTGGTAAAAAATGTCTTGTTTTCTCCCAAATCAAAGAGAAATTTGTTAAGTTTCTCTGATATATATCATAATGGATATGATTATCAGTCAATGATAATCGAAAATGAGAAATATCTATGTAGCACCGAAAAACGCATATGATAAAAAGCGCATATGATAAAAAGCGCATATGATAAAAAACGCATATGATGAAAAGCGCAGCGCATATAATTAAAAGCGCATATAATGAAAAGTGCATATGACGAAAAGCGCAGCACATATGATTAAAAGCGCATATGGTGAAAATGATATATGATGAAAAGCACATATGGTGATTAATGAAAATCACATATGGTGATTAATGAAAAGCACATATAGTGATTAATGAAAAGCACATATAGTGATTAACGAAAAACACATATGGTGATTAATGAAAAGCACATATGGCGATTAATGAAAAGCACATTGAGAAATAATCACCAATGTTTCTTGAAAGAATTCAAGGGTATATATATGGACCAATTTATCCATCATGTGGACCATTTTTCTAATAGACGCATCTAACGCATGGTCTCATGTTTGTGTGTTATCAAGCCGTAATATGGCATTTGCAAAGTTTCTTGCACAAATTATTAAATTAAGAACACATTATTCTGATTACACCATTAAAAGGATGAGACTTGATAATGCTGGTGAGTTAACATCTCAAGCTTTTAATGATTATTATATGTCTACAAGGATTGTTGTTGAACATCCAGTTGCTCATGTGCATACACAAAATTGGTTTAGCTGGATCAATAGATAAACGCTTACAGCTAATAACAAGACAATTAGAAATGAGTACAAAACTCTCAATATTTATATGAGGACATGTAAATTTACATGATGTGACATTAATTCGCATTAAATCAAGTGCAAGTTATAAATATTCTCCATTACCAACTTAATTTTGGTGGAGACCGAATATTTTCCATCTTAGAACATTTGATTGTGCAGTGTATTTTTAATTGAACAATCACAACAAATGGTTCCTCAAAGAAGGATTGAAATATATGTTAGATATGAAACATCTTCAATCATAAGATATATTGAACCCATGACGGGTGATGTTTTTACAGCAAGTTTTGTCGATTGTCACTTTAATGAAACATTGTTCCCTATATTAGGGGGAGAAATGAAATATAAATAAAATGATGTTTCATGGTGTGAACATCAATTAAGGAATATTGATCATCGCACAAAAGAATGCGAAAAGAAAGTTCAAATATAATGCATATGCAAGAACTTGCAAATTAATTACTTTATGCATTTAAAGATATAAAAAATAAGTGACTAAATCATATATACCAGCAGTAAATGCTTCAGCTAGAATTGAAATTACAAAAGCTGGAAATAATGTCACTTATGAGTCTTTGCTACGGCAGAAACGTGGGAGACCAATTGGTTCCAAAGATAAAAATGCTCGAAAAAGAAAATCAGCTGATAATGAGGTAAAAGAAAGTGTTCAAGAAGAACCACAAATCAATACTCCTTCTGCAGAGGATATTGATAAATGTAAATACATAAATTGCAATAAATTATGCAATATTATGAAACTGAAATGAAATGAAAAATATTGATGAGATATTTTCATATAATGTTACAATGACATCATGAATAAAGATGATGATCTGGAACCAAAATCTGTCATTGAATATCAAAATAGACGTGATTGAACTCAACGGAAAGGAGCAATACGAGCTGAATTAGAATCGCTCAATAAAAGAAAAGTTTTTGGATCAATCGTTATCACTTTTAAAGATGTGAAACAATGGGATACAAATGAATTTTTATCCGAAAAGAAATGTGCAAATGAAGTTACAAGGCAAAACTTGACTTGTAACTCAAGATTTCCCACAAAGACCAGAAATGAATTAGGAGAAAAACTTATCCTCCTATAATGAATACAATTACTTATTAGATACTTAATCAACCTGGTAGTTATTTAAATGCATCTCATGGATGTTGTTACTACTTATCTGTATGGATCACTTAATAATGATATATATATATATGAATATACTTGAAAGGTTAAGGTATCATAAGCATCTAATGCAAAACCCAATGGAATATATTCCATTAAATCACAAAGATTTCTAAATGGGTTTATACAATCAGGACGTATGTGGTATAATCGATTAAATTACTACTTGATAAGAAAAGGGTATACATATAAACTTATTTGCACGTGTGTTTTATAAAAACAATGTTTGGATATGTGATCATAGCTGTTTATATCAATTATCTTAAATAAAGAAATCTATGAAGCCATTCAACTTCTAAAGAAAGATTTAAAAAAAAAAAAAATCAAGTATTATGTTGATTTACATATTGAGCATATAACTAATGACTTACTTATACATCAAACAACTTATACCGAAAAGATTTTAAAATATTTTAATATGGAAAAGACAAAAACTATTAAGTACTCATATGATTGTTAGATCTTAATATTGATACTAATCCATTTCATCCTCTAGAAGATCATGAAGATCTTCTTGGTTCAGAAGTTCCATATTTTAGTGCAATTGGGGCTCTTATGTATCTTACAAATTATACAAGATCTGACATTTCTTTTGCAGTTAATTTGTTGACAAGGTTCAGCTCAGCCCCTACCAAAAGACATTGGAATGGGATCAAACAAATAGTTTGATACCTTCGGGGAACTACTGATTTATAATTATTTTATTCTAACAACTCGAAACAAGATTTGTTTGGTTATACAGATGCAGATTATTTATCGGATCTACATAAAGCTAAATCTCAAACTGGATATGTATTCCTAAATGGAGGCACCGCAATATCATGACGTTCTCAAAACAAACACTTGTTGCAACATCATCAAATCATGCCGAAGTGATTGCATTACATGAAGCTACTCGGGAATGATTTTAGTTAAGATCAATTATACAAATCATTATTGATTCTTGTGGACTAGAACGCTATAAAAGCCCAACAACTATCTATGAAGATAATACATCTTACATAGTACAAATGAAAGAAGAGTATCAAAAATGACAGAACAAAACATAAATGCTGACGAGGCGCTAAAGCTATAAACGGTCTTAACGGTCATAAGTTTGATGGAAAAGAATGGTATATTGGTAAGGCTCAGAAAAAGACTGAAATGGGAATAGGAATTGAAACAACAGTTTGAGCAAACCATGAAGGAGACTGTAGACAAATCATGAAATGTCCCGTTCTTATTGATTAAAAACGTTCCATATTAATTGATTTCGTTGCGAGGTTTTGACCTCTATATGAGACGTTTTTCAAAGACTGCATTCATTTTAAAACAAACCATAACCTTTATTTCATCAATAAAGGTTTAAAAAGCTTTACGTAGATTATCAAATAATGATAATCTAAAATATCCTGTTTACACACGACCATTACATAATGGTTTACAATACAAATATGTTACAACAAAATAAGTTTCTTGAATGCAGTTTTTACACAATATCATACAAGCATGGACTCCAAATCTCGTCCTTATTTAAGTATGCGACAGCAGAAGCTCTTAATAATCACCTGAGAATAAACATGCTTAAAACGTCAACAAAAATGTTGGTGAGTTATAGGTTTAACCTATATATATCAAATCATAATAATAGACCACAAGATTTCATATTTCAATACACATCCCATACATACAGATAAAAATCATTCATATGGTGAACACCTGGTAACCGACATTAACAAGATGCATATATAAGAATATCCCCATCATTCCGGGACACCCTTCGGATATGATATAAATTTCGAAGTACTAAAGCATCCGGTACTTTAGATGGGGTTTGTTAGGCCCAATAGATCTATCTTTAGGATTCACGTCAATTAGGGTGTCTGTTCCCTAATTCTTAGATTACCAGACTTAATAAAAAGGGGCATATTCGATTTCGATAATTCAACCATAGAATGTAGTTTCACGTACTTGTGTCTATTTTGTAAATCATTTAAAAAACCTGCATGTATTCTCATCCCAAAAATATTAGATTTTAAAAGTGGGACTATAACTCACTTTCACAGATTTTTACTTCGTCGGGAAGTAAGACTTGGCCACTGGTTGATTCACGAACCTATAACAATATATACATATATATCAAAGTATGTTCAAAATATATTTACAACACTTTTAATATATTTTGATGTTTTAAGTTTAGTAAGTCAGCTGTCCTCGTTAGTAACCTACAACTAGTTGTCCACAGTTAGATGTACAGAAATAAATCGATAAATATTATCTTGAATCAATCCACGACCCAGTGTATATGTATCTCAGTATTGATCACAACTCAAACTATATATATTTTGGATTCAACCTCAACCCTGTATAGCTAACTCCAACATTCACATATAGAGTGTCTATGGTTGTTCTGAAATATATATAGATGTGTCGACATGATAGGTCGAAACATTGTATACGTGTCTATGGTATCTCAAGATTACATAATATACAATACAAGTTGATTAAGTTATGGTTGGAATAGATTTGTTACCAATTTTCACGTAGCTAAAATGAGAAAAATTATCCAATCTTGTTTTACCCATAACTTCTTCATTTTAAATCCGTTTTGAGTGAATCAAATTGCTATGGTTTAATATTGAAATCTATTTTATGAATATAAACAGAAAAAGTATAGGTTTATAGTCAGAAAAATAAGTTACAAGTCGTTTTTGTAAAGGTAGTCATTTCAGTCGAAAGAACGACGTCTAGATGACCATTTTAGAAAACATACTTCCACTTTGAGTTTAACCATAATTTTTGGATATAGTTTCATGTTCATAATAAAAATCATTTTCTCAGAATAACAACTTTTAAATCAAAGTTTATCATAGTTTTTAATTAACTAACCCAAAACAGCCCGCGGTGTTACTACGACGGCGTAAATTCGGTTTTACGGTGTTTTTCGTGTTTCCAGGTTTTAAATCATTAAGTTAGCATATCATATAGATATAGAACATGTGTTTAGTTAATTTTAAAAGTCAAGTTAGAAAGATTAACTTTTGTTTGCGAACAAGTTTAGAATTAACTAAACTATGTTCTAGTGATTACAAGTTTAAACCTTCGAATAAGATAGCTTTATATATATGAATCGAATGATGTTATGAATATCATTACTACCTTAAGTTCCTTGGATAAACCTACTGGAAAAGAGAAAAAATGGATCTAGCTTCAACGGATCCTTGGATGGCTCGAAGTTCTTGAAGCAGAATCATGACACGAAAACAAGTTCAAGTAAGATCATCACTTGAAATAAGATTGTTATAGTTATAGAAATTGAACCAAAGTTTGAATATGATTATTATCTTGTATTAGAATGATAACCTACTGTAAGAAACAAAGATTTCTTGAGGTTGGATGATCACCTTACAAGATTGGAAGTGAGCTAGCAAACTTGAAAGTATTCTTGATTTTATGTAACTAGAACTTGTAGAATATATGAAGAACACTTAGAACTTGAAGATAGAACTTGAGAGAGATCAATTAGATGAATAAAATTGAAGAATGAAAGTTTTTGTAGGTGTTTTTGGTCGTTGGTGTATGGATTAGATATAAAGGATATGTAATTTTGTTTTCATGTAAATAAGTCATGAATGATTACTCATATTTTTGTAATTTTATGAGATATTTCATGCTAGTTGCCAAATGATGGTTCCCACATGTGTTAGGTGACTCACATGGGCTGCTAATAGCTGATCATTGGAGTGTATATACCAATAGTACATACATCTAAAAGCTGTGTATTGTACGAGTACGAATACGGGTGCATACGAGTAGAATTGTTGATGAAACTGAACGAGGATGTAATTGTAAGCATTTTTGTTAAGTAGAAGTATTTTGATAAGTGTATTGAAGTCTTTCAAAAGTGTATAAATACATATTAAAACACTACATGTATATACATTTTAACTGAGTCGTTAAGTCATCGTTAGTCGTTACATGTAAGTGTTGTTTTGAAACCTTTAGGTTAACGATCTTGTTAAATGTTGTTAACCCAATGTTTATAATATCAAATGAGATTTTAAATTATTATATTATCATGATATTATCATGTATGAATATATCTTAATATGATATATATACATTAAATGTCTTTACAACGATAATCGTTACATATATGTCTCGTTTAAAAATCATTAAGTTAGTAGTCTTGTTTTTACATATGTAGTTCATTGTTAATATACTTAATGATATGTTTACTTATCATAGTATCATGTTAACTATATATATATCCATATATATGTCATCATATAGTTTTTACAAGTTTTAACGTTCGTGAATCACCGGTCAACTTGGGTGGTCAATTGTCTATATGAAACATATTTCAATTAATCAAGTCTTAACAAGTTTGATTGCTTAACATGTTGGAAACATTTAATCATGTAAATATCAATCTCAATTAATATATATAAACATGGAAAAGTTCGGGTCACTACAGTACCTACCCGTTAAATAAATTTCATCCCGAAATTTTAAGCTGTTGAAGGTGTTGACGAATCTTCTGGAAATAGATGCGGGTATTTCTTCTTCATCTGATCTTCACTCTCCCAGGTGAACTCGGGTCCTCTACGAGCATTCCATCGAACCTTAACAATTGGTATCTTGTTTTGCTTAAGTCTTTTAACCTCACGATCCATTATTTCGACGGGTTCTTCGATGAATTGAAGTTTTTCGTTGATTTGGATTTCATCTAACGGAATAGTGAGATCTTCTTTAGCAAAACATTTCTTCAAATTCGAGACGTGGAAAGTGTTATGTACAGCCGCGAGTTGTTGAGGTAACTCAAGTCGGTAAGCTACTGGTCCGACACGATTAATAATCTTGAATGGTCCAATATACCTTGAATTTAATTTCCCTCGTTTACCAAATCGAACAACGCCTTTCCAAGGTGCAACTTTAAGCATGACCATCTCTCCAATTTCAAATTCTATATCTTTTCTTTTAATGTCAGCGTAGCTCTTTTGTCGACTTTGGGCGATTTTCAACCGTTGTTGAATTTGCATGATCTTCTCGGTAGTTTCTTGTATAATCTCCGGACCCGTAATCTGTCTATCCCCCACTTCACTCCAACAAATCGGAGACCTGCACTTTCTATCATAAAGTGCTTCAAACGGCGCCATCTTAATGCTTGAATGGTAGCTGTTGTTGTAGGAAAATTCTGTTAACGGTAGATGTCGATCCCAACTGTTTCCGAAATCAATAACACATGCTCGTAGCATGTCTTTAAGCGTTTGTATCGTCCTTTCGCTCTGCCCATCAGTTTGTGGATGATAGGCAGTACTCATGTCTAGACGAGTTCCTAATGCTTGCTGTAATGTCTGCCAGAATCTTGAAATAAATCTGCCATCCCTATCAGAGATAATAGAGATTGGTATTCCATGTCTGGAGACGACTTCCTTCAAATACAGTCGTGCTAACTTCTCCATCTTGTCATCTTCTCTTATTGGCAGGAAGTGTGCTGATTTGGTGAGACGATCAACTATTACCCAAATAGTATCAAAACCACTTGCAGTCCTTGGCAATTTAGTGATGAAATCCATGGTAATGTTTTCCCATTTCCATTCCGGGATTTCTGGTTGTTGAAGTAGACCTGATGGTTTCTGATGCTCAGCTTTGACATTAGAACACGTCAAACATTCTCCTACGTATTTAACAACATCGGCTTTCATACCCGGCCACCAAAAATGTTTCTTGAGATCCTTGTATATCTTCCCCGTTCCAGGATGTATTGAGTATCTGGTTTTATGAGCTTCTCTAAGTACCATTTCTCTCATATATCTAAATTTTGGTACCCAAATCCTTTCAGCCCTATACCGGGTTACGTCTTCCCGAATATTAAGATGCTTCTCCGATCCTTTGGGTATTTCATCCTTTAAATTTCCCTCTTTTAAAAATCCTTGTTGCGCCTCCTTTATTTGAGTAGTAAGGTTATTATAAATCATTATATTCATAAATTTTACTCGAATGGGTTCTCTGTCCTTCCTGCTCAAGGCATCGGCTACCACATTTGCCTTCCCCGGGTGGTAACGAATCTCAAAGTCGTAATCATTCAATAATTTAATCCACCTACGCTGCCTCATATTCAGTTGTTTCTGATTAAATATGTGTTGAAGACTTTTGTGGTCGGTATATATAATACTTTTGACCCCATATAAGTAGTGCCTCCAAGTCTTTAATGCAAAAACAACTGCGCCTAATTCCAAATCATGTGTCGTATAATTTTGTTCGTGAATCTTCAATTGTCTAGACGCATAATGAAATGTCCCGTTCTTATTGATTAAAAACGTTCCATATTAATTGATTTCGTTGCGAGGTTTTGACCTCTATATGAGACGTTTTTCAAAGACTGCATTCATTTTTAAAACAAACCATAACCTTTATTTCATAGTTAAAGGTTTTAAAAAGCTTTACGTAGATTATCAAATAATGATAATCTAAAATATCCTGTTTACACACGACCATTACATAATGGTTTACAATACAAATATGTTACAACAAAATAAGTTTCTTGAATGCAGTTTTTACACAATATCATACAAGCATGGACTCCAAATCTCATCCTTATTTAAGTATGCGACAGCGGAAGCTCTTAATAATCACCTGGGAATAAACATGCTTAAAACGTCAACAAAAATGTTGGTGAGTTATAGGTTTAACCTATATATATCAAATCATAATAATAGACCACAAGATTTCATATTTCAATACACATCCC
The DNA here is from genome assembly GCF_046630445.1 of Rutidosis leptorrhynchoides. Lineage (NCBI taxonomy): Eukaryota > Viridiplantae > Streptophyta > Magnoliopsida > Asterales > Asteraceae > Rutidosis > Rutidosis leptorrhynchoides. The sequence goes on from NC_092333.1 coordinate 650,606,836, forward strand.
ATACATAGAGATAAAAATCATTCATATGGTGAACACCTGGTAACCGACATTAACAAGATGCATATATAAGAATATCCCCATCGTTCTGGGACACCCTTCGGATATGATATAAATTTTGAAGTACTAAAGCATCCGGTACTTTGGATGGGGTTTGTTAGGCCCAATAGATCTATCTTTAGGATTCGCGTCAATTAGGGTGTCTGTTCCCTAATTCTTAGATTACCAGACTTAATAAAAAGGGGCATATTCGATTTTGATAATTCAACCATAGAATGTAGTTTCACGTACTTGTGTCTATTTTGTAAATCATTTATAAAACCTGCATGTATTCTCATCCCAAAAATATTAGATTTTAAAAGTGGGACTATAACTCACTTTCACAGATTTTTACTTCGTCGGGAAGTAAGACTTGGCCACTGGTTGATTCACGAACCTATAACAATATATACATATATATCAAAGTATGTTCAAAATATATTTACAACACTTTTAATATATTTTGATGTTTTAAGTTTATTAAGTCAGCTGTCCTCGTTAGTAACCTACAACTAGTTGTCCACAGTTAGATGTACAGAAATAAATCGATAAATATTATCTTGAATCAATCCACGACCCAGTGTATACGTATCTCAGTATTGATCACAACTCAAACTATATATATTTTGGAATCAACCTGAACCCTGTATAGCTAACTCCAACATTCACATATAGAGTGTCTATGGTTGTTCCGAAATATATATAGATGTGTCGACATGATAGGTCAAAACATTGTATACGTGTCTATGGTATCTCAAGATTACATAATATACAATACAAGTTGATTAAGTTATGGTTGGAATAGATTTGTTACCAATTTTCACGTAGCTAAAATGAGAAAAATTATCCAATCTTGTTTTACCCATAACTTCTTCATTTTAAATCCGTTTTGAGTGAATCAAATTGCTATGGTTTCATATTGAACTCTATTTTATGAATCTAAACAGAAAAATTATAGATTTATAGTCGGAAAAATAAGTTACAAGTCGTTTTTGTAAAGGTAGTCATTTCAGTCGAAAGAACGACGTCTAGATGACCATTTTAGAAAACATACTTCCACTTTGTGTTTAACCATAATTTTTGGATATAGTTTCATGTTCATAATAAAAATCATTTTCTTAGAATAACAACCTTTAAATCAAAGTTTATCATAGTTTTTAATTAACTAACCCAAAACAGCCCGCGGTGTTACTACGACGGCGTAAATCCGGTTTTATGGTGTTTTTCGTATTTCCAGGTTTTAAATCATTAAGTTAGCATATCATATAGATACAGAACATGTGTTTAGTTGATTTTAAAAGTCAAGTTAGAAGGATTAACTTTTGTTTCCGAACAAGTTTAGAATTAACTAAACTATGTTCTAGTGATTACAAGTTTAAACCTTCGAATAAGATAGCTTTATATGTATGAATCGAATGATGTTATGAACATCATTACTACCTTAAGTTCCTTGGATAAACCTACTGGAAAAGAGAAAAATGGATCTAGCTTCAACGGATCCTTGGATGGCTCGAAGTTCTTGAAGCAGAATCATGACACGAAAACAAGTTCAAGTAAGATCATCACTTGAAATAAGATTGTTATAGTTATAGAAATTGAACCAAAGTTTGAATATGATTATTACCTTGTATTAGAATGATAACCTACTGTAAGAAACAAAGATTTCTTGAGGTTGGATGATCACCTTACAAGATTGGAAGTGAGCTAGCAAACTTGAAAATATTCTTGATTTTATGTAACTAGAACTTGTAGAATATATGAAGAACACTTAGAACTTGAAGATAGAACTTGAGAGAGATCAATTAGATGAAGAAAATTGAAGAATGAAAGTGTTTGTAGGTGTTTTTGGTCGTTGGTGTATGGATTAGATATAAAGGATATGTAATTTTGTTTTCATGTAAATAAGTCATGAATGATTACTCATATTTTTGTAATTTTATGAGATATTTCATGCTAGTTGCCAAATGATGGTTCCCACATATGTTAGGTGACTCACATGGGCTGCTAAGAGCTGATCATTGGAGTGTATATACCAATAGTACATACATCTAAAAGCTGTGTATTGTACGAGTACGAATACGGGTGCATACGAGTAGAATTGTTGATGAAACTGAACGAGGATGTAATTGTAAGCATTTTTGTTAAGTAGAAGTATTTTGATAAGTGTATTGAAGTCTTTCAAAAGTGTATAAATACATATTAAAACACTACATGTATATACATTTTAACTGAGTCGTTAAGTCATCGTTAGTCGTTACATGTAAGTGTTGTTTTGAAACCTTTAGGTTAACGATCTTGTTAAATGTTGTTAACCCAATGTTTATAATATCAAATATGATTTTAAATTATTATATTATCATGATATTATCATGTATGAATATCTCTTAATATGATATATATACATTAAATGTCTTTACAATGATAATCGTTACATATATGTCTCGTTTAAAAATCATTAAGTTAGTAGTCTTGTTTTTACATATGTAGTTCATTGTTAATATACTTAATGATATGTTTACTTATCATAGTATCATGTTAACTATATATATATCCATATATATGTCATCATATAGTTTTTACAAGTTTTAACGTTCGTGAATCACTGGTCAACTTGGGTGGTCAATTGTCTATTTGAAACATATTTCAATTAATCAAGTCTTAACAAGTTTGATTGCTTAATGAAATGTCCCGTTCTTATTGATTAAAAACATTCCATATTAATTGATTTCGTTGCGAGGTTTTGACCTCTATATGAGACGTTTTTCAAAGACTGCATTCATTTTTAAAACAAACCATAACCTTTATTTCATAGATAAAGGTTTTAAAAAGCTTTACGTAGATTATCAAATAATGATAATCTAAAATATCCTGTTTACACACGACCATTACATAATGGTTTATAATACAAATATGTTACAACAAAATAAGTTTCTTGAATGCAGTTTTTACACAATATCATACAAGTATGGACTCCAAATCTCGTCCTTATTTAAGTATGCGACAGCGGAAGCTCTTAATAATCACCTGAGAATAAACATGCTTAAAACGTCAACAAAAATGTTGGTGAGTTATAGGTTTAACCTATATATATCAAATCATAATAATAGACCACAAGATTTCATATTTCAATACACATCCCATACATAGAGATAAAAATCATTCATATGGTGAACACCTGGTAACCGACATTAACAAGATGCATATATAAGAATATCCCCATCATTCCGGGACACCCTTCGGATATGATATAAATTTCGAAGTACTAAAGCATCCGGTTCTTTGGATGGGGTTTGTTAGGCCCAATAGATCTATCTTTAGGATTCGCGTCAATTAGGGTGTCTGTTCCCTAATTCTTAGATTACCAGACTTAATAAAAAGGGGCATATTCGATTTCGATAATTCAACCATAGAATGTAGTTTCACGTACTTGTGTCTACTTTGTAAATCATTTATAAAACCTGCATGTATTCTCATCCCAAAAATATTAGATTTTAAAAGTGGGACTATAACTCACATTCACAGATTTTTACTTTGTCGGGAAGTAAGACTTGGCCACTGGTTGATTCACGAACCTATAACAATATATACATATATATCAAAGTATGTTCAAAATATATTTACAACACTTTTAATATATTTTGATGTTTTAAGTTTATTAAGTCAGCTGTCCTCGTTAGTAACCTACAACTAGTTGTCCACAGTTAGATGTACAGAAATAAATCGATAAATATTATCTTAAATCAATCCACGACCCAGTGTATACGTATCTCAGTATTGATCACAACTCAAACTATATATATTTTGGAATCAACCTCAACCCTGTATAGCTAACTCCAACATTCACATATAGAGTGTCTATGGTTGTTCCGAAATATATATAGATGTGTCGACATGATAGGTCGAAATATTGTATACATGTCTATGGTATCTCAAGATTACATAATATACAATACAAGTTGATTAAGTTATGGTTGGAATAGATTTGTTACCAATTTTCACGTAGCTAAAATGAGAAAAATTATCCAATCTTGTTTTACCCATAACTTCTTCAATTTAAATCCGTTTTGAGTGAATCAAATTGCTATGGTTTCATATTGAACTCTATTTTATGAATCTAAACAGAAAAGTATAGGTTTGTAGTCGGAAAAATAAGTTACAAGTCGTTTTTGTAAAGGTAGTCATTTCAGTCGAAAGAACGACGTCTAGATGACCATTTTAGAAAACATACTTTCACTTTGAGTTTAATCATAATTTTTGGATATAGTTTCATGTTCATAATAAAAATCATTTTCTCAGAATAACAACTTTAAAATCAAAGTTTATCATAGTTTTTAATTAACTAACCCAAAACAGCCCGCGGTGTTACTACGACGGCGTAAATCCGGTTTTACGGTGTTTTTCGTGTTTCCAGGTTTTAAATTATTAAGTTAGCATATCATATAGATATAGAACATGTGTGTAGTTAATTTTAAAAGTCAAGTTAGAAGGATTAACTTTTGTTTGCGAACAAGTTTAGAATTAACTAAACTATGTTCTAGTGATTACGAGTTTAAACCTTCGAATAAGATAGCTTTATATGTATGAATCAAATGATGTTATGAACATCATTACTACTTTAAGTTCCTTGGATAAACCTACTGGAAAAGAGAAAAATGGATCTAGCTTCAACGGATCCTTGGATGGCTCGAAGTTCTTGAAGCAGAATCATGACACGAAAACAAGTTCAAGTAAGATCATTACTTGAAATAAGATTGTTATAGTTATAGAAATTGAACCAAAGTTTGAATATGATTATTACCTTGTATTAGAATGATAACCTACTGTAAGAAACAAAGATTTCTTGAGGTTGGATGATCACCTTACAAGATTGGAAGTGAGCTAGCAAACTTGAAAGTATTCTTGATTTTATGTAACTAGAACTTGTAAAATATATGAAGAACACTTAGAACTTGAAGATAGAACTTGAGAGAGATCAATTAGATGAAGAAAATTGAAGAATGAAAGTGTTTGTAGGTGTTTTTGGTCGTTGGTGTATGGATTAGATATAAAGGATATGTAATTTTGTTTTCATGTAAATAAGTCATGAATGATTACTCATATTTTTGTAATTTTATGAGATATTTCATGCTAGTTGCCAAATGATGGTTCCCACATGTGTTAGGTGACTCACATGGGCTGCTAAGAGCTGATCATTGGAGTGTATATACCAATAGTACATACATCTAAAAGCTATGTATTGTACGAGTACGAATACGGGTGCATACGAGTAGAATTGTTGATGAAACTGAACGAGGATGTAATTGTAAGCATTTTTGTTAAGTAGAAGTATTTTGATAAGTGTCTTGAAGTCTTTCAAAAGTGTATGAATACATATTAAAACACTACATGTATATACATTTTAACTGAGTCGTTAAGTCATCGTTAGTCGTTACATGTAAATGTTGTTTTGAAACCTTTAGGTTAATGATCTTGTTGAATGTTGTTAACCCATTGTTTATTATAACAAATGAGATGTTAAATTGTTATATTATCATGATATTATGATATATAATATATCTCAGTATGATGTATATACAGTTAAATGTCGTTACAACGATAATCGTTACATATATGTCTCGTTTCGAAATCATTAAGTTAGTAGTCTTATTTTTACATATGTATTTCATTGTTAATACAATTAATAATATATTTACTTATCATTTAACATAATTAACCAAGTGTATCAATATCTTAATATGATTCATATGTACCTAGTAAGACGTTGTTATAACGATAATCGTTATATATATCGTTTTCGAGTTTCTTAAATTAATAGTCTCATTTTTATGTATATAACTCATTGTTAAAATACCTAATGAGATACATACTTATAATAAAAACATGTTAACTATATATATAACCATATATATGTCATCGTATAGTTTTTACAAGTTTTAACGTTCGTGAATCACCGGTCAACTTGGGTGGTCAATTGTCTATATGAAACATATTTCAATTAATCAAGTCTTAACAAGTTTGATTGCTTAACATGTTGGAAACATTTAATCATGTAAATATCAATCTCAATTAATATATATATAAACATGGAAAAGTTCGGGTCACTACAGTACCTACCCGTTAAATAAATTTCGTCCCGAAATTTTAAGCTGTTGAAGGTGTTGACGAATCTTCTGGAAATAGATGCGGGTATTTCTTCTTCATCTGATCTTCACGCTCCCAGGTGAACTCGGGTCCTCTACGAGCATTCCATCGAACCTTAACAATTGGTATCTTGTTTTGCTTAAGTCTTTTAACCTCACGATCCATTATTTCGACGGGTTCTTCGATGAATTGAAGTTTTTCGTTGATTTGGATTTCATCTAACGGAATAGTGAGATCTTCTTTAGCAAAACATTTCTTCAAATTCGAGACGTGGAAAGTATTATGTACAGCCGCGAGTTGTTGAGGTAACTCAAGTCGGTAAGCTACTGGTCCGACACGATCAATAATCTTGAATGGTCCAATATACCTTGGATTTAATTTCCCTCGTTTACCAAATCGAACAACGCCTTTCCAAGGTGCAACTTTAAGCATGACCATCTCTCCAATTTCAAATTCTATATCTTTTCTTTTAATGTCAGCGTAGCTCTTTTGTCGACTTTGGGCGGTTTTCAACCGTTGTTGAATTTAGATGATCTTCTCGGTAGTTTCTTGTATAATCTCCGGACCCGTAATCTGTCTATCCCCCACTTCACTCCAACAAATCGGAGACCTGCACTTTCTACCATAAAGTGCTTCAAACGGCGCCATCTCAATGCTTGAATGGTAGCTGTTGTTGTAGGAAAATTCTGCTAACGGTAGATGTCGATCCCAACTGTTTCCGAAATTAATAACACATGCTCGTAGCATGTCTTCAAGCGTTTGTATCGTCCTTTCGCTCTGCCCATCAGTTTGTGGATGATAGGCAGTACTCATGTCTAGACGAGTTCCTAATGCTTGCTGTAATGTCTGCCAGAATCTTGAAATAAATCTGCCATCCCTATCAGAGATAATAGAGATTGGTATTCCATGTCTGGATACGACTTCCTTCAAATACAGTCGTGCTAACTTCTCCATCTTGTCATCTTCTCTTATTGGCAGGAAGTGTGCTGATTTGGTGAGACGATCAACTATTACCCAAATAGTATCAAAACCACTTGCAGTCCTTGGCAATTTAGTGATGAAATCCATGGTAATGTTTTCCCATTTCCATTCTGGGATTTCGGGTTGTTGAAGTAGACCTGATGGTTTCTGATGCTCAGCTTTGACCTTAGAACACGTCAAACATTCTCCTACGTATTTAGCAACATCGGCTTTCATACCCGGCCACCAAAAATATTTCCTGAGATCCTTGTACATCTTCCCCGTTCCAGGATGTATTGAGTATCTGGTTTTATGAGCTTCTCTAAGTACCATTTCTCTCATATATCCAAATTTTGGTACCCAAATCCTTTCAGCCCTATACCGGGTTCCGTCTTCCCGAATATTAAGATGCTTCTCCGATCCTTTGGGTATTTCATCCTTTAAATTTCCCTCTTTTAAAACTCCTTGTTGCGCCTCCTTTATTTGAGTAGTAAGGTTATTATGAATCATTATATTCATAGATTTTACTCGAATGGGTTCTCTGTCCTTCCTGCTCAAGGCATCGGCTACCACATTTGCCTTCCCCGGGTGGTAACGAATCTCAAAGTCGTAATCATTCAACAATTCAATCCACCTACGCTGCCTCATATTCAGTTGTTTCTGATTAAATATGTGTTGAAGACTTTTGTGGTCGGTATATATAATACTTTTGACCCCATATAAGTAGTGCCTCCAAGTCTTTAATGCAAAAACAACCGCGCCTAATTCCAAATCATGCGTCGTATAATTTTATTCGTGAATCTTCAATTGTCTAGACGCATAAGCAATCACCTTCGTTCGTTGCATTAATACACAACCGAGACCTTGCTTTGATGCGTCACAATAAATCACAACATCATCATTCCCTTCAGGCAATGACAATATAGGTGCCGTAGTTAGCTTTTTCTTCAATAACTGAAACGCTTTCTCTTGTTCATCATTCCATTCAAATTTCTTCCCTTTATGCGTTAATGCAGTCAAGGGTTTTGCTATTCTGGAAAAGTCTTGGATGAACCTTCTATAGTAACCAGCTAGTCCTAAAAACTGGCGTATGTGTTTCGGAGTTTTCGGGGTTTCCCACTTTTCAACCGTTTCTATCTTTGCCGGATCCACCTTAATACCTTCTTTGTTCACTATGTGACCGAGGAATTGAACTTCTTCCAACCAAAATGCACACTTTGAAAACTTAGCGTACAATTCTTCTTTCCTCAATACTTCTAACACCTTTCTCAAATGTTCACCGTGTTCTTAGTCATTCTTTGAGTAAATAATTATGTCATCAATGAAAACAATGACAATCTTGTCAAGGTATGGTCCACACACTCGGTTCATAAGGTCCATGAACACAGCTGGTGCATTAGTTAAACCAAACGGCATGACCATAAACTCGTAATGACCGTAACGTGTTCTGAAAGCAGTCTTTGGAATATCATCTTCTTTCACCCGCATTTGATGATACCCAGAACGTAAGTCAATCTTTGAATAAACAGACGAGCCTTGTAGTTGATCAAATAAGTCGTCGATTCTCGGTAGTGGGTAGCGGTTCTTGATGGTAAGTTTGTTCAACTCTCGATAGTCGATACACAACCTGAATGTACCATCTTTCTTCTTGACAAACAAAACAGGAGCTCCCCACGGTGATGTGCTTGGTCGAATGAAACCATGCTCTAAAAGTTCTTGTAATTGGCTTTGCAGTTCTTTCATCTCGCTGGGTGCGAGTCTGTAAGGAGCACGAGCTATTGGTGCAGCTCCTGGTACAAGATCTATTTGAAATTCAACGGATCGATGTGGGGGTAATCCCGGTAATTCTTTCGGAAATACATCGGGAAATTCTTTTGCAATGGGAACATCATTGATGCTCTTTTCTTCAGTTTGTACTTTCTCGACGTGTGCTAGAACAGCATAGCAACCTTTTCTTATTAGTTTTTGTGCCTTCAAATTACTAATAAGATGTAGCTTCGTGTTGCCCTTTTCTCCGTACACCATTAAGGGTTTTCCTTTTTCTCGTATAATGCGAATTGCATTTTTGTAACAGACGATTTCTGCTTTCACTTCTTTCAACCAGTCCATACCGATTATCACATCAAAACTCCCTAACTCTACTGGTATCAAATCAATCTTAAATGTTTCGCTAACCAGTTTAATTTCTCGATTCCGACATATATTATCTGCTGAAATTAATTTACCATTTGCTAATTCGAGTAAAAATTTACTATCCAAAGGCGTCAATGGACAACTTAATTTAGCACAAAAATCTCTACTCATATAGCTTCTATCTGCACCCGAATCAAATAAAACGTAAGCAGATTTATTGTCAATAAGAAACGTACCCGTAACAAGCTCCGCGTCTTCCTGTGCCTCTGCCGCATTAATATTGAAAACTCTTCCGCGACCTTGTCCATTCGTGTTCTCCTGTTTCGGCCAATTTCTAATAATGTGGCCCGGTTTTCCACATTTATAACAAACTACATTGGCATAACTTGCTCCGACACTACTTGCTCCGCCATTACTCGTTCCGACACCATTTGTTCCTTTTGTTCTATTAACCCCTGGTCCCTAGACCTCACACTTCGCCGCGCTATGACCATTTCTTTTACACTTGTTGCAAAATTTGGTGCAGAACCCCGAGTGATACTTTTCACACCTTTGGCATAGCTGCTTCTGATTGTTGTTGTTGTTGCGGTTATTATTGTTGTTGGGATAATTGTTGTAGTTGCTGTTGCTGTTGTTGTTGTTGTTGTTATTGTTGGGCCGTTTGTTGTAGTTGCGATTGATGTTGCGATTGTTGGGATAATTGTTGCGATTATTGTTGTAATTGCTGCTGTTGTTGTATTGGTGATTCTTATCACCGTTTTCCTCCCACTTTCTTTTAACTTGCTTCACATTGGCCTCTTCAGCAGTCTGTTCTTTAATTCTTTCTTCAATCTGGTTCACTAGTTTGTGAGCCATTCTACATGCCTGTTGTATAGAGGCGGGCTCGTGTGAACTTATATCTTCTTGGATTCTTTCCGGTAATCCTTTCACAAATGCGTCGATCTTCTCTTCCTCATCTTCGAATGCTCCCGGACACAATAGGCACAATTCTGTGAATCGTCTTTCGTACGTGGTAATATCAAATCCTTGGGTTCGTAACCCTCTAAGTTCTGTCTTGAGCTTATTGACCTCGGTTCTGGGACGGTACTTCTCGTTCATCAAGTGCTTGAATGCTGACCACGGTAGTGCGTACGCATCGTCTTGTCCCACTTGCTCTAGATAGGTATTCCACCATGTTAACGCAGAACCTGTGAAGGTATGCGTAGCGTACTTCACTTTGTCCTCTTCAGTACACTTACTTATGGCAAACACCGATTCGACCTTCTCGGTCCACCGTTTCAATCCGATCGGTCCTTCGGTTCCATCAAATTCCAAAGGTTTGCAGGCAGTGAATTCTTTGTAGGTGCATCCTACACGATTTCCTGTACTGCTAGATCCAAGGTTATTGTTGGTATGTAGCGCAGCCTGTACTGCGGCTATGTTTGAAGCTAGAAAAGTACGGAATTCCTCTTCATTCATATTCACGGTGTGTCGAGTAGTCGGTGCCATTTCCTTCAAAATAGTCAAATGGAACAAGTTAATCATACAGAATATTAAGAGTAGTTAATAGTATTTCGTAGCATAATATGAACTCATTTTTAAAAGCTTTTTCTTCATATTAGCGTTTTATAAGTTTAAATTCGGGTAGTACCTACCCGTTAAGTTCATACTTAGTAGCTAATATACAATTCAACTACTACAATTCTATATGAAAAACTGATTATAATAATATTTCGCGTTCAAACTTTTATACAATATTTTACAAACTTACAATACCGCTTATTTTACATAAAGCATGAAATATAGCACACAATAACTTTGATACAAGATAGTTGTGAAGATAATTCTAGCTAGTACACAAGTCGTTCAGCAAAGGCAATAAAGACACGTAATTCATACGTCCAGAAACAAGTCATGCATTCTGGTTTTACTAGGACTACTTCCCATCCTTGGTCTTGTGCAACATAACCGTTATGGCCGTTTATAAGACAGCGTGTTGTAACGTCGTCAAAGGGACGAGGGTTACGTAATGTCCAACAGTCCCGTAATAATCTAAAAACCTCATTTCTTACCCCAATTACCGACTCCATCACTTGTGGAAACGTTTTGTTTGATAGTTGTAGCCCGATGTTCTTGTTCTCACTTTGGTGAGAAGCGAACATTACTAATCCGTAAGCATAACATGCTTCTTTATGTTGCATGTTAGCCGCTTTTTCTAAATCACGAAGTCCAATATTCGGATATATTGAGTCAAAATAATTTCTTAACCCGTTGCGTAAAATAGCATTTGGGTTCCCCGCAATATATGCGTCAAAGTAAACACATCGTAACTTATGGGTTTCCCAATGTGATATCCCCCATCTTTCAAACGAAAGTCTCTTATAAACCAAGACATTCTTGGAACGTTCTTCGAATGTCTTACAAACTGATCTCGCCTTAAATAGTTGTGCCGAGGAATTCTGGCCGACTCTAGACAAGATTTCATCAATCATGTCTCCGGGTAGGTCTCTTAAAATATTGGGTTGTCTATCCATTTTGTGTTTTTAAACTGTAAAATAGACAAGAGTTAGATTCATAAAAAAATACTTATTAATACAAGCAATTTTTACATATATCATAAAGCATAAGAACACTATATTACATATATTACACCACACGAATACAACTATCTTATTCCGACTCGCTCGTTTCTTCTTCTTCGATTTTGGTTCGTTTTTCCAAGTTTCTAGGGATATATGATGTTCCCCTAATACGAGCCGTCGTTGTCCACATTGGTTTAGAAAAACCTGGTGGTTTAGAGGTTCCCGGGTCATTGTTACAACTTAAGAACTTCGGGGGTTGACGATACATATAAAGTTCATCGGGGTTGGAATTAGATTTCTCTATTTTTATGCCCTTTCCCTTATTATTTTCTTTTGCCTTTTTAAATTCAGTTGGGGTAATTTCTATAACATCATTGGAATTCTCGTCGGAATCCGATTCATCGGAGAATTGGTAATCCTCCCAATATTTTGCTTCCTTGGCGGAAACACCATTGACCATAATTAACCTTGGTCGGTTGGTTGAGGATTCTCTTTTACTTAACCATTTTATTATTTCCCCCACCGGTTCCGATTCTTCTTCCGGTTCCGATTCTTCGTCCGGTTCCGATTCTTCTTCCGGTTCCGACTCTTCTTCCGGTTCCTCTTCGGGAACTTGTGAATCAGTCCACGAATCATTCCAATTTACATTTGACTCTTCATTATTATTAGGTGAGTCAATGGGACTTGTTCTAGAGGTAGACATCTATCACATAATATCAAACACGTTAAGAGATTAATATATCACATAATATTCATATGTTAAAAATATATAGTTTCCAACAAAAATGTTAAGCAATCATTTTTAAAGAAAACACGGTCGAAGTCCAGAATCACTAATGCATCCTAACAAACTCGATAAGACACACTAATGCAAATTTTCTGGTTCTCTAAGACCAACGCTCGGATACCAACTGAAATGTCCCGTTCTTATTGATTAAAAACGTTCCATATTAATTGATTTCGTTGCGAGGTTTTGACCTCTATATGAGACGTTTTTCAAAGACTGCATTCATTTTTAAAACAAACCATAACCTTTATTTCATAGATAAAGGTTTTAAAAAGCTTTACGTAGATTATCAAATAATGATAATCTAAAATATCCTGTTTACACACGACCATTACATAATGGTTTACAATACAAATATGTTACAACAAAATAAGTTTCTTGAATGCAGTTTTTACACAATATCATACAAGTATGGACTCCAAATCTCGTCCTTATTTAAGTATGCGACAGCGGAAGCTCTTAATAATCACCTGAGAATAAACATGCTTAAAACGTCAACAAAAATATTGGTGAGTTATAGGTTTAACCTATATATATCAAATCATAATAATAGACCACAAGATTTCATATTTCAATACACATCCCATACATAGAGATAAAAATCATTCATATGGTGAACACCTGGTAACCGACATTAACAAGATGCATATATAAGAATATCCCCATCATTCCGGGACACCCTTCGGATATGATATAAATTTCGAAGTACTAAAGCATCCGGTTCTTTGGATGGGGTTTGTTAGGCCCAATAGATCTATCTTTAGGATTCGCGTCAATTAGGGTGTCTGTTCCCTAATTCTTAGATTACCAGACTTAATAAAAAGGGGCATATTCGATTTCGATAATTCAACCATAGAATGTAGTTTCACGTACTTGTGTCTACTTTGTAAATCATTTATAAAACCTGCATGTATTCTCATCCCAAAAATATTAGATTTTAAAAGTGGGACTATAACTCACATTCACAGATTTTTACTTCGTCGGGAAGTAAGACTTGGCCACTGGTTGATTCACGAACCTATAACAATATATACATATATATCAAAGTATGTTCAAAATATATTTACAACACTTTTAATATATTTTGATGTTTTAAGTTTATTAAGTCAGCTGTCCTCGTTAGTAACCTACAACTAGTTGTCCACAGTTAGATGTACAGAAATAAATCGATAAATATTATCTTGAATCAATCCACGACCCAGTGTATACGTATCTTAGTATTGATCACAACTCAAACTATATATATTTTGGAATCAACCTCAACCCTGTATAGCTAACTCCAACATTCACATATAGAGTGTCTATGGTTGTTCCGAAATATATATAGATGTGTCGACATGATAGGTCGAAACATTGTATACGTGTCTATGGTATCTCAAGATTACATAATATACAATACAAGTTGATTAAGTTATGGTTGGAATAGATTTGTTACCAATTTTCACGTAGCTAAAATGAGAAAAATTATCCAATCTTGTTTTACCCATAACTTCTTCATTTTAAATCCGTTTTGAGTGAATCAAATTGCTATGGTTTCATATTGAACTCTATTTTATGAATCTAAACAGAAAAGTATAGGTTTATAGTCGGAAAAATAAGTTACAAGTCGTTTTTGTAAAGGTAGTCATTTCAGTCGAAAGAACGACGTCTAGATGACCATTTTAGAAAACATACTTCCACTTTGAGTTTAATCATAATTTTTGGATATAGTTTCATGTTCATAATAAAAATCATTTTCTCAGAATAACAACTTTAAAATCAAAGTTTATCATAGTTTTTAATTAACTAACCCAAAACAGCCCGCGGTGTTACTACGACGGCGTAAATCCGGTTTTACGGTGTTTTTCGTGTTTCCAGGTTTTAAATCATTAAGTTAGCATATCATATAGATATATAACATGTGTGTAGTTAATTTTAAAAGTCAAGTTAGAAGGATTAACTTTTGTTTGCGAACAAGTTTAGAATTAACTAAACTATGTTCTAGTGATTACGAGTTTAAACCTTCGAATAAGATAGCTTTATATGTATGAATCAAATGATGTTATGAACATCATTACTACCTTAAGTTCCTTGGATAAACCTACTGGAAAAGAGAAAAATGGATCTAGCTTCAACGGATCCTTGGATGGCTCGAAGTTCTTGAAGCAGAATCATGACACGAAAACAAGTTCAAGTAAGATCATTACTTGAAATAAGATTGTTATAGTTATAGAAATTGAACCAAAGTTTGAATATGATTATTACCTTGTATTAGAATGATAAACTACTGTAAGAAACAAAGATTTCTTGAGGTTGGATGATCACCTTACAAGATTGGAAGTGAGCTAGCAAACTTGAAAGTATTCTTGATTTTATGTAACTAGAACTTGTAAAATATATGAAGAACACTTAGAACTTGAAGATAGAACTTGAGAGAGATCAATTAGATGAAGAAAATTGAAGAATGAAAGTGTTTGTAGGTGTTTTTGGTCGTTGGTGTATGGATTAGATATAAAGGATATGTAATTTTGTTTTCATGTAAATAAGTCATGAATGATTACTCATATTTTTGTAATTTTATGAGATATTTCATGCTAGTTGCCAAATGATGGTTCCCACATGTGTTAGGTGACTCACATGGGCTTCTAAGAGCTGATCATTGGAGTGTATATACCAATAGTACATACATCTAAAAGCTATGTATTGTACGAGTACGAATACGGGTGCATACGAGTAGAATTGTTGATGAAACTGAACGAGGATGTAATTGTAAGCATTTTTGTTAAGTAGAAGTATTTTGATAAGTGTCTTGAAGTCTTTCAAAAGTGTATGAATACATATTAAAACACTACATGTATATACATTTTAACTGAGTCGTTAAGTCATCGTTAGTCGTTACATGTAAATGTTGTTTTGAAACCTTTAGGTTAATGATCTTGTTGAATGTTGTTAACCCATTGTTTATTATAACAAATGAGATGTTAAATTGTTATATTATCATGATATTATGATATATAATATATCTCAGTATGATGTATATACAGTTAAATGTCGTTACAACGATAATCGTTACATATATGTCTCGTTTCGAAATCATTAAGTTAGTAGTCTTATTTTTACATATGTATTTCATTGTTAATACACTTAATAATATATTTACTTATCATTTAACATAATTAACCAAGTGTATCAATATCTTAATATGATTCATATGTACCTAGTAAGACGTTGTTATAACGATAATCGTTATATATATCGTTTTCGAGTTTCTTAAATTAATAGTCTCATTTTTATGTATATAACTCATTGTTAAAATACCTAATGAGATACATACTTATAATAAAAACATGTTAACTATATATATAACCATATATATGTCATCGTATAGTTTTTACAAGTTTTAACGTTCGTGAATCACCGGTCAACTTGGGTGGTCAATTGTCTATATGAAACATATTTCAATTAATCAAGTCTTAACAAGTTTGATTGCTTAACATGTTGGAAACATTTAATCATGTAAATATCAATCTCAATTAATATATATATAAACATGGAAAAGTTCGGGTCACTACACTTAACATGTTGGAAACATTTAATCATGTAAATATCAATCTCAATTAATATATATAAACATGGAAAAGTTCGGGTCACTACAGTACCTACCCGTTAAATAAATTTCGTCCCGAAATTTTAAGCTGTTAAAGGTGTTGACGAATCTTATGGAAATAGATGCGGGTATTTCTTCTTCATCTGATCTTCACGCTCCCAGGTGAACTCGGGTCCTCTACAAGCATTCCATCGAACCTTAACAATTGGTATCTTGTTTTGCTTAAGTCTTTTAACCTCGCGATCCATTATTTCGACGGGTTCTTCGATGAATTGAAGTTTTTCGTTGATTTGGATTTCATCTAACGGAATAGTGAGATCTTCTTTAGCAAAACATTTCTTCAAATTCGAGACGTGGAAAGTGTTATGTACAGCCGCGAGTTGTTGAGGTAACTCAAGTCGGTAAGCTACTGGTCTGACACGATCAATAATCTTGAATGGTCCAATATACCTTGAATTTAATTTCCCTCGTTTACCAAATCGAACAACGCCTTTCCAAGGTGCAACTTTAAGCATGACCATCTCTCCAATTTCAAATTCTATATCTTTTCTTTTAATGTCAGCGTAGCTCTTTTGTCGACTTTGGGCGGTTTTCAACCGTTGTTGAATTTGGATGATCTTCTCGGTAGTTTCTTGTATAATCTCTGGACCCGTAAACTGTCTAACCCCCACTTCACTCCAATAAATCGGAGACCTGCACTTTCTACCATAAAGTGCTTCAAACGGCGCCATCTCAATGCTTGAATGGTAGCTGTTATTGTAGGAAAATTCTGCTAACGGTAGATGTCGATCCCAACTGTTTCCGAAATCAATAGCACATGCTCGTAGCATATCTTCAAGCGTTTGTATCGTCCTTTCGTTCTGCCCATCAGTTTGTGGATGATAGGCAGTACTCATGTCTAGATGAGTTCCTAATGCTTGCTGTAATGTCTGCCAGAATCTTGAAATAAATCTGCCATCCCTATCAGAGATAATAGAGATTGGTATTCCATGTCTGGAGACGACTTCCTTCAAATACAGTCGTGCTAACTTCTCTATCTTGTCATCTTCTCTTATTGGCAGGAAGTGTGCTGATTTGGTGAGACGATCAACTATTACCCAAATAGTATCAAAACCACTTGCAGTCCTTGGCAATTTAGTGATGAAATCTATGGTAATGTTTTCCCATTTCCATTCCGGGATTTCGGGTTGTTGAAGTAGACCTGATGGTTTCTGATGCTCAGCTTTGACCTTAGAACACATCAAACATTCTCCTACGTATTTAGCAACATCGGCTTTCATACCTGGCCACCAAAAATGTTTCTTGAGATCCTTGTACATCTTCCCCGTTCCAGAATGTATTGAGTATCTGGTTTTATGAGCTTCTCTAAGTACCATTTCTCTCATATCTCCAAATTTTGGTACCCAAATCCTTTCAGCCCTATACCGGGTTCCGTCTTCCCGAATATTAAGATGCTTCTCCAATCCTTTGGGTATTTCATCCTTTAAATTTCCCTCTTTTAAAACTCCTTGTTGCGCCTCCTTTATTTGAGTAGTAAGGTTATTATGAATCATTATATTCATAGATTTTACTCGAATGGGTTCTCTGTCCTTCCTGCTCAAGGCATCGGCTACCACATTTGCCTTTCCCGGGTGGTAACGAATCTCAAAGTCGTAATCATTCAATAATTCAATCCACCTACGCTGCCTTATATTCAGTTGTTTCTGATTAAATATGTGTTGAAGACTTTTGTGGTCGGTATATATAATACTTTTGACCCCATATAAGTAGTGCCTCCAAGTCTTTAATGCAAAAACAACCGCGCCTAATTCCAAATCATGCGTCGTATAATTTTGTTCGTGAATCTTCAATTGTCTAGACGCATAAGCAATCACCTTCGTTCGTTGCATTAATACACAACCGAGACCTTGCTTTGATGCGTCACAATAAATCGAAAAATCATCATTCCCTTCAGGCAATGACAATATAGGTGCCGTAGTTAGCTTTTTCTTCAATAACTGAAACGCTTTCTCTTGTTCAACATTCCATTCAAATTTCTTCCCTTTATGCATTAATGCAGTCAAGGGTTTTGCTATTCTGGAAAAGTCTTGGATGAACCTTCTGTAGTAACCAACTAGTCCTAAAAACTGGCGTATGTGTTTCGGAGTTTTCGGGGTTTCCCACTTTTCAACAGTTTCTATCTTTGCCGGATCCACCTTAATACCTTCTTTGTTCACTATGTGACTGAGGAATTGAACTTCTTCCAACCAAAATGCACACTTTGAAAACTTAGCGTACAATTCTTCCTTCCTCAATACTTCTAACACCTTTCTCAAATGTTCACCGTGTTCTTGGTCATTCTTTGAGTAAATAAGTATGTCTTCAATGAAAACAATGACAAACTTGTCAAGGTATGGTCCACACACTCGGTTCATAAGGTCCATGAACACAGCTGGTGCATTAGTTAAACCAAACGTCATGACCATAAACTCCTAATGACCGTAACGTGTTCTGAAAGCAGTCTTTGGAATATCATCTTCTTTCACCCGCATTTGATGATACCCGGAACGTAAGTCAATCTTTGAATAAACAGACGAGCCTTGTAGTTGATCAAATAAGTCGTCGATTCTCGGTAGTGGGTAGCGGTTCTTGATGGTAAGTTTGTTCAACTCTCGGTAGTCGATACACAACCTGAATGTACCATCTTTCTTCTTGACAAACAAAACAGGAGCTCCCCACGGTGATGTGCTTGGTCGAATGAAACCACGCTCTAAAAGTTCTTGTAATTGGCTTTGCAGTTCTTTCATCTAGATGGGTGCGAGTCTGTAAGGAGCACGAGCTATTGGTGCAGCTCCTGGTACAAGATCTATTTGAAATTCAACGGATCGATGTGGGGGTAATCCCGGTAATTCTTTCGGAAATGCATCGGGAAATTCTTTTGCAATGGGAACATCATTGATGCTCTTTTCTTCAGTTTGTACTTTCTCGACGTGTGCTAGAACAGCATAGCAACCTTTTCTTATTAGTTTTTGTGCCTTCAAATTACTAATAAGATGTAGCTTCGTGTTGCCCTTTTCTCCGTACACCATTAAGGGTTTTCCTTTTTCTCGTATAATGCGAAATGCATTTTTGTAACAAACGATCTCTGCTTTCACTTCTTTCAACCAGTCCATACCGATTATCACATCAAAACTCCCTAACTCTACTGGTATCAAATCAATCTTAAATGTTTCGCTAACCAGTTTAATTTCTCGATTCCGACATATATTATCTGCTGAAATTAATTTACCATTTGCTAATTCGAGTAAAAATTTACTATCCAAAGGCGTCAATGGACAACTTAATTTAGCACAAAAATCTCTACTCATATAGCTTCTATCCGCACCCGAATCAAATAAAACGTAAGCAGATTTATTGTCAATAAGAAACGTACCCGTAACAAGCTCCGGGTCTTCCTGTGCCTCTGCCGCATTAATATTGAAAACTCTTCCGCGGCCTTGTCCATTCGTGTTCTCCTGGTTCTGGCAATTTCTAATAATGTGGCCCGGTTTTCCATATTTATAAAAAGGTACATTGGCATAACTTGCTCCGACACTACTTGCTCCGCCATTACTCGTTCCGACACCATTTGTTCCTTTCGTTCTATTAACCCCTGGTCTGTAGACCTCACACTTCGCCGCACTATGACCATTTCTTTTACACTTGTTGCAAAATTTGGTGCAGAACCCCGAGTGATACTTTTCACACCTTTGGCATAGCTGCTTCTGATTGTTGTTGTTGTTGCAGTTATTATTGTTGTTGGGATGATTGTTGTAGTTGCTGTTGTTGTTGTTGTTGTTGTTGTTGGGCCATTTGTTGTAGTTGCGATTGATGTTGCGATTGTTGGGATAATTGTTGCGATTATTGTTGTAATTGCTGTTGTTGTTGTATTGGTGATTCTTATCACCGTTTTCCTCCTACTTTCTTTTGACTTGCTTCACATTGGCCTCTTTAGCAGTCTGTTCTTTAATTCTTTCTTCAATCTGGTTCACTAGTTTGTGAGCCATTCTACATGCCTGTTGTATGGAGGCGGACTCATGTGAACTTATATCTTCTTGGATTCTTTCCGGTAATCCTTTCACAAACGCGTCGATCTTCTCTTCCTCATCTTCGAATGCTCCCGGACACAATAGGCACAATTCTGTGAATCGTCTTTCGTACGTGGTAATATCAAATCCTTGGGTTCGTAACCCTCTAAGTTCTGTCTTGAGCTTATTGACCTCGGTTCTGGGACGGTATTTCTCGTTCATCAAGTGCTTGAATGCTGACCACGGTAGTGCGTACGCATCGTCTTGTCCGACTTGCTCTAGATAGGTATTCCACCATGTTAACACAGAACCTGTGAAGGTATGCGTAGTATACTTCACTTTGTCCTCTTCAGTACACTTACTTATGGCAAACACCGATTCGACCTTCTCGGTCCACCGTTTCAATCCGATCGGTCCTTCGGTTCCATCAAATTCCAAAGGTTTGCAGGCAGTGAATTCTTTGTAGGTGCATCCTATACGATTTCCTGTACTGCTAGATCCAAGGTTATTGTTGGTATGTAGCGCAGCCTGTACTGCGGCTATGTTTGAAGCTAGAAAAGTACGGAATTCCTCTTCATTCATATTCACGGTGTGTCGAGTAGTCGGTGCCATTTCCTTCAAAATAGTCAAATGGAACAAGTTAATCATACAGAATATTAAGAGTAGTTAATAGTATTTCGTAGCATAATATGAACTCATTTATAAAAGCTTTTTCTTCATATTAGCATTTTATAAGTTTAAATTCGGGTAGTACCTACCCGTTAAGTTCATACTTAGTAGCTAATATACAATTCAACTACTACAATTCTATATGAAAAACTGATTATAATAATATTTCGCGTTCAAACTTTTACACAATATTTTACAAACTTACAATACCGCTTATTTTACATATAGCATGAAATATAGCACACAATAAATTTGATACAAGATGGTTGTGAAGATAATTCTACCTAGTACACAAGTCGTTCAGCAAAGGCAATAAAGACACGTAATTCATACGTCCAGAAACAAGTCATGCATTATGGTTTTACTAGAATTACTTCCCATCCTTGGTCTTGTGGAACATAACCGTTATGGCCGTTGATAAGACAGCGTGTTGTAACGTCGTCAAAGGGACGAGGGTTACGTAATGTCCAACAGTCCCGTAACAATCTAAAAACCTCATTTCTTACCCCAATTACCGACTCCGTCACTTGTGGGAACGTTTTATTTAATAGTTGTAGCCCGATGTTCTTGTTCTCACTTTGGTGAGAAGCGAACATTACTAATCCGTAAGCATAACATGCTTCTTTATGTTGCATGTTAGCCGCTTTTTCTAAATCACGAAGTCCAATATTCGGATATATTGAGTCAAAGTAATTTCTTAACCCATTGCGTAAAATAGCATTTGGGTTTTCCGCAATATATGCGTCAAAGTAAACACATCGTAACTTATGGATTTCCCAATGTGATATCCCCCATCTTTCGAACGAAAGCCTTTTATAAACCAAGGCATTCTTGGAACGTTCTTCGAATGTCTTACAAACTGATCTCGCCTTAAATAGTTGTGCCGAAGAATTCTGACCGACTCTAGACAAGATTTCATCAATCATGTCTCCAGGTAGGTCTCTTAAAATATTGGGTTGTCTATCCATTTTGTGTTTTTATACTGTAAAATAGACAAGAGTTAGATTCATAAAAAAAATACTTATTAATACAAGCAATTTTTACATATATCTTAAAGCATAAGCACACTATATTACATATATTACACCACACGAATACAACTATCTTATTCCAAGTCGCTTGTTTCTTCTTCTTCGGTTTTGGTTCGTTTTGCCAAGTTTCTAGGGATATATGATGTTTCCCTAATACGAGCCGTCGTTTTCCACATTGGTTTAGAAAAACCTGGTGGTTTAGAGGTTCCCGGGTCATTGTTACAACTTAAGGACTTCGGGGGTTGACGATACATATAAAGTTCATCGGGGTTGGAATTAGATTTCTCTATTTTTATGCCCTTTCCCTTATTATTTTCGTTTGCCTTTTTAAATTCAGTTGGGGTAATTTCTATAACATCATCGGAATTCTCGTCGGAATCCGATTCATCGGAGAATTGGTAATCCTCCCAATATTTTGCTTCCTTGGCGGAAACACCATTGACCATAATTAACCTTGATCGGTTGGTTGAGGATTTTCTTTTACTTAACCGTTTTATTATTTCCCCCACCGGTTCTATTTCTTCATCCGGTTCCGATTCTTCTTCCGGTTCCGATTCTTCTTCCGGTTCCGACTCTTCTTCCGGTTCCTCTTCGGGAACTTGTGAATCAGTCCACGAATCATTTCAATTTACATTTGACTCTTCATTATTATTAGGTGAGTCAATGAGACTTGTTCTAGAGGTAGACATCTATCACATAATATCAAACGCGTTAAGAGATTAATATATCACATAATATTCACATGTTAAAAATACATAGTTTCCAACAAAATTTGTTAAGCAATCATTTTTCAAGTAAAAATGGTCGAAGTCCAGACTCACTAATGCATCCTAACAAACTCGATAAGACACACTAATGCAAAATTCTGGTTCTCTAAGACCAACGCTCGGATACCAACTGAAATGTCCCGTTCTTATTGATTAAAAACGTTCCATATTAATTGATTTCGTTGAGAGGTTTTGACCTCTATATGAGACGTTTTTCAAAGACTGCATTCATTTTTAAAACAAACCATAACCTTTATTTCATAGATAAAGGTTTTAAAAAGCTTTACGTAGATTATCAAATAATGATAATCTAAAATATCCTGTTTACACACGACCATTACATAATGGTTTACAATACAAATATGTTACAAAAAAATAAGTTTCTTGAATGCAGTTTTTACACAATATCATACAAGCATGGACTCCAAATCTCGTCCTTATTTAAGTATGCGACAGCGGAAGCTCTTAATAATCACCTGAGAATAAACATGCTTAAAACGTCAACAAAAATGTTGGTGAGTTATAGGTTTAACCTATATATATCAAATCATAATAATAGACCACAAGATTTCATATTTCAATACGCATCCCATACATAGAGATAAAAATCATTCATATGGTGAACACCTGGTAACCGACATTAACAAGATGCATATATAAGAATATCACCATCATTCCGGGACACCCTTCGGATATGATATAAATTTCGAAGTACTAAAGCATCCGGTACTTTGGATGGGGTTTGTTAGGCCCAATAGATCTATCTTTAGGATTCGCGTCAATTAGGGTGTCTGTTCCCTAATTCTTAGATTACCAGACTTAATAAAAAGGGGCATATTCGATTTCGATAATTCAACCATAGAATGTAGTTTCACGTACTTGTGTCTATTTTGTAAATCATTTATAAAACCTGCATGTATTCTCATCCCAAAAATATTAGATTTTAAAAGTGGGACTATAACTCACTTTCACAGATTTTTACTTCGTCGGGAAGTAAGACTTGGCCACTGGTTGATTCACGAACCTATAACAATATATACATATATATCAAAGTATGTTCAAAATATATTTACAACACTTTTAATATATTTTGATGTTTTAAGTTTATTAAGTCAGCTGTCCTCGTTAGTAACCTACAACTAGTTGTCCACAAGTTGATGTACAGAAATAAATCGATAAATATTATCTTGAATCAATCCACGACCCAGTGTATACGTATCTCAGTATTGATCACAACTCAAACTATATATATTTTGGAATCAACCTCAACCCTGTATAGCTAACTCCAACATTCACATATAGAGTGTCTATGGTTGTTCCGAAATATATATAGATGTGTCGACATGATAGGTCGAAACATTGTATACGTGTCTATGGTATCTCAAGATTACATAATATACAATACAAGTTAATTAAGTTATGGTTGGAATAGATTTTTTACCAATTTTCACGTAGCTAAAATGAGAAAAATTATCCAATCTTGTTTTACCCATAACTTCTTCATTTTAAATCCGTTTTGAGTGAATCAAATTGATATGGTTTCATATTGAACTCTATTTTATGAATCTAAACAGAAAAAGTATAGGTTTATAGTCGGAAAAATAAGTTACAAGTCGTTTTTGTAAAGGTAGTCATTTCAGTCGAAAGAACGACGTCTAGATGACCATTTTAGAAAACATACTTCCACTTTGAGTTTAACCATAATTTTTGGATATAGTTTCATGTTCATAATAAAAATCATTTTCTCAGAATAACAACTTTTAAATCAAAGTTTATCATAGTTTTTAATTAACTAACCCAAAACAGCCCGCGGTGTTACTACGACGGCGTAAATCCGGTTTTACGGTGTTTTTCGTGTTTCCAGGTTTTAAATCATTAAGTTAGCATATCATATAGATACAGAACATGTGTTTAGTTGATTTTAAAAGTCAAGTTAGAAGGATTAACTTTTGTTTGCGAACAAGTTTAGAATTAACTAAACTATGTTCTAGTGATTACAAGTTTAAACCTTCGAATAAGATAGCTTTATATGTATGAATCGAATGATGTTATGAACATCATTACTACCTTAAGTTCCTTGGATAAATCTACTGGAAAATAGAAAAATGGATCTAGCTTCAACGGATCCTTGGATGGCTCGAAGTTCTTGAAGCAGAATCATGACACGAAAACAAGTTCAAGTAAGATCATCACTTGAAATAAGATTGTTATAGTTATAGAAATTGAACCAAAGTTTGAATATGATTATTACCTTGTATTAGAATGATAACCTACTGTAAGAAACAAAGATTTCTTGAGATTGGATGATCACCTTACAAGATTGGAAGTGAGCTAGCAAACTTGAAAGTATTCTTGATTTTATGTAACTAGAACTTGTAGAATATATGAAGAACACTTAGAACTTGAAGATAGAACTTGAGAGAGATCAATTAGATGAAGAAAATTGAAGAATGAAAGTGTTTGTAGGTGTTTTTGGTCGTTGGTGTATGGATTAGATATAAAGGATATGTAATTTTGTTTTCATGTAAATAAGTCATGAATGATTACTCATATTTTTGTAATTTTATGAGATATTTCATGCTAGTTGCCAAATGATGGTTCCCACATGTGTTAGGTGACTCACATGGGCTGCTAAGAGCTGATCATTGGAGTGTATATACCAATAGTACATACATCTAAAAGCTGTGTATTGTACGAGTACGAATACGGGTGCATACGAGTAGAATTGTTGATGAAACTGAACGAGGATGTAATTGTAAGCATTTTTGTTAAGTAGAAGTATTTTGATAAGTGTATTGAAGTCTTTCAAAAGTGTATAAATACATATTAAAACACTACATGTATATACATTTTAACTGAGTCGTTAAGTCATCGTTAGTCGTTACATGTAAGTGTTGTTTTGAAACCTTTAGGTTAACGATCTTGTTAAATGTTGTTAACCCAATGTTTATAATATCAAATATGATTTTAAATTATTATATTATCATGATATTATCATGTATGAATATCTCTTAATATGATATATATACATTAAATGTCTTTACAACGATAATCGTTACATATATGTCTCGTTTAAAAATCATTAAGTTAGTAGTCTTGTTTTTACATATGTAGTTCATTGTTAATATACTTAATGATATGTTTACTTATCATAGTATCATGTTAACTATATATATATCCATATATATGTCATCATATAGTTTTTACAAGTTTTAACGTTCGTGAATCACCGGTCAACTTGGGTGGTCAATTGTCTATATGAAACATATTTCAATTAATCAAGTCTTAACAAGTTTGATTGCTTAACATGTTGGAAACATTTAATCATGTAAATATCAATCTCAATTAATATATATAAACATGGAAAAGTTCGGGTCACTACAAATCACATGGGTTAAACTTGTACATAAAAGATTTAGATGATACAGTTTCAGATAAAAACCTCAGATTCTTCTCATATACTCAAGATCTCGTAAAAAACAACCAGATTAAAATGAGATACGTTCAATCAACAACTCTGCTGATCTTTATACCAAAGCACTGTCAATCGCTGTTTTCAAAACATACGTTCACAATATTGGCATGAGGCAAGTTCAAAAGATGTGACGACTCAGCGTTGTCTACTTGAGGGGGAGTCAACTCTATGCTGCACTCTTTTTCCCTTAGCTAAAGTTTTATCCCACTGGGTTTTCTTTGGCAAGGTTTTTAACGAGGCAGTATTAATTGCTCTTTAAAAAAATTACCATCCAAGGGGGAGTGTTGTAAATTTAGTAGTTAAATATGGATGGTAATTAGTCAAATATGGATAGTAAAATTTGTACTATATATATGTGCATAATGTAAGTTACAAAAACACACATATACATTAAATACATCACACCTCTTCAACCTCTTTCTCTCCTATATCTTCTACAACACATCTCTCTTTTATTGGTTCAATATATTGAACCAGGCCACTAAAGGTAGTTATAAGCCTACTGAAATATAACACAAATCAATTTTTTTTTCATAATTTTGTCACGTCACAATTTTAACTCTAAAAAACTTCCCCCAAAAAATCATCACAACTTTACCCGGCCACCATTACAAATGGTAAACATATATGGGTCGTTTGTACCTTAAATCGTGACCCAAATAGTCACTTCAATTCTCAGCACCATTTATCAACTTTGAATGGTTTTTCCACAAAAACGTACCACCGTACAAGTGTTGTTGCATAGGTTATATGTCAAGTAATAAACAAAAGATAGTGCTTTATTTTTCACATGATGTCGACCCACATAAATTAATATCACTTCACGATTATGATATATAATATAATAATATAATACTAACTAATACGACAATGAGCACAATATATATTAGAGTATAAGTATCAAGTACCAATAGTGCAATACACATACATGATACAAGTGTTGGTGCATAAGGTACAAATGATGACATCCATCATTTCAACATCAATAGAGCCCATGACTTGATAACTTTCCAAGCCTTCCGTTTCCCACTGCAATTACAAAGCCGCCTAAAACTACAGATTCGATACTTCTATCTCACGTCAACCTTTTTTATTTATTAATTTATTTCTCTAATTACACTAAATATTTCAAACACTATATAACACACACGTTTCAAGACTTTCTATAACACACTCACTACAATAATACACAACTTGGTTCCTAATATATTGAAATCCTCTAAAATATCATTTAAAGAAAAATCATGGGTGACAACAAAATTGTGAATCTTCCACCTGGTTTTCATTTCCGTCCAACTGACGAAGAACTCATCGTTCATTTTCTACAACGTAAAGCTTCGCTCTTGCCTTACCATCCTGATATCATCCCTGATCTTGATCTCTATCCTTATGATCCTTGGGACTTAGATGGTACAAATTATTTCTCGTACTCAAATCAATTTCATATTATAATTGGTGGTTATCTGATTGTTGCGTTTTGCTTTGATACAACAAATTAATATTAATAATCAGTTTGAAATGGAAACAAGCTGATTATGGTTATTTGAGAAAAGAAGAAATAGTTTTTTAGTTACAAAGGTGTTTAATTTATTCAAATGAGTTTTTCAGTCTTATAATAGTTACATTCTAAACACTCATATACAACTAATTATTTGATTAATAGTATATTCATCATATAAAATCTTAGCATTATTTCATGCAACAATTATATGTTGTTCCAAATTATGAATTGTTTCAAAAGGCATTGAGGATATGATGTGCTGCTAACCGCACATATATTGTGCCATTGCAGATCATTTCATTTTTATAAATATAGGCATGCATGAATTTGTGATGCAGGTAAAGCTATGGTGGAAGGTAAAAAATGGTATTACTTCAGCAGAAGATCACAGAATCGAGTAACGACAAACGGATATTGGAAAGCTTGTGGTGGGGATGAACAAATAATGAGTTCAAATGGTAGCAAAAGAATTGGTGTGAAAAAATATTATGTGTTTCATATTGGTGGAGCTCCTCAAGGTATTAAAACTGATTGGATAATGCAGGAATTTAGGGTTTCTGATGCTTCTAATTCCTCTAGGTCAAGAAGAAGAGACACTTCCAAGATTGTAAGTCAACATCATATCATAATCTTAAAAATTATATTATTATATGCATTTTAAAAACGTATGGCATATTCAAACCTGGTTTTGATGAAATTGAGTAATGTTGTTGTAAAGTTATAAGTTATATTTTAAAGCATATATTTTTTTATGTAAAAAGAACTTTTTTTCTTATTGCATGCAAATTGTTTTATATTGAATTTTATTTATTTAGAAAGCTTAAATATTTTATCAATGATAAACTCATATTCTTCATTATAATTTTATTGTACAGTATTCATTTATAAGTTGTCTCAAATTAATTATTTACTTCTATGTATAAATAACAATAACAAGGAAAACTTCTTTTAGAAACTTATTAAAACGAATATATAAAAAAACAAGTTAACAAAAATCTATCGTTTCATAATAATATAAACTTTGTGTTTTTTGTTAGAAGAAAATAGTATGGAGACCGAAGGACTTGCATTATAAGTTAACTATCATTACTACTACGTACTACGTATCATTTAATAAGGTTTCATAATAATATCTAAAAAATTTGTGTTTTTTCTGAAAAAATAGAATTTAGACCGAAGGACTAGCATTATTAGTTTACTATCATTACTACTACGCATTTACTATCAATTAGATAGTATACAATGTTACAATGAAAAGTTATACTATTATTATTATGTACAATTGGATACAAAATAAAATGAATGTTTTGAAATAGCATTTGAACATATAATTAAGTAGTACTCTATTCAATTTCATATATATGGCTAAGGTACAACTTTATAGGATATATAAACTCAGTATGATTGTAAGTGATTCATGATTACTCATGTCCGTTAATACTGTTAGTTTAATAATTACTTAATTTCTTAATGAATGATGTGGCCGGTTGATCATCAAAACCTAGAGTATTACTCGTATATTCACTATTATATATTCAATATTCTATATACCTTAGCTTCTAATCTAATATATGTTTATATATTGATCGTATTTATATTGTTCAGGATTGGGTTCTATGCCGAGTTTATGAGCAAAACTATGATAACGGTGATGGCGATAATGATGATGGGATGGCGCTTTCGTGTTTGGATGAAGTCTTTTTATCGTTAGATGATTACGACGATATTAGTTTTCCAAATTAGAAGAAAATTATATTAATCAAACAGAAAGCATGGAACTGTGTTAATTATTTTTATACTTGGCTAGAAATTTTCTTATAAATTTTCTTATCACGAAGTTAAGTAATGCTATATATTTTAGCGAAAGAAGATTGGATAAATTATACAAATGGAAAACTAACTACAAAAGTTAATTTTCAATTGGTGAATAACTTTTGCAAAATACGGAGTAATTAATTAGCGGTGGTGATGTGCAATTTGGTTGCTAATGAGTGTTAATTCATAATGACGGATCAAAATGTGATGAAAAAGAGAAATCCTCATTCGATCAAAAACCCCACTGAGGCCCTCAAATTGAAGGTATTTGTGATTGGTTGGAAGTTTTCATGTGTTCAATGGTTTGAGTGCTTACTACAAGTTGTATGAAGTGTTTCAAGAGTTATCGGTTGTTTAATAAATCAATCTAAAAAAAAAAACAAAAAAAAAAAAAACATGTTAGATAACATATATTTTCGAGGGTGCAACGCTTCCTTTGTAACATTAGTTCCAAAGAAACCGGACCCGGTTAACCTAGGTGATTTTCGACCGATTAGTCTAATTGGAAGTTATTATAAGATAATTTCAAAAATTCTATCGAATCGGTTGAGAAAAGTGCTTCCTTCGCTTGTCGGTTGTGAACAAAGTGCGTTTTTGAAAGGACGTTTCATATTAGACGGTGCTTTAATTGTTAACGAATGTATTGATTATTTGAAGTCTAAAAATCAAAAAGGCATTCTCTTTAAAGTTGATTTTGAGAAGGCGTTCGATTGCCTCAATTGGAAGTTTTTAGAGGACGTGATGAGTTGTATGGGGTTCGGGAACAAGTGGAGAAAATGGATCCTCTCATGTTTAGAATCGGCATCCATCTCTATTCTAGTAAACGGGTCCCCGACTAACGAATTCCAACTTGGTAAGGGGTTCGTCAAGGAGATCCACTTTCTCCATTCTTGTTTATTTTGGCCGCGGAGGGACTAAATATTTTGATTAAAGCCGCATCCGAAAAAAACCTATTCAAAGGCATTGAAGTGGGTAATGAAAGAGTTCAAGTCATACACCTTCAATATGCTGATGACACCATCTTTCTTGGTGAATGGAGCCGAGAGAATGCTCGTAGCCTTCAAAATCTTCTTAAGTGCTTCGAATGGGCGTCAGGTTTAAAAGTCAATTTTCACAAAAGCTATATGTACGGTATTGGTGTTGAGCAGAATGATCTTGCCACGTTGGCTAATAGTTTTGGATGCCAAATGGGGTGTTTACCGTTTAAATATCTCGGGTTAACCATCGGGTCTAAAATGAATAAACAAACTGATTGGAAACCGGTTGTTGATAAAATAAAATCTAGACTTTCGGATTGGAAAATGCGGACGATGTCATTTGGGGGGCGACTTGTTCTTATCAAATCGATCTTAAGTAGTCTACCGTTGTATTTTTTTCTCGCTCTTTCGTGCTCCCTCTAGTGTGATTAAACAAATTGAGTGTATTAGGCGTGTGTTTTTTTGGGGAGGGTCGGGTTCGGACTCTAAAATGTCGTGGGTTAAATGGGATCGTGTGATTTCTTCTTATGAGGGTGGGGGGCTAAATATTGGGTCTCTTAAAAATAAAAAATTGAGTCTTTTAGGGAAATGGTGGTGAAAATTTAAAACTGAAACTAATTCTTTTTGGGTCAAAATAATTTGTAGCATTTATGGTCCTAATGGCGGCTTGGATTTAGAGAATGATGCAATCCATTCTCTTAAACCAAGTACGTGGCGTAACATTTTATTGGCAGGATACGAGATTGAAGAAAAGGGTGTGCAATTCAGAAATTCGTTGGTCAAATCAGTTGGTAATGGAAGATGCACCAGTTTTTGGGAAGACGTTTGGCTCGGGGGTAATAAGTTGCTTCTCTTCCCGAGGCTTTACCGATTGGAGCAGAACCAAGATGCTCGCGTAGCAGACAGAATACTTATGTACAACGATACATGGAATGCGAATTGGCAATGGCAAAGAAACCCATCCGGGCGCACATGTGGTGAGTTATCTAGCTTGTCCAATCTATTAAATTCCTTCAATTTTAATTGCGGTAATATAGACACTTGGATTTGGTCAATGTCGAGCAACGGAAAGTTCACTGTTAAAAGTTTAGCGTCGGCTTTGGATGAGGTGGTTTTATCGGGTAACAACAACTATGAAGAAACCATGCGAAATAATCTAATTCCAAAAAAATTAGAAATTTTTGTATGGCGTGTAACACAAAAGAGATTGCCCGTTAGAATTGAACTAGATAAACGAGGGATTCACCTTCATACCGTGAGGTGCCCGCTTTGCGATGACGACTTAGAGACGGTGGAACATTCATTACTCTTTTGTAACAATGCTATGGAAGTTTGGAATCGGGTGTATAGTTCGTGGGGTCTCGGAAATATGAATAACTTGAGTATAAACGAAATCCTTCGAGGCAAAGCTTCATCAGCTAGCATGTCATGTTTTGGATCAAAAGTTTGGCAAGCCGTGGAGTGGGTGGCCGCATATTTCATTTGGAAGAATCGTAATAATATGGTGTTTCGTGGCAACAAATGAAATGGTGCAATTGCATTGAACGAGATTCAAATTAACTCATTCGAATGGATCTCAAGAAGAGCACGTGGGAAGAATTTCGAGTGGTTATCATGGTTGAACGATCCGAGTGTCTATTTACGTAGTTAGATTTGAGGTGTTTTTTTAGTTGGGCATTGCACCCTTAGCAACCCACTTTGTAATATTCGTGTTGTTATGTAATATTGTGTCGGGGGCTCTCGTTTTGATCCCTCTTGTACTCTTTCTTTGTGTTCTAAAAAAGTTTTCTTGCCTTTCAAAAAAAGATAACATATATTTTAATTTTACCAATTATAAATCACTTGCGAGCTTTTAGCTACATGTATTTTAACACATATATCTTCTTCCATAGTCGATGATGGTCAAAATATAATCATTCCTTTTATAGAACTATCGACTATCGATTTATAATATTTTTGGGAGGAGATGTTTACGTGAAGGAAGGTGTGGGTCCTAAAAAACAATTGAGCCTTGTTTGGTGGGCCCAACTTGTAGCATACTTTCCAAATTCTACTACGAAAGCCCTTTTTCTATTTTGTTAGTTGTCTTGTGTCACAAAGCATTGGAACACATTTTCCAATTCATCATGAAATTTATTTAATTGAAGATGAATAATAAAAATGTATTGAATGGTTGCTTAGATAAGCATGTGTCACATATGACGCAAGTAAGGCAATAGAAATTGTAATGTGTGCTCAACTACTTCTTTTCCTGATTATATTCATCTTAACTTCGATGTGGAGATATGACATGCCCAAACTATTAATTTTCTAAATCTATTAGGTTTGTTTAATGTTGAAATAAAATAAATCAACATAAGATATCCTAGCTAGTCGATTTTCGCTTTCTTAGGCTAACTTTTTTTTTTTTTTTATAAGGTTTTTTAGTCTCAATTTGAGTCATAGTTAGACAACTGTAGACGAATTGTTAAGGATCTTAGAATCGTTGGATCTAATGGCGGAAACATTAAAACGAGGATCATTCGAATAACGGGTCGTATCGGGGTCGAATGAATCAAACCTAAGGTGTAGAACTAGATTAGATCGACTCCTAACGGTGTATTCGGTGGGTATTGGGTATAGGGAACGACTGGAACGAAAGGACACGTTTAGCGTTAAAGGAATGAGTAACCTCACAATGGATGCCAAAAACCCGTATATATACTGTCACCAGACACAGTCGATCGACTGTGTACATTCAGTCGGTAGACTGAGTGGACTCAGTCGGTCGACTGTGTGGACAGTTTAACTATTAAAATATAACGTTAAAGCACACACACAAAAGTTCAATAGTTACAATTACAATGTAGATTCATATTACATGATTGAATTTAAACATAAACGTTCTACGAACTAGGAATTACAAATATGCACCAAAAACAACTTGTCCCAAGTCCCTAGAGTAATGTTCAAGATCAAATTAGTAACTTGGCTAATAATTAGAGTTGTCAAAAGTCATTCTACTTTGTAAAATTACTATACACATATATCTGGTGACAATAAAATTAGAATGAAGAAAAATTGTGCATTTATCTAGTGACAATTAAATTAGGATGAATAAATTACTTTTTTTAATCATTTTATTTTCTACTCTATAACTACTAGGTGCTATTTAATTACATGTATACAGTGGCGGAACTTGAACTCGGATACAGGTGGGGCGGGTGTAAAATTTTTTTAAATCTTTCATATTCAGCAGGGACGAACACTAAAAAAACCTTATTTTTTTAGTAAATTTTTTTTTTAGTATAAAAATTTTTGTTCCATAAAATCCAGGGTGGACGGATACCCACCTTGGGTTACTCTATGTTCAGCCTCTGCATGTATAGCCGGTTAAAAGATAGCTTACATGTAAATTTATCTTGTTCTACAATACTACACGAGTGATTTTTCTAGGCAAACAAATTTATTTTGGTGTTTTCATGTATCAAGATATGCATGGTCTCAACGAGTTGGAAAACAACATAACATTACAAGCACTCGTGAATGAGAAAATGATATGTATGAAGATGTAGTTAAATGATATGTACATATTAGATATTTAATTTGAATTTAAATAAATGTACGAGTATTAGAGTATATGTTAAGATAAGTTATGTGATCTAGACAACGCATATTATATAATTACAATTGAAAGGTTAAAAAAGAGTGTAGAAAAAACGCAAAGAAAAGAACAAGCATCAAATTTAACGTTTAGTCACGTCGCTGAGTTGATAGAATCCATGTGTCCGGTTATATTTGTCTAAAGCAATGTTTGATTTAACCATTTTACTCTAACAACAGACACGTTTAATTTCATCATCATCGTGTATATATGACTATAGTGCGTAGTGTACAAGTAACTATTTCTATTTTGAATTTAACTTATCTAAATTACATAACAGTGATATTATAATGATTTAGATATCGGAAGCTTCTACATTTTTAGTAAATATGTCATCTTAATCTTAATTAAATAAAAATTAATCTGAAAACTAGTAAACATATAAGGTTCTTTAAGTTTTAGTAACCTGGGAAGGACGGGTATTTTTATTCATATATATGCGGTCTACCCAGATTATGTGATCACCAAGCTGACGATTTTCGAGACCACCCAAGAAGTAGTAGCGATTGAACCTAAGACCTTCTCAGACTATTGTCAGCGGTCTCTCCTAGACCTCGCCTTCATTCATGTCTCTACATGAGATTGTTGGCATTTCGTCACCCTCTCTAGTCCTCAAGCTTCTCGCGCAGCTCTTCGTGCTTAATATTTGGGTATTTTGGAGGAAGAGATATGTATATATAAGTTACGATTTTTACTCTAAGGCTTATACATTGGTATAGTTAACTAATATAGCATGTCCAGTTTCTTTAGAAATTATATCATTGATGATAGTGGTTCAGTTCTCGTTCGATCCGAAAAAGAAGTATTGACATGACGTTGTTGATGCGGTAGTTCGTCTTATTAGGAGATGGTGTCATTGTTTGAGAGTGGGCTTACGGAGTTATGGGTATATTATAACACCTAGACCTGTCATGTGATGGGATAAAAATAAACGATGTATCTATTAGTTAAATATCTTTTAAACTTCTTGTATATATGTACGTATTTTGAAATTATAATTCCCAAAATTAACAAAGTCTCATGTTTATTAAAGGTCTCCCAAGTCCGAATAATAACATCAAAATATATATAACTATATAAGTACAACAACAACAACAACAACAACAACAACAACAACAACAACAAAACCCAATACCACATAAGTGGTGTATGGGGAAGATGAGATGTAGACAGTCATTCCCCTATTCGAGAATAAAAACAAGTCATTTCTCCACCCAGAGTGAAACACTCTCAAAAGTAGTAGAGAAGGTCATCTCTATTCGACGGATAAAGAGATTGCTTCCGAGTGGACCTCCGGCCAAAAAATATAATTTTTTTCTCTTTTTAAAAAATAGTAAAATAAAATTAAAATAAAATTGAGACGACATAAAAAATGGTAGAATCAAATTTCAATGAGTTTTAAAACTTGTCTGGAATTCAATTTAGGCTCTAAACGCTAATCAAGACATCAAAATATAGAAGTCTTGAAACATATAGGAACAAAGTGGGAATAAGCAATTAATATACTTGAACTTTTTTCTAATGATAACAAGACTATATAAGCTTCATAGAATTGGATCTTAAACTTAACTTAATAGGTAGGAATTTAGTCTTTAATAGATTGTATTCAATTAGCATTATGATTAGGAGAAGGTTAAGATACTATAAAGTATATGGTTTGTGTATCGAACTGTTTTATACAAACACTTTAAGGAACTTTGGGTATGGTATATTGGTATGATTAAGTCTTTCAAAAGCACTACACATAATGAATGTCCCACAAATGTTTTATTTCTTTTTTCTTTTTGTGAACTTAGAACATTGGTAAAAAAGACCAAACTATAAAAAAGAAATGATAGTTGGAGCAAGCATGTTGCTTTTAATTTAGGCTAATTATACTAAAAGGAAGGTCAAATAAAAAGTCCCACAAAAGTCAAAACCACTTGTGTGGCTTAGAAAGGGCATTCCACCAATTTGTCCTTTTGGTTTCGAATACAAATTTTTTGAGTGTGCGTTATCATTACAAAATAGGCGAGGTTAAGGAAGATTGTGTTTTTGTAGTTTAACTTCTTTGCTTATGTAGAAATTTTATTAATTTGAATTTATGGATAACATGTGCTCCGATTAAATTTAATTTAACATTTCTAACATATAAAAAAAGACAGTACATTATTTTATTTTATTTTTGGAAAGATAAACTCATCACTATCATGAATGAATCCACGATATATATATACACGTTGTCTATACGAGGACTTGAACCCTCAAAATCTAAAAAGTTATGCATCGTGATAACGTTAACAATTATAAAAAATAAGTACTAAAAATTACTGTATAAAACTTTTCATTTTACATTCACTTATTACTATCAATCATTAGACTATTAATTTATTTATTTTTTTCAACCAAACTTGTTTTAAATACAAAGATAAAATAACATTCCTTTATCTCTATCCATCTATCTATCTATAAAGTATAAATGTACATGAATATACATTTCCTAAATTATCTCTTGACCATTTCCGATCATTTTCCTATTCACCTAATACGTAATATATGTAATAATGCTATTAAAGTTTGGACATAAAACATTTTGTGATAATAATAATACATCAAACAGAATAACTATTACACATTTTACAAATAAATTATCACCCATTTTACCATCTTTATCGATCTACCGAATTCACAAATGCAACTTGCTCTTATATTAAAATGTAAGACATCAAGAAGAATGAAACTCATTTCTAAGTAGAAGTGACTTGTTATGTTAGAATTAAGACATGTCACAAATTTAATCACCTTATTAGGACCAAAAAATGTGCATTTTACATTCCCTGTGGTTTCAGGCTTTAGCAGAACTTACAAAAACCCTTATTGAAGTTTTAATGATGAATGGTTCACCTTGAAACTAGGTGATCAATCGCAAAAAAGTAACTACCTACAAAAATAAATGATGCAACTCCACTGCGAGCCATTCGCAACCAAATGCCACGAAAAAGTATATTTCTATCTCGAGGATGGATGCCTGTAAGTCGCTCGAACCTCTTTCCCGGCAAAGTCCACCTCAAAAACTTCCTCTCCATGGTAATATACTGCAATCAAATACATAAGTATATGTTTTTTTTTTCCAATGAATACATATGACAGGTGCATTTAGATAAGTTAACATAAAGCAACAATCTTTTGGTTAAATCGGGTTGAAAATTTCAACTTGTCTATGTAAAAAATGTGACTCTGGCTTACTTTCATGCTAACGTAAACGTGAATAAAAGTTATACCTAAAAGAAAGATTTCAACCCAGTAATGTGAAATAAAAAGGTGATTTGTGCTTTCCTTTCATGCTAATGAAACGGGTAAAAGAAAATAAAAATTAAAATTCAACTACATATGTAATTTAACCCATCTTAAGAAATTATCTTTTATTT
This sequence comes from Rutidosis leptorrhynchoides, assembly GCF_046630445.1. NCBI lineage: Eukaryota > Viridiplantae > Streptophyta > Magnoliopsida > Asterales > Asteraceae > Rutidosis > Rutidosis leptorrhynchoides. Next base: position 650,644,371 of record NC_092333.1, read on the forward strand.
GCAATCAAATGTTGCAATCCTAAGGGCATGTTTACTTTCCACTTAATAATCCGGTTTTGTACAACTCTTAATTCAGGAAGTAAAATTATTGTTTCTTTGTCACTTAATCTGCCTCTTAATATGAAATTTGGTCTGTTTTCAGGAGACATGGAATCAGACACCCCTCCAGAACAAAAGGCAAATGGAAACAGAGGCAAATTCAGGAAAAAAGTAAACAGCCCCTTAGTTATTCAATTATTAGGAACAGGGGCCTCTGCAATTATTAGAGCATGCTGATTTATGTAATTCTGAATAAACTGATCGAAGGCCAATTTAAAGATCACATGCTAATAGTATGTTTAAAAGTATTTTATGATAAAAAATCATACCTTTGGTAGCACAAGACATTGTGATCGACATTTGGCAGTGTCAAAAGAATGAGACGCTGCAGCAGCAACCGAGCCTGAAAATCCAGCTGCCAGACTAACAGCTAAAGGGTGTAATGGGCCAACATCTTCATCAGAACTAAAAAATAAAATACAAAAATACAAAAATTTGTGGTTTAATACCTTGATACCAAGCCTGTTTACTTGCAACTTTTTAAGACAGTCACACGTGACAAATTGGTCAGGACTCAGGTGGGACGGGTTGACTATTTGACTAGCGAGTCAAAAGATGTCCGGGTCAAGATAAGTAATTATACAGGTATGTAATAGACATCTTACAAAAACACCATATATTACAACAATAACCTTTTTTTAATATAAGAATTCAAATGGTTTATCCAAGTTGAATACACTGTAGGCAACTTTCGACCGACATGACCCGTTTTTCATCCAGCTAATTCCTTAAATATAAGTATACGACCCTTGTGATTGTGACCCGCTAGAGAGATAAATTTTATCTCGGAAACACATAATCAATTTACCAATAGATAGATCGAAATTAATACCAAACCAAATAAAACCAAACAAAACATTTATATGAGTGTACAAACCTAGGAATCGGGTCCATTCCAACCGCCTTCCAATCCAGCATCGCACGATGCAAAAATTGCCAGGTTGAAAAAAACACACCACCAAAAATGGAATCGCGAGCTAACCCTGATCGCATACCCCTCCACAAGGCACCCCATCCTTCTAGAGATATGACATCAGCAGGGGCCCTAACATTATACACGGGTGGGGCCCGCCCGGTCCCAGTCATCATCCACGGGTACTCTTTCAATGAGCTAGTCAAGTTCTTATTATTAGTATTTAGGGTGGACAATAGACCAACAGAATGATTCAACGCCTTAACGTCTGGACTATATCCGCGTAGTAATTTTGCAACCGAATTGGATGATACAGACGTTGTTTTTTGTAATGCAGTTGAAGATTTTGAAACACGAGAAGCTGATGTCACTTGTGCACGAATTGTAAAAAGTTCAAATGGAGAACTCATAATTGATTCGATAGCACCCGATGCGATTCCGGCCATTAAAGCCTCTGAGACGTACACGTAATTATCTTTACGTCCATCTGCATAAACATGGGACCCACCAAAATGAAACAGGTGTATGCAGAAGATTTAATCATGCAGAGTATTACAAGAATGACTGAATGAGATGCCATCCGGAATCGGAAAATGATTAAAGTAACTCGAATAACCAACAAGGATAAGTACAAAAAGATGAACAATGTACCTTTATAAAAAGCTGTTAACAATTCGTAGGTACCAAAACGTGCTCCAACACCAAATATTCTTCCTAAAGCCAGCCAACCAAAACCACTGTACAATCCTGCAAATTTTAAAATAAAACTATGTAACGACCAAAAATGAGTTAACAACCAAAAATGAGTTAACGTGTGAGATACTTAGATATGCATATCTAATGCATGTATGTTCATAAAAGATTCTTATTTGGACTTTGAAGTACGGATGATTGTCACACAAGGTCGTAAAGTCGCTAGTCGGGGACTAGTTGGTCGGGACCTTGTGAGGACTAATCGGCCAAGTTGGAGACTAGTACGTTGACCAAATTTGACACTGACTGGACTACTTGGACCGATTTTTGACCGAATAAATCCGACCTGACTAAGACTTTGATAACTTTGACCGAATAAATCAGCCAAGTCGGACTCGGAGGCTAGTTGCGGTTTAGTCAGACTACTTCAAAATCCCGACTCGACGGGGACTAGTCAGCCTAGACGAGGTACTGTTACAACCATGCTGTCACATGGAAGGCAAAACAGTCATACACAAGGAAATGGAAATGAACAAGTGAACTACTTGGTTTATTTGCACAAACTATTATTTTCTCAATGACAAAAGAATGCTGTATGAATTCAGTTGTGTTACTCTATGATTAATTACAAACAATCCCATAATCACGTACCTATGATGCTCAAAATCATAATGCAGGAAACTACTTCACGTGCACAGAACATTAATTCCTCTGTGATTTTGAGCATCATAGCTAAGTGATTATGAGATTGTTTATAATTAATCATAAAGTATATATATTTTAAGCACACTAAAACTAACAAAAAAGATGCATAGCACTTGGTAAAGATGCATTTCATATTTTCGAAGTTTAATCTAGCGTATTAAGTACTTTAGCATTATAACTTCTAGCACATTTCATAATTGTATGGCAGAAAGATTAATGGATCTCATAATTCAGAAAATAATAGAGAAATAGTACCTAAATTTCCGGATAATTTACGAACTCTATCGAACACCTGAGCTGCAGTCAACTGTTTATCAGGGCCTGATCCAACCTGTTAGTAATTTAAAGATCAAACAATAACGACTAATAAGGATGGGATTTAAGAAGAAAATTAAAAAGGTGTAAACTTGCATATATAAATCAAGGATATACGAGTATATCAAGAACCTGAATTAGGGTTTTAATTGTTTCAAAAGGGTAAGTGGCAGCAGTGCCTAATGTTAGGGCTCCTGCACCTGCAACTGCGTGTATTGCAAATGTTTGATTCCTTATGAATTCTTCCATTTTATTATGTAGTAAACAAGGAATGTAAGTGGTTATCTGAAGATGATGATTTGAGGGTTTTAGCTTTCATATATCTGGAGTTTGATTGATTTAGGGCTACTAGGGTTTAACCTAGAAAGAAAAAGTTTGCATCTTTTGTATAGATTGCTTAATTGTTTAAATCCTATCCTATAAATACAATAATTAAAAAGTTCTAAAAATAAAAAGAATACAATAATCTAAGAATTTTTCTAAAGATAAACGTGTAATTATTTACTAGGGAAATGATCCGCTGAACTACTGTTTTTTCAAACGAAACAGTTTGATGATATACTAGCTTAAGATCCGCGAATTCGCGGAGTTACTTATGGGTCAAATTAAATTTATAGTTGTTTCATTATTAGAATTTTATATAGTACTTGTTAGGTTGATTAGAATTATAAAGTTCTCAGAATCTGTAAGATTTTTTCTTTTTTTAATGAAAAAAAAAGCCAAGAAAATATGTATGCTTCATATTAGTACATCGTATGCAATTGAATTAGACAAATAAAAATAGAAGAGATAAATTCATTATTTTATATTATTATATATATCACACGGACTTTTATTAAAGAATAAAGAAAGATATAGTACAAAATCGATTTTCTAATCAAAAAGAAACAACAGACACGCAACCAACCCGAACACAAGCTAAAACAGACACTTGCTTAAACGACCCAAACAAACCAGCTAAACACATTATGAAATCTTCCAAAGGTCCTTCATATGTCGAGCTTGAAGAGTATCTTTAAATCGTAGGGACATAAGTTTCAACCTGGTCGCCATAATATATATCACACGGACTCGTTCCATAGATTCTTGTTGCCTTAACAGGGCCCGCCAAGAGCTTGACCCTGTTCACAAATGAGGTTGACATATGATAAAAATAACATAGTATCTGCCTTGCATTGATAACTTCATATACTACTATGTATAAGATCAAAGAGCAATGGGCTTATTTTATACAAGCAGTTTCTCCCAAGCTGATACACTAATTTATTTATCATATAAACATCCGTAGATGGATAACTTCATATACTACTATGTATAAGATCAAAGAGCAATGGGCTTATTCTATACAAGCAGTTTCTCCCAAGCTGATACACTAATTTATTTATCATATAAACATCCGTAGATGGTAGACAGACCAAAAAATTATACTCAAAGCAATAAAATGAGTACGAATTTGGTGGTGGGGCAAACTTATCTTATAAGCAATAAAATGAATATAAAAGAATAACTGGTGGATCAATATTATAAGGTCTATTTTAAAAAAACGCTATTACAAACAGGTGCTCTGATGTATTTATTGTAGATCGAATACAGTAATACAAACTTGGAAGAGATTAGTGCATATTACCATTTCATCACATTATATGTCGGCCCAAGCGCTTTCCAAACCCTTTGGAAAGGCAGGTTCTCAACTGTTGTTAAAGGTTCAAATATAGCTTACCCCTAAATAAATCAGCCCTATCTTTTCAAGCGGGTGTAACTTTGAGCTTGTGGTTGGAAGTGAACCTGATTGTGATGTGTACTAAAAGAAATATATGCATCTCTGTATACAATAGTACAATCTGCATCACGAAAGATACAAATCATAAAAACCTTTGTTCCATCAGTGCAACCCAACCATTTATACTTTTTATATATATAAAGTATAAAGGTCAAATGCACATACAAGTTCCAAAACTAAAGGTCAAGAAAGGTCAGGGTAGTATTTATTGTACCTTCATCCGTCTATAAGAAAGCCCAAGGCAGCATACAAACTTACCCTGAAAAAACAATTTTGTATGAGGTACTTTCAAGAAATATAAGAATTCCAAATTGTAATAAACCAGAATTCACTTGAATTTTAAGGTTATTAGACATACCAAGATCAACCTTGAATAAGATCATCAAGAGATGGGTGAGCTTCAAGCATAATTTTAACTATCCAAAAATTATTTTAAAAATAATAAAAAACAGGTTAAAAGCTCACTCTAAATTTCAAGCAATTCATTAGTAATTTATATACAGGACATGGATATCGCTAGTCACATTTACCCAAACAAAAACATGCATTGCATTTGTAGAATAGTTACTAAGAAAATGAACCAACAGATAAGGGTTTTTAAAATGGTGCATTGTATATATCAAGATTATGTACCTTTTTACAGAATCTCTTTCCATGATTGAAACTAATCAACTGATAGTTGTCTGTTTCAGCGATGTCAATGGCCGCCTTCTTTTACCAATTTCAACCTGGGGCACATTACACTGGCGCCAGAGGTATTTTCTGAAAGAAAAAAGAAAAAAAAAAAAAACTTGCATCACAAAAGCCAACCACGATGCAACGTTCCTCTTTCTTATGTATAGTGAAATAGATAAATAGATTCGTATGCCTATTCAAAGAAATCGACATATAAAGACCCATTGTCAATCTGTTGGCCCACTGGAAGTAAGGTTACACTTTAAATAACAAAAGTAACATCTTTTGACCCATCTACTAACGCCCGCTTTAATACCTCTTCCGAAGGGCAGTAACATCTTTTGACCTCTGGGTGAAACCTGGTTATCATAGCAGAAATTTAAATTTTTTTTGAACCAAATGTGAGTAGTTATATGGGATGATAAATGGAAAAGAAGAGTTTACCATTAACTGTGGCATGTATTAAGATTGGTAATGACGGTCACAAAGATGACTTTCTTTGATAAACCTTGCCATTTAAAAACCCGCAATGGAATGTGTTGCATAAGAGGATGATCACTAATAATAATGTCTGGCTTATACTCCATTAAACCAGCCTTAACTTCCCTTCAAAACAATATTTTTTCGTAAGAGAAAAAAAGTTATAAAATTTGAAGAATTCCTATAAAAATTTTCAGCTTATAAAAAGTTTAAGAATCATCTGATTTAGTGTTGGTACATTGATCATAACAATGTATGTGCCAAGTATACAACTAAATTAAGATTAACATTACAAAAGTGTCAATATATAAATATGGAAATACTGATAGGATAAAGCTATATACATATACTTGGCATAGAAGGCAGCAATGGCACCAAGGTAAGCACCAGGTATCCATCTTGAAGATGTCCCGTGGATTCACGAGTTTGTATAATAAAAAATATTTAAAGAGTTAACAAAATAATGTTTGTATGAAAATTACATTATCATTAGTAACAGTTAGAATGGGTTCAAATTGCTAACATAATTATACACATATATTAATAATAAACAACGAATTTTTCAAAGATAGACTATAGAAAAGTAGAAAAATCAAAAAGAAGAACCTGCAATATAGTATATGTATATGTACTTGTAGATTGTTCAAATTGACTGAATTCAAAGTGCATATAAATGTGAATTTCATAAACTATAAGCAGAGAAGATAACATAACAATGTGATCTTGTGGTACCTGGAGATCCATAACTCAAATAATTCTAGCAACTTTGAAACACTGAACTGTTAAAAGATCACATGTATCAAACTGAAACTCTTTGCACACACTCTTGAATTGACACTACATGTAAATAAATGATACAATACTAACTATTAACAAAATCAGTTTCATTACATACTGTTGGGTTAAAAGAAAACCTTTTTATAAGTTGTAGACCACCATCAACATACGTAGTTAACAAAATCAGTTTCAATACATATGTATGAGTCAAAAGGAAACTTCTTCTTTAATTTTTAAATCAGAATCCCTTAAATCAGACTAAAAAAATGGGTAAGAGTGTGAGAGAGAGTGTGAGGAGAGAGAGTGTGAGGAGAGAGAGAGCAAGGTATGCAAGCTTCAAGGCGGGTTTCGATTTCAAGCAAGATAGTTACAATGGGAGACTAAACAAAAATGATTTTCCAAGATTAATCAAGAACCAATGGACGTCGTTCATGTTTTTCAACTATCCCGATAGTTGGAACATGGAGAAGTTATGGCGTGTTTTCAAAACTCATGGTGATCTGAAAGACATCTATATGGCAAACAAGAGACTTAAGAGTGGTCAGCGATTTGCTTTCGCTAGGTTCGGTGATGTGGTGAATGTTAACAGATTGCTTACTTCTCTCGAAACCATTGTTTTTGATGGTTTCCCGATCAAGGTTTTCTTGGCTCAAGAAAGAGGCAGACGATACCAGGGTTCTGGTGATTCAAGAAGGTTCAACCCAGGTAACAATAGCCGTGAAGTAAAGTGGTCCAATGCTTACACTGATAGCAGAAGATTTAATGAAGTTGTTAACAGTCCAACCAAAGATCTAAGATCCAAAATTAACAATAACAAGGATGATCTGAGGTCCATTCTTGTTAACAAAAAGAAGGAAGTTTCGAGCCAGGCAGTTTTAGAAGAAGAAAAAGATATTAGGGTTGTGAGTATTAAAAAAGACAGATGCAACAATGATGATTTTCTGGATAGATGTATCGTTGCTCATGTTAAAAACATTGATTTAATCAATCAATTCAACACTTTATGTCGTGCAGAAGGTCTTGATGATTTTTCCATCAAATACCTGGGAGGTCTTGACCTATTAATCCAATGCAAATCTAAAACCATGGTGGAAAATATTATGAAGATGGAAAATCATGTTATTTACAAGTGGTGTACTGGTATCGAGCGACTAAAGTTAAATTATTGGACGACAGGTGGAAGGTACGTCTGGGTTGATATCAAAGGAGTGCCGGTCACTTGTTGGAATGACGATGTGTTTACTGAAATTGCTGGAAAATGGGGAAGGATCATTCAACTTGAAAATTGTTCTATTACATCCCATAACCAAAACCTAACATCTGGGCATGCGTTAATTCATGTCATGGACCTTGGGCATATCTATGGGACTGCAAAAATCATCGTTGATGACCTCCTTCTAATCCATGTTTCGGTTATTGAAGATCGTAATCGTTTGGTTCAACTAGATATTGATCCACCATTGTCTGAATGGGTGGATGATGATGAAAAATCTGATAAAGTTGAGATAGAAGGTCTTGTTGATGGTGATCCAAATAGTAACAATGACAACTCTGATGAAGAGTTCGTCGACGACAGTTTTGATTCATCAGAGGAGGAGGACTCTCCTTTTCTTCGTGATGATCGGCCCATCGGTGTTAACCCATCTCCGGTGAAACTTGACCGGAATATGGATGGTGTTTTGGAAGACGAAGAATCCGGGTGTAATAATGGTGTTAGCGGGTCCCAAGAGAAAGTGCATGATGAGTGTCACAGGAATGCTGAACATGGGGAATCCCAAGACAACTTTAACGGTGTTTTTTCCCCAAAAAAGAATAATGACCATAGCACTAACTATCCTACCTTTTCCAAGTCACGTTCTCTAAACCTAGAAGATACCATAGAGTGTGTTGAGGAAACAGGTTTTTTCAAAGTTAATGGGCTGGCCCAAGATGATAATAACTCCTTCAGCCCTATTAGATTTGGCAACCTTAATCTTGAAAATCCAATGACTCCATTCTGCAGCCCACCAAAAGTTGTATTCTCCCCTAATGGGCCTGTTAACGTTACTACTCATGTAGATTGTGGGCAGATTGACGCAGAAGTAGATGGGCAGATTGAAACAGATCGTCTGGAACAGGAAAACATGGGACCAAGTTTAAACGCAGAAGTAGATGGGCAGATTGAAACAGATCGTCTGGAACAGGAAACCATGGGGCAAAGTTTAAACGCAGAAGTAGATAGGCCGACTAAACCTGTGATGTTTCATAGCCCTAATAGTCCACTACTTAATTCTAATTGTAACCCCTCTAGACTTTCTGTTCCAATTGAACATACGTATACTGAGGTTCCTGATCCGACCAATAATAACAATATCAACCGTCGTAAGGGTGAAAAGGCTAGGTATTTTTCACGTGGTAAGGGTATTGATTCTGCGATAAATATTGATCGGGGTAAAACCAAGCGGGTGAGTCGAACGAATTCTTCAAAAAAGGACTGCTGTTTCTCGAAGTTACAAAGATGGAAAACCTCATCGCGACTTATGAACTCAAAGAGGGCTGCCAAGATTGATCATCAGAAGAACGAGTTTCTTAAATCTACCAGCTCTTCGTGCGCTAAGCAACCTAATTCTGTAGTTTCCAGGAGATCAACATCAAACACAAGGCAGGTATCCAATTCGAATAATTCATCTTTTTCAATTTCCAATAGTGGTTTAAGAGACTTTGGTGATCAATTAGGTCTCAGGTGGGTGGAAAAAGCCACCCATTAAATCCCTGATCCTAATCTTCTCGTTATATTTATATGTTTTATGAAGTTCCTGTCATTAAATATTAGAGGGTTTCGAGTTGGTAAAGAATGTAAACTCGGTTGGCTTAAAAGTATTTGTCGTTCTGAAAAACCTAACTTTGTGATTCTACAAGAAACAAAACTTCACTCTGTTGATTTACAATGGATTTGTAGTTTGTGGGGGAACCATAATGTTAATTATATTCAAAAGGAAATGGTTGGCAAGTCGGGTGGGCAATTGATTATATGGGATAGTAATGATTTTATTGTTTCTGATTCGTTTGTTTCAAATTTTTTTATTGGTGTTCGAGGTGTATGGAAGAGTTCCGGAAAGCAATTTAATGTGATCAATGTTTATGGTCCACATGATGATCAAAGTAAACAACTCTTTTGGGATCAATTACAAAGAAAAATCTCAAATGAACCAAATGTTCCATGGGTGATTTGTGGGGATTTTAATGAAGTTAGATCCGAAGATGAAAGACTTAATTGCCATTTCATTGAAAATAGAGCTACTAGTTTTAATGATTTTATCAACGTTTCCAAGTTAATTGATATTCCGTTAGGGGGTAGATTGTTCACTCGTGTTAGTGACGATGGCACCAAATTTAGCAAATTAGACCGCTTCTTAGTCAATGATAGTTTTAACAATTTATGGAGTTGTCTTTCAGTGGTTGCTCTAGATCGTGGTAAATCGGATCATTGTCCTATCATTCTTAAGGATGATATCAAAAATTTCGGGCCAAAACCTATTAAAGTTTTTGATGAATGGCTAGACATTGCAAATATCGATCATGTTATAAATGAAGCTTGGGCCGAAGATGGTGGGGGTGGAGCCCGTAAAGATTGTTGCTTACGAAACAAAATAAAAAAGACTAAACTCGCGCTAAAATCAAAAAGTTTTCAAAAGTTTGGTAATTTAGAGGGTGAAATTGAAATATTGAAATCCATTGCAAGTAACCTCGAACATAAAGCCGAATTGGGTCTCATAAATGATGATGAAAGAAAACAATGGCTAGATGCGAGAAAAGAATGGTTCCAAAAGGAGAAAATTAATGTTAACATGCTAAAACAAAAAGCTCGAGTTCGTTGGATTCTAGAAGGTGATGAGAATACTAAATATTTCCATTCGGTGATTAAAAGAGGATACAACAAAAATAATATCCGAGGGTTATCCATTAATGGGGTATGGTGTGAAGATCCAAGTGATATCAAAGAGGCGGCTTTTCAACATTTTAAGAGCCGTTTTGAAGAACAACAGGGTGTTAGACCTAGTCTTATTAACCTTACTTATCCCACTCTATCATTCGAGGAGGCATCGGGGCTTGAATCTCCCATTAGTAAGTCGGAAGTTTTTGAAGCAATACATGATTGTGGTAGTTCGAAAGCCCCCGGACCCGACGGTTTTAATCTTAGATTTTTTAAGAAGTTTTGGGATATTATTAAGGAAGATGTTCTTAATGCTATTACATGGTTTTGGGAAAAAGGTGAATTTTCGAAGGGATGTAATGCTTCTTTTGTTACCTTAATCCCTAAGAAAAGTGATCCTATTACCCTTAGTGATTACCGACCCATTAGTCTCATTGGTAGCTTTTATAAAATTGTAGCAAAGATTCTTTCTAATAGACTAAGAAAAGTTATACCAAAATTAATCGGGTCGGAACAAAGTGCCTTTCTAAAAGAAAGATATATCCTTGATGGTGTGTTGGTCGCCAATGAATCTATTGAATATTTGAAGAACCAAAAGAAAAAAGGACTTGTTTTTAAGGTTGATTTCGAGAAAGCATTTGATAGTCTTAATTGGGACTTTCTAATGGAGGTGATGACATGTATGGGATTTGGTAGTAAATGGTGTAAATGGATCCTTGCTTGTCTAAAATCGGCTAGCATATCTATTCTTATTAACGGATCTCCCACTCGTGAATTTTCCATTGGTAGAGGTGTAAGACAAGGTGATCCGTTATCCCCTTTCTTGTTCATTCTTGCAGGGGAAGGCCTCAACATCCTAACTAAAGCCGCGATTGATCGAGGTTTATTCAAGGGGGTGGAGATAGGAAAAGATAAAGTCATGATATCACACCTACAGTATGCGGACGATACGATGTTTCTAGGTGATTGGTCAAGTTGTAATGCGCGTAATCTTATCAATATATTGAAGTGTTTTGAACTTGCTTCGGGTTTAAAGGTTAATTTTCATAAAAGTTGCCTTTACGGTGTTGGTGTTAGTGCGGGGGATGTGGAGAACTTAGCAAGGCGTATGGGTTGCAAAGCCGGAAAATTCCCCTTTATTTACCTTGGTTTACCAATTGGTGCTAAAATGAAGAAAATTGGTGATTGGTCCCCGGTTATTGAAAAGTTCAAAAAACGACTATCGGAATGGAAAATGAGAACGATGTCTTTTGGGGGTAGATTAGTTCTTCTTAAATCGGTGCTTAATAGTCTTCCGTTGTATTACTTCGCGCTTTTTCGTGCCCCGCCTTGTGTGCTTAAATTACTTGAGAGTGTGAGACGTATTTTCTTTTGGGGCGGGGATTTTTCGGGCTCAAAAATTTCTTGGGTAAAATGGACCCATACATGTTTACCTTACGGGGCGGGGGGTCTTAACATTGGGTCATTAAAAGCCAAAAATCTTGCTCTTTTGGGCAAGTGGTGGTGGAGGTTCAAAAACGAATCCAATTGTCTTTGGACTAACATCATTCGAAGCATTTATGGAATTGACGGTGGCTTGAGGTCGGGAGATGGGCATGCCCGTCAATCGGCCTCGGGTATTTGGAAAAATATTATTTTTGCAGGAAATGCAATTGAAGATTGTCATGTTGCTTTCAAGAATTCTTTCAAAAAGTCAATCGGAGATGGCAAATCTACTTCATTTTGGAAGGATATTTGGTGCGGGGCAGTATATTTTAAGGACATGTTCCCGAGACTTTATATGCTCGATTCAAACAAGGAAGCTATGTGTAGTGACCCGAACTTTTCCATGTTTATATATATTAATTGAGATTGATATTTACATGATTAAATGTTTCCAACATGTTAAGCAATCAAACTTGTTAAGACTTGATTAATTGAAATAGGTTTCATATAGACAATTGACCACCCAAGTTGACCGGTGATTCACGAACGTTAAAACTTGTAAAAAAAAAACTATATGATGACATATATATGGTTATATATATAGTTAACATGATATTATGATAAGTAAACATATCATTAATTATATTAACAATGAACTACATATGTAAAAACAAGACTACTAACTTAATGATTTTGAAACGAGACATATATGTAACGTTTATCGTTGTAACGACATTTAATGTATATATATCATATTAAGAGATATTCGTACATAATAATATCATGATAATATAATAATTTAAAATCTCTTTTGATATTATAAACATTGGGTTAACAACATTTAACAAGATCGTTAACCTAAAGGTTTCAAAACAACACTTACATGTAACGACTAACGATGACTTAACGACTCAGTTAAAATGTATATACATGTAGTGTTTTAATATGTATTTATACACTTTTGAAAGACTTCAATACACTTATCAAAATACTTCTACTTAACAAAAATGCTTACAATTACATCCTCGTTCAGTTTCATCAACAATTCTACTCGTATGCACCCGTATTCGTACTCGTACAATACACAGCTTTTAGATGTATGTACTATTGGTATATACACTCCAATGATCAGCTCTTAGCAGCCCATGTGAGTCACCTAACACATGTGGGAACCATCATTTGGCAACTAGCATGAAATATCTCATAAAATTACAAAAATATGAGTAATCATTCATGACTTATTTACATGAAAACAAAATTACATATCCTTTATATCTAATCCATACACCAACGACCAAAAACACCTACAAACACTTTCATTCTTCAATTTTCTTCATCTAATTGATCTCTCTCAAGTTCTATCTTCAAGTTCTAAGTGTTCTTCATAGATTCCAAAAGTTCTAGTTTCATAAAATCAAGAATACTTTCAAGTTTGCTAGCTCACTTCCAATCTTGTAAGGTGATCATCCAACCTCAAGAAATCTTTGTTTCTTACAGTAGGTTATCATTCTAATACAAGGTAATAATCATATTCAAACTTTGGTTCAATTTCTATAACTATAACAATCTTATTTCAAGTGATGATCTTACTTGAACTTGTTTTCGTGTAATGATTCTGCTTCAAGAACTTCGAGCCATCCAAGGATCCATTGAAGCTAGATCCATTTTTCTCTTTTCCAGTAGGTTTATCCAAGGAAATTAAGGTAGTAATGATGTTCATAACATCATTCGATTCATACATATAAAGCTATCTTATTCGAAGGTTTAAACTTGTAATCACTAGAACATAGTTTAGTTAATTCTAAACTTGTTCGCAAACAAAAGTTAATCCTTCTAACTTGACTTTTAAAATCAACTAAACACATGTTCTATATCTATATGATATGCTAACTTAATGATTTAAAACCTGGAAACACGAAAAACACCGTAAAACCGGATTTACGCCGTCGTAGTAACACCGCGGGCTGTTTTGGGTTAGTTAATTAAAAACTATGATAAACTTTGATTTAAAAGTTGTTATTCTGAGAAAATGATTTTTATTATGAACATGAAACTATATCCAAAAATTATGGTTAAACTCAAAGTGGAAGTATGTTTTCTAAAATGGTCATCTAGACGTCGTTCTTTTGACTGAAATGACTACCTTTACAAAAACAACTTGTAACTTATTTTTCCGACTATAAACCTATACTTTTTCTGTTTAGATTCATAAAATAGAGTTCAATATGAAACCATAGCAATTTGATTCACTCAAAACGGATTTAAAATGAAGAAGTTATGGGTAAAACAAGATTGGATAATTTTTCTCATTTTAGCTACGTGAAAATTGGTAACAAATCTATTCCAACCATAACTTAATCAACTTGTATTGTATATTATGTAATCTTGAGATACCATAGACACGTATACAATGTTTCGACCTATCATGTCGACACATCTATATATATTTCGGAACAACCATAGACACTCTATATGTGAATGTTGGAGTTAGCTATACAGGGTTGAGGTTGATTCCAAAATATATATAGTTTGAGTTGTGATCAATACTGAGATACGTATACACTGGGTCGTGGATTGATTCAAGATAATATTTATCGATTTATTTCTGTACATCTAACTGTGGACAACTAGTTATAGGTTACTAACGAGGACAGCTGACTTAATAAACTTAAAACATCAAAATATATTAAAAGTGTTGTAAATATATTTTGAACATACTTTAATATATATGTATATATTGTTATAGGTTCGTGAATCAACAGTGGCCAAGTCTTACTTCCCGACGAAGTAAAAATCTGTGAAAGTGAGTTATAGTCCCACTTTTAAAATCTAATATTTTTGGGATGAGAATACATGCAGGTTTTATAAATGATTTACAAAATAGACACAAGTACGTGAAACTACATTCTATGGTTGAATTATCGAAATCGAATATGCCCCTTTTTATTAAGTCTGGTAATCTAAGAATTAGGGAACAGACACCCTAATTGACGCGAATCCTAAAGATAGATCTATTGGGCCTAACAAACCCCATCCAAAGTACCGGATGCTTTAGTACTTCGAAATTTATATCATATCCGAAGGGTGTCCCGGAATGATGGAGATATTCTTATATATGCATCTTGTTATTGTCGGTTACCAGGTGTTCACCATATGAATGATTTTTATCTCTATGTATGGGATGTGTATTGAAATATGAAATCTTGTGGTCTATTGTTACGATTTGATATATATAGGTTAAACCTATAACTCACCAACATTTTTGTTGACGTTTAAAGCATGTTTATTCTCAGGTGAATATTAAGAGCTTCCGCTGTTGCATACTAAAATAAGGACAAGATTTGGAGTCCATGTTTGTATGATATTGTGTAAAAACTGCATTCAAGAAACTGATTTCGATGTAACATATTTGTATTATAAACCATTATGTAATGGTCGTGTGTAAACAGGATATTTTAGATTATCATTATTTGATAATCTACGTAAAGCTTTTTAAACCTTTATTTATGAAATAAAGGTTATGGTTTGTTTTAAAAAGGAATGCAGTCTTTGAAAAACGTCTCATATAGAGGTCAAAACCTCGCAACGAAATCAATTAATATGGAACGTTTTTAATCAATAAGAACGGGACATTTCAGTTGGTATCCGAGCGTTGGTCTTAGAGAACCAGAAAATTTACATTAGTGTGTCTTATTGAGTTTGTTAGGATGCATTAGTGAGTCTGGACTTCGACCGTGTTTTCTTTAAAAATGATTGCTTAACATTTTTGTTGGAAACTATATATTTTTAACATATGAATATTATGTGATATATTAATCTCTTAACGTGTTTGATATTATGTGATAGATGTCTACCTCTAGAACAAGTCCCATTGATTCACCTAATAATAATGAAGAGTCAAATGTAAATTGGAATGATTTGTGGACTGATTCACAAGTTCCCGAAGAGGAACCGGAAGAAGAGTCGGAACCGGAAGAAGAATCGGAACCGGAAGAAGAATCGGAACCGGATGAAGAAATAGAACCGGTGGGGGAAATAATAAAACGGTTAAGTAAAAGAAAATCCTCAACCAACCGACCAAAGTTAATTATGGTCAATGGTGTTTCCGCCAAGGAAGCAAAATATTGGGAGGATTACCAATTCTCCGATGAATCGGATTCCGACGAGAATTCCGATGATGTTATAGAAATTACCCCAACTGAATTTAAAAAGGCAAAAGAAAATAATAAGGGAAAGGGCATAAAAATAGAGAAATCTAATTCCAACCCCGATGAACTTTATATGTATCGTCAACCCCCGAAGTCCTTAAGTTGTAACAATGACCCGGGAACCTCTAAACCACCAGGTTTTTCTAAACCAATGTGGACAACGACGGCTCGTATTAGGGGAACATCATATATCCCTAGAAACTTGGCAAAACGAACCAAAACCGAAGAAGAAGAAACGAGCGAGTCGGAATAAGATAGTTGTATTCGTGTGGTGTAATATATGGAATATAGTGTTCTTATGCTTTATGATATATGTAAAAATTGCTTGTATTAATAAGTATTTTTTTTATGAATCTAACTCTTGTCTATTTTACAGTTTAAAAACACAAAATGGATAGACAACCCAATATTTTAAGAGACCTACCCGGAGACATGATTGATGAAATCTTGTCTAGAGTCGGCCAGAATTCTTCGGCACAACTATTTAAGGCGAGATCAGTTTGTAAGACATTCGAAGAACGTTCCAAGAATGTCTTGGTTTATAAGAGACTTTCGTTTGAAAGATGGGGGATATCACATTGGGAAACCCATAAGTTACGATGTGTTTACTTTGACGCATATATTGCGGGGAACCCAAATGCTATTTTACGCAACGGGTTAAGAAATTATTTTGACTCAATATATCCGAATATTGGACTTCGTGATTTAGAAAAAGCGGCTAACATGCAACATAAAGAAGCATGTTATGCTTACGGATTAGTAATGTTCGCTTCTCACCAAAGTGAGAACAAGAACATCGGGCTACAACTATTAAACAAAACGTTTCCACAAGTGACGGAGTCGGTAATTGGGGTAAGAAATGAGGTTTTTAGATTATTACGGGACTGTTGGACATTACGTAACCCTCGTCCCTTTGATGACGTTACAACACGCTGTCTTATCAACGGCCATAACGGTTATGTTGCACAAGACCAAGGATGGGAAGTAGTCCTAGTAAAACCAGAATGCATGACTTGTTTCTGGACGTATGAATTACGTGTCTTTATTGCCTTTGCTGAACGACTTGTGTACTAGCTAGAATTGTCTTCACAACTATCTTGTATCAAAGTTATTGTGTGCTATATTTCATGCTTTATGTAAAATAAGCGGTATTGTAAGTTTGTAAAATATTGTATAAAAGTTTGAACGCGAAATATTATTATAATCAGTTTTTCATATAGAATTGTAGTAGTTGAATTGTATATTAGCTACTAAGTATGAACTTAACGGGTAGGTACTACCCGAATTTAAACTTATAAAACGCTAATATGAAGAAAAAGCTTTTATAAATGAGTTCATATTATGCTACGAAATACTATTAACTACTCTTAATATTCTGTATGATTAACTTGTTCCATTTAACTATTTTGAAGGAAATGGCACCGACTACTCGACACACCGTGAATATGAATGAAGAGGAATTCCGTACTTTTCTAGCTTCAAACATAGCCGCAGTACAGGCTGCGCTACATACCAACAATAACCTTGGATCTAGCAGTACAGGAAATCGTGTAGGATGCACCTACAAAGAATTCACTACCTGCAAACCTTTGGAATTTGATGGAACCGAAGGACCGATCGGATTGAAACGGTGGACCGAGAAGGTTGAATCGGTGTTTGCCATAAGTAAGTGTACTGAAGAGGACAAAGTGAAGTACGCTACGCATACCTTCACAGGTTCTGCGTTAACATGGTGGAATACCTATCTAGAGCAAGTGGGACAAGATGATGCGTACGCACTACCGTGGTCAGCATTCAAGCACTTGATGAACGAGAAGTACCGTCCCAGAACCGAGGTCAATAAGCTCAAGACAGAACTTAGAGGGTTACGAACCCAAGGATTTGATATTACCACGTACGAAAGACGATTCACAGAATTGTGCCTATTGTGTCCGGGAGCATTCGAAGATGAGGAAGAGAAGATCGACGCGTTTGTGAAAGGATTACCCGAAAGAATCCAAGAAGATATAAGTTCACACGAGCCCGCCTCCATACATCAGGCATGTAGAATGGCTCACAAACTAGTGAACCAGATTGAAGAAAGAATTAAAGAACAGACTGCTGAAGAGGCCAATGTGAAGCAAGTCAAAAGAAAGTGGGAGGAAAACGGTGATAAGAATCACCAATACAACAACAACAGCAATTACAACAATAATCGCAACAATTATCCCAACAATCGCAACATCAATCGCAACTACAACAAACGGCCCAACAACAACAACAACAACAACAACAACAGCAACTACAACAATCATCCCAACAACAATAATAACCGCAACAACAACAACAATCAGAAGCAACTATGCCAAAGGTGTGAAAAGAATCACTCGGGGTTCTGCACCAAATTTTGCAACAAGTGTAAAAGAAATGGTCATAGCGCGGCGAAGTGTGAGGTCTACGGACCAGGGGTTAATAGAACGAAAGGAACAAATGGTGTCAGAACGAGTAATGGCGGAGCAAGTAGTGTCGGAGCAAGTTATGCCAATGTAGTTTGTTATAAATGTGGAAAACCAGGCCACATTATTAGAAATTACCCGAACCAGGAGAACACGAATGGACAAGGCCGTGGAAGAGTTTTCAATATTAATGCGGTAGAGGCACAGGAAGACCCGGAGCTTGTTACGGGTACGTTTCTTATTGACAATAAATCTGCTTACGTTTTATTTGATTCGGGTGCGGATAGAAGCTATATGAGTAGAGATTTTTGTGCTAAATTAAGTTGTCCATTGACGCCTTTGGATAGTAAATTTTTACTCGAATTAGCAAATGGTAAATTAATTTCAGCAGATAATATATGTCGGAATCGAGAAATTAAACTGGTTAGCGAAACATTTAAGATTGATTTGATACCAGTAGAGTTAGGGAGTTTTGATGTGATAATCGGTATGGACTGGTTGAAAGAAGTGAAAGCGGAGATCGTTTGTTACAAAAATGCAATTCGCATTATACGAGAAAAAGGAAAACCCTTAATGGTGTACGGAGAAAAGGGCAACACGAAGCTACATCTTATTAGTAATTTGAAGGCACAAAAACTAATAAGAAAAGGTTGCTATGCTGTTCTAGCACACGTCGAGAAAGTACAAACTGAAGAAAAGAGCATCAATGATGTTCCCATTGCAAAAGAATTTCCCGATGTATTTCCGAAAGAATTACCGGGATTACCCCCACATCGATCCGTTGAATTTCAAATAGATCTTGTACCAGGAGCTGCACCAATAGCTCGTGCTCCTTACAGACTCGCACCCAGCGAGATGAAAGAACTGCAAAGCCAATTACAAGAACTTTTAGAGCGTGGTTTCATTCGACCAAGCACATCACCGTGGGGAGCTCCTGTTTTGTTTGTCAAGAAAAAAGATGGTACATTCAGGTTGTGTATCGACTACCGAGAGTTGAACAAACTTACCATCAAGAACCGCTACCCACTACCGAGAATCGACGACTTATTTGATCAACTACAAGGCTCGTCTGTTTATTCAAAGATTGACTTACGTTCCGGGTATCATCAAATGCGGGTGAAAGAAGATGATATTCCAAAGACTGCTTTCAGAACACGTTACGGTCATTACGAGTTTATGGTCATGCCGTTTGGTTTAACTAATGCACCAGCTGTGTTCATGGACCTTATGAACCGAGTGTGTGGACCATACCTTGACAAGTTTGTCATTGTTTTCATTGATGACATACTTATTTACTCAAAGAATGACCAAGAACACGGTGAACATTTGAGAAAGGTGTTAGAAGTATTGAGGAAGGAAGAATTGTACGCTAAGTTTTCAAAGTGTGCATTTTGGTTGGAAGAAGTTCAATTCCTCGGTCACATAGTGAACAAAGAAGGTATTAAGGTGGATCCGGCAAAGATAGAAACTGTTGAAAAGTGGGAAACCCCGAAAACTCCGAAACACATACGCCAGTTTTTAGGACTAGCTGGTTACTACAGAAGGTTCATCCAAGACTTTTCCAGAATAGCAAAACCCTTGACTGCATTAACGCATAAAGGGAAGAAATTTGAATGGAATGATGAACAAGAGAAAGCGTTTCAGTTATTGAAGAAAAAGCTAACTACGGCACCTATATTGTCATTGCCTGAAGGGAATGATGATTTTGTGATTTATTGTGACGCATCAAAGCAAGGTCTCGGTTGTGTATTAATGCAACGAACGAAGGTGATTGCTTATGCGTCTAGACAATTGAAGATTCACGAACAAAATTATACGACGCATGATTTGGAATTAGGCGCGGTTGTTTTTGCATTAAAGACTTGGAGGCACTACTTATATGGGGTCAAAAGTATTATATATACCGACCACAAAAGTCTTCAACACATATTTAATCAGAAACAACTGAATATGAGGCAGCGTAGGTGGATTGAATTATTGAATGATTACGATTTTGAGATTCGTTACCACCCGGGGAAGGCAAATGTGGTAGCCGATGCCTTGAGCAGGAAGGATAGAGAACCCATTCGAGTAAAATCTATGAATATAATGATTCATAATAACATTACTACTCAAATAAAGGAGGCGCAACAAGGAGTTTTAAAAGAGGGAAATTTAAAGGATGAAATACCCAAAGGATCGGAGAAGCATCTTAATATTCGGGAAGACGGAACCCGGTATAGGGCTGAAAGGATTTGGGTACCAAAATTTGGAGATATGAGAGAAATGTACTTAGAGAAGCTCATAAAACCAGATACTCAATACATCCTGGAACGGGGAAGATGTACAAGGATCTCAAGAAACATTTTTGGTGGCCGGGTATGAAAGCCGATGTTGCTAAATACGTAGGAGAATGTTTGACGTGTTCTAAGGTCAAAGCTGAGCATCAGAAACCATCAGGTCTACTTCAACAACCCGAAATCCCGGAATGGAAATGGGAAAACATTACCATGGATTTCATCACTAAATTGCCAAGGACTGCAAGTGGTTTTGATACTATTTGGGTAATAGTTGATCGTCTCACCAAATCAGCACACTTCCTACCAATAAGAGAAGATGACAAGATGGAGAAGTTAGCACGACTGTATTTGAAGGAAGTCGTCTCCAGACATGGAATACCAATCTCTATTATCTCTGATAGGGATGGCAGATTTATTTCAAGATTCTGGCAGACATTACAGCAAGCATTAGGAACTCGTCTAGACATGAGTACTGCCTATCATCCACAAACTGATGGGCAGAGCGAAAGGACGATACAAACGCTTGAAGACATGCTACGAGCATGTGTTATTGATTTCGGAAACAGTTGGGATCGACATCTACCGTTAGCAGAATTTTCCTACAACAACAGCTACCATTCAAGCATTGAGATGGCGCCGTTTGAAGCACTTTATGGTAGAAAGTGCAGGTCTCCGATTTGTTGGAGTGAGGTGGGGGATAGACAGATTACGGGTCCGGAGATTATACAAGAAACTACCGAGAAGATCATCCAAATTCAACAACGGTTGAAAACCGCCCAAAGTCGACAAAAGAGCTACGCTGACATTAAAAGAAAAGATATAGAATTTGAAATTGGAGAGATGGTCATGCTTAAAGTTTCACCTTGGAAAGGCGTTGTTCGATTTGGTAAACGAGGGAAATTAAATCCAAGGTATATTGGACCATTCAAGATTATTGATCGTGTCGGACCAGTAGCTTACCGACTTGAGTTACCTCAACAACTCGCGGCTGTACATAACACTTTCCACGTCTCGAATTTGAAGAAATGTTTTGCTAAAGAAGATCTCACTATTCCGTTAGATGAAATCCAAATCAACGAAAAACTCCAATTCATCGAAGAACCCGTCGAAATAATGGATCGTGAGGTAAAAAGACTTAAGCAAAACAAGATACCAATTGTTAAGGTTCGATGGAATGCTCGTAGAGGACCCGAGTTCACCTGGGAGCGTGAAGATCAGATGAAGAAGAAATACCCGCATCTATTTCCAGAAGATTCGTCAACACCTTCAACAGCTTAAAATTTCGGGACGAAATTTATTTAACGGGTAGGTACTGTAGTGACCCGAACTTTTCCATGTTTATATATATTAATTGAGATTGATATTTACATGATTAAATGTTTCCAACATGTTAAGCAATCAAACTTGTTAAGACTTGATTAATTGAAATAGGTTTCATATAGACAATTGACCACCCAAGTTGACCGGTGATTCACGAACGTTAAAACTTGTAAAAAAAAAACTATATGATGACATATATATGGTTATATATATAGTTAACATGATATTATGATAAGTAAACATATCATTAATTATATTAACAATGAACTACATATGTAAAAACAAGACTACTAACTTAATGATTTTGAAACGAGACATATATGTAACGTTTATCGTTGTAACGACATTTAATGTATATATATCATATTAAGAGATATTCGTACATAATAATATCATGATAATATAATAATTTAAAATCTCTTTTGATATTATAAACATTGGGTTAACAACATTTAACAAGATCGTTAACCTAAAGGTTTCAAAACAACACTTACATGTAACGACTAACGATGACTTAACGACTCAGTTAAAATGTATATACATGTAGTGTTTTAATATGTATTTATACACTTTTGAAAGACTTCAATACACTTATCAAAATACTTCTACTTAACAAAAATGCTTACAATTACATCCTCGTTCAGTTTCATCAACAATTCTACTCGTATGCACCCGTATTCGTACTCGTACAATACACAGCTTTTAGATGTATGTACTATTGGTATATACACTCCAATGATCAGCTCTTAGCAGCCCATGTGAGTCACCTAACACATGTGGGAACCATCATTTGGCAACTAGCATGAAATATCTCATAAAATTACAAAAATATGAGTAATCATTCATGACTTATTTACATGAAAACAAAATTACATATCCTTTATATCTAATCCATACACCAACGACCAAAAACACCTACAAACACTTTCATTCTTCAATTTTCTTCATCTAATTGATCTCTCTCAAGTTCTATCTTCAAGTTCTAAGTGTTCTTCATAGATTCCAAAAGTTCTAGTTTCATAAAATCAAGAATACTTTCAAGTTTGCTAGCTCACTTCCAATCTTGTAAGGTGATCATCCAACCTCAAGAAATCTTTGTTTCTTACAGTAGGTTATCATTCTAATACAAGGTAATAATCATATTCAAACTTTGGTTCAATTTCTATAACTATAACAATCTTATTTCAAGTGATGATCTTACTTGAACTTGTTTTCGTGTAATGATTCTGCTTCAAGAACTTCGAGCCATCCAAGGATCCATTGAAGCTAGATCCATTTTTCTCTTTTCCAGTAGGTTTATCCAAGGAAATTAAGGTAGTAATGATGTTCATAACATCATTCGATTCATACATATAAAGCTATCTTATTCGAAGGTTTAAACTTGTAATCACTAGAACATAGTTTAGTTAATTCTAAACTTGTTCGCAAACAAAAGTTAATCCTTCTAACTTGACTTTTAAAATCAACTAAACACATGTTCTATATCTATATGATATGCTAACTTAATGATTTAAAACCTGGAAACACGAAAAACACCGTAAAACCGGATTTACGCCGTCGTAGTAACACCGCGGGCTGTTTTGGGTTAGTTAATTAAAAACTATGATAAACTTTGATTTAAAAGTTGTTATTCTGAGAAAATGATTTTTATTATGAACATGAAACTATATCCAAAAATTATGGTTAAACTCAAAGTGGAAGTATGTTTTCTAAAATGGTCATCTAGACGTCGTTCTTTCGACTGAAATGACTACCTTTACAAAAACAACTTGTAACTTATTTTTCCGACTATAAACCTATACTTTTTCTGTTTAGATTCATAAAATAGAGTTCAATATGAAACCATAGCAATTTGATTCACTCAAAACGGATTTAAAATGAAGAAGTTATGGGTAAAACAAGATTGGATAATTTTTCTCATTTTAGCTACGTGAAAATTGGTAACAAATCTATTCCAACCATAACTTAATCAACTTGTATTGTATATTATGTAATCTTGAGATACCATAGACACGTATACAATGTTTCGACCTATCATGTCGACACATCTATATATATTTCGGAACAACCATAGACACTCTATATGTGAATGTTGGAGTTAGCTATACAGGGTTGAGGTTGATTCCAAAATATATATAGTTTGAGTTGTGATCAATACTGAGATACGTATACACTGGGTCGTGGATTGATTCAAGATAATATTTATCGATTTATTTCTGTACATCTAACTGTGGACAACTAGTTATAGGTTACTAACGAGGACAGCTGACTTAATAAACTTAAAACATCAAAATATATTAAAAGTGTTGTAAATATATTTTGAACATACTTTAATATATATGTATATATTGTTATAGGTTCGTGAATCAACAGTGGCCAAGTCTTACTTCCCGACGAAGTAAAAATCTGTGAAAGTGAGTTATAGTCCCACTTTTAAAATCTAATATTTTTGGGATGAGAATACATGCAGGTTTTATAAATGATTTACAAAATAGACACAAGTACGTGAAACTACATTCTATGGTTGAATTATCGAAATCGAATATGCCCCTTTTTATTAAGTCTGGTAATCTAAGAATTAGGGAACAGACACCCTAATTGACGCGAATCCTAAAGATAGATCTATTGGGCCTAACAAACCCCATCCAAAGTACCGGATGCTTTAGTACTTCGAAATTTATATCATATCCGAAGGGTGTCTCGGAATGATGGGGATATTCTTATATATGCATCTTGTTATTGTCGGTTACCAGGTGTTCACCATATGAATGATTTTTATCTCTATGTATGGGATGTGTATTGAAATATGAAATCTTGTGGTCTATTGTTACGATTTGATATATATAGGTTAAACCTATAACTCACCAACATTTTTGTTGACGTTTAAAGCATGTTTATTCTCAGGTGAATATTAAGAGCTTCCGCTGTTGCATACTAAAATAAGGACAAGATTTGGAGTCCATGTTTGTATGATATTGTGTAAAAACTGCATTCAAGAAACTGATTTCGATGTAACATATTTGTATTATAAACCATTATGTAATGGTCGTGTGTAAACAGGATATTTTAGATTATCATTATTTGATAATCTACGTAAAGCTTTTTAAACCTTTATTTATGAAATAAAGGTTATGGTTTGTTTTAAAAAGGAATGCAGTCTTTGAAAAACGTCTCATATAGAGGTCAAAACCTCGCAACGAAATCAATTAATATGGAACGTTTTTAATCAATAAGAACGGGACATTTCACTATGGTTAGTGATCATGTTGCAATACGTACTGCTGCTGTTTCTTCATCAACAACATGCCTGAATTCTGCTGTTGCTGCTTCTGTTTTGGATCAGAATCAGGCAATTCTGAGTGCCGATGCTGCTGTTAATGTACCTCAACATCTGGGCCGTGACCCTACTGCTTCTCATCGTTCTAGTCCATCCTCAAATCATCAGAAAGTTGCTCAACTCCCATGTTTAGCCGCTGATCAGAATTTTTTGGTCTCTGCTGTTTCTACGTCTGTCCATTCAGGCTTGCTTCCATTTTGCTTTCCAACTTGGAATTGGATCCGGCCTCCCACAGGTAGAACACTTAATGAATTGATAGAAATCGAGAACCTTATCAAGTCTTTTCATTTTGATTTAAATGCTCGTGAAGTTTGGAAGTGGAATCTCACGTCTAATGGCATATTCACTGTCAAGAAATTAACGTCCTTGATTGATAGTCATATCCTTGGTAATACTCCCGGTATGAAAAAATCCTTGAAAAACAACCTTGTGCCTAAAAAGATAGAAATTTTCGTGTGGAGAACGTTGAAGAAAAGAATCCCGGTTCGGATAGAACTCGACAAAAGGGGCATTGACCTTCATAGTGTTCGATGCCCCGTTTGCGATGATGATCTTGAATCGGTCGAACACTCAATTGTTAATTGCAATTTCGCTTCGGATATATGGTCTCGGATGTTTAAATGGTGGAATTTAGGTTCGTGTTCCCTCTCAAATGTTGACATTCTTGAAGGTTCTTTGGTTCATTCATCTTCCGACCTTGGTAAAAAAATTTGGCAAAGTGTTGTTTGGGTGTGTGCATATTACATATGGAAAAATCGCAATATGAAAGTCTTTCGCAATGATTCGTGGTCCCCTTCGGTTTTAGTAAGCGAAATCCAAGTAAAAGCTTTCGAATGGATATCGGGTCGACTTAAGGGGGCATCCATCGATTGGCTAATGTGGCTTACAAGTCCTCAATCTTATCTTGTTTTGTAACCTTTGTTTTGTTTTTTTTAGGGTGGTGCTTATTTGCACAATTCATATAATCGTTTGCATTTTTGGGTTGGTCATTCGTTTGTGACCGGCGCCGTGCCTTGTTCATTCTTCGTGTTTTTATTTAATCATCTTGCTTTTCAAAAAAAAAAAAAAAAAGGAAACTTCTTTATAAGTTGTCTACTAAAAAGCCAAAATAACTATGTATCAAGTATATCCACTATTGTAAAAAACCCGTTTAATCCCCGATTAATCTCCGATTACTCATTTTTAAGAGCAGTCCGTTCCGTTTTTTCAAAATCCGTTTAATTATTTTTTCAACGTAGATTGATGGTTCAAAATCGAATTTGATAATCAAAGTCGGTCAAAGGCAAAATTGGTTAACATTTTAACATGAATTTAAACTAAAACATAAAACTTTAGAGTTTATGAATAAAATGAACAATTTTAGACTATTGTGTTAAAGTTATGTTTATGATTTTCTTCTATATTTACACATATAATTTTTAAAATGTATCATTTAATTGTATAAAGTACAATTTGATTAATCCTCGAATTGCCAATTAATCCTTCCAAAGTCCCGACTGATTAATCCCCGATAGCGAATTTTCAAACTTGAGTATATCAATACATACCTGAATTTTTGTAAGACCTTTGGTATATTGACACTTTACATTATTATTCAATATAAAACTTCAATTTCCAAACTATCAAGAACATAAATATAAAAATTAAAAGCAATATACAAATGATGACTCAAAACATATATTCATATTATGTTAATTAATCTCAAATAAAGTATACAAATGTTACTACACATGCTACTTTAACAAATTGCTCTAACTTCAAACTATATATAGTCTTAAAACTATATTACTTTAAAAAATGACATATGGGTCCAAGTTACTACTAATATATACCTACTAACGAAAGTCACTGCATATTTAAATTAATGCAATAATTCATCCTAAGTAAAACCAGATCACTCCTTTTCTAGTACGGAGTATATGCTAAATGATCTAAGCAAAGTAATATCACATGATACTTCATCCTAACTTAAATTGTACCTAACATAATTCATCGTATATATCAGGTTGGAAACAATATCTTTTGTCCATAATAATCATATCAATCTCATAAGTTGTCTTCCAAGTCTCAAGATAGGAACCTTTAACTTAATAATGCTGGATTTCCAATGCAGAAAGCATTCCAATGCAAGTGACTACACGTGTGTAGATGCCGCCTGCATTACAAATAACATCAACTGATCTTTAATCAAACATATACAACAATGTATTAACTTGAAGTTACGGTAGTAATACATAGGACATGCAATGTCTAGATATGTCTCAGTCAGACTCATGGTAAAGCATCGTAGTAAAGGACTAATACTTTTCTCAAATGATCAATTCATCTAATGCAATTTAAAATACCAAAGCATTCCATCTATTTTTCCAGACTGAGCTCAGACAGACCAACATTTGAACAGTTTTTAAAACATGTTTCCTCCACTGCATTCGACGGTGTGAGTGCAGGTGCTAACGTCCCAAATTACATATTATTGCCATGTAGTTCAAGTAAAGTGTACAAATACAACAGTCATAATAAATCAGCATATAACAAATTAAAATATATACAAATGAATCAATCGTAACTGACACACAATTAAAGATAATATTAGCTGAAAAAAATAATTAAAACAAAAAAATGTTGATAAGTACTCTGAAAGAAAATATTATCATCAAATGCTAGATGTGAGCAAGTAATACCTGGGCAGATAAAAATTGATGCTCGAACCACATAGATCAAGATTGCATTCTTTGACCAAGAGGTTGTGGCTTCAAGCCTCACTTGAGGCAGTGAGATGTAAATACGTGTGGTTTCGTGTGTAGATTGTAGGTTTGCTTTTTAAAAAAATAAATAAATAAATAAATAAAAATAAAAAATAAAAAAATTGCATTCTTTGAAACTACATGGTTTCACATCTTGCAAGTCTTTTCTTTTTTATTGTTCAATATATCTGTAATCTTGTAAACATAATAAGTGCAGAAACTAAACAACAAAAATAACAAAGGTAAGAAAACCGTTGCAAGTATGACAAATACAGAACAATAAAACTAATGAAGTTGAAGAAAACTATCATGGGTCAAGATGGTCCCTTAAAAGCCAGTGAACTTATAAAATACATAAACTAAGCTACATAAATGAAAAAGGTAAGCAGTATCCAAATATCTCAAAATATAGTATATAATATAAGATTAAAAGCCTAATATAAACTTATCAGAAGAAGTTAACTGAGATTAAAACCAAGATATATGTATATATATATATATATATATATATATATATATATATATATATATATATATATATATATATATATATATATATATATATATATATATATATATAATCTAAGATAAGATTTATATGTGTTTCTAAAATATGTCCAACAATATAAGACAAAAAACACATATTAATATGTTATTTTAGAAGAATTAAAATCATAACCTAACATACAAACTTGATTTTTACAATCAATTTTGATTCCCATACACAAAGATAAATGAAAAAGATAATCAAAATTCTGAAACTAACACTTCCTAACCTTTATCATGCCTTTTGAAGAGTCTTCAGATTTACGGTTGCTTGGATCCATAAAAATCCCTCACCATGCTCTCAATAGCACATACTTGTGGCATGCTTTCCTTCAAAGTTAGAAAAGGTCACACTTTCTCAGTCACTCATTTCAATTTCAAAATTATAAATAAAAAAAACTTAGAAGTCAATAGTTTAAATATCACTTTACAAATTTAAATCATCTCTTTAAACCTCATGTTAATTAATTGCCTCAATTTTGTTGACTGTGGCATGAACTTGGTCCTTAATCACATTCGGATAGAATAACTATAAACTTTCAGTTTTTCTCAATCCCTAAAAGGTTATCAAGATTAATTTCTTCAAAAATGTAAGATTATCCCAGAATTCAAGCATATATTTAACTGACTATTCGTTACAGTAACAATTTCAATAACATAGTTATATATACGTATATTGAGGGTAGAAAATTGTACCCTGTATTCATCACCTAATTTCATCTTGAAAGCATCACAGAATTTTGATCCAATCCCAGATACTGTTGAAATCCATTTCTATCAAAATTTGATCAAATCCCTTATATTGTTGAAATCGATTTATATCGAGCTTTTGATCTACATCGGAGATCAAAATTTTGATCTACCTCATAGTCTGTCTCAAACCGATTAATCTTCATCATCCTGTGATATACATCAGAAACTATCTCATCGTCATTTTAAACGATCGAAACGGATCGAGATTTGGGACGAACCCTATATATTTGAGTTTGATTATAGTCGACGATATTGGGGAGAAGTTAGGGAAACAGGTTAATACATGGACAACCCCAATTATTTTAGTATTATTCCGCCAAATTTTATTAGAAGGGTATTTTAGACATCAAATCACTACTAAGGTTAAGGTTGAAGGTTGATTTGAAAATTTGGATCGGTAGATTATGGATGTTAATCATAATGGATGGCTATAATTAGTGATTTAAAATTTAGATGATCTATTTTTAGTTTTGTTACTATAATATAAAGAGATTTAAGGTATTAAGTGAATGTAAATGCTAAAGTCATTTAATTTAATTACCCGTGAGACTACGGATTTCGACTAAGAAACTTGTCGCTGTTAACTTGGTCAGAATAAATGAACTACGTTCATTCTCCCACCACCATCTTCCAATTTTCATTACAATTACTATTTTTCTTGTCATTAAAAAAGGGATTGAAAATATATGGTTCAACCTCACGAAAATCATGATTATTTTTCAATTCTTTTATCATACTATATACCTTCATTTAAATAATCGCAATATGATTTGACGTGTGTTATCAATTTTCATATTTTTGTTGTTTAACAAACATACAATAATAAAACATTCAAGGTGTGATAAATAAATTTCATCATCAAACAACACATAAAAAGAATAATTCTTTAAAATAACTATTAACAATTACATGAAGGTTTGTACATGTTTTTTGAAAACAAAATGTTATTGGATAATATGGCGGAGATTGAGAAAAAGACTTGTAAAAGTTTGTACATATTGAGAAAAAAAAAGTAGTGATAAGGTGGAGATGCTCCTAGATATCTATATTTATAAAACAGTAATACCGTATTAAATATTAAATAATATTTTTGTTAGTTATTTTTGGCTTCTAAATTAACATTCATATATTATCGGCATTTATTTATTTTTATTTTGTATCACTTTTAATTAAAATTAATATAATATAATGACATCATTATTATGAAAATTAAAGGATAAATAGTAAAATGATGAAATCATCATTTTAGAGGTTTATATAAATATAATATATATAGATTTTTACATTTTAAAATAGGGAGATGATTCTCACACACACTTTTTTGATCCTCACACACCAATTGAGTAGTATTAGAAGAGCAAAATGTTAAAATAGGTGTGTGAGGATCAAAAAAGTATGTGTGAGAATCATCCCCCTTTAAAATAACTACTTCAAGTAACTACTCCACTAACTTCAATGTACCATCCCTAATGCTTCAATTATATTCTTAAGTATAGCCTTTAAGACTATGATTAGACAAACTTATAATTTAAATGTCTTAAATTCCAAATTTTAAATTTTAAAAATACAATATATTAAAAGTCTTGAAAATAAAAAAAATACAATAATTTAAAAGTCTTAAAAATACTCTTCGTCTTAGTCATCAAGTGTTTCAAGGTAGTCATTATATTACTTGACAATAACTTTTTTTAATCTTGATAACATGTTCTCTTTCGCGAGGATTAGCAATGTTGTATGTATCAATTGTTAAAGACTTTGCATCTTCCGTAGCGGATTGAACATTTCTTTTCAGTGACAAGATTACTATTGTTATGGGTTTTCTAAATACAGGAGACAAAGTGATGCTTGAAGTGACCAAATTAGCTCACTTGATACTCTACTACAGTCTTCACAATTTTTCAACAATACATCTCTTTTGGCTTTTAATCTATTGTTTGACGATAACATGATGCTTCTCTTTCATTTTGAAAAGAAACTTGTGCCAAGCAATGAAAACAAGTGACCTCTCATCTCATCGTTTGTCAAAAATAAACACTTTTTACTTATAGGAGCATATAATTATTAGTATAATACTATCTAAAAGACAAAACCATGTAGCACTATTCATCAATAGTAATCAGGGGTATTTTCTTCATTTCACCTTTTTTTTGGTCTCCAACGATAAAAGAAGCAACTTTCGTAAAAGAACCAACCCTTAAATGTTACCAAAAGATGTCGGGAAAAATTCTTTTTTACAAAACAATCAACTACCTTTTTTTTCAACGATAAAAGAGGCAACTTTCATAAAAGGAACAACCCTTCAATGCTACCAAAAGATGTCGAAAAACATTCTTTTATACAAAGTAGATCAACTAACTTAAAAAAGGGGTATTTTCGTCATTTCACCTTTTTTTTTTGGTCTACAACGATAAAAGAAACAACTTTCGTAAAAGAAACAACCCTTCAATGTTACCAAAAGATGTCGAAAAAAATTCTTTTTTACAAAAAAATCAACTACCTTTTTTTTCAACGATAAAAGAGGCAACTTTCATAAAAGGAACAACCCTTCAATGTTACCAAAAGATATCGAAAAACATTCTTTTTTACAAAATAGATCAACTAACTTAAAAAAAAAGGAACGCTAAAAGAAGCAACTTTCACAAAAGGAACAACCCTTCAATGTTAGATGTCGAAAAAAATTCTTTTTTACAAAATAGATCAAGACGTTTTTTTAACTCGCATTCAAAACGGAGCCCCGACGCGAAGCGAGGGCTCCACAACTAGTTATAATCAATTAGTGGAATAAACATTCAAATTATAAAGGATTAAAGCTATAATAAAATGACTATATATTTTCACAACATTTTTAATAAACTATTAGAAACATTCATGTTCCCCTAATGGCTACAGCCCTAATGGCTACAGAGGTACACCATGCACGATTTCGGGGAAACTAGTAAAGCAGTTGTCGTCTCGAGATCAGTCGACTCGCAAAGCGAGTCAAAAATTCGAGCTTGAAAGGGAATTCAAAAAAAACATCCGTGTTAACTCTTAAAAAAAAATTTAATTATTAAAGAGTTTTCACGAACATAACTCTGTTTGAGTGAAACACACAAACTTTACGAACCATGAAACGTTGATCAAATGATGAAAGGAACCATAATAAGAGCTTCAGACTGACGAGTCTCACAACTCGAAAGCAAACAAACTATTTGAGAAGCGAGCTAAGACTAAGGCGAACACAAAACATAAACCAACACCTACAATACAAGAACACATAAACTACAACTAGAAACTAGTCTATACAAAACCTACACACACAAAACTAAGGGGATCAAAATAAACAATAAACAAACCAATCTAACAACACCCAAATTATTTGCTGCCACGAATACCTTTATACATCGCATCCAGGCTTTAACAATTTGCCTTCAACTTGTTTGAATCGAACCGACTTGCCAGTATGTGATGACCCGGAAAATTTTGACTAATTTAAACCAATTCTATATATGATTTAATAATATGTAAATATACATACATATATATATATATATATATATATATATATATATATATATATATATATATATATTATAAGATGTACAAGTAAAACACTATTTGCTACAGTAAAACACTATTTGCTACAGTGAAACCGTACTTTGCTACAGTGAAAAACGACTTTGCTAGAGTAAACACTATTTACTACAATAACACACTATTTGCTACAGTAAACACTATTGCTACATTAACACTATTTGCTACAGTAAAACACTATTTGATGTCGGCGAACTAGCAAACAAAAACGGATAAGGCGGCCATGCGATCACATGGCAAAAACACTGAAAACTCATGCGATCGCATGAGCTACAATAAATGGAAAAGTACTATAAAAACCAGTTTGTTCGACGATATACTTCACACTTTATTTTCTTCTGTAATTTAAATTTAAATTTATAATTATAATTATAATTTTAATTTAAGTTTAATAATAATAAAATATATTCGAGGGTGTTTTAATTCGGGTTTCAAACCGCTTTAAGCTAAGAAAATATTGGGTATCGTTCGGGGTATTGTTCTTGAATCCAAGGTCAACCATACAGTCGTCTACCATCATTACGTCTACGCAATTTGCCTACAATATTGAGTCTCAATATTGAACTGTGAGTTTATAGTCTCCCTTTTTAAATACTTTAAATATTTTTGGGCTGAGAATACATGCAATTTATTTTAAACGCAATAAGACACAAGTACATACTAAATTCTACACTGACTTAAACCGAAAATCCCTTAGCTTTGGTAACTAGTAGATGCCAGTACATAGGATATGGACTGGTGGGCGCGAATAATTGTATATGGATCCATAGGGCTTGACATCCCTGTCCGAGCTAGAGCGCTAGCCTTTTAACGGATATATGTTATTTGAGTTTATGACATGTTGGTTTGCGTGTATTAAAACGAATAGGGTAATTATCATTATAGCGTTAAGTTTAGTTACCAGGGTGCTCTGTTACGTAGAATCTATTGATAAACTTTTGATGAAATCTTGTGGTCTATCTTTATGACTCGAGCAATTAAACCTATAACTCACCAACATTCGTGTTGACCTTTTTATCATGTTTTATTCTCAGGTCCTTAGACTGCTTCCGCTGTGATATGCTTGTTGCCTGCATGGAGTCTCTCATGCTTTGTACAAAGTTTATTGCATTTAAAATAAAATTGCGTTGTGTAATAAATAATTGGACTGTGATGTCAACCTGTAAATTAAAGACTTATGTATTTTGGGGTTTTGCTTATACCTAAGCACTCGCCCACATGTTTATAACTTTCTATGTTTAGAAAGTCACTTATTTTAATGAATGTAATATTTTATCAAAACGTATCATATAGAGGTCAAAACCTCACTGTGGAATCAATGAATAACGTGCCGCGTGAATAGCGATTTTGACGGATCGTTACAGTTGGTATCCGAGCTTGAGGTCATAGGGAACCAGAAATTACATTAGTGTGTTTAACTAGTAATTTTTAGGATGCATTAGTGAGTCTGGACTATGACCATATCTGTTTTTACTGATTTTTGCTTATCATTTGGTAAAGAACATTATATGTGATATATTTATATGATAACGTAATTGTTGTTTCAATTATGTGATAGATGACTTCTTCTAATCCTATCATTTTGTACGACTCGGAATCGGACACTGAATCTATTATATCCACAACTGAAAAGGGCGTTCCAATACCTATTAAAGAAGAAATTGTGTTAGCCGGGGAATCTCAACTCCCGGTAAACTCAGAGGAGGTTCCAGCTCCACCCAGCTCTAGTTTTCCGGAGCCACAGTATCGTTGGCATGGACCCATGATCCCTGGAGTAAACGAGGATCGTCCATTTCTAAACGAACATGGACATTGGGCCAGATACACCGCCGACGGGCGGGTTGTGCAGATTACGCCTGGCAGATTTCGGTTCATGACCACCGGTACATATTCTCGTACACATGATTCAGACAGTTCGTCATCATATTCTCCTACACATGACTCAGACAGTTCGTCATCAGACGAGATCAGTGAGGAAGAGGATTTCGCTAATGAAATAAAAGAAGTCACTAAGGAGAAATTCCAACTTGCTATAGATAATAAAAACAACCACAAAAATAAAAAGTCCTTAATTATTAAAAAGGAACAGGACCATTCGATCCGTAATCACCCTTATTGTATTAAACCCACTGAGGCAATGGGTACCTCAAAACCCCAACCAAAAATTAAATACACTGCCAGAATGTCTGTCGGACCATGTGCACACAAACAATTGGCAGAGAGAACCAAATGGGAAGAAGTTTCTGATAGTTCTGAATAAACGACCTCACAACCATAAATCTTCCATGCGCTATTCTATTGCTTATGTGTGTAACTATATCTTGTTATGTAAAATAAGCATATGTAAAATATCGGTATTGTATGGTATTGTATTATTTTGTTTTATTAATAATAAATGCATGGAATGATTATTTGTATTATTACTACTTCTTATTATTATTATTACATAATAACGTAGTAACTCGCTATAATTTTTCATAGTGGAATATTATTAGGATTTTAGTAGTTAATTCCTTGTACTAGCTATTATGTATGAACTTAACGGGTAGGTAATACCCTAGAAATAATTATAAAATGCTAATAAGAAGAAAAAGCTTTTATAATAATTGGTTCATATTATTAATATGCTACGATTAACTATTGACAACTCATTTTACCTATAATATTCTATATGATTAAATTATCTCTGTTGTGTTTATTGAAGAAACATGTCTCAAATGTTGGATGCTGAGTTTGAGGAACTAGTCGAGAAACGTGTGAATGAAAGAATTGCTGCAGCTGAGGCAGCAAAAGCAACAGCCGAAGCAGCAGCCAAATTAGCAGCCGTAAACACAAACTCACGAAACGGATGCTCATACAAAACATTTCAAGGATGCAAACCACAGACGTTTAGTGGAACCGAGGGACCAGTCGGTCTAACCCGATGGTTTGAAAAGATGGAGTCCGTTTTCAAAATCAGTAATTGTGCGAACGGAGACAAATCAAAGTATGCTTCGTGCACTTTGCAAGACGGTGCACTTACTTGGTGGAACAATTATGCTAAAGCAGAAGGAGTAGATACGGCATATGATATCTCTTGGGAAGAACTGAAAAAATGCTAATCGAGGAGTACTGTCCTCGAAACGAGATCAGAAAAATGGAATCTGAGTTACGTAATCTGAAGGTTATCGGCGTGAATCTCAATAACTATGAAAAGCGTTTCATGGAACTAGCCTTGTTGTGTCCCGAATTGGTGCCAAACGAGAAACGAAAGATAGAAATGTATATTGACGGTTTATCGATCAATATCAAAGGAAATGTTACATCGTCCAAACCGAATACGATGCAGGAAGCCATGACAATGGCACACCAACTCATGGATCAGATCACAGAGAGTTCGATTAAGGCACCAATTACCGAAGTCAAGACAACTGAAGGAAAGAGGAAATGGGAAGACTATAAGGGCAAAAGTACTCACCTGAAAAAACAAGAAACTTTTAAAGGTAAACAAGATGGGGCAACTGCAAATCCAAACTATAAGGGACCCCATCCGTTCTGCAAAAGATGTTACACACATCATGCAGGTTATTGCCAAGTGGTCTGTGATAAGTGCAACAAGAAAGGACATATGGCGAAAGATTGTTATGCCACCGTTTCTGAAGTAAAGACAAAACCGACCGATGTCAAGAAATGTTTTCGATGCGGGAAGCCTGGTCACTTTATAAATCAATGCCCTGATAAGGAGAAGAACAAAGAACCCGCACGTGGGAGGACATTTAATGTTAGTACCAGTGAAGCACGTGAGGATCCTAATCTTGTCACGGGTACGTTTACCATTAATAATCAACTAGCTTCTATTATGTTTGATACGGGTGCTGATAGAAGTTATATCTGTAAAGACTTTAGTTCTAAACTAAAATGTGCATCATTGCCTCTAGACGATAAATATACTATTGAATTAGCTAATGGTAAACTGATAAAAGTCGATAAAATTTGCCATGGTTGCGAAATAAATCTCGCTGGTGAAACCTTCAAAATCGTTTTGATACCCGTAGAATTAGGAAGTTTTGACGTAATCGTTGGCATGGACTGGATGTCCAAAACAAGAGCGGAAGTTGTTTGCGCTGAGAAAGCGATCCGCATCCCTCGAAAGGATGAAACGTCATTAATGATTTATGGGGAGAAGAGCAACTCGAATCTGAACCTTATCAGCTGTATGAAGGCTCAGAAACTTATAAGAAAAGGTTGTTATGCTATTCTGGCACACGTAAAGAAGATCGATACTAAAGAAAGAAGCATTGATGACATGCCGGTTGTAAGAGAATATCCCGGAGTATTTCCAGAAGAATTACCATGGCTACCTCCACACAGATGTGTAGAATTCCAGATTGATCTCGTACCAGGAGCCGCACCTGTAGCCCGATCTCCATATAGACTTGCACCTTCAGAAATGCAAGAATTACAAGACCGGTTGCAAGAATTATCGGACCGTGGATTTATTCGTCCCAGTTTTTCACCTTGGGGTGCTCCTATTATGTTCGTCAAGAAGAATGATGGATCTATGAGAATGTGCATAGATTACCGAGAATTAAACAAATTAACGATCAAGAATCGGTACCCATTACCGAGGATTAATGATTTGTTTGATCAATTGCAAGGATCAAGTGTTTATTCCAAGATTGATCTACGCTCCGGATATCATCAGATGAGAGTGAAGGAAGAAGATGTTCCTAAAACCGCGTTCAGAACCCGTTACGGTCACTATGAAATTTTAGTCATGCCTTTTGGATTGACTAATGCTCCAGCAGTATTCATGGATCTAATGAATCGCATATGTAGACCGTATTTAGACAAATTTTTCATTGTTTTTATCGACGACATATTGATTTACTCGAAGAACAAGGAAGAACATGAGCAACACTTAAGACTGGTACTAGAGATACTCAAGAAAGAAGAATTGTACGCAAAATTTTCGAAGTGTGATTTCTGGTTACAAGAAGTACAGTTTTTGGGCCATGTTGTCAGTAAACATGAAATTAAAGTTGACCCTGCCAATATCGAAGCCATTAGTAAATGGAAAACACCGAAGACTCCAACACAAATCCGCCAATTCTTAGGTCTTGCTGGTTACTACCGAAGATTCATTCAAGATTTCTCTAGAATCGCCAAACCCTTAACTGCATTGACTCAAAAGGGAAAGAAGTATGATTGGTCCACGGAACAGGAATCCTCATTCCAGTTATTAAAGAAGAAGTTAACGTCTGCACCCATTTTGTCATTACCGGAAGGAAATGATGATTTCGTGATCTATTGTGACGCTTCGCGCCAAGGTTTAGGATGTGTATTAATGCAACGCACAAAAGTTATCGCATATGCCTCACGACAACTAAAAATTCATGAAAAGAACTATACGACGCACGATTTGAAACTTGGAGCAGTAGTTTTTGCACTCAAAATATGGAGACACTATCTATATGGCACCAAGTGTACAGTGTACACTGACCATAAGAGTCTTCAGCATATTTTTGATCAAAAACAACTCAATATGAGGTAACGTCGCTGGGTAGAGTTGTTAAACGATTACGATTGTGAAATCCGTTACCACCCCGGAAAGGCTAATGTTGTAGCTGATGCCCTAAGTCGAAAAGAAAGGGTAAAACCTCTTAGGGTCCGAGCTTTGAATATTACAATTCATACTGATCTCACAAAGCAAATTCAAGCAGCACAGTTAGAAGCTTTAAAAGCAGAAACCGAAAAAGGCGAAATGAGCAAAGGGTTAGAAAAACAACTTGAAGTAAAAGCCGATGGAACCCTGTATTTTGCTGGTAGGATATGGGTACCAAGACATGGTAACCTAAGGCAACTAGTACTGGATGAAGTACACAAAACGAGGTACTCAATTCACCCAGGAAACGAGAAAATGTACCACGATCTCAAGAAGTTTTATTGGTGGCCTAATATGAAGACAGAAATTGCTACTTATGTAAGCAAATGTTTGACGTGTGCAAAGGTCAAAGCTGAGCACCAAAAGCCGTCAGGATTACTGCAACAACCGAAAATTCCGCAGTGAAAATGGGAAAGAATAACCATAGATTTCATTACGAAATTGCCAAGGACTGCAAGTAGTCATGATACTATTTGGGTGATAGTTGATCGTCTAACTAAATCAGCTCACTTTCTACCAATAAAGGAGACAGACAGTATGGAGAAATTAGCACGCCTATATTTGAAGGAAGTAGTTTCCAGGCATGGTGTACCCATCTCTATCATATCTGATCGCGACACCCGATTCACATCACATTTTTGGCAGTCATTACAAAAAGCATTGGGAACTCGATTAGATATGAGCACCGCTTATCACCCACAGACAGATGGTCAAAGTGAAAGAACAATACAAACATTGGAAGACATGTTACGGGCATGCGTGATTGACTTTGGAACCGGTTGGGATCGACACTCACCGTTGGCAGAATTTTCATACAATAACAGCTATCATACGAGCATCAACGCAGCGCCATTTGAAGCACTTTACGGTAGAAAGTGCATATCTCCTATCTGTTGGAGTGAAGTAGGAGAAAGACAACTTACTGGACCAGAAATTATTCATGAAACCACCGACAAAATCATTCAAACCAGCGATTGAAAACGGCCATGAGTCGCCAAAAGAGTTATGCTGATGTAAGAAGAAAACCGCTAGAATTTCAAGTAGGCGACAAAGTCATATTGAAAGTGTCACCCTGGAAAGGCGTTGTATGATTAGGTAAACGAGGAAAGCTAAGTCCTAGGTACGTAGGACCCTTTGAAATCACCGAAAGAATTGGAGCAGTTGCTTATCGACTAAAGCTACCGCAAGAACTTAGTAGTGTTCATGACACATTTCACGTGTCAAATTTAAAGAAATGTTTAGCTGAAGAGGATGTCATAATTCCTCTTGACGAAATACGAATCAATGATAAACTCCATTTTATCGAAGAACCTGTTGAAATCATGGACTGTGAGGTCAAACAATTAAAACAAAGCAAAATACCGATAGTTAGGGTTCGTTGGAACGCTAGACGAGGACCCGAGTTTACTTGGGAACGTGAGGATCAAATGAAGCAAAAGTATCCACATTTGTTCACTGATATCGCTCATAAAACAGGTACTACTCAAAATTTCGGGACGAAATTTTCTTTAACGGGGAGGTTATGTGATGACCCGGAAAATTTCAACTAATTTAAACCAATTCTCTATATGATTTAATATTATGTAAATATACATATATATATATATATATATATATATATATATATATATATATATATATATATATATATATATATATATATATATATATATATATATATATATATAAGATGTACAAGTAAAACACTATTTACTACAGTAAAATACTATTTGCTACAGTGAAACCGTACTTTGCTACAGTAGCTACAGTGAAAAATGATTTTGCTACAGTAAACACTATTGCTGCAGTAACACTA
Source organism: Rutidosis leptorrhynchoides (assembly GCF_046630445.1). NCBI lineage: Eukaryota > Viridiplantae > Streptophyta > Magnoliopsida > Asterales > Asteraceae > Rutidosis > Rutidosis leptorrhynchoides. The sequence goes on from NC_092333.1 coordinate 650,684,801, forward strand.
TTTGCTACAGTAAAACACTATTTGCTGTTGACGAACTAGCAAACAAAAACGGATAAGGCGGCCATGCGATCGCATGGCAAAAACACTGAAAACTCATGCGATCGCATGAGCTACAGTAAATGGAAAAGTACTATAAAAGGCCAGTTTGTTCGACGATATACTTCACACTTTATTTTCTTCTGTAATTTAAATTTAAATTTGTAATTATAATTATAATTTAAATTTAAGTTTAATAATAATAAAATATATTCGAGGGTGTTTTAATTCGGGTTTCAAACCGCTTTAAGCTAAGAAAATATTGGGTATCGTTGGGGGTATTGTTCTTGAATCCAAGGCCAACCATACAGTCGTCTACCATCATTACGTCTACGCAATTTGCCTGCAATATTGAGTCTCTGTGACGATCGCTCCAAATCCATATGGACAATACGTCATTCATTGATTTCATTGCGAGGTATTTGACCTCTATATGATACGTTTTGTAAACATTGCATTCTTTTGAAAAGGCACACCATAAATGAATATTTAAATCAAAGGTTTTTAACATCTGATGATTTCTACATATAGACAATCACTGTAAATAATAGTTTACAATAGTACTTCCGTTGACAGTACAGTCAAAATAAGATACATGGTGATGATTTGGTGAATGCAACGTTTCCTTGAAAAATATGCCATGTATGACTCCATGCACATAGCTTGTCTAACATATAAGCAAACAGCGGAAGACTTCTAGAAACCTGAGAATAAACATGCTTCAAGTGTCAACACAAAGGTTGGTGAGTTCATAGTTTTAATATTACACATAATCCGTATATCAATGTGGATTTACAAAAGTTCAGTTGTTTTATTCAAAACGTTTATCAATAGGTTTTACATAAAAGGTGGATCACAAGATTTCAGTTGTTTCATCCGAAACGTTTATCAATCGGTTCTACAAAATTGAGCACCCTGGTAACTAAACTTTAATGCTTATATAATTTGTACCCTTTGTATAATCATCTTAATAATACACGCAAACCAACGTGTACGCTTCTCAAATAGCATACGTCCATTAAAAGGCTAGTGCTCTAGCTCGGACGGGGATATCAAGCCCTATGGATCCATATACTACTACTCGCGCCCACCAGTTCTTATAACCGGCAGTTACTAGTTACCAAAGCTAAGGGATTTTCGGTTCAAACTCAGTGTAGAATTAAGTATGTACTTGTATCCATTGCATTTAAAATAAATTGCATGTATTCTCAGCCCAAAAATATAGATTGAAAAAGCAATTAAAAAGGGAGCAATGAAACTCACGCATATAAATATTGTAAATCAGTTAATAAAGCATTTGCATGTATTCTCAGCCCAAAAATGTAGAGAGTAAAAGGGATCATATGAAACTCACACAAAATCAGTTTTAGTATTTGTATCCATTTAGTAAAACAGTTTATAAAACTGCGCATGTATTCTCAGTCCCAAAAATATATATAAAAGGGAGCAAATGAAACTCACGCATATAAATATTGTATATCGGTTAATAAAGCATTTGCATGTATTCTCAGCCCAAAAATGTAGAGAGTAAAAGGGATCATATGAAACTCACTGTTTAATATTGATATACAATATTGCAGGAAAGCACGTAGACGCATCGGAGATGATAAACACGAGGTTTGATTCACAAAAAAATACCCCCGAACATTACCCATAACCTCCTTGGCAATAACCCATAATTTCCTTAGCTCTAGCTTGCTCGAAAACTCATTTTGAAAAATACTTGGACAGCACTCCGTCGTAATATTTTATGTACATTATTATTTTTTGTATCGCAAAAATAATAACACTAATAATAAAAATAATAAGATTAATAATAATCTTATTAATAATAATAATAATAATAATAATAAAATAAATAAATACGGAGTAAAAATAATATATATGTGTGTGTGATTTATCTGGCCAAAACTCGAGAATTTATAGCACTTGGCCTGAAATCTGGAGTCATGCGACTCGCATGGAAATGGCCTTCTGGCCATGCGACTCGCATGAGGACCAGGGACAGCTCACATTGTTTTGTAATTTAGCTCGTCGACATAATTAAATATTAATATAATATATATAATTTAAATAATTAATTATATATTATATTAAATTCACGTGCATAGTTGACTTGTAATTTTTGTTCCGATAAGTCGTACGTCATCACTCGACTTATGTCCCGGTTCTGGTTTTTCGAATGTCCTTTCGTACGCTGAGAAAACTTGCATTTTACGTTTCGTGACACGTACCTTTGTCAAAATATAGCCTTAAGTTATCCATAAACTATACCACTCATAGTATATCTTAAACTTTCGAGTATTTTGGTCATTTACTTCTATAAATCATCATCTCGTTATTTGCTAAAAATACATTTTAAAATAGTGTTTTACTGTAGCAAAGTTACTGTAGCAAAGTCAAATTTTACTGTAGCAATTCACTGTAGCAAAGTCAATTTCACTGTAGCAAATAGTGATTTTCGAAAACACTGTAGCATTTTGAGTAATGTGGCAATTTGAAAACACTGTAGCAAATTAGTGTTTAACTGGTTCATCTTAAACGCTTTAGTTAACTTATCTAAATATCAATTGAATCAATAAACGAATGTTACTATCGTTTATTATATATATGTATATATCTTTTTAATATACATAAATCAGTTTTTAAATACACATTGGACGTTATTTATAAATAAATTTTAATAATAAATATTTAAATTTATCATATACATTAAAATAGATATTTAAACCAATAAGTTTAATGTACGGTATCAAACAATTAATACATTGTTACCTTTTCATGTTATAGTATATATGTATCTTTTTACATATAATTGTTCGCGAATCGTCGAAAACAACCGAAGGTATTTAAATATATAAAAGTAATTCAAAAATTTTGAGATTCAGTTTTACAGACTTTGCTTATCGTGTCGGAAATGATAATCATACAAAGATTAAGTTTAAATTTAGTCGAAATTTCTGGGTCATCACAGTCTCAATATTGAACTGTGAGTTTATAGTCTCCCTTTTTAAATACTTTAAATATTTTTGGGCTGAGAATACATGCAATTTATTTTAAACGCAATAAGACACAAGTACATACTAAATTCTACACTGAGATAAACCGAAAATCCCTTAGCTTTGGTAACTAGTAGCTGCCAGTACATAGGATATGGACTGGTGGGCGCGAATAATTGTATATGGATCCATAGGGCTTGACATCCCCGTCCGAGCTAGAGCGCTAGCCTTTTAACGGACGTATGTTATTTGAGTTTATAACATGTTGGTTTGCGTGTATTAAAACGAATAGGGTAATTATCATTATAGCGTTAAGTTTAGTTACCAGGGTGCTCTGTTACGTAGAATCTATTGATAAACTTTTGATGAAATCTTGTGGTCTATCTTTATGACTCGAGCAATTAAACCTATAACTCACCAACATTCGTGTTGACCTTTTTATCATGTTTTATTCTCAGGTCCTTAGACTGCTTCCGCTGTGATATGTTTGTTGTCTGCAAGGAGTCTCTCATGCTTTGTACAAAGTTTATTGCATTCAAAATAAAACTGCGTTGTGTAATAAATAATTGGACTGTGATGTCAACCTGTAAATTAAAGACTTATGTATTTTGGGGTTTTGCTTATACCTAAGCACTCGCCCACATGTTTATAACTTTCTATGTTTAGAAAGTCACTTATTTTAATGAATGCAATATTTTATCAAAACGTATCATATAGAGGTCAAAACCTCACTGTGGAATCAATGAATAACGTGCCGCGTCAATAGCGATTTTGACGGGTCGTTATACAGTACGAGATGAAATTCCTAAACCTTAAGATGATTGGAAGACAAACACATCTTCCTTTTATGCTCCTTTGCCTCCATAAAACATCGACCCAAAAACACAGCCTTCATCTTGCAACAAACCAAACGAATCATCCTCCACTTCATCATCATCTTGGTCTTGCAACAAAAACGACTCGCCCTTACCGATTTTTTGATTTTTATTTTTTTATTATTTTTTTTACTTGTGTTTAGCATTCACTTTAGAAGAGAAGTCCGTAAACATTGTCTCCATAAAGAGCGTTAATTTTATCAGAACTGGTCACCGTAACATCACAATTTCATACTATTAAGATGAAATTATTCGGCTTTATCTTTGAGTCAACATCAAACGTCGATTTATTGGCGTCTTGATTGCCGTTTATAGCCAAAATGGAATTCCAGGCATGATTTAAAACTCATAGGAATTTGATTCTACCATTTTTATGGCGTCTTAATTTTATTTTACTATTTTTTTTATAAAGTTTCCGACTTATTGGTCGGATGTCAACTCGGAAGTAATCTCTTTATCTGTCGAATACTCGAATAGAGATAAAGATGACTTTCTTTACTTTTGAGAGTGTTTTTACTCTGAGTGAATAAATGACTTATCTTTAGTCTCAAATACGGGAAAGATTGTCTACATCTCACCTCTTCTATACACAAGTCAATACACCACTAATGTGGTATTTTTTTGTTGTTTTTGTGCTTGTTGTAAGATGAAATTATACATCACTGCTTTTTTAGATGTCATTTTCATAAGGGGAGTGATATGTACATAATCACTTTTTACAACACTATAAAGCATGCTTTGTTATTTACTTGTAAAAAAATAGTTGTGTACATATATCACCATCTTCATAATCTCAAATTCTCAACTACTCTCTAATTTAGTCAACATAAAATTCAAACTTTTTTCACAATAATAATCCCTTTCAGGCCTCCTTTCCCTTCTCAAAAATCAAATTCCCAAAACCAAACAACGTTTCCAGATACAAGTTACAAACGCACGAACAAATAAAAAAAAAAAAAAAAAATGGGTCATAATACTTCAAAATCTGCTCCGTCTGATGAATCTACAAACACCACCGGTGACTCCTCAAATTCAAAGCAACAACCGTCGTCGTATCGTGACAGAATCAAACGCAAATTCCACCTGCACCGTCGCACCACCGCCGCCACTTCTCACCATTCTAGACTCCACGATCACGATGATTTCGCAGGAATTGCTTTACTCACTCAAGAATGTAATCTTGTTTTAATTCTATACTACTATAACTCTGTTAACTGTTTTAATTATTAAATATTATATTATTATTTATTTGTTTAGGCGGAAATGCAATTTAAAGACAAGTGGCTTGCTTGTATTTCAATTGGTGAGCAGACTTTTCGTACTGATGTTTCTGAACAGTAAGTATACATTTAAATTCCTCCGTTATTGTTTATTTTTTTAATCATTTTTGGAAGTGAGTATAATTATATGTAATCAATAGGAGCAATTTCATGAAATTAGGGCACTTTAGTTATTGAATACTCCATCCGTCATATTATAAGTGTCCACTTACTTTTTGCACACAATTACAGTTTTAAGAAGTCCTACTAACTCCATCCGTCCTAATAACCTCTTCTGATTGGACACTTGAAATGGGACGTACCAAAATAGAAATGTGGACACTTTAAGTGGGACGGAGGGAGTACTAAATTTCAGTTTCAATCGGTGGACAAGTAAATTTAGCACCATTTAGTTCCATATCCATATGGTACTAGTTTTGAACCGGTTGGTACAATGGTACCAAACTCTTCTGTGACTGTACCCAAACTATAGACCAGGGATTATACTAACAAACTACATTTTATTAAAAGTTTGTTGCTTTTTATGCCCGTATTGGTACCGCTTATCCGGTATCATAGTTTGTCCTGAGTTTTCCACGCTGCGACAATAGATACGCCTTTTAGTTTACTGACACTGTATATAAATGTTGGATGTGATATTTGTAATCATACCTATTGTTTAATGTTTAATTTATGTTTGTTGCTTTTGGATGATGTGCAGGACCGAAAAGCCTGTATGGAATTCAGTGAGTGAATCTATATAAATTTCATTTATTTTTGAGTTCATTTTTGTCAATCGTAGCTGAAGATTTATATAACTTACTTTTGATCACTAAACAACCCTCTAGACCATTCCCAATGGTGGGTCTTCTCACTTGGTTCTCAATCTTCTTGGGAGGAAGTCATTGGCAGGCACATTTATTCGTTAACCCTCACTTCACTGGCCTCACTTTCGTGATGTTTCAACATATTTGAGAATGGAAATTGCATTTTAAATGGTTCTACTTTTGGATTTAATATTTATACATTGGTATAATAAATAATATACATATTGGGTCCATTTATTCTAAGAAGGGTGTCATGAGTGGCATGAGTTAAGTTCTTTCAGTTATGTGAGGAAGTTTGAGTAAATACTGAGGTGGCGCTCAGTTATGGGTGAAAGTTTAATGATGGTTGGGAACGGTCTTAGAGGTTATAGTTTTATGGTGTTAATAGTTGAATGTTTAATCCAATCAACTATTTCTCGTCTTTTTTCATTGTACTATATGTGATGCCTTATGTTTGTCTATATGAGCATAAGATTAGAATACAAGATATTCATTATGGTATCACCTTCGTTATTCTTCTACAGGAGAAAAAGTTTCTTTTGGAAAAAGATGGACCCCACATCGCAAAAGTATCAGTTTTTGAGGTTTGTAACAGATACTGATACCATTTTTAAGATAGTATTTCTTTGAATATAAATGGGTTTCATTTCGTCTTCTTACTATGCAGACCAATAGACTGTCAAAGAACAATCTTGTTGGGTATTGTGAGATTGATCTTTTTGAATTTCTCAGTCGAGTAAGTTTTTTCATTTTGATTGTACATAATTTTTTCTTAGATTTTGTTGCGGAGTTGGATATCCCTTTACTATTGTTTCTTATACTATACGTTTTTTTTCGGTCATGATGCAATGCAGGATTCGGACTCTGACACTGAGGTGTGTGAATTGGTTGATCCATCATCATCCAATGTAGTGGTTGGCAAACTATGTATTTCATGTTCTGTCGAGGTGAGATATATAAATGTATATTGTTTCTGTCCATTAATGTCTGCTTACATTTGTATGGTCATTTAACTTATCCATTTGCAGGACCCAATTGAAATAGAGAAAAGTTTCGCTCGACGCATCTTGTCTATAGTTGTACGTCCTGGATCATCTTTGCCGTTTTGTTAATTGCTTATTCCAGCAACTTTTTAGTGTCTGTGACCGTGCAATCATGCAGGATTATAATGGTGATGGGAAATTGTCTTTTTCTGAGTTCTCAGAACTAGTAGATGCGTTTGGCAATCGAATCGCGGCTCAAAAGGTTTAAACTTTGAACTACATGGTCTTTTTTGCATTTGGATATCATTCTTAAAATGATTTGATTCCACTATTTTGTTAAGTTTTTTGACTTTACATTATTAATTAGCTCTTTCTTTTTTATTCTCTACTAGAAAGAGGAACTCTTTAAATCTGCTGATGAAAATGGAGACGGTGTTGTTAGCATGGATGAGCTGGCTTTACTTCTTGCCATGCAACAAGAAAAGTATGTCCACATGATTCCGTGCTGTCTTGCATTTAGAAATTGAAAAAAAATAAAAAAACTCAAAAGATATGTCATAAGTTCTGGAGTATATTTGATATTAGCTGATCCTAATACAAATTGTATTATTGTTCCTTTGTTGCAGGGAGCCAATTATTAATTGTTGCCCAGTTTGCGGGGAGCTTCTTGAAATTTCTGATAAGTTGAATTCAATGATACACATGTCACTCTGTTTTGATGAAGGAACTGGAAATCAAGTTATGACTGGAGGCTTTTTAACTGAAAATCAGGCTTCTTATGGGTAAAATATCATTTTCACAATTAATTACGGAGTATATATTAATTTTATTTTATTTATCTACATTTTTGTTTTTATGATAGTTAATTATGGTACATGATCTAAAATCAATGTTATGTACTTTATTTTAAGGTGGATGTTTAAGCTATCTGAATGGGCTCATGTTTCAACCTATGATGTAGGCTTGAACTCTGGCTCAAGTGCTTCATATATTGTGGTATCTTCATAATGTCGTGTCTTTACATTTAGTTGAAATTTTTATTATTCTATTGTTGTTGAGGTGATGACATCTAAGCAGCTGCATTTTTGGTATTTAGGTCTATGATCGGCAAAAAAAGAGGCTTGTAGAGGAGATAATTGATGGAAAGATTATTTTATCAATGAGAGCGATTTATCAATCTAAAGTAGGGCTTGGCATTATGGACAAAGGTATGTTTTTTTTGCTACTCTGTATATTTTACGAGGTCCGTAATGTATCTGAACTTTCATGGTTTTGGTGATTTGATGTGTGCAGGAGCAAAAGAAATATTGCAGAACTTATCTGAAAAGCAGGGAAAGAAAATGAATTCAGTTGAATCTGTTAAGGACATACCAGCATTCCTTGAATTCTTTAAGGCAAGATGAATTCTTTTTATTGAAATGATGAATCTTCTGTATATTTGGAAGCTGATGTTCATAGTTAAATTGTCTTTATCCATTTCCATCCTTTTAATTTTTATGATATCCTTCTAATTCATTCATCTATATTCAACCGTTTTCCAATTTCACAAAGCTATAGTTTTTAGTCCTGTTAATCTGTGATACTTAACCTTGATGGGCATAGTTATTGCCTTGCTTAGTTGCTTTTGTATTGACAGTAGATTAATAAGTTGTTGTTGTTTTGTTTCTAATTGAATTGACTTGTTTAATTTCTAGGATCAAATCAATTTGGCTGAAGTCAAGTACCCAATGGATCATTTTAAAGTAAGTTACCTATCAAGTTAATTCATATACTGCCTAAACATACTTTACGGGTAAACGTATAAGGTTTTTCTTGTAGTTTGTAGTCTAATTTTTTTTTTTTTTTTTTTGGCTATATGCAGACTTTTAATGATTTTTTTATAAGGGAGCTGAAACCTGAAGCGCGCCCAATTGCCTGTATGGGATGTGACGATGTTGCTGTGTGCGCTGCTGATTGTCGTTTAATGGCTTTTAGAACCGCTGAAGAAAGTCTCAGGTTCTGGATCAAGGTATATTTAGTCACTTGTATGCCAAAAACACTGCACATCTTTTCTTAGATAATTAAGGCCTTAATTACAGTTACAAAAAAGTGTATTTTAATCTTTGAATAAAGGGTGATTTTGGAGGTTGTATACACTTAAAACAACTTTGTGACCCTTTAAACCTTTTGACCCGTTCCCCTTCTAGCTAATATTCTATATTCAATTCGTTTGAGATAAGACATACCCCAAATTGACACATCCAATAGTAAATGGGTTGAGGTTGCCACATTTAGTATGGCTGAGTAAACTTTTGTGTTTCCTTGTAATTACTTGTAGGGTAAAAAGTTTTCAATCCAAGGTCTTTTGGGTAATATTCCATGCTCTAATGATTTCATTGATGGAACCCTGGTGATATTTCGCTTGGCGCCCCAGGTATACGGTTGCTTCTATTCATAGAAAGATAGCTTCTTTTTTTCATTTATGCTTTTTGATTGTGTACTTTAGTGATTATGTTTTTCGTTTCATGGCAAGTAAAACATCACACATCTAACGTTATAAAAATTACGTATTGTAGGATTACCATCGCTTCCATTTTCCAGTTTCTGGAACTATTGAGCAGATTGTTGATATTCCTGGAAGCTTATATACCGTATGTATAATTAATACTTTTTGCTTGTCTTATACTGATTCTCTAAGTTTTTTTACGTGTACCTAAAATTTACTTAACTGATTAATTTATAGGTTAATCCCATTGCCGTGAATAGCAAGTATTGCAATGTTTTCACAGAGAACAAGCGGGCTGTATCTATTATATCAACTGCAGATTTCGGCAAGGTCTGTCAATATAACTCGTTAATGTGCCAGAGCTAAATTAATTTTCTCAACATTTTTATTATTGATGATGATGAAAAAAGTGATTATAGATCAAGACAACTTTGTATTGAAATTTTGATGCAACATATCATTTAAAATTTGAGTGTAGGTAGCATTTGTTGCAATTGGAGCAACAATGGTGGGCAGCATCACATTCACTAAAAAGAATGGAGATTGTGTGCAGAAAGGAGATGAGGTTCAAACATTATTATTAATCACTTAAATCTGCTGCTTTTTTACGTTCGTTTTCTTCATTTCATTTATTCGTTGCTTTTTTTTTCCCATTTCTATTGCAGTTTGGTTATTTCTCTTTTGGTGGAAGTACAGTTATTTGTGTCTTTCAAAAGGTTAGTATCCCACTGTTCATTATTTTTCCAATTTGTTGGTACATATAAAGGGATAAGACCTACATCATTATATATTGTTAATGATTTTGCAGGACTCGATAGCCATAGATGAGGACCTTTTGGCTAATAGTGCCAGATCTCTCGAAACCCTAGTTTCTGTTGGAATGCAATTAGGTGTCTCCATAAAGAAACGTTCTGAACTTCAATTGCCAGATATCAGCAACTGTGTTCTTCAGGCGTGAAGATGTGTAAACTCGTTGCACCATTAATTAGGTATCAGCAACAATCCTGAACTTGATAATCACTACCTATTTCCTTAATAGGCATCTTATTTGCTTTAACTGCCTTCTTACTCATGTAAAATGCTTTAACTTTTGTTCAAAGTATGAATCCCAAATACTAAAAGTTCAAATAACATCTAAGAAAATAGATAGTATAACATTATGCATCAAAACTTTTCAGTTTTCGAATGTTGACTCAACTGATATCATCTATTCATAACTATATAGCCAAAATAAGTAGCATTACTTGAATTCATATTGTGAATTCTTTTATTCTAAGTTAATTAAATTTGCTACATACACGTCTAATATTCCCGTTAGAGCCAGTCTTGGTCCCGAGTCGGCCCATTCGCACCATTGACTTCACAAAATCCGCCTCAAAAGACGACCCTCCCCCAGAATATGAATTCACTATTCCCTTAGTTATGGGGTCCTCCATTAGCTGTGCATCTGATTGTAGGACTGCGAAACCATTTCGAATGTTATCTAGGATTTTGGTGTCGAAAATCTTTTCGCTTCCAGGATCCATTGGTATCCTGTCATTGATACTCCCGTTTTCAGGACACATCGATGATAGTTTAGGTAGGAATTTAGGGTTTATACTTGGGTCTGAACCTCCACTTGACCCAAATTTATAGAGGCGGTCTTGGACAAAGAAACATGCGGTTGTTCCAACTGTATGCGCAGCTGAAATTATTATTAAATAAAAGTTAATACATTAGGAATGGTTTTACAAATTTTAATACTTCTTAAATATCTGGTGATTATCCTATTCAAGTTGTTGTGGCCATTAGTATGTGTGGTCCTTGTATATATTCTCATTATAAACCTCTTCAACAAATTGATGAGGAAGTTCCTATATTTATATTTTATATTTTTTTGACCAAAAAATAGAAGGTGGGGACACTGGCATAGTGGCATTAAATATTACCGTCTCAACCAGGTGAAAAATATATTAAAAAAAAAAAACCCCCCAAAGGAGCCAAATTGTTAAGTATTGGAATTTATAAAAAAGACAATGCAGGTAGCTATAGGATTTTATTAATATACAATGCATGTAACTGCACAATATATACATTTTATAACATGTTCAATATACAGATTACATTATGAAACTAAACGTCTGAAACTGAACCTCTTGTACTAAATATATCAAATTTAGACACTTTGAGTAACAGAGAAGGGAAATAAAAGACTTAATTCTCAATTATTACAAAGGAAAAAAGCATTTCATGCAAGAAATAACGTGCAGATGGAAGTTGGTACATTTACAGAATTAGTAAATGCTATGATCAATACGTTTTCTTTTATCCTAGATAATTATAAAATTTACTATTGCTAATGTTTTGTTCAGTTCGTCAAATTCACAACATTACAAAATATGATCCTTATGAGGTCGATAACTAAAATACTTGGTCTAACGACTACACATTCATATAAATAGAAGAACTATATGGTATACGCCATACTAATTGCTTACCTTAACGGTTAAGTGGTTAACTTTCTTTTATTGTGACACGGAGGTAAACCGCCATTTTGTAGTGTGCAAGTCAATTATTGTAGTATACGAATTATGAAGAATGAGAAAATCAATAACTAATGAATCTACAAATATAAAGAGAGAATTTACCACTGAGAACCACAAGGTCTTTCTCATTAAGGCCTTTTTCGATGAACTTCTGTTTTAGTAGTTGAATTGAATCTTTAACATCAGGCATTCTATCAGCAAATTTCACATCGGACACGAAACCATCTTTCCTTCCAGTTTCAACTTGATATACGGGCCCACGACTCTGCCCAAATACATATAGTTACCATCAACAATAAAAACTATAGTAAAAAATATCTCATTTTAACATACAGAGGTAGATACTGTTTTTTTATTTACTTCAACTTACCGCAGCAACCGCATCTCTTGCAGCCATTGTAACAATATCGGCACACGAAACGACACCAGGACACACACTTTCCAACTTTGCTTTTGCATTCTCTATTACATCAAACCCTTGCAACCCTTGATGCCCAAATGCCATTTTCTCCGACTTTCCTCCATTGTCTATCAAAATCGACCCGTCACAACCCTACACGTTTCCCATTTAACTCATCAATCAAAAGTATATGCTAAAAATGCTTTTACGGTAATTATATTTAGTTTAAAACACGGATTTTAAGAGTACCGATAATGTTTGTTCGTCTAATTAATTATTCATAAGTAAAACTAGCAATTTTGTATAAAGATGGAGAAAAAAAAAAAAAAAAACCTCAACAAAACAGTCATGAAAGTGAAGCCTGAGTAAGATAGCAGGAATATGAGAATTGGACTTGGCTGCATCTCTCACAATATTAGCAACAATAGACTCTGCATTAGGACACACCTTATTATAGAATCCTACTTTAAGTTGTGCGTGTGAAAACCCGAATAATAAGTCGGAAAATATGATCATAAACAGTACCACCATTCTCATTTTGATAATTACAAGAAATATGTTTGAATGAGAGAGATAAGGATATGGTGTTGCTATGGTTGTAGAGGAGGCTCAAATTAGTATTTAAGCTATTGCCAACAGAATAAAATCTACTGGCCAGATTCTATTTATATACCGTTTTCATAATTTTAAATTTGTTTTTACATGATTGTTGCTATTATTATTATTGGGTTGTAGATTAACATGTACTCCGTATTACATATCTACACGTCATGTCGTTTTGTTTGTAGAACATGATTTAAGGAAATGGTGACATGAATATACCGATCATTTTTGGTAACCAAAATGAATACTTCTTAATTTAGAATTGCTGTTGATGTTGGTATTACTTTTATTTATTTTTTGTAACCAAAATGAATACTTCTTAACCTATTTTAGTAGTGTAGTTTTCTCATAATGTTATCATTAGTTTTATTCTCCACTAGGTCAGTTCATTATTTTACTTTATGTAATATATCAATAAATGTCATTTTGGCACCGTTACTTGTAAAAATAGCAAATTTTGTTGCGTCATTTGTTGGTTCATTTCCAAAACACGGTGCATTGGGAAAAGATGGTGTCCACAAAATTTAGCAAAACCGCGATACCGTCCTTTTAGCATATGAATGACAGCGCAGATCAATCTTCGACCTCATGTGTGTGCTGATCGAGAATATGAAACAAAAAGCGTACATAAATATTGGTACGTTATGGGCGATTGTAGATCGTATCTCCTTGTACATATGTTCGATGCCATTATCAACAACCTACCATGTGTGCTTGCTTTGGCCCATCAATGTTTCACTAGTCTAAAACATACTCCCTCCGTTCTAAATCTATTGTCCTCAGACAAAAAACACACAGTATAAGAAAAAGTACCTGTCACATGTGCTTTTCTGTTTACTTTCCAGTCTTACCCTTTACTTTTTACCTATTTGTCATAAATGCATAAAGCATGGGCACAAAAGACTTATCACATTATTTTTTTCCATTTATGGACGTGAACAATTAATTCGGAACATTCCAAAATAGAATAATGGACTGTTAATTTGGGAGGGAGAGAGTATTAAATAGCTTGTGGGACCTACTTATATATAGGAGGTTATTTTTTTCAACAGCAAACATACACCTTATTTTTATTTACAACCGTCGAGGCTATTAGTGAGCATTATAATACATATTCAGCCGCACGTAGTACGTATCTAGTCGGCTACTAGTAAGTAGTAATACTAAATGATGACAAATCATAATTCTAGAGATTAGCAGATGTAATCGTGATTGGACGGTTTGATGTTGGTTTTTACTCTGCTTATTTTGTTGTTGAAAAAGTCGTCATAACAACCAAACATAATGAGGATTAACTATATGTGTGGGAGTTAAAGAAAGCTTGTGGTCAGTGGCGATTCTAGGATCAAAACTCAATGGAGTCCCAAAAATTTATTCGTTAACTTTCTTGCATAACATATTGAATGCGTCGGGTCAAATCGAGTCGGTTCGGGTCCCGCCCAAAACAAACATAAAATTGAATAATACTTGTAAAATATAAGGGTGTTCATATGCAGTATCAATTAATGGCATATTTGAAAATATTATAAGATTTCTTAAATATTTAATGGATATCCATTAACCTGCTTAATCCACAAGATATTGATATAGATGGTTGAACTAAATTTAAATGGATATGAATATGGCATGGATATGGTTATGAATATGGATAATAAAAAAACTAAATGAATATGGATATGATCTTAAGCCCTCACCTGATCCATTGACATCCTTATGATGAAGGATTGGAGATAGAATCCCTAAAAATTTATGGGGTCATATTATTATATTTAGTGGTGTCCTATACAAAAAAAATAAAAATTTTGTGATAAATTTCGAAAAATTAGTGGTGTCACAGGACCTCGTACCTCATCACCTAAAGTCGCCACTGATTGTGGTTAATTTGTTAACAGTTATTATGGACACTTTGGTGAAAACCTTGCAAGGGGGACTAAAAGAGGACCAATTGGAATGCCTTGCGAAGCATGCTTTGAAATTTGATTAAGAATTATTTCGAATTCATCAATTAAACGTTTGTTTCATGTTTTTTGCACAATAGTCATCTGTATTGTATATGCCTTTGTGACAGTAATGTGATATGTATAACTTGAAAAAAAGATGTAAGAGACACATTTTCTAGAAAGTCTTTTGTAGACAAAAGGAGATCATTTGATATGTCCAATTACAAATTGACAAGTTATCTATTATGGGTGATTTTTTACATTAGGTGATTGTAATAAATTTTGCCTCGTCATTCACAATGTTACATCTTTCAACATTATTTGATAATAAACACTTGTGAACTATTTGTTTCATGTAATGTTCTAATGCTATTTATTTTAATTTATTGCAAACAGATAGAGTATGCGCTATTACCTTGAACGAGATTCAAGTATACTAATAATAAAGCAAACATCTTTTACTCTCTATACAATTCATCAAGACGCTAGGAGATAAGAATCATGAAGTAATCTACGGAAAACTCGATTAAAAAATTAACTACAAAGTCAAGCTTTTTTTGCATTATTATGGTTTTCAACTTCACGTTATTTTATTTTTTCGATTGTAACTTTTCTTCTTTTTTATTATTATTATTATTATTATTATTATTATTATTATTATTATTATTATTATTATTATTATTTCAACGTTACTTCTATTATTGTTTTGATTTTTAAACAACCTAAAAATACTTTATAAATTCGTATTATTTGGATAATTCGATATTTGATTTATCCCTTACAATCCTCTCGCAAATTTTGCGGGTCTTAGGCTAGTCATTTTTTATAAGTCCCTTTATATCTCTTTTTAAATAAACCCGTGAATTCACCTTTCTTTAAACTAATTATATATATTATATATAATCTCAATATATATATAAGAACATAAAAATCAATCTGCAATGCAATAAAGATCAATTTGAAACACAAAACCTAGAAATATTTTAAGAACAACTAATTTCGCATCTTCAATATGCGGCGACACCATTTTATATGGAGAATGGAGTCTATCAAATGCTTCAAATCTTATGAATCTCCTTAAATGTTTTGAGCTTGCTTCAGGTTTAAAGGTCAATTTTCAAAAGAGTTGTACTTATGGGATTGGGATTGATCAAAGAGAACTTACCTCACTAGCTCAACATATGGGTTGCGAAGTTGGAAAGTGGAACTTCACGTACCTAGGTCTACCCACTGGTTCGAAAATGAAAAAACTTGAGGATTGGCGTCCGGTCTTTGATAAATTCAATAGTAGACTTTCGAGTTGGAAGATGAGATCGATGTCATTTGAGGGAAGGCTAGTTCTTATTAAAGCGGTTCTCACGAGTCTACCGTTGTACTATTTCTCGCTCTTTCTTTTCGTGCCCCGCCTGTGTGATTAAACTATTTGAGAGTGTAAGGCACAATTTCTTTTGGGGCAGGTCGGGTTCAGGGACCAAAATGTCATGGGTCAAATGGGAAAATGTCATAAACTCTTACGAAAATGGGGGTTTAAACATCGAGGTGTTAAAAAATAAAAACTTGGCACTTTTGGGGAAGTGGTGGTGGAGGTTTAAAACCGAAACCGACTCACTTTGGGTTAAAATAATTCGAAGTATTCATGGTTTGTGTG
Organism: Rutidosis leptorrhynchoides; assembly: GCF_046630445.1. Lineage (NCBI taxonomy): Eukaryota > Viridiplantae > Streptophyta > Magnoliopsida > Asterales > Asteraceae > Rutidosis > Rutidosis leptorrhynchoides. The sequence goes on from NC_092333.1 coordinate 650,701,381, forward strand.
GTAGCCTATTGTCGGATAGTGTACTCTCTCACTCTATGACAATAGGTACTTGGCGAAATATTATCTTAGCAGGTTCGGCTATAGAAGACTCCCATGTCCATTTCAAAAGCTCTTTCACCAAAGTCACCGGAGATGGGAGTAATACTTCCTTTTGGCATGATCACTGGATTGGCAAAGACAAATTATGCATGATGTTCCCTCGACTATATAGACTAGAACAATCTGCCCATGTAACTGTTCTTGATCGTATACCTGAGGGAGGTTATGCATGGAATTGGAGAAGATCACCTACTGGACGAACAGCTGGAGAACTCGAAGACCTAACCTTGTTATTATCCTCTTTTATTTTTGATCGCACGCAGGTGGATAAATGGCATTGGTCTATGGCGTCTAATGGTGTTTTTAAAGTGGACTTTAGCGGTTGAACTCGACAATCAAACTCTACCATTGTGCAGCTCTCAAACCAATACTTTGAGGAATAGTCTCGTGCCCAAAAAAATAGAAATTTTTGTGTGGAGAGCGCTAAAGAAAAGACTTCCCGTTAGACTCGAGTTAGACAAAAGGGGTATCGATCTTCATAGTGTGCAATGCCCGCTTTGCGACGACGATTTGGAATCCGTGGATCACTCACTCATCTTTTGTAAGCATGCTTTCGAAGTTTGGGAACGTGTTTTCAAATGGTGGAATTTGGGTAATTTTTCTCTACTAAGTCTGCATGAAATTTCGATGGAAATGCAACTACAAATAACGCACATTCGGATTTTGGTAATAAAATTTGGCAAGCTTCAATGTGGAGTTGTGCGTATCTCATTTGAAAAAATCGGAACAATATGGTATTCCAAAATAAATGTTGGAACTCACCGATAGCTCTTAACGAAATACAAGTCAAAACTTTCGAATGGGTGGCAACAAGATCGAGAGGAAAGAAAATTGATTGGCACACGTGATTAACTAATCCAAGCTTCTATCTTTCGGCTTCTTAAGTTAATCAAATCTTTGAGCTGCACCCTTTGCAACCCAAGGATATGTTATGCTGTTTAGAATATTTTAGTTTTTCACCTTTGTTTTGTCGAGTTTTGTTTAGCTTAGTCGTGATTCTCGTGTTGTACTGATACACTGCAGAGGCAGATCCTATGCCTCCTGACAGAGGCGGAGCCATAATTTTAGGTTAGTGGTGTCACAAAATAATACTAAAATATATTGAGTCACAAAATTTTACTTGACGGAAAAAAACATCAAATATTTTCTAATAGAATTGTCCTGCACAATTTAATAGATGATTATCTTGAGTGAATTCCAATTATATTTTTAAGATTCAAAATTTTGATGATGATAAACAACACTTTTTTTTTATGTAAACATAACCAGTCACCTATATACAAGAATGAATGGATCAGTCCATATTTTAATACGTATATACAGATCAGTATTATTAGTCCAAAAGGAAGAAGAACGAATATGGATTAGTCCATAATTTGGAAGTCCAAATATGAAGCAATGAATATGAATTAAACTATGTTAAAAAAAATATAGTTAGTGCACCTCGAACTTGAGAGAGTACATATAAAAGCAAGGGTCCCTACCAATTGATCTAACTTAAATTGTATAGAACTAGAAATAGTTTAGACCGCGCATTGCGACGGTTGCATTTGGATATACGTTGTTTGCTACATGCTTGTAGTATCAAACGATATTTATGTACAAAATCCCTACATATATTTACTACTTATTATATACATACATAATAATGTTGTACAATAATAATGTTGTACATTTGAGAATTTAAAAAACACTATATTTAAAGAAAGCACGTTATTTTTAAAAGTAACGTTCTTTTTACTGATTCTTTATCTCTCTCTCTTTTTTTTTTTTTTTTTTATTTCTATCAAGATTAAATAATGATATCATAATGCGTTATATTGTTTTGTTTATCTCTCTCAAAGGAAAACAAATATACATAATAGCTCGTGCGTTACGTTGGAATATTTTAATGTCTTTTATAAAATTAATGTTGAGCAAGAAATGAGAAAAAAAATTGTGAACAAAAAAATAAAAAATAAAAAAGAGGGTAGGAGGACTTGAACTCAAGTTTTCTACCTTACAAACTTATAAACGTACCACTTGCACTAATTATTTACTTGATATAATTAGTTGAATTTGTTTGCTATATACTCCGTATATAATAATTTATCCAAAATATTTTTTAGAAAAAAAACCTCTGTTTCAAAAATAATTAGTTGCGTTTTGTTCGAAAAATTATTTCGAGTTAAACGGTGATGATGGAGAAACCTAACTCATAGCGACAAAACATATAAATTCCGTAAAAAAATTGGGTGAGTTTTATTTAGTTATTATTATACTAAATGGAAGCCCCCATATATTAACCATCATACAACTTTTATCCTTAAAGGATACAATTATTATCTTTTATTTATATCGCACTTGACTCAAATTCTTCCTAGGTAAAACTACAATGATCAAGGCATAATATGACCAAATATTTTGTGTCAATTAGTATATATATATATATATATATATATATATATATATATATATATATATATATATATATATATATATATATATATATATATATATATATATATATATATAATAAGAAGTTCACATGTACAATATATAATGATTTTTGAGTGGGGTCACATGCCCCCACAAACTTGTACATGGCTCCGAGAACTCGACAACAATTTGAAACCTAGAACTCCCCGAGTTCTCGACCGAGTTGGCCGATTTTTGGAACACCGATGATAACATAAAATAACTCAAAACTAATGAAACAGTGTTAAATACTAATGAAAAAGGACTAACAATAATGTTTAGGGCTTAGAAGTTAGGGTTTGAGTTTATGGTTTAGATGTGGCTTTAATTTTAGCGCTTAACGCGAACGGTTTTGTTTTTAGGGTTTAGGGATCTAAACTCTAGACACAGTAAACACGATACTCTAAATTCTAAATCGGGCTAAATTCAGAAAAGAAACATCGTATCCGGTTATTAGTAATCCTACATCAAATACATGATAACTGGCTCTGCAAAAAAGGAAACTCGATAATAAGTGAATTTTTTTCCCTTCAAAAAACTAATTTTAGAATCTAAACAATAAATACTACCCTCTAAAATTTGAACTCTAAACTTTAAACCTCGAATTTGGTGAAATTAAAAAAACCTCTCTTTTTGGGCATATTTTCCCTCTTTGTTTTCGTTGCCATTGCCCATTGCCCTTAACCTGTCGGTCGGCCCGGGCTCCGAAACAGTTACCTTGCTTACTAGCTCTTACCATTTCCGCTATCCACTTATCCCTAGATTAGTGCTTAGATAAACTTACGTGGATAGTCTATGTTGTTTGTACCATATTTCACGGATGGTCAAACTATCATTTTTTTTATCTACATAGTCCTTGTAGTTTATACTCATTTCACAGATAGTCCAAATCGCTAACGTCGTTAGTTGATCTGTTAAAATCGCTTTCTTTCTTTTTTACATTTAGATCTAAATATCTTCATTTTCTTTTCATCAAACTATCTATCCGTGACATATTGTACTATCCGCGTAATTTTGTCTAGGGCTTATCCCTTGATCTCTTCCATGTATGTTTGATTATATGTTCAAATTGAAGAGAGGCCAAATTAATTCCATCTCGATCCATCAATTTACAAGTTTGTGTTCTACTGTTTATTTTTTATTTTTTTTATTTGTTTCGTATCACTAATTGTCAGAATTGTTTTCTTGCAGTCTAATCCGAGGAACGCTATAGGCATATTAACAATGGGTACTTTAGAAAAAACAGCAACGCTTGAAACTACTAGTGATTTTGATGAAATCCGGACTCACCTTCGATGTTAGCTTCCTACTCTTGTTTTTTTAATGTTGTATCTTTGTAGGGTATGATCATTATTTTATTCAGTTTCGCCTTGTTTCTCAGGTATTCGGGCATTACGTGGTGGTGAGTTGGATTTTTTTGAGGTGTTCAATTCATGCGCGGATAAACTAGATCATTATCCAAGTAACCCAAAAAGGTTCCTTTTCTTTACTGGAGGGTATGTATGTACTTTTTGGTTTATGCTTAAATGTTTCACTTTTCTACTTTTATCTACACTACACTACACTACACTACACTAGTGTGTAACTATGTATGTTATGTTTGCTCTTGCGTGACAGTCCTATAGATTTCGAAATGGGCGAAGCGCACTGGTATGGGAACAAGTTCAAAGAGCAGGGTGTCGCTAATGATGTTGTCAATTTTTTTCTTGACGAACGATTCGCTAATTGTAAGATGGATCTTGATGCATTTGTTGCTTGTACTGATAATAATAATAACAGCCTCATTAAACACGTTCCAGCTGATTCTCGTACACGAGTTCGTGACATCATATCCAGGTTTTTATCACTATATATTTCTTTTGCTTATATATATATATATATATATATATATATATATATATATATATATATATATATATATATATATATATATATATATATATATATATATATATATATATATGGTACGATCAAGGGGAAGTAACCAATCGGGGGGAAGCAAATTTTTTTTTTTTTTTTTTTCGTTTTTTGAAAAAACTTTGTTCACGAACATTATAGATTGGATGAAAATATGAACATTTAATAAAGACACTTTGTGATAAATGTTTTTATTTTGGCGGGAAAACGCTCGAAGAAGTAATATATAACAATTATCGTGTTTTTCGAACGTATGTTGAGGTTTTAGATATTAGGGTTTAGATATTAGGGTTTATAGGGTTTAGATACTAGGGTTTAGAGGTTTAGGGTTTAGATTTAGGATTTAGATTGAGTTTTTAACACGAACGGTTTAGAGCTTAGGGTTTAGGGTTTGGTGTTTGGGTTTATGGAATAAACCCAAAACACCAAACCCTAAACTCTAAATCGGGCTAAATTTTATTTCACAAAACATGAAGAAAAAAAACGTTCACATTCTTTACGAACAATATTATCTTGAATGTTATTTTTGTCGATCGTTTTCCCGCTTAAATAATAACACTCATCACGAAGTGTCTTTTCTAAATGTTCATATTTTTGTGTGATCTTGATACCGGAAAAAAAAATTTCAAAAAAAAACGAAATTTTTTTTTTTGCTTCCCCCCGCTTCCCCCCCGATTGGTTACTTCCCCATTGATCCTGCCCCTATATACATATACATATACATATACATATACATATACATATACATATACAGGGAAGCACTTTTTTTTGGGAGGAAGTGGGGGAAGTAATTTTTTTTTTCAAACATTAAGATCACATGAAAATATGAACATTTAAAAAAGACACTTTATGATGAATGTTATTATTTTGGCGGGAAAACGCTCGAAGAAATAACATTGATCACAAAGTGTCTTTTTTAAATGTCCATATATATATATACGCACATATATATATATATATATATATATATATATATATATATATATATACATATATATATATACATATATATATATAATATACACACACACGACTATTTATTATCATTATACATCTTTGTTATCCATCTGATTCATATTAACATCCACTTCTCTTTTTTCTCTCATGAAATCATCTACGACTATTTATTACGGTAATGACGAATATAGACGATAAATGAATCACAACTATGACCTGATTGCTCCACATAGTCGATTATTTCAGTTGAAACTCAAACGCTCTCAAGAGAGATCATCTTTCAACTTCCGTTTGACATCAATCTTTCATGGTGTATCTTTTAAGTGTTCACAACTGAATTAAACTTGTTTTGGTATTAGTGCTAAGCAACTTTTTGGGATAAGTAAATTTATTTTTTAAATTACATCAAAATTAGGGTTTAAAGTTTAGGTTTTAAGATTTTGGGGGTTATTATTTATTGTTTAGATTCAAATAAAGTAGTTAAAAAAAATATTATTGTTTAGATGATAGGGTTTAGATTTAGGCTTTAAATTTAGCAAATTTAGCGTTTAAGACGAATGGTTTAAGGGTTAGAGATCTAAACCCCAAATATTAAACCTTAAACTCTAAATCGGGCTGAAGTTAGAAAATAAAAACCTCATATTTAGTTATCCTACATCAAATGTATGATAATTGATTTTTTTATTTTTTTTTTTAAAAAAAACTACTTTTTTAGAATCTAAACAATAAATTCCAACCTCGGAAATCCTAAACCCCAAACTCCGAACCTTGAATTGGGCTAAATTTGATGTAAATCAAAAAAATAAATATACTTATCTACAAAAATGTGCTTATCTCACACACGCGCGCGCGCACACACACACAGAGAGAGAGAGAGAGAGAGAGAGAGAGAGAGAGAGGATCAATGGGGAAGTAACCAATCGGGGGGAAGCAATTTTTTTTTCTTCGTTTTTTTGAATTTTTTTTTCCCCGGCATCAAGATCAACGAAAATATGAACATTTAGAAGAGACACTTCGTGATGAATGTTATTATTTAGGCGGGAAAACGATCGACAAAAATAACATTCAAGATAATATTGTTCGTGAAGAATATGAACGTTTTTTTTCCATGTTTTGTGAAGTAAAATTTAGCCCGGTTTAGAGTTTAGGGTTTGGTGTTTGGTGTTTTGGGTTTATTCCATAAACCCAAAACACCAAACCTTAAACCCTAAACTCTAAACCGTTCGTGTTAAAAACTCAATCTAAATCCTAAATCTAAACCCTAAATCTTAAACCCTAAACCCTAAATTTCTAAACCCTAATATCTAAACCCTAATATCTAAACCCCAATAGCTAAAACCTCAACATACGCTCGAAAAAACACGATAATTGTTATATATTACTTCTTCGAGCGTTTTCCCGCCAGAATAAAAACATTTATCACAAAGTGTCTTTATTAAATGTTCATATTTTCATCCAATCTATAATGTTCGTGAACAAAGTTTTTTCAAAAAACGAAAAAAATAAAATTAGTTTTGCTTCTCCCCGCTTCCCCCCGATTGGTTACTTCCCCATTGATCCTGGCCCTATATATATATATATGTACATGGGATAAATATATGTATATACATATGTATATGTGTATATATATCATATATATGTATGTATACATGTATGTATGTATGTATGTATATATGTACATATATGTATATGTATATGTATACTATTATGCGTGCAGTTTGGTTGAAAGGAAAAAAGGGAATAATGAAGCCGAAGAATTATTAAGCTGAAGAATGAAGCTACTAAACGTGAGGCATATTTGAAGTACAGGTTTAAATCATAGTGTTCGAGTTCACAAGAATTGGGACCTTATGGTACATTTGTCGGAGTTTATTATACGCGTCGAGTTCAGACGTTCACGGTTTATCAACAATAACCTCATTATCAACGATAACCTCTTTCAAGTTTTCAAGAGTAGGTCACCTGAACCTTGAAAAGTTCTCTTTTTACATTTATTACATGTTACATGTAACTGGATATGGTGTTCTTTCTTTAAATACCAAAATAGCTGTGAATTAAGGCGTTAAGAAGTGTTGAATCATTTTATATGTAAATGGTAACTTGTTACAAGAATTGTAATTTGTAATTCTGGCTAACCATTTGGTTGTGAATTTGACTGATTCGAGGCTTAAAATGCTCTTATCTTTTGAGTGATATTAGTGAGAATTTTAGCTATTATGTTATCACTTGGCCTAAGAAAATTTGAATGTCTGATTACGTCCAGGTAAAACTCTTTGATCCACCCACTTTCCAATTTTTCTATTACTTATTTTTCACTTTTTGGACCCATGCTCACTTGTCCTCACGTTTTTTATGAAACCCCCAATTATGAGTTTCTAAATAAACAGACACTCTCTTTACTTTCTTTAGTTCACATGATAGTTTTTTTTCTTGCCATTACTAATTTTTAAGTGAGCTCTTGATTCATTATGCTTGCAGTTACTAATTCGAAGTAAGGGTGGTTGAACCGTTTACCGAATACCGAATCGAAATCAAATCGAAAAAAATCAAATTGACTTTGAAAATTGATTTTTCGATCGAGCAAAACCGATTTCGGTTCAGTTTTGGTTTAATTGAAAACCAAATTTAGTTTGAAAATTTTGAATATCTTAATGTTATAAATATTAATTGTATAATGTACAAGATATGAGTTGAGTATATATATTTACTTTCCAAGCAGTGGCGAAAACAGGAATTTTTTTCACCCGGGGCGAAATTTTTTTTAAAGCGAATCAACTTTTTTTGGTAAAATATGGAGGTTTTTGAGAAAAATATGGTGATTTTTGAGCAAAATGTGGAGGTTTTTAGGCAAAATATGAAGGTTTTGGGGCAAAATACGGAGGTTTTGGGGCAAAATACGGAGGTTTTGGGGCAAAAAAAAAAATTCCACCGGGGGCAAAGTCGAAAAACTCAAAATTTTTACACTAAAAATTGCAAATCGACTGGGGGTATCTGCCCCCCCTTGCCCCATGCTATTTCCGCCACTGTTTCCAAGTCAAATTAATACAGCTCGAATTTAAAATTTTATTTTAGTCTTTAATTTTAATTATATTTTTTCTAATTTGTTTCACTCCATATCTCTATCTTTGTAATTATAAACATTTCGATTTCGATTTTCCTTCAAGTCAATATATGTATCTTTAATATTATCTTTCACTCCATATCTTTAACTACGAAGTCAAGTTTTTTTTGCAATATTATGGATTTCAACCTCCCGTTATTTGATGATTTCGATTGTAACTTGTCTGGTTTATTATCATTAATTCAACATTACTTGTGATATTTTTTTTGATTTCTGAACAGCCTGAAAAATACTTTATAAATTCGTATTATTCGAACAATTCGATATTTGAATTGTCCCTTACAAACTCACTGGAATTTTTACGCGGGTCGTATGCTAGTCATTCTTTTATAAGTATCTTTACATATCTTGTTAAATATACCTGTGAATTCACATATCCTTAACCTAGTTGTATATATATTATTATTAACTCGGTATTATGACTACATACAAATCAATCTGCAATGCAATAAAGAACAATTTCTAAGCCAAAACCTAGATTTTTTTAAAGAACAACTAATTAATATTAAGAAAATGCTAACTTTTGCCCAAAATAATACGGAATAATAATAATAATAATAATAATAATAATAATAATAATAATAATAATAATAATAATAATAATAATAATAATAATAATAATAATAATAATAATAATAATAAGACAAAATTGCGTCGTTGGTCCTTAAACTTTGTATTAAATAGCATAGGTGACCTTTATCTATTTTTTTGACTTCGTTGACCTCGAACTATTATATTATTTCACGGATGACCCTGAGCTTAACTGACGTTAATATTATCCCGCTAAATGAGATCCCATGACAATCACGTAAGGGTATTTTTGTCGTTTTATGTGTTACATATTATTTTTAACTCCATCATCTTCATCTTCATCTTTTACCCAAATATCAAACCCTGATTGTTATCAATTTTACAGTATCAAATCACAAACTCTAAGACCTGACGTCTAAAATTCCAATCGAAATCCTAGTTCAAAATATCTAAATCCAAATTACAATCAAATCAAACCGATGTTTGTTTTATGTTTTTCCACTTGTGAATATTTAATTTTAATCGATGATTTTCTTTTGTTAATATTATGTATATAAATTATGAATTATTGAAAGTGGAGTACGACACTTTTGGTAATAAAACGAAATCAGTATAGCCATTTAAAAAGACGGAGCAAACCCACTTTCGCAAGGCAAATGAAAGCTATATATTACGGAGTATACTCCAAAAACAGTACAAGAGCAGTACTATTTAATATTATTAAGAAGATTATATGTTTTATATAAATTGAGTTTAGGCTTATACATATTGTTTATATACTGTACTCATTCGATTCCTTCCCATGAAAGATTTCTTAAATATATTTAAAATTGTTAATTGGTAAAATTGTAGATACGTGGTTTAAATTGATGGGTGGATTAAATTTTTGGGTGGATTCTGGTTTGATATGGGTTTAATGATAAAAATTAGGGTTTGCTATTTGAGTAAAAGATGAAGATGAAGGTGGAGATGAAGGGGTAAAAAGGGAGGAGAGAACGTGTAAAATGACAAAAATACCCTCATGTGCTTCTCATGTGATCTCGATTAACAGGTTAAAATTAACGCCCGTTGAGTCCAGGGTCATCCATGAAATAATATAATAGTTTGAGGTTAACGAAGTCAAAAAAATAGATAAAGGTCACCTATGCTATCTAATACAAAATTTAGGGACCAACAACGAAATTTTGTCTAATAATAATAATAATCTCTATCTCTATCTCTATTCTCTATTCTCTATCTCTATCTCTATCTCTATCTCTATTCTCTATCTATATCTATCTCTATCTCTATCTCTATCTCTATTCTCTATCTATATCTATCTCTATCTCTATCTCTATCTCTATCTCTATTCTCTATCTCTATCTCTATCTCTATATATATTATAACAAAAGTAATATTAGCAAAACATATTTAATTTCAACTATTAGATTATTATTGGATTCGCTCACAGGCACCGGCAGAAGCAAGATTTTTTTTCACCAGGGGTGAATTTTTTTTTAAAACGTAGCAATTTTTTGGGCAAAATATGGATGTTTTTGGGCAAAATTTGAAGTTTTTGGACAAAATTTGGATGTTTTGAACAACATTTAAAGATTTTGGGGCAAAATATGTAGGTTTTGGGCAAAAAAAAGATTCCACTGGGGGCAAAGTCGAAAAATCCGAATTTTTACACTGAAAATTGCAAATCCACTGGACGCGTCGTAAATATAACGGACTCATACCCGTTGCACGCAAGTGTCATCCCTATACACACTTTAATATCCACTTATAAATGATTCTTATAGTTTACACACTTTATATATATCATGATTATCAAATACGTAATAATAAAACCACATTAATAGACTTACAACATTATTTCATATTAAAATCCCGCAAAAACGCGGGATATAAACTAGTAGTAGTAGTAGTAGTAGTAGTAGTAGTAGTAATAATAATAATAATAATAATAATAATAATAATAATAATAATAATAATAACGCCGGAGAGTTTTAATGCTGGTTTAACGTCAACGGTGAGTCGGCGGTGCCACCGTCCCTGGCGTTAAATTGGCATAACGGTGAAAAAAAGCCACGACTTCTAGTACTCTAACTATCTACTATCTACTATCTATCTACTATCTACTATCTACTATCTACTATCTACTATATTTCTACTATATATATTATAACAAAGTTAAAAATATGTCAGATTTTAATAAATACCATTAAATAAGCAAATCCCCACCCTTAAAAGAGTATATTCTTGATTGATCCAATGGTAAGAATTTATCTGATGTAAGAATACTATATCTGATGTTAGATTTAAGTGACTTTCCTAAAATACCCTTATAACACCACAAGCATAGCCCGTCGTCTTCATCGAACCAAAAACCAAATACATGAAATCAAAAGAAACCCTAGATTCTTCGTTCAATTCAACTTACCAAGACCTTCATAAATCAATGGTTCTTTAAATCTTGATATCCAGTACGTATATCAAATCCCTCTAAATCCTAACCCAAATTCAGTTTTATCTTGCATACTTTCATTGAATAATCCATACGCAATCAAGTGTGTTGAAACGAATGTATCTGAGATTCGTGTTTCACTAATCGTGCTGTCAATTAGTATATACAATCGTATTCACGCTAATTTTTGATATATCGATTTTCATTACTTCAGTTCAGGTATCATTTCAACTTTTATTTCAATAGTCGAAATATTTTCATGTTATTTGTGATGACCTGGAAATTTTCGATCAAATTTAAACTTTAATATTTATATGTTTCCGACACGATAAGCAAAGTCTGTGATATTGAGTTTCGGAAAAGTTTGAACTGTTTCATATATTCATTTAACCTTTGGCCATTCCCGACGATTCACGAACATTTATGAGTAATTGAATATATAAATCATATATAGATATAAACATAAATATAAGTGTATATAATATTTTGAAATGAATAAAGTATACAATGTAAAATAATAAATAGAATAGATAAGTTACTATTATATATATATATATATATATATATATATATATATATATATATATATATATATATATATATATATATATATATATATATATATGATTTTTATGTATAAATAAAAATCTTGTATGTATAAATAATAAATATTTAATAAAAGTTATTACATATGACTATTAAATATTACATAATTAAAAAGTTGAATATAATTGTTACATTAATATTTGTATCATTAATTTGTTATCTTTACTAATATTAATTTACTTTCATTATTAATATCATTATTTTCAAAAATTATTATTATCATTCTTATTAATTATTATTAATAAACTTATCAAAATTATCATTTTGGTTATTATTAATATCATCATGTTATTATTTGTTATTATTATTTCTATTACTATTTTATTAATGGAAATCATTTATATTAGTATTAGGATTATTATTATTAATACTAAATGTATTATTATTATTATTATTATTATTATTATTATTATTTATAATTATATATTTAATTGAAAAACCATTCATAAAGATACCGAATCAATTTCATATCTCCATTATACTGTAGTACATTTTTGTTCTTGTCTCAATTCTGTTTCATATCGTTATCAAATTCTCAAATGCAAACAAAACCCAGTACAAATCGATCAAAGCTTTATTATTTATTTATTTATTTATTTATTTATTTATTTGTCCGTTTGAAAAACACTTGTCGACCACCATTCCAATACAAAATAATTGGGATCGAATCTAGCTGTCACAACAGGTATTAAAACACATTATATAAGTCTACGACTGCAATTGTTAATGGGAAAAACAGAAATTTTTCAGAAACAAAAGCAACCACCTCTGTTCATCCACTTTTTAGCCAAATCTCAAACTCGAATCAATTTTAAAAATGTAACAATGCACTTCTGTTAGAAATCACATGTACAAACTATCTGCAAAAGCTCATTGTTCAATTTTTCCTATCGAATTCCAATTTCGAGGTCAAAGTTTTATTTTCAAAAAGTCAACATTTGTTCATCGGTAAAATTCGAAATTTCTATTTTATTTTCAGATAAATTGATGGTTTGTAAAGCTTCTAGTAATAGTTTTAAACATATTTCATGTTCAAACAATTATCTAAAACGAGCTCGAATTCAAAAAGTATATATATTTTTTTAAAAAGTAGCGATAACAGCTATGCTGCATAAATTGTGTTTTTTTTTTCGTTTTATATTTTTTTTTTGAGCACCTTGATAAGTTATGGCTGTTTACAAGTTGCAATAAAAATCATAATTTCGTTATTAAGAGTATTGATGATGGTTGGAGTAATATAAATCATGAAGAAGATGAAGATAAATTGGAATCATATAAGAATGGGTTAAAAATAATTGCAATCCGGAAATATTAGAAAATGGGCAGTAGCCCAGCTGGTTTGACATGTGTGCGGGGGTTCAGGAGGTCTCGGTTCGATTCTTGCGGGTGACAACTTTTTTTAAAAGCTCTTTGGAGGTAGTTTTCAAAACCAAAATTTATTATTATTATTTTTATTGTTATTATTATTATTAGTATTATGTTAATAATTATTATGGCTAATATTATTATTATTATTGTTATTGTTATGTTATTGTTATTGTTATTATTAGTACTAGTGTTATCATTTTAAAAACTAGTAGTATTATCATTAGTAACATTATCATTATAGTATTATTATTGATATTATTATTGACAGAATTATGAACATATTAATAACCTTTATATTACAAAATTTATAATAAAAGTTGACAAGGCAAAAATTATGAATATGGTTAAACTTTTAAGTTATAGGAACTATGGATATAAGTTTAGAAACTGAACATGAAGTTCATGATAAATTCGATTATTATTATTAACACTGCTATTATTTTTATTATTATCACTATATTATTAAGGGAACTCATCACTTTTATTAAAACTATTATGCTTACTAAAATTAACATTTTTATTAAAGCTAATACCTTATTTAAGATTATCATTATTAAAATTAACATTGTTATTAATAATATTATTATCAATATTATAACTATCACGAGTATTATTATTATTATGTAATTACTAAGATTAGTATCATAACTATTATTAAGAGTAAAATTAATATTTTTACAAGTATTATTATCAATATCACTATTATCATTAATAGAATTTTTATTTACATTATTACCTTTACTAGTTATATTAAGTATTATCAATATTAACATTTTTACATGACAAATATTATTTAAGTATTATTATAATTACTAATTTCAACAGACAAATGCTATATATACAAAAATATATTTAATATACATACAACCTAACTATATTAATATTTCTATATATATAAAAATGAAATCATATATAATGAAACTTATTAATTGATTATATATAAAATTACATCACTAATAATAACAATATATATATTTGTTCAGTTACGATTATATGTATTAATAAATACACAAATGATATAGGTTCGTGAATCCGAGGCCAACCCTATACTTGTTCAATGTCGTTCTATGTATTTTTACTACAAAATACATTAGGTGAGTTTCATTTGCTCCCTTTTTACCCTTTATATTTTTGGGTTGAGAATACATGCGCTGCTTTTATAACTGTTTTACGAAATAGACACGAGTAAATGAAACTACATTCTGTGGTTGAATTATTAAACCGAATATGCCCCTTTTTAGTCTGGTAATCTAAGAATTAGGGAACAGACATCCTAATTGACGCGAATCCTAAAGATAGATCTATCGGGCCCAACAAGCCCCATCCAAAGTACCGGATGCTTTAGTACTTCAAAATTTATATCATGTCCGAAGGAGGATCCCGGAATGATAGGGAATATTCTAATATGCATATTGTGAATGTCGGTTACCAGGTGTTCAATCCATATGAATGGTATTTTTGTCTCTATGCATGGGACGTATGTTTATGAGAAATGGAAATATGAAATCTTGTGGTCTATTAAAATTATGAAATGATTATTTATGTTAAACTAATGAACTCACCAACCTTTTGGTTGACACTTTAAAGCATGTTTATTCTCAGGTACGAAAGAAATCTTCCGCTGTGCATTTGCTCATCTTAGAGATATTACTTGGAGTCATTCATGACATATTTCAAAAGATGTTGCATTCGAGTCGTTGAGTTCATCAAGATAATTATTAAGTCAATTATAGTAAGATATATTACGAAATGGTATGCATGTTGTCAACTTTCGATGTAATGAAAGATTGTCTTTTCAAAAACGAATGCAATGTTTGTAAAATGTATCATATAGAGGTCAAGTACCTCGCGATGTAATCAACTGTTGTGAATCGTTTATAATCGATATGGACTTCGTCCGAATGGATTAGGACGGGGCGTTTCATTATTTGTTTAAATTAATGTTAATTCAGTTATTCAGTTATACTTAATTTTTCATATATTTGTAAAGATTTTTACATTTACATTTTTTATATATTCAATACGATTGTGAACTAAAAGTATTTACAAAAATTTTAATTTTATGTTTTTAATTTTTAATTTTATTCTTTATTCTAAGATCTAAGATTAAAGATATATACCAAACAAAACTGATGGAGCTTCTGGAATAAAATTCAATAACCGTATTTCAGTAACTGCTGCTATTTTCCTCCATTATGTTATTTTGAATTTTAGACAACTGCTTATAAATATAAAGCATCGGTTCTCATTCAGAAAACTCATTCACACACACATAATTCACTTCAAAAATGGGTGACACATGAGAATTCATACCTCTGAATTTGCTCAACAATCAAGCCACAAAAACAACCAGAAAGACGGGATCAAAAGAGTACTTAGAGAAAAAATTATATATGCGGTTATTGTTATTGTTCAAGTTTTTGTTAAACAATCTGCTGAAACAACTATCAAGGCAAGTTTTTTTCTTAAGTTGTTGTGTTTAAAGATTCAAAATATATAATTGGGTTGATATGGGTTGTGTTTTGTTTTAAATGGGTCGAATGTGTCAAGTTGAATTTTCTTAACCAAAAGGAACATGTGTCAGTTAGGTATAGTAAAAAAAATTAACTAAAAGGAATGGGTTCAGTTGTGTTGATTAAAACTTAAATATTTTTAACAAAAAGGAAACTGGGTCTGTTAGAACAAGTCAAATTTAAGTTTAAAGTGAATTGGGTCGTTTGGTCATGTCAACTTTTTAACTAAAAGTAAAATGAGTTGGTTGTGTCAAGTCAAATTTATAAGTAAAAGGAAAATGGGTCAGTTGGGTTGATTCTTAAAAGCTAAAAGGTAAATGGGTCAAATGGATTAAATTAGTTGAAAGTCAATTAAAGTCTACCGCTAATGGATCTAAAGTGTCTAAACCGTTTACTATGGAATTATCTTGATTTTGTAGTAAGAGACTAATCCTGTATAAAAACATCAATGGATATCTATGCCACCCATCTTGGTCATATTGTTAATGTTTTAAGAAATGCAAATATTTTTGTTTTATATAACTTAGGGATATCAAATTGTCACTATCCATCGACGATAATGTGTATGTCTTATCATTTTTGTTCAATATAGAAATGCTTTTAACTTGATGTTAATGCTCACTTCATATTACTAACAAAGTTAAGACATGATTTAATGGCTTCCAATATAAAAGATAAAAAGAGTAGTTTACAAGCTTATGCTTTGTGATTGCTATGTAAAAATAGCTATTAGTTACTGTATATTAGTGTTTTTCCATTTCCAGCTGATGCTATATGTTACCATAAGTCGAGATAAGCGAATTTTGTTTTTTTAGTGTCTTGAAAATGATTTTGGCCTATGGGAATTTATAACCCATTTGGGTGATATGCGCTATTTTGACCCATATGCGTAATTTTGAGAAATATCAATTGGGTCAGCTTAGGTTGCTTAGTTTAAAATTTGATTCATCAACGGGATAGGTTTACCATTTTGATAAATGTTATAAAAATGACTCCCGGGCCTACTTTGCGGTCTCATAAGTTGAAAATGCTTAAGTTTCGGTACAAACTAATAACTGATTTAGAAAGTATACCCGAAAGACTACAAAATGATGTATGATGTGGTTGGGGTTGTTGAGTATAAATGAGTTTAAATTGATCTCAATTTGGGAGTTTGTATGCTGGTCCTGTTGTGCATACCAGCACTTGGTAACAGCAGCAGTCAAGTTTTTCGATATTTCGTCAAACCATAACTTTCTAACCGTAACTCCAATTTTTGACAAATAAACTGTGTATAGAAAGGTGTAAGAGTATATTTTTCAATGATAATGCCCTAAGGGATTACATCAGATTATGTGGGACCAAAAAATCAGCTGAAAATTGTCTGTTTAAAAAATATATATGTTTTTTCAAGTGTAGATATGTTCTATAGCATTTTACATAAAATGTTGGCTAAACATACCAACAGGTTATCATTTCTCTTTTTGTATTGTTTGGATCCTAGTCACAACAAGAATACATTAGTCAAGTAGTAATCATTTTTTGAACCTAAAACAGATAACATCGGTTATGTTCAAGATGTTGGAGACATGCAAAAAGTGGCCGACCAAATGAAGTGTTAAAATACAATGCAAATTTAGAATAATATGGGATTAGTAAATGTATATGGGTAAAATATCTAGATATTAATATATATAAGAAAATATCTAGATATTAGAATATGTGAGAAAAATCTAGAAATTGAAATGTAAAAGAAAAATCTAGATATTTGTAGGTTGTAGAAATATCTAGATATTTATATATCCATGAAAATATCTAGGTTCTAGAATGTTCCATGGAGTAGTATAAATATGGGAGGAGATTTCATTTGTGGTGTGTGAAGTTGTGAGAGTGAAATAAGAAGTGAGTTGTGAAGAAGAGAAGAAGAGTGTGAGTTAGCGAAAGTAGAGAAGATAAAGCTTGTAAGTAATATTGTAATTGTAATTTAATATAAGTGTTTTTGTTAAGTTTCCCGATCAAGCCTTAGTTTGTGTTTAAGTTCTTAGTGCACTTTTGTTGTTCTTATTATATGGTCGGCTCTGCCGCCTAAGTAATACATGGTCGGTTATACCGCCTAAAGATATATGGTCGACACTGTCGCCTAAGTACATTGTGCACTAAGAATTTATAAAATTAAAGGCTAACCAACGTCAAAGTGTTGGTGTAGTGAGTCTAGTATAGTCTAGATCCTCTATAGTGGTGTGTTGGGCTCGTCGAAGCTTCCAACAATTGGTATCAGAGCGGGTCGTTCGGGACCATTTCTAGTGGAGGAAATCGGTAAACGTTGGACGTTTACATCGGCTTGTTTTCACCAAGGCTCTAAGGAAGATTCTGTCGGAGCACAGTTAGGAACTGTGAAAGCTCATCGGTCAGGGACCAAGCTTATTGGACGTTGGACGTCATGATGGCAGATCTTGCAAGTACGAGCAGTGGAATCAAGAGTCTCAATAACCACAACTATGGTTATTGGCGGACTTGTATAGAATCCTACCTACAAGGACAGGATTTATGGGAAATAGTTGCTGGCAGTGACACAACGCCTCCACCGAAAGAAAATGCCGAAGCCTTGAGAAAATGGAACATCAAGGCTGGGAAGGCTTTATTTATACTGAAGACTACAATCGAGGAGGATCTATTGGAGCACATCCGTGACGAGAAAACACCAAAGGCAGCTTGGGAAACTTTTGAAAAATTATTCTCAAAGAAGAATGAAGCACGACTCCAGCTCTTGGAAAATGAGCTCGCGGGTATCTCACAAGGAAGTCTGTCTATTTCTCAGTATTTCACCAAGGTGAAATCAATTTGCCGTGAGATATCTCAACTTGCTCCTGAAGAGAAAGTGAGTGATGCAAGGATGAAGAGAATTATCATCCATGGCTTAAGGTCCGAGTATAATGGATTTATAGCCGCTGTGAGAGGATGGCCTACTCAACCATCATTAATAGAGCTGGAGAATTTGTTGGCTAATCAAGAGGCATTAGCCAAGCAGATGAATGAAGTAACCATAAAATACGGAGAAGATGCACTCTTCACCAATAAAAAGAAAGCAACATCTCGAAGACAAGAGGCGATGAAAGAAAGTAAGACATATGGGTGGAAGGGTCACCCAAAATCAAAAGGCAACGCTTCAGGGGGAGCTCAACAAGGAAGAAGAGATCATCGCCAACAATACGGGGAAAATGATAAGAGAAAGAATGGTGAATGCTTCAATTGTGGCAAGAAGGGTCATTTTGCTCGTGATTGTAGATTCCCCAAAAGGCGAACTTTCGAAGGAAATGTGGCCGCCACAAGAGATGAGAAGAAAGAGGTCACATTCGAAGCAACCATTAATGAGGAAACATGGGATGCAGAAGCTGGACTCTCTGTTGAAGCTGACATAGATGATCAAGCTCTTACAACAACTTTAAAGTCAAAAATAAACTACAAAGATGATTGGATCATCGATTCTGGATGCTCAAATCATATGACCAACGATGGGACAAAGCTGCAAGAAATGGAGGATTACAAAGGAAAGAGAGTCGTGTTGACAGCCGACAATTCAAGGTTATCTATTTCTCACATTGGAAAGACAATAATTCTAAATGAAGGCGACTCTCATAAGCTCCATCTCGAGAAGGTGTATCTTGTCCCTGGCCTAAAGAAGAATTTACTGTCAGTACCACAATTGACAGCAGAAGGGAATTATGTGCTCTTTGGACCAGAAGATGTGTCTGTATTCAAGAGAGTGAAGGTGGTTGGCAATTCAATTATGCAAGGAAGAAGAATAGAGTCGGTCTATGTACTATCTGCTGAAACAGCATATGTGGATAAGACTCGAAAAAATGAGACGGCTGATCTTTGGCATGAACGTCTTGGGCATGTGGAATACAATAAGTTAAAGGAGATGATGGTGAAACGCGTAGTAAATGGGCTTCCTCAAATTGATATCCGAACAAATACAATATGTGCTGGATGTCAATTTGGTAAAGCTCACCAATTGCCATTCAAGGAGTCAGCGCATCAGTCCAAGACACCACTAGAGCTCATACACTCAGATGTCTTCGGCCCAGTGAAACAAACATCACTTGGAGGTATGAAATATATGGTGACATTCATTGATGACTTCTCAAGATATGTGTGGGTTTACTTCATGAAGGAGAAGTCGGAGACTTTTCTGAAGTTTAAAGAGTTCAAGAACAAGGTAGAAAGTGAGCTCAATACTAAGATTCGATGCTTACGCACAGATAATGGAGGAGAATATTTATCAACCGAGTTTAATATCTATCTTGAGAAGCACAAGATCAGAAGGCAATTAACTTGCCCTAATACTCCACAACATAATGGAGTGGCAGAACGCAAGAATCGTCACCTTGCCGAAACTTGTCGAAGTATGCTTCATGGTAAGAATGTACCAGGCAGATTTTGGGCCGAATGTATGAGGACGGCATCGTACGTGATTAACAGACTCCCACAAACAAAGTTGAGATATATTTCACCATATGAAAGATTATGGAAGATCAAGCCAACCGTCAACCATCTCAAAGTTTTTGGATGTGTATGCTACGTCTTTGTGCCAGATCATCTACGAAGCAAATTTGAGAAGAAGGCAATTCGGTGCATTTTTGTCGGTTATGATGAATCAAGAAAAGGATGGAGATGTTGTGATCCAAATACTGGAAAGTGTCATACTTCAAGAAATGTGGTATTTGATGAAGCGTCTTCATGGTGGTCACCTCAAAAGATAGAGCTTCCAGAATCTCATGGATTAGAAGAAGGTTCAGAAGAAAAAGAAGAACCTAAAGAGCAGATATTGGATCCAATAAAAGAAGGAGAAGGGTCGTACTCTAAGGAAAAGAGTCCATGGAAAACTGGTGTGCATCAATCTGTATCCGAGGAGGTTCGTCCAAGCCAAATGGATGTCGAGGAGCATGTACAAGAATTACGGAGATCAACAAGACCGAGGCAACCTAATCCAAGGTATGCCAATGCTGCTCATGTGGATGAATCAATACCTATTGAGCCTTCTACTTATGAAGAAGCAGCACAAAGTCGAGAGTGGCAGAAAGCAATAGAAGAAGAAATTAATGCACTAAAAGAAAACCAGACATGGAGTTTAGTTCCAAAGCCAAAAGATGTAAAACCAATATCTTGTAAATGGGTTTATAAGGTGAAGACTCGATCAGATGGCTCCATTGAAAGGTATAAAGCTCGACTTGTTGCTAGAGGTTTTTCTCAACAATATGGGCTGGATTATGAAGAAACATTTAGTCCAGTGGCGAAGATCACAACAATTCGAGCTCTACTAGCTTTAGCCGCTAGCAAATCTTGGAAGTTATGGCAGATGGATGTCAAGAATGCTTTCTTACATGGAGAACTCGACAAAAACATTTATATGGAGCAACCAAGAGGCTTTGAGAACAAGTTCCATCCTGACCATGTCTGCAAATTAAAGAAAGCACTATACGGCTTGAAGCAGGCTCCAAGAGCTTGGTACGGGAAAATTGGTGAGTTCTTAGTACAAAGTGGTTTCACAGTTGCTCCTTCAGATTCTAGTTTATTTGTGAAACAAGATCAAGGAAAACTAGCCATAGTGCTAGTATATGTGGATGACTTAATCATCACGGGAGATCACTATGAGGAGATCCAAAGGACAAGAGAGAATCTGTCTATCAGATTTCATATGAAGGAGCTTGGAGAACTCAAACATTTTCTTGGACTCGAAATAGAGCAGAAAAGAGAAGGATTATTTCTGGGACAACAAAAATATGCGCGAGATCTTTTACAAAAGTACGGAATGCTTAATTGCAAACCTATCTCAACTCCGATGGATCCGAATACAAAACTACGAGCAGATGAAGGAAAAAGTCTTCAAGATGTTACCATGTATCGAAAGATGGTCGGAAGTCTTATTTATCTCACACTAAGCCGGCTAGACATATCTTATGCAGTTGGAGTGGTTAGTCGACACATGAGCAATCCGAAGAAGCCTCACCTTGATGTTGTACGACGCATCTTAAGGTATGTTAAAGACACTATTAACTTTGGCATTTTGTACAAGAAAACAAAAGAATGTCACGTGACTGGATATTGTGACGCCGATTACGCTGGAGACTATGATACACGACGGTCAACAACTGGATACATGTTTAGTCTTGGATCAGGAGTAATATCATGGTGCAGCAAGAGACAACCAACAGTATCCTTGTCAAGCACTGAAGCAGAATATCGATCGGCATCGTCAGCAACACAAGAAATTACATGGTTGAAACAACTAATGGAAGATCTTCATCAATCAACAGACTATCAAGTAGAGCTTTTCTGCGATAACCTATCAGCTATACGTCTAGCAGAGAATCCAGTCTTTCACGCAAGAACAAAACATATAAAAGTACACTATCACTATGTTCGCGAGAAGGTCCTTGAAGGGGAGATCAAGATGGTGCCAACAAAGACAGATGAACAGGTAGCAGATATATTCACCAAGAGCCTAAGTAAACCGAAGTTTACAAAATTCAGAGAAGCACTTGGAATGGTCTGCAAGACATCGTTGGAAGAAAATTTGCATTGAGGGGGAGTGTTAAAATACAATGCAAATTTAGAATAATATGAAATTAGTAAATGTATATGGGTAAAATATCTAGATATTAATATATATAAGAAAATATCTAGATATTAGAATATGAGAGAAAAATCTAGAAATTGAAATGTAAAAGAAAAATCTAGATATTTGTAGGTTGTAGAAATATCTAGATATTTATATATCCATGAAAATATCTAGGTTCTAGAATGTTCCATGGAGTAGTATAAATATGGGAGGAGATTTCATTTGTGGTGTGTGAAGTTGTGAGAATGAAATAAGAAGTGAGTTGTGAAGAAGAGAAGAAGAGTGTGAGTTAGCGAAAGTAGAGAAGATAAAGCTTGTAAGTAATATTGTAATTGTAATTTAATATAAGTGTTTTTGTTAAGTTTCCCGATCAAGCCTTAGTTTGTGTTTAAGTTCTTAGTGCACTTTTGTTGTTCTTATTATATGGTCGGCTCTGCCGCCTAAGTAATACATGGTCGGTTATACCGCCTAAAGATATATGGTCGACACTGTCGCCTAAGTACATTGTGCACTAAGGATTTATAAAATTAAAGGCTAACCAACGTCAAAGTGTTGGTGTAGTGAGTCTAGTATAGTCTAGATCCTCTATAGTGGTGTGTTGGGCTCGTCGAAGCTTCCAACATGAAGACCATAAACTAAGAAGATGCATCGATATTAAAGAAACCCACAAACTTGTCGAACTGAAGCTACATAACCTAGAAACAGGACATTATCATTTGCGTTTAACGGTAGCAATACTCTTTGCATTATTCTTTTTAGAACATTATAGATTACTGGATGATATTTGTACTCCATATGCTGATTCATGACTTCTATATAGATGCATGTTATTGTATATTAAGTATTTTAATTCTCTTTTAGTTTAACATATTTGTTTGTTTGTCAACATTTGTTGATGGCTACCCTGGGGTTTTTTTGGGTTTTCGATTTGGGGCTGGGGGGTAATTTTAGGTGGTTAAAAATTGTGGTCGATTCATTTACAGGAATTATGTAAGTTTATGTGGTAACACATTGAAAAAATGTAGTTAACAAAGGGGTAATACGGCAATAAGTTCGGGTGTTGTTACTGAGATTGTGATTAGTTTAATTACTTTTAACTATTGTAGATAAGTATTCATATCGTTTGCTTTTTGGTTGAATATTTTCTGATAACTACTTGATTAGACATGTACATATGAAATTATGCTAGCCTCTCAATTCTGCTTCAACTATCTGATTAGACAAAATATATGCTAAAAATACATTATTGCAGAGTCGCCCATTCACATATGAACTTATGTTAGCCTCTCAATTCTTTTCCTTTTTTTTTTTGTATATATCTGATCTACTATACTGTCTCTCTGTAGAGTTTCTTGTTGGGTAAATTTCTAGTGGTGGCAAGATGGTTCACCGTTAGGTTGGTTAATGGGTTTAAACCGGTTTATGTTCAAAAAACCCAGAGCAACGTATGTCTATCTAATCATATTCACGATCAATTATTGTGTATAATAATCGGGTTATTGATTTAAGACATTCTAAGGGTTTTCATCTTATAGATTAAAGTTATTTCCTTGGTGTCTTTTTACCCATTATTTTTAAGCTGATTTTTTTGCCATAGGTCACTTATTTTCAATTGAATTATTCATAAGTATTTTGGGTTGACAGAGTCACCACCGTTAAATGCTTTATATATGGTG
Organism: Rutidosis leptorrhynchoides; assembly: GCF_046630445.1. Classification (NCBI taxonomy): domain Eukaryota; kingdom Viridiplantae; phylum Streptophyta; class Magnoliopsida; order Asterales; family Asteraceae; genus Rutidosis; species Rutidosis leptorrhynchoides. Next base: position 650,725,676 of record NC_092333.1, read on the forward strand.
TTGCTTTTGCTGACTATCTACTTTTTTTTTTTTAATTTTTTTTATTTTGTTTCGAAGTGCTTGTATGGAGGAGTACCAAAGGGCCCTCAACTAAGAGATCTAGACCGTGGCACTGATATTGTAATTGCCACTCCTGATCGGTTCAATAATATGTTGGAGATGAGAAGAATAAGCCTTAGTCAGGTTACTTACTTGGTATTGGATGAGGCTGGCACAATGTTAGACATGGGGTTTGAACCTCACATAAGGAAAATAGTTGATACGATTTCTGCACGTCGTCAGACTCTTATGTACACTGCCACGTGGCCAAACGGGTTGAAATTGCCATCACTAATTGAAAATAACAGTATCTAATTATTTAAATTGGCCATCTGTATGTATCCTTTTACTTCACGTTGCTGCTAGATTATGTAATCGAGTGTTTGTATGGTTGTAGTATATTGAGCTTTTAGCTCCAGTGGAGAAACAAATACGGTTGGAGCAGATCCTTCGATCTCAAGAACCAAGAACGAAGATCATCATCTTTTGTTCAACTAAAAAGATGTGTGATCAAATTGGAAGGTGTGGGTGAGCAGGATGCAAAACATGCTTCAGACCTCATCGGATTACTACATTAAGTTATTTGTGGATTTCTCATCCGAAACACTGAATTTTTATTAAATTTGTATCGAGTTATTAGCTAATTTAAAGTTTTGTTTTATATAAACTTCCAATGCATTTATAATTGTTCGTTCAATATTGCGTAATAATTTATCCATTATTTTTAGTAACCATCACCGGTCCGGACTTACTAGTGACTCAACTCAAGTCATTTGATATATATTTTTATTTTCTTTTTACATGTCAGTTGATTTTGATGTTAGTCATTTTATGTTTAATCTATTAATTGTTTATAAAATTAGGATGTTCAAGATGTCGGGGGATATTTTACATATTTTGTGTCATCCTTTTAACCACAACGGTATTGATGGTGTGTCTTACGTGTAAGTTTTTTAATTAATCATTGATATCGCGAAACAAGCAGATTGTGATCAACGAGCTCATGAGTTGGCACATGATGCTTATCAAGAAACGAACATATATATCAATACCATTGTGAATGTTATGTGTTAGAATGTTGATTAAATGTTCCTCGTGCAATGTCTTTTGTATATTCATGTTACCATAATGACATATCCAATTACTAATTTTCTTTTTCGAACCCGCAAAGTTGCTAGTATTAAACTAGTAGGTAATAATAAGAATTAACAATTAACAATATCAACTCAATTAAGTTCCAAATAAGGGGGTCTGTTTTAGAAAGTCTTGCGACGTATCCGTTAGCATCTTGTTTTGCACCACTAGGAGGAGAACATGATACGCTTCCCTCTCCCAATTCTTCAACTCCGCTCGCCGATCTTAAAACACAACAAAAAATTAAGTCAAAGCCTGCAAAAGAAAGATGGCGTCAATATTGGCAGCTCGTCAAGCTCTAAACGTACTCAGTCTATCAATATTTTCTAGATCGGCTTCTCTTATCCAACGCCGTGGTCTCGCCGGCGCCTCCGGTACAATATATATACATCTATCTATCTATCTATCTAAATGTCTATTAGTATTATTAAATTATTATCGTGATTAATGTATATTGTGTTTTTTGCCACTACGCGAAAAGACTTGTGACGGCTTGACGTGTTTAATTGCAGAGCTCCGTAGACTTAAAAAGGTTGACTCCTGGAAAGAGCCAAATAGTCCATCTCCGTCGAAGGAAGAACACGTTAGTTTTCATCTTATTCTTATAAACTTTGTGTTCATTTTAACTTCAAATTTTTCTAGGGTTTGGGGTTTCAAATAAATCTTTATTGCATTGCAGATTGATTTTTCTACTCCTATATATATATACAGTAAAACCTCTGTAATTTAATACTCGATAAATTAATAACCTTGATAAAATTAATAATTTGTCCGGTCCCAACTTGGGACCAGTACAAATTTGGACCCCCAATCGATAAAATAATAAGATAATAATTTTTTTTAAAATCCCAATGTAAATATATTGGTCCCAACGAAACTGTAAATTAATACGGAGTAATTACTAAATTTTTTTTGAAATCCCAATATACATTGAACTTGACAAGTTCATTAATGTGTGAATGTACATATATGGGAATTTTAAAGGTCATTATTTATGTTTTATTCAAATAGGTAAAGTGAACGGACATGATAATTTCGAATACCGATCTCAAATATAAGGCAATTTTTCAAATTGATAATTTATTAATTTATCGATATAATAATATTTCGCTAAATTAATAAAATATCTCGGTCCCAACATTATTAATTTATAGAGGTTTCACTGTAAGCATCGATTTTGGATATAATAGTCATCAATTTGTGTTATAACTAAAAAAAAAAAAAAATAATAATAATAATATTGGGATGTTAACATTCAAAAACATCTATTTTGATCAACTTTTGTTAAATATCACTTATTTGTTTTCATGTTTTCATTAATTTTGATTATGATTATATATTATCATTGATTTTCAAAATGTTATTATTCAAAAGATGAATGTTACCTCATATCCAATTTCCAGAATGTTAACAAGGAGTGTTTTGTAATTCTCGCTGTATAAATAGACATAAGAAGCGGACATTCTATTTGATCTCATATGCATTACAATTACTGTCATCGTCTAGGGTTTATAATCTGTAACTTTTTGTCAGTTTTATTCCCAATTCAAAATCTTGGTGGCAGAGGCATTACTTTCCGCTCTCTTCCTTTGTTTATGCTATCTATCTAGCTATCTACTTAGTTATCTAATTTAACTACAACAACAACAACAACACACCCAATCCCATTTTGTGGGGTATGAGGGAGGTGGAACGTAGACAATCCTTCCTCTACTCTAGAATAAAGAGAAGTCATTTCTCCACCCCGAGTGAAAACACTCCAAGAGTAGAGAAAGTCATCCCTCTCAATGTTCGACGAATAGAGAGATTGCTTTGAAGAGGACCTCCGGCCAATAAAAAAAAAAAAAAAAAAAAAAAAAAAAACGCCCTGAAAATGGTAGGATCAAATTTTCATGGGTTTTAAATAATGCCTGGTATTCAATCTAGGCTCTAGAGAGAAGTCAAGTCGCCAATATATTGGCGCTTGCTGATAACTCACTTAATAGAGCCGGATGCATAAAAAAAAATGATAAAAATAATAAATAAAAAGATAAATAAAATGGAAATAAAAACGTACCTTAGAGTGTAGTGCGGAGCGCAAGGCAAAGGATAGCTAAAAAGTCAAAGAACATGAAAGAACCACAAACAAACAAGCAACCAAACAAACATGATATACAAACATGATATACATACATGACATACATGCAAAAAGCATACATACATAAAAACAAACCAACCAGGGACATACCTACGAATAAACATACATACAAAAATACATACATAAAATCGTACCTAAACATACAAAACAAACCAACAAGGGACATACCTACGAACATACATACATACAAACTAACAAACCAACACACACATACATACATACATACATAAAAACAAAACATACCTAAACAAACATGCATACATACAAACAAAACACAGATACCTAAATCCAAAACAAACAAACCAACGGAACAAAGCAAGTCATAGAAAGAACAAACAACATACACATACAACATTAAAAAAAAAAAAAAAAAGGGAAAAAAACTCATTGACAAACCAACGAAAAACAACTCAAGTCAAACACAAACCTAAAAACCTACACAAACTTACCAAACCAAAAAAAAAAAAAAAAAAACACTCATGCCAACAGCCGAACCAACGCAAGCAAACAAAAAAAACAAACATAACCAAAAACAAACACAAACACCAAAAACCTACTCGTCTATTCTAATTCTAGTCCTCCACGTAATCCTATCAGAAGTCATGTCCTCGGACAATAAAAGCTCCTTCAAGTCCATCTTTATTCTATCCTCCCACATACGAGTGGGTCTACCCCTTCTCCTTACACCATCAACTGTAAGTGCCTCGACTCTCCTGACAGGGGCAGTAAGAGGTCGCCTCCTCACATGCCCAAACCAGCGAAGCCGTCCTTCTCTTAGCTTATCAGAGATGCTTCTAACTTCTAGGTTCTCCCTGAAAACACTATTTGGAATCATATCCAATATGGTTTTACTGCAAGTCCACCTAAGCATTCTCATCTCTGCGACCTCCATCCTTCTCTCTTGCGCCTTCGTCATAGGCCAACACTCTGAACCATATAACATGGCCGGTCTAATTGCCACCTTGAAGAATTTCCCTTTCAGCTTAAGGGGGATCTTCTTGTCGCATAAGACCCCAGTCGCTGACCTCCACTTCAGCCACCCTACCTTAATACGGTGCGAAACGTCTTCGTCAATCCTCCCCGATTTGTGGAGCACCGAGCCTAGGTATCTGAACGAGGTTTGTGGATGCAAGATCTGGTCTCCAATGCAGATGTTCACTCCATCCTCTTGAGCATCGTCGTTCCTATCGAAATCACATCTAAGATATTCCGTCTTTTGTCTACTAATTTGTAGGCCATTACTTTCTAAGGCCACCCTCTATTGCTCTAATCTTCTATTTAGCTCCTCCTTGGATTCTGAAACAAGCACGATATCATCGGCAAAAATCAATCACCAAGGGATGCACTCTTGTATCCCTCGAGAAAGCTCGTCAAGGATCAAAGCGAAAAGAAAAGGGCTAAGGGCCAACCCCTGATGCAGGCCCACTTCTATTGGGAAAACTTCAGTATTTCCCACAGGCGTTCAAACACAGGATTTAGCCCCTTCATACATGTCCCTAATAACACATATATATCTACTCGGGATACTTCTACCATTAAGGGTCTTCCAAATCAAATTTCGTGGAACGCAATCGTAGGCCTTTTCCAAGTCTAAGAAAACCATCTCTAGGTTCTTTTGTTTTTCTCTATACTTCTCCATAAGGCTCCTAATAATATGAATTGCCTCTATCGAAGAGCGCTCCGGCATGAAACCAAATTGGTTCTCTGACACATTCGTTACGCGTCGAAGTCTAGTCTCAATCACTCTCTCCCAAAGCTTCATAGTATGACTAAGTAATTTTATGCCTCTATAGTTACCGCAAATTTGCGCATCCCCCTTGTTCTTATAGATGGGGATAGTCTCGCTCAGTCTCCATTCCATAGGCATTTTAGAGCTTCGAAACATCTTGTTGAAAAGGCAAGTCAACCACCTAATACCATCATCGCCAAGGCACCACCATGCCTCAATAGGGATCTGGTCTGGTCCAACAGCTTTATTTCTCCCCATCTTACGTAGTGCCAATCTTACTTCCTCATGATTGATCTCCTCACAATCCCTGTTGATCTGGAATTGTTCTATATCAGCTTCTTGCAGATCTTCGTGATGCTCGGGTCTTCCTCCAACGAAGAGAGATGAGCAATACTCTTCCCATCTTTTCCTAATTTCGTCCTCCTTTACTAAAGTTTGACCAGCTTCATTTTTGATAAACTTGATGTTATCAATATCCCTGCGCCTTCGCTCCCTAGCTTTGGCTATCCTGTATATATCATTTGCTCCCTCTTTGGAGTCAAGCTTCCTATACAGATCTTCATATGCCTTTTCTTTTGCCTGGACTACAGCCTTCTTAGCTTCTCTTTTGGCTTCTTTATATCTCTCTTCAACCCTGGTTCTATCCGTCGAAGTCCCCTCTTGGCAAGTGATAAGCTCCCTGAACCTTAGTTGCTTAAGCGCGACTTTGCTTTGAACCTCATCACTAAACCACCATGATTCTCTATCAGTCTTATGTCCCTTCGATGTTCCTACTGCCACACCTAAGGCTTCCTTGGCAACCTCTCTAATGGTGGACGCCAGACAAATCCACATCTGATCCGCATCATCATTCGGTGTCATTTCTACTGATGCATCAATTCTTTCAACAACCGATGTTTTGAAAGTCACCGCCTTCTCTCCGATCAGCTTCTTCCATAAGATCTTAGGTTAGATGGGCCTCACACTCTTGGTAACCCGTCTCCGAAGAGCCAAATCCATGACCAACAATCTGTGCTGGGAGGAGCATGTCAAGTCAGTCAGTACCTTACAGTCTCCACAAGTCTTAAGATCCCCTTTGCGAAGTAGCAAATAGTCAATCTGGGTACTATGGCCCCCGCTATGGAAAGTTGCTAACTGAGCATCCGTCTTCTTGAAAAATGAATTTGCAACAGCCAAATCGTGTGCAACAGCAAATTCGAGGATAGAGATCCCTTCCTCGTTTCTTATTCCGAACCCAAAGCCCCCATGGGCTCCCGCATATCCCTCGACATCAGTTCCTATATGACCATTGAGGTCTCCACCAATAAGTAATCGATGTTCCTGAGGGCATATAACGACCCTCATTTTTCCATCTATATAATGCCCGAACAAAAGATTTAAGTATAATGAATAAACTCTAAGTACTAATAGAAGGTCGTTATATACATACGAAATTAACGAACGTTAAACGAATAATAAATTTTATTCAACAACGTACGCGTAAGAATTTTTAAAAAAAAAAAAATTATGTCATAACATGATTACATATAAAATACTTATATTAATTTTGTATTTAGTTAATATATTATACAATTAATAAATACAAGTATATATAAATGTAGTAACATATATAAAACTAATAAAATTATAAAGTAATAATTTAATTAAATAAAAACCACATTTAGTAATTATAATTTTATAAATACCGAATATATATTTATATTTATCAAAATTCGTATTTAATAATTAAATAAAAATAGAAATTTAGTTAGTTAACATTTTTAGAACTATGAAATATATATATATATATATATATATATATATATATATATATATATATATATATATATATATATATATATATATATATATAATTTTTTTTTTAAAAAGTAGTATTTTTTTATATATAAACTAGATCTAGATCCACTTTTATTTATTTTATTCCTACTTTTAACTTTACTTTTATTTATTTATATTTTGAAATGGTGGCATGACTGGCCATAAATACTTTTAATTTTTTTTACAAGACACTAGTTATTTTTTTACATAAACTTTTGTATTTTTTTATTTTCTCTTTACCAAAAATTGTAACTATAAATACCATAGCCTAGTTCACAAATTTTGTACACCAAAAACTTGAAGAATTCTCTCTCAAACCTCTGCAAAAATTATTTTTGTAAGTTCTCTATATTATTTTTATAGTTTTTATTTAGTTTTTATCATATTTTTGTGCTAGTTTTATGTTATATACCAAATAAATACGAAATTAATTATAATAAATAATGTAAATACATGATAATTAGTATTAAGTATCCTAATGACTATAAAAATTATTTTTATGAATTATACATTCGAATTTATATTTATTAAAAATCAAAAACTAATTTTTTTTTATATTCGGTATATATAGATAATGAATAAATAAATAGTAAACAATTTTATATATTATGTTTTATAATTTTCGCTTGTTCCTTAGGTCATAAAAGTAATTATAAAAATTTATGTTTGATTTATTTGTCATTTTAAATAATTAATTTGTATTTTCTTCTACTTTTGCTACAGTACCAGAAAATCTGTTTTAAAAAGAAAAATAGAATTTAATGATATAACATGTTTATGACTACAATAATCAATGGAAATTACTTAGGAACTAATAAGAAAGTTATAAAAATTATTTTTAGAATTAATAATTATATATTTCTATTTAATTCTGAATTTAAACTAAAAACAATACAAAAGTTGAATTAAATAGTTAAACTATTAATATAAATGTACAAATAATTTTTCTAAGCTTAATACACTATATTAGGCATACGAAAATTTTAGATGAATTAATTGAGTTGATATAATAATTATTACTTTATAAACTTTGATTTATCTTGAACCGAAAAAGAAATTAGAAATAAATACTTTTACACCATAACAAAAATTTATAAATTTTTCATAAGTTTATTTTGGTCAGTAGAACCTAAGAAAAATATAAAATGTGTTGTTAAACTTGTTTATCTATTTATTTGTATTTTAGCTATAAAAAAATTTAATATTTAATACATAAAACTTAATATTTATGTATAGAAAATTTTTATAATGTTTTATACATGTCACTTACTGTTATGAAATCAATAAAACACTTGTTAGCATTTTTAGATAATTATTGGTACTTATATTGACATAAAACTTAAAATTAAACTATACATATTTTAACATATAAGATAAATATATATATATATATATATATATATATATATATATATATATATATATATATATATATATATATATATATATATATATATACATACATATTAACTTGATATTAATATATACCCATTCATAAAACACAATTTCTATGTATAACACTTGTTTACCTACTTAAATATATCCTACTTATTATTAGGATTTAAAAACCAAACAATCTTAATAACGATAATACAATCGAACTTAAGTAAATACTTATTGTATAAAGTATTTAAAGTGTTGTATTCCTATACGCACCTAAAAACGTATTGGAACGGTATATTAGATGGGTATAGATCTTGATCTTTCTCGAGTGGATGGACGCTCGAAAGTCTAGGCGGAGAGTTTGGATTACCGAGTTAAAGGATCCTGTGGCTCAGAAACCTATGACCTGAAAAGGCCATTTTAAATTGAAAGTGTTAGATTGGAAGCTTGTCTAGTATGAAAAGCCTTTCCAAAACAATAAACCTTCTTTAAACTTACTATAAAAGAAAATACTTACACTTATCATAATACGGGCAAAACATCTAAACTATTCTCAACTTATTCTTAGGTTGACTTCTCTGTGCTTCGATCATCCATACTTTCTCTTTAAGGAATACTTTCACTCACCGAATTACTAAGGTGACTTTCATAGCCCCACTCTTATTGCTATAGCACTTTTTATACTTACTGGGGTGAGACACATGCTGCTTTTATACTTTAAACAACTTAGACACAAGTACGAACCTAAACTGTACTATGACTAGCTTAGGCTACTAAGACCCCACAGTGATATTTTTTAATTGCTTTCAGGATAAGTCATTCTTAATTATTGGGGGTAGGCCTATCGGGAGTAACGTCCCCGATACATTTGACCGCGATGTCTTTGTATTACTTAATAATGATTTAAACATGGTGATAAGGTACTGTCAACTTATCATCGGGGCAACAAAACAAACGTTTAGTCTAAAATATCACGAATCAGTACTACTTTTGGATCTGCGTGATCTACTTTTATAACAAATCTTGTGGTCTAAGAACAAACGGTCAATCATATTTGTTAAACCTATGAATTTCACTCAACCTTTTTGGTTGACACTTTTAGCATGTTTGTCTCAGGTACTGAATGATCAGGACCTCTATATCTACTGCTTATGTGATGACTTACTTGGCTAGGATCAAGACTTATCGCATATTTACTTTTCTGCATTTGAACAATTTATAATTCTTGTAACGACATTATTAATCCTTCCACTGCAAATTTGGTTTTATTCATATAGTATTTGTTCTCATTTTATAATATGTTGGTATGTATTATGATATTAAATCACATTTCGCCCAGGCCCTAACTGGGGGTGTGATAGATTGGTATCAGAGCATAACCAGACTGTTATAGAGAACCAGGATTGCATTTTATGTGTGTCTTACTTGTTAGCTAGGGTACCTTAGCGATCTAGGAAACTATAACCTTTCCTGCCTTAGACTTTAAATCACTTAGGATTACCTTAGAATGTTAAAGCAAAGAGTTCAACCCTACCTCTCATTCTTTACAATCCTAGCTTAAAAATCTAATTAAAATCTCTATCTTAATGTTAGGATGTCAAGCTATCATCAAATAAACAAAATGAATCTTTTCAAACCAGCTGAGAAAGATACTGAAGGATCTTCTACCGAAAAATCAGTTCGAAGCCCACTTTATAGTCCTCCTTCACCGCCAATGAACTATAGCCCGAACACTCGTTACAACTCGCGTGGGTCTCCCGAATATTATCCAACCCCGAGAAATGAAAGCAAAGGAAAACATCATGCCAATACTGTTGACTCTCATCAACCGATGAATACTCCCAAACGGAATGCTCTTCAAGACCTCCCTAACTACGATAGTGACTTCTCAGGTTATGAGCCTGAAGAAGAGCCTATTAAAGAATCATCTGAAAACTCATCTTGAAAGAGAAAACAACCCGAACCCGCCGCCACTAGAGAAGCCGATCCATTATTTTGTAATAACATGGAACACGTAAGGGTGAAGTCTGATATCCTCAACCTTCAGCGAAGTTGTGATAAGAATAAAGAGTATAGTAGGCGCCAAGTTGATCGGATAGAAATGCGTCTAAACAACCTAGAAAAAGAAAACACAATCTTGAAAGAAATCATCAAAGAGTCCTTCGACTCTCAAACTGAAAAACTAGAAAAACTTGTGAAAAATAACATGGACAAAGTAATGGAGACAGTAATGAAAGTGAAGACTGAGGAAGAACGGAATACCCGTTGGGGAAAGCAATCTCTTGCCTACCTCCAAGAACTAGTTGAGTCTAAGATGAAAATAGAGAAAAACCGAATCAATCATCAACTGGCTATCAAGGATTTCAACAACAACTTTGTCAACAGCCGCATCACTAACCTCTACGATAATTTTGAATACCTCCACGAGAAACAAAAGGAGAAAAATGAAAAGATAGAGAAATTTATGAAGGAAGCTGAGAACGAGAAAAAGAAGAACTAAAACCTACCTTTTGTTTTCCTATTTTCCATTTACCCATCTATGTAAAGGCTTATGCCTAAACTTTTTCCATTCCAAACTCGTGTAATAAAGGCTTATATAATGCCTCATTTCCAATAATGTTAAGTGTTTATTTAAGCATATTGTCTTATTCACCTATGTGTGTTGTGCAAACGTTATAAATCATGATTGTAAACTTATAACATCTTGATTCTTCAACTAATAATGTATTTATGTATTGAAGATCAATGGCTCACCCAACTCGTGGTAACAACAACAACAACAACAACAACAATCTTATACCAAATGTCACTCTTTCTACTGAGCAATTTCAATTGCTGCTAGCGGCCGCCCAAGGCAATAACAATAACAACAACAATCATAATGTTCCTTCTAAAACTTGCTCCTATAAAGATTTTAAGAACTGTAACCCACCCACTTTTAGTGGAAAAGAAGAAGCCGTAGAACTGGTCCGATGGTTTGAAAAGCTAGAATCAATCTTCCGTATCTGTAACTGCGGAGATAATGATCGAGTGAAGTTTTCCACAAGTTCACTCACTGGCAATGCTATGACATGGTGGACTGCTCATGCCAAATCTGTGGGAATAGATAATGCTAATACTACCCCATGGGATGAACTCAAAGGCATGATGATCACTAAGTTTTGCCCAAGAAGTCAAGTCCAAAAGCTCGAGGCTGAGTACTGGGAACTCAGAGTTAAAGGAACCGATATCGAAAGCTATACCAATCGTTTTTTGGAGCTTTCTACCTTATGTCCCGAAATGTTCCCAACTAAAGCCCGCAGGATAGAGCGGTATATCGAGGGTCTACCCGAGGATGTTCAAGGGAATGTGATTTCTGCCGAGAAGGTTACTGTGGATGCTGTGATCCACATGGCACAGAGTTTAATGATGGCTAAACGTAGGAGAGTTTCGGTTAATAAACAAGTCGAAGTTAAAAACGGTGACAATAAGAGGAAATTTGAACCATCTCAGGGTTCAGCTCAAAATGTTAATAAGAAACCGGCGAATGGTACGAGACCTGGTTATCAGGGTACTAGTCCGTTTTGTTCTAAATGTGAAAGGCAT